>NW_027514551.1:7070500-7714500 GCF_048772815.1 Callospermophilus lateralis
TATGGACTTGGTGGCCATCTCTCCACCCGGATATTTGTCAGATTGCCATAGGCCTGTCTGACTGGGATCTTCCTGACATAGAGGACCCCCACAGAGATCCCACTCAACCCCAAACCAGGGCAACATAGACCACCTTACCCCATGAATTATGGATATCATCTTCCGCAGCTCAGGTGTAAACTAGCCAATCTTGATTTTTATGTGTGCCCAGCTGATTTCCGAAATCGCAAACAGGCCCAAACCTGCACTTGACCCAGTGACTTTAATTGTAGATCTTGGGGTTGTGAACAAACGGGAGCTGCATGGTGGAACCCAAACTCCCCCGACAGTATGATTCAGGAAGAAAGAAATGACACCTTGATTGATCCCAAGAAATGTGCTGCTAGCCAAGTGGTGTCAAAAACTCACTGTGGAAAGAATAGTCTATGTTACCCCCTCATTTTAACTTTCAATTCCAAAGGAAGGGGCTACCTCGGAACAGCATGGCCTATGGGAAATACGTGGGGAATGCGATTCTATATATATGGCCCTCGTTATGACTTTGGTCACTGGTTCACCATCTGGCTGAAAAAGGAAGAAAATATCACAGCAATAGAGCCCAATCCCCTCAACCCAGGAATTAAGCCTCCTAAACCTCCCATGGCTAGATCTACCAGAACCCCTCTACCATCTCATACTTCCCGGTTTCCGTCTTTGCCTACTTCCCCAGTCCAGAGTACAGCTGACTCCTCCCCCTGGGAACTAATTAAAGGAACCTTTATTGTACTGAACTCCAAACAGTCAGAACTCCTTGCATTTCAGCCCAGGTATTTGACATCTCTGTAAATTATTGTGTAATGGTGCAGATACTCCCCAGGGTGCTCTATTATGATGTAGAATCATTTGAAGGTCTACTAGGGGGAGAAACAACCCGATTTTGCGGGGAGCCAGTGTCCCTTACTCCTGCCATCCTATTGGGGATAGGAGCTGCTGCAGGAGTGGGTATGGGAACAGCTGCTACTATATGTGGGTCACAACAAATGGCCCGATTAGAAACAGCAATAGATAAAGACTTGAAGACGTTAGAGACCACCATCACAGCTTTGCAGGAATCCTTAACTTCTCTCTCTGAAGTTGTTTTAAAGAACAGGCGAGGATTAGACCTCCTCTTCATGAGTGAGGGGGGCCTCTGTGCTGCACTGAGAGAAAAATGTTGTTTTTATGCTGACCATACTGGAGTTGTAAAAGAATCCATGAGTAAATTGAGAAAATGCCTTGAAGAGCACCAGAAAGATAGGGAGATTCAACTAGGGTGGTTTGAGTTATGGTTTACCCAGTCCCCCTGGTTAACTACACTCCTATCAGACTTAGCTGGACCCTTGATCATCCTTATGGTGTTGCTAACTGTAGGACCTTGTTTGCTTAACCACATAGTTTCCTTTCTCCAGGCTCAAATTGGGCAGGAAAAACTCATTGTAATCAGACAGAAATACGGTCCACTGGCAGAAATAGAATGTGAGACCCCGCAATAATTATGATTTATTACGTTTAAGATTAAAAGTAGTAAGAAAAAGGAGTGGGAAATGAACGAATAAAAGAAATTGAAATTGAAACATAGAACCAGGTTTTTTAAAGTTTCCAAGCTGCACTCAGAACCTGAAATTCCTGTGGCAGTTAAGACAATTCCCGGAACTGCCAATTAGATGTGTGTTGAAATCTTCCCTGACCACCTAGTTACTTAACAACCCCTTTCCAGAAACCGTGCAGCTCACCACATATACATCTCAGGGATTCAACCAATCAGTTTAAACGTATACCCCTTTTCAGGCCTAACCAATCACCCCCTACCCGACCTCTTCCCGCCAATGAATGTACTAATCATGTTTTAGAGTTGTTATTTGATTTTCCCGTGCTATGTGTTGATTTCCTAAAAGAGGATATGATGTATGTAAAGTCCCTGCCCTCTCTAAAGAGTGTATATTAACTCTGCTCAAGTTGTTCTTGGGGCTCTTTGTTCTTTGCTCCTCTGAAGTTAGCTCTGAGCCCCAGCATGCTGGACTCCCAATAAACCCTTTGTTGTGACATGAGACAGTCTCTTGATGGTCTTTTCCTCCGACTTTTGACCGACCTTTTCACCTAAGAAGGACCTGAGAGAGCAAAAGTCAACTCCATGTCAACTTCCATGTCAAACAACCTGGTCAGAATGAAGGAATGTGTCTGAATCAGCCTCTCTCTTCTTAATGTAGATGAAATGGACCAAACCAGGCCTGTATACAGAGCTTTTCCTGGGTGCCTATGGTTGATATACCATTCTAATTTGTGAAAGTGGTCACAGGAAGTAGGAGCAGCCTCCATCTCATGGGACCATTGGAAGCAACTGCTAGGACAAAGTGGTTTTCCAAGGCAGTGACCTCATTCAGTTGCTGAAGGAAGTGACCTACCACACTTCCTTGGTGATGGAACTCTCTGAACTTGGGACCAGGAAGCCAGCCACCAAGAGCAAGTCCCAGTCCTAGTCCCAGTGGTCTCAATTGTTTGGATTTACCAAGGACAGAATCAGTCTTTCTTGGTACCTACTTATGTGATGATGGCCAAATACCAGGAGAGCTCTGAAGAGGGACTTTTCTGAGAAAGCAGGTAGTGGCTCAACCATGGCTCCTGACAACTTCAAAGAGTTGGCAAAGAAGACCAGATCTGAGGCAAGACAGGCCATTTCAGGGGAACATAGTATGGCCCACCAGTCAGAGGACACTCAGGATAGTCACAGACATACTTGGGGAAAGGAGGTGCCGTTGTGGGTGTCGGTGTGAGTTTGTGGTTTTATCTCATGTTCTGAGAATAGGTAGAAAAGGCAGTTTGTAGGTTTGGACTGGAAAGTTTCTAGAAAGTCGTTTGACAACACGAGTGTTTCTATGTCTGTGTATCCCACTGTATCCGTGTTGTAGACATTTGAAAAGCAAATGCATCAATGGTTGTGTCCTGTCTAGTAGAAAGCTTCCCAGCATTCATCCTGCCCAATTTAAGAATGTAGAGCGGCTTGCCTTATGGATGGGGAACACCTACTATCTTCCTAAGTTCCTCTTTTCCTCCTGAATACTTGCCACTCTCCAGAGTAGCCTTATGGTTTGGTGTCCAAGATATGTACCACCTCCAAGCTCTGTGACATGGCCATGTACTGGATAGTTGAAGGGAATGGGAGCATCTCAGAAAACTCAGATATCAGTGTGACCAGTAAAGTCTCAGTGGAGAAACCCTGCTTTGGGCCATTTGCTTACTTATGTTTCTATTACCCTGAATGTCAGGAAGGTCTTTGCCTCAGGCCACCCCTTTGTGAAGCCTGAAGAAAACAGGTTTCAAATGGAAATGAATGGGCATCACCTGTGGCTCTTTGCTTAATTGCTTTGGAAAGGGATGAGTCTGAATCAGCCACTTGGCCCGGTGTGACAGCAGTGGCTTAGATTCTCAGCATCTGATGGACCAAAAGAAAGTTTCCAAGTGTGCATCCAAAACCAAAATGGCCAAAAGATCAGTCATTGTGGATGAAGTCTCTCGCTTTCCTCTGTAAGCTTCCTGAGCTAAATCAAGTGAGAATAGGGATCTTTGGGTCAATTCAGTTCTTCAAAGCCCTGCAGAGGCTAGCCGATAGGTGCTTGGGTATTCTCATGAAACCAATTCACATAAAGAGTCTATACCAGACAGTCATTAGCCCTCAAATTTGAGAAGCAGAGCAGATATAGAGCAGGCCTATTTGATCACTCTTGGTTCACTGGAAGGGTGTCCAGGCCACCCTGACTTTAGGCAAATGAGGGGCAAGGCTGCTTATTTTGAACAGTGTATTTGTCTGTGCCCTTCATGGAAACCTCCAGCCAGAGTTCATGATGAGTGTCTATGTGGAAGAAGATGAGGGCCATGTGGGAGTGATTTAGTTTTAATTGTGGTCATTTGTGTGGTGGTTGTAAGAGATGGCTGAATCCACCGGGGTTTGAACTCTGGTGTGATTCCTCTTAGAGACTGCGTTATGGAACTGACGTCAGAGAAGTATTGCCATGAATTGTGTTGGAATTTAACGAGGCCACGCATGAGAGTCGCCCTTGGAAACTGAGATCTAAGCCCAGAGTGGCTTTCCACAGCACACTGGGAATCTCAGCAGGATATCACATGATTTTTTTCTGAAAATCTTGGCAGCCATAGTTGAGAGTCAAAACACACATGGACCTCACATTGTAGACCTCAATTGGCCTGGCTTCATGTGACCTTTTTTCCACTCTTTGGGAAGCCTTGCCTGTGAGAGTTCTCCAGAGTATTCCTTGAAATGTGCTTCCTCAAAATTTAATGGTTCCTTAATGAATTGAAACCCACAGTTTCTCCAACTTCATCTTAGGAAATGGCTAGATAAATACTCTGAAATTTTTGAAATTTCCATGACCACCTGCAACTGGAGAATATTTGGATGTCCTGTTGCTGATCATGAGTATACCAGAGAGTGCCTTGATTGACTGGGTTTCATGAAAATGGTTTAGAACAGAGATGCCAGTATGTTGGGGCCTGCTGAGTAGTGGGTCCAGAGCTGTTGTGTGCAGGTTTGTGATGAAACATCTGTGGTCGGGCCATGTGTATCTGCCATTGACTTCCAAATGAATTGTGGCTGACATGATGCAGACAGGAATCACTAATATGTCTGAAACCACTCCATTAAAGGCATCTTGTTATATGGAGATTTTTCAGGGCAATGTTCTGAATCCGGTTGCTATGGTCAAGGGGGTTAGCTATGTGGGATAGAAGCCTGGTTGGTGCATTCTTCTGCAGACCCTGACCCACCACAAGTGACAGGACTAACTCCAACACTGTGTCCCAGTTGAACTCCTTGTATTTCTATTTTTTTTTAATTAATTTTTATTGTAGGTTGTACAAAACATTACATAGTTCTTGATATATCATATTTCACACTTTGATTCAAGTGGGATATGAGCTCCCATTTTTACCCCATATAGAAATTGCAGAATCACAACAGTTGCAGAACCATTGTTTTACATATTGCCATTCTGGTGTCTGTTGTATTCTGCTGCCTTTCCTACCCTCTACTATCCCCCCTCCCCTCTCCCCTCCCCTCTTCTCTCTCTACCCCCTCTACTGTAATTCATTTCTCCCCCTTATATTTTTCCTCCTTTTTCCTCACTTCCTCTTCTATGTAATTTTTTATACCCCTGAGGGTCTCCTTCCATTTACATGCAATTTCCCTTCTCTCTCCCTTTCCCTTTCACCTCTCATCCCTGTTTAATGTTAATCTTCTTCTCATGCTCTTTGTCCCTACTCTGTTCTTAGTTACTCTCCTTATATCAAAGAAGATATTTGGCATTTGTTTTTAAGGGATTGGCTAGCTTCACTTAGCATAATCTGCACTAATGCCATCCATTTTTCTCCAAATTCTAAGATTTTGTCTTTTCTTAATGCAGAGTAATACTCCATTGTGTATAAATGCCACATTTTTTTATCCATTCGTCTATTGAAGGGCATCTAGGTTGGTTCCACAGTCTTGCTATTGTGAATTATGCTGCTATGAACATGGATGTAGCAGTGTCCCTATAGTGTGCTCTTTTTAGGTCTTTAGGGAATAGACCGAGTAGGGGAATAGCTGGATCAAATGGTGGTTCCATTCCGAGCTTTCCAAGAAATCTCCATACTGCTTTCCAAACTGGCCACACCAATTTGCAGTCCCACCAGCAATGTACAAGAGTACCCTTTTCCCCACATCCTCGCCAGCACTTGTTGCTGTTTGACTTCCTAATGGCTGCCAATCTTACTGGAGTGAGATGGTATCTTAGGGTGGTTTTGATTTGCATTTCTCTGACTGCTAGAGATGGTGAGCATTTTTTCATATACTTGTTGATTGATTGTATGTCCTCCTCTGAGAAGTGTCTGTTCAGGTCCTTGGCCCATTTGTTGATTGGGTTATTTGTTATCTCATTTTTTAATTTTTTTAGTTCTTTGTATATTCTGGATATTAGGGCTCTATCTGAAGTGTGAGGACTAAAGATTTGTTCCCAGGATGTAGGCTCCCTATTTACCTCTCTTATTGTTTCTTTTGCTGAGAAAAAACTTTTTAGTTTGAGTACGTCCCATTTGTTGATTCTAGTTATTAACTGTTGTGCTATGGGTGTCCTATTGAGGAATTTGGAGCCCGACCCCACAGTATGTAGATCATAGCCAACTTTTTCTTCTATCAGACGCCATGTCTCTGATTTGATCTCAAGTTCCTTGATCCACTTTGAGTTAACTTTTGTGCATGGTGAGAGAAAGGGATTCAGTTTCATTTTGTTGCATATGGATTTCCAGTTTTCCCAAAACCATTTGTTGAAGATGCTATCCTTCTTCCATTTCATGTTTTTAGCCCCTTTATTGAATATAAGATAGTTATAGTTTTGTGGATTGGTTTCTGTGTCCTCTATTCTGTACCATTGGTCCACCCGCCTGTTTTGGTACCAGTACCATGCTGTTTAGAAGTCAGTTCGGTTTGAAGTCTGGTTGTGGAAGAACAGGTTGTAAAGTCATCTGGGAATGGGTTCTTCTATGAGAGAAACAAAAAAACATGAGTACTGAATAAATGTTGCAGCAGCTGGAACATGTCACTGTATAGAAGTTCCCTCACAAGCCTTTAATATCCCCAGTTATCAGGACTGTTAACTTAATATTTAACTTTTAGTGTTACAGTTGTCCCTCCCCATAAGATACAGTTTAATAATTTAATGTCATCTGATCTTGCAAAATCCTTTTA
This sequence comes from Callospermophilus lateralis, assembly GCF_048772815.1. NCBI lineage: Eukaryota > Metazoa > Chordata > Mammalia > Rodentia > Sciuridae > Callospermophilus > Callospermophilus lateralis. Next base: position 7,077,252 of record NW_027514551.1, read on the forward strand.
GTATGACCTCTGTGTCTAATAGAGACACCTTTAATTCTCTTACTCAGGGCTGGATAATCATACTTACAAATACCAAGCCTATGTGTTTAGCTTAAGAATATCTGTAGGCCTTAAACTAAAAACTTCTGCCTCTGGCAGATCCTTTTGATAGTCTCATTTTATAGTTATCAGGCATTCCTGTCTGAGAATCCTTCTTTGTAGCCTCCAGTCTTACTTATTTTGGGAGGCTAACATGAAGTGAATACCATAATATATTATTATTACTATTATTATATAAAATGCCCAGGATTGGCTGTATTTTGTTTTTAACTGTCTATTCTAAGTGTTTAATATGAAGCAGTCAAACTGACTTTTGTTTCTCTATATTGTGAACAGTCAGCTGAGCTTTTATGGGAGTCATTCTTGGGGAAAATTGAGAGCAGCTTCTCAGTTCTGCTAGTGCCATTTGCGCTAGGTGGGTCCAGGTCTTCCTTGACCATGTGGCTTCCCTTGGAAGCATCAGGGATATCTCCCTTCTCTGATGACTATCCTCTTTGTAGCAATGCACTGATTGGCTTTCTGTTCTCCAGTGGTCTTATTAATCTCCCTGATCAGGAGGTTATGTGGTTCAGAGTTGCAAAGCTCTTTAGAGAAGTCCGCTGTTCTCTGGATACAGACTGACTCAGAGGGCAAGAGCCAAATATTAGTTTTCTTGTCCCTTTTCATTTAACTTTAATTTTAAATCCTAATCTTAAACATCCATCAAATAAATTTTAACAGCCTTATATTAAGAGTACTGGGCTTTCATGTCTATAATTTAAAATTATTTAACTTTTTATTAATTGGGATCTGTATTATTCTGTCTGTCTTGTAGGTGATGGGTTATTATCTTAAATAAACCCATGCTGTGTTCTTAAAGCAACACTTCTGTAAAACACTAACAGGAAATCTTTATGTCACCTATAAGGAAATTACAAAATAAAATTAACAAGAGTAAACACACTCAGTTCTTGTAATAGCTACCCTGAATTTTTTGGCTGAGTTATAGATTACATCCCATTTTTGAGATGCTAGTGATCTTGACCGAAAAAAAAAAAAAAAACAAAACTTTGAACATAACTTTAAATGAAATAACATCTCACCTACTGCTTTCATAGTCATTCTCACATATAGTAAGATGGGACACAGAGCCTTATCTCAGGTAAGGCAGTGCTCATTATAAATCTTAAGTGTTTTAGTTCTAAAGCTAATCTTTGTTTTGAAAATATCATTTTACAAAGTTTACATAAATTTTTTGAGGTCACATGAACATTAGTTAACACCATATGATATAACATTTAAAACATTAATTAAAGAAAGGCTGAAACTTTTTAACCTTTACATAGATTAGGCTCTCATTAACATAAAAATACATATAAATTGTTCCCCAATGTAAAAAGTAACATAAAAGTTTACATATCTTATTGATTTCAGGTAAATAAATCCCCAATATATTTTTTTACCATACAACTTCAGAACACCAGCTTGATGTAATGCTGTTTTAAAGTTTCTACCTTACAGACTTGTACACCTGGAAGATATAAGCACATTAATAGCATCACAACTGCATTGATGTTTCTACATTAACCAAGTTTAGCTTTTAAAGAAATGGCAGTACAGTGCTTTAAAATAACAGTTCTTATTTAATCAGTTGTTTAATTTTTATGGTTGCTAGCTCTAGAAAAAATAAAACTTAATAATCACAATGTTATGGGTAAACTTATGTTTAAGAAATTTTTGTCTCTTTAACACATGACTGATTTTTACAATCTTATACAGACTTTAGGACAAACTTATACAGACCTTAGTAAATCAACCAGATATCTAACAAAAGTACTCTTGAATGAGCAATCCCATATCAAATTTACATTACTTATTTTTCAAAATATTAGACAAATGTATTGAACAGTGTAAGCGATTTTTTTGTTGAAGGAAAAGTCCTAGAACCAAGGCATATTAGACCTTTTGTCGGCATTAAAATTTTATTAGATTTTTGAACACCTAGAAAAACTTGTAAGCTTAAATTTAAAGACATTTATTTTTATCTGTTTATCCAATTTAAATTGAACTAATTAAATCAGGTGAATTTAAGTTCTTTGAATCCACTTTTTAAAATTTGTTTTTATGAGTGCTTTTTTTATGAGTGCTCCATATATATGTTAATTTGTATATCATCAATATGATATACGGATATATGTATATATAGACATACAACACATAACAAATGTGTGCACACATAATAATAGTAAAGGCCTTGTAGCTTTTTGCAGGTGAAATCTCCACTGAAATGTTTCAAAAACTCCACTGTTGGTCAAAGATAGAAATGATCAGAAAAACATTAACCTAGGTCTGTATGATCAAAATCATGAGCTCAAAAAAAATACAGAATCTAAGGAAAAAAATTAGAGTCCTGGAAAAAATGACTGGCCAGTAATTAGTAAATACCATACAATTCAACTTTTTTCCCCCCTTAGGCCTCAGATCAGTCTCCTACTGAGCTTGCAGGCTTCTTTCATTTGAATTTCAACATAAGTCCTGGCTGAGGTCTGGAAGGAGGAGGAAAAAACTGCTATTCTGAGCAGACACCTCAGGCCTAAGGCATTTTAACCATAATTTTCAGATTCGGATGTTGAAATTTGATACAATTTTAAGATAAAATTCACAAAATTTTATATCTTTACATCTTGTTTTGTCAACAGATACCTTACTATGATTTACTATCCTTATCCAAATGAATGCACTGGTACACACTGTGACATTTTCCCAGTCTACCCAATTCAAAATTAGTGAAAAACAAAACTGAATGTTTGGGAAGTTACTTGCCAACTTGGAAGTAGAGTTCTTTAGTTTTCCATCATAAGAATTTAAGTTATCTGGCATGAAATATCTGAAATCATAAACTAAACAATTCCCTAAACTCGACTTTTAACTGCAAGATTGAGCAATGCTTCAAAAACCCATTCAGATACCAGATTGTTACAATAAAACATCATCATTAAAACACACATTGAGCTAAGATCATTCCCAAGAAACAATTTATAATATCAGCACATTATTCCACATGTCTTAAAGGGCCAGAAACAAAGACACAAGACAGACAGAAAGGAGCTCCAGACTATGGCTGACAGACAGAAGCCTTAAAAACAGAGCAGATAAGAGAAAAATCTCCTACACCAGTGGCACAATAGATTTCCCCACAAGAGGATCAGATGTTTTCACAGAGTGGCAACCTGAAATGTAATATCAAGTGTTTCCATGGTGACTTTACTGCATTTAGTGTCCCTTTTACTTTTTCTGTTTTTTAAGAAGACAGGGGTGGCATAATTTTTACAGTGCAGGGAAGTAAAGAGGGAATTCCCTGAAGCAACAGGGCTTTGGCAGCTGCTGGGAGTCCCTCAGTCCCTCCTTTTACTTACAGGATTAGCTCCTCTGGTTTGGTTCCACCCCAAGCACGCTCCATCTCCTAACATTTCAGTAGTCAGCTTTCAAAAAGTTCCTGGGCGTTGGGGGGGTGTTTATCAAAATTTGTAACTTAAAGTTTGGTTCCTGACCTTGAAGCGAATTAATACCTATTTAATAATGAGGACAGGGTTTGAGAAAAATAAAAAGGGAGGTTTACTGCTTTGCTAACAAAGCATAAACACAGGGAACTCTGCCCAAAAGTTGTGACTCTCTTGATCTGGAGCGACAAGGGGTTTTAAAAAAGTTTCCATTGTTAACCTGGGAGATACTCTGTTTTTAGGTCACCAGCAGGCATTGCCCTGTGCAGTGGGTGGGCTCCAGGCAGCCAGCTAGGGGCTTCTCTTATCCTGCTTAACAAAGAGGTGTAAACTTCATCACAGTTCCTTAGAGCACAGTCCAAAGGGGTGTCAGGCTTACTTGCTTTATTATCCATTTTTACATCCAATATCCTTAAGTTTTTAACCACAGAAATCACACAACAAGATGCACAAAAACAAACAAACAAAAACATATAAAACACAGAACAAAACACAAAGAAACACAAACCTGGCGAAGATACAGAAAAACAGAGGAGCAATGCAACGTCTTGCTGAAGCTCCGAGGTAGGAGCTCCTGCGTGCCTGGCTGCACCTTTCTACTCTTTCAGAGAAATTCCCTACAGAACAGAACAGAGGACAGGACAATTCTTGTTACTGTCCAGGACAGGAGTATATGTGAGCTTCCCCAGGCCACCTCTCTGTCATCAGAAGACATCTCACTTAACCGGATATCAGATGTTATAATGGCACCACTTAACTATGGAGGCTTCCTCCACCAGGTACTTGCTAATAGTTTTAGTGTGATGGTTCAGTGCAGTGCTCCCCGGACCAAAGGCTCACTCCAAGGCCTTGGAACTTGGCTTTCCAGATCTGAGTCCTGGAGGAAAGGCCAGCTTCATAATTTCCAGCAGTCTGGTCTTGTGATCTGGTTGGGTCATCTCGCTGAGGAACTCCAAAATGTTAGACCAGGATGCAAGAAAAAACCCCTGACCCCAATTAAAATCAAATTAAGGCAAGCTTATTAGTTCAACCAGCCAGGCAGACTCTCCTTCTCAAAACGGTGGAAAAAAGACAGCGTCCCCACCTTTCCTACACCCCAGCTTTATAGCCCCAAAAGTTACACAAAAAGGAAGTTTCAGAAAACAGAACTTTGACAAGCATCACACTAATTGTAGTTCACATTTTTTTCGCTGCCCCAGCATCAGAAATTATGAAGACCATTAGAGCCTCAGAGAGGGTCGTTGTCTGGCCAGGGAAGGCCAATATTTATGAGGTGTCACTAAAGTTTCAGAGAGGGATGCGATATGGTCAGAACTCTAGGCATGGGTGAGTTCAAGGCATGGGCAGGCATTCCAAGTAGGTTCACAATTTGCAGTAATTTATAGTAAAGCAAAAATTATCTTTCCATGGCTTTGTGGCAAGATGGCTCCCAATATTAACGAAAGATCAGGTTGGGTGATCGCCACTGTTCCTTACTTTTGGAAACTCCTCTACCACCTCCAAGGTTGTGAACTCCTGAGCATTTTCCATTCCATAAATGTATTCACAGAATTTCTAACTCTTGTCCTCTAATTGTGTCTTCCTTGGGGCAAAGGTAATGTCAAGGCATTGTTCTGGATGAGAGTGGGAAGATTATTGAATACCCCATATTTGCATACACATTGGATTCATTTTCCAATTTTCCATTCAAAATACTTTATCCCTGACAATAACCCATACCCTACTAGACTCTAACTACTAATACTAATATGATGGAGAAAAATAACCCAAACAGAATTGAAATACAAGCAGTTCAGAGGAGGCATGGTGTGTATTGGACTTGCCTTTTGCAAGATAATGGGTAGGTGTTATAAATCTAGTCAACTTTTAATTGAAATAGTTCTCCATGTGTTTTTAAAGTTAATAAATATGTGAATTCCTCTCTCGCTTTCTCTGTAGCCTATTCAGCACATGTATTTTTATATGCACATATAGAATCCTACCTGATAACACGCGTATATCTTTGTGAGGTGCCTGACTTGGCAGATACAAATGGTGAGAAGAAATCACTCCTCCTAAACGCTTTTGGAACTGAAAATTCAAGCTATGGGTGAGCTTCCTAGTTGAACAACATTATACATAAATCCATGTTCAGTAAAATGAATGTTTTTGGATCTGTGAATGATATAAATTTCATGGTGAATTTCGATTGACATATATATTGCTACTTTTTAATGTCTGTCTTTGTATATATATATATATATATATATATATATATATATATATATATACACACACACACACACACTCTCCAGATTTTTCAAAATATGAAATTTATGAGTCTTATATACACTCCCCAAATTCATTCATGTTCATGTATGTGGATTAATAATCAACTTTTTACAAGATTATTCTCAGAAATATTCATCAACCTGAAATACATATTTGTTTCCTAGTACTGAAAACTAACTTCAGTGAAAGGTGCATACAAATTCTAATATTTCTGCAGTAACTGACCTAGTTTAACATCAATGCAACTAGATTCCTATGGGACATGATGTGTATTTTGACGTTCATTTTTATTCAACACTGGTACATTACTATTTCTTCAGTTTATGCACATCATAGGATATATATTTCATCCACTATTTAGCAAATTTATAGGCCTTTGTTTCACTTTCAATCACTTCCTTCTCCAGAACTCATGTATTTCTCTATGTTTCTTGACTGATCTTTTCATGAGACTTCTTTCCAAACACATTACTTTTGATTTCCATAATCACTTTTGAAACAAAACTCAAACACCCTTCATGATAAACCATAACCCTAAGATGAACATTAGATATATAACTGGTTGGAATGAATGATATTATATCAATATAACATTTCTTATGTATTTTCAGATATCACTTCAATCAATTATTTAAAGTGGATCCAGTTATACTATTTATTCACAGTATGGTCTATTCATGCATTAACTCTATATTCATAAATACAAGGTACACCTATTTCTACCCCCATACTAATTTATACGTCTTCAAAATATTGCTCCTAGAAATGGTGGAAGAAATTCTCATGACACCTGATCCACATATACATTATATCACAGAATATTCTGGACACAAAAAGCAAAGGTCACACTTATGATTGTACCAAAGCCTAAATGGAAAGTGAACATGGATTACTAAATACATCCATGTCCAGGTTGCCTAATGCTCTCAAATGTCAATCCAATTGATGACTACATATTTGTTTCTTCTTAAGATTATATATTCAACCTCAAGCCTGTTGAAAATGTCTAATCCTATCACTCTCTTTATACTTTGCTTGATTTCCTAATGTCTCTATTGATATCTGCTTTCCTACATGTTATTCCCAGTTCGTCATTTTGACTGACTCTTCACATGTGCTCACATTTACATTCACTCTCTACCCAAAACCCTATTGCTAAAGAACTTTTGTTCCAAATCCTATACTCACTCTTCTTTCTAAGCCTATCGACTACGTTCTTAATTCTACTGACTATCTCTTTTTGACTGGATGTTCTCTTCAACATTCAATCATCCAAGGTACAAGGTCCTATGCCTTTGTATATTGATTTATCTGAGACAAATGTGCAGCACATAATTCAAAGCTAAGTATCCCACTAAAGGGCCCAATGCCTTTCTGGGTTTCAAATCTTACCTAATTTTTTGATTTCATACTTAGATGTCACCTATATACTCTTGTAAATACCGCAGGTTGCCAATAACATTATTCATTCCGCAGAATGATTCCTAACCCAAATCAAAGCTGTTATTACACATAACCATAAACTCTACCCTTAATATAACATACCAAAAAGCTTGGAGAGAGTTGGTCTTACAATATAGGAATATAGGTGACCTTCCACCTGATGAGAACCTCAAAGATCCATGGAGAAATGATCCTTGGAGATGTAGGCAGCTGTGTAGGACCTTAGGGAGCAATAGTCATCTTCCATGGCAAACAACCTTTTCAGGATGAATTGATGTGTCTGAATCAGCCTCTCTCTTTTTATTGTAGAGAAGATAGACCAAACCAGGCCTGTGTGCATAGCAGTTCCCAAGTTCCTATGGTTGATATACAATTGTAACTTCTGAATATGTTACAGTATGTAGGGGCAGCCGCCATCTCATGGGAACCTTGGATGCAACTGTTAGGACAAAGTGGTTACCAAAGCAGTGACCTCATTCAGTTCCTGAAGGAAGTGACCTTACCTCACTTCCTTGGTGATAGAATTCTCTGAACTTGGGATCCAGGAAGCCAAGCACCCAGAGCCAGTCCCAGTCCAAGTGCCAGTGGGCTAACTTGTTTGCTTTTCCCAAGGACAGAGTCAGTCTTTCTTGGTACCTACAGATGTGAGGATGGACAAATGCCAGCAGAGCTCTGAAGAGAGGCCTATCCTGAGAAAGCAGGTAGTGGCTCACCGCTGGCACCTGACAACTTCACAGAGTTGGCCAAGGAGACCAAATCTGAGACAGGACAGGCCATTTCGGGGGAACATTATATGGTCCACCAGTCAGAAGACACTCCGGATCGTCACAGACCTACTTGGGGGAAGGTGGTGCCTTTGCTGTTGTGGGTGTGAGTTTGTGGTGTTTTCTCATGTTCTGAGAATAGGTAGGAAAGGCGGTTTGTTTGGTTTGGAGTGGACTGTTTCTAGAAAGTCTTTTGACATGGTGAGTGTTTCTATATCTGTGTATCCCACTGTATCCGTGGTTGCAGACATTAGAAAAGAGAATGCATTAATGGATGTGTTGTCTCTAGTAGAAACCTTCCCAGCATTCATCTTGCCCATTTGATGAATGGACTGCAGCTTGCCTTATGGATGGGCAAAACCTACTATCTCCCTAAGTTCCTGTTTTCTTCATGAATTCTGGCCACTCTCCAGAATAGGCTCATGTATCACCAGAAGGCTCTGTGACATGGCCATGTACTGGATAGCTGAAGGAATGGGAGCATCTCAGAAAACTCAGATATCAGTGTGACCAGTAAATTCTCAGTGGAGAAACCCTGCTTTGGGCCATTTGCTTACTTAGGTTTCTATTAACCTAAATTTCAGGAAGGTCATTGCCTCAGGCCACACATTTGTGAAGCCTGATGAAAACTGTTTTCATATGGAAAAGAATGAGCATCACCTGTGGCTCTTTGCTTAATTGCTTTGGAATAGGATGTGTCTGAATCAGCCTCTTGTCCTTGTGTGAGGTTGTGGCTTAGATTCTCAGCACCTGATGAATCTAAAGAAAGATCCCATGTTTTTCCAAAACAAAAATGGCCAAAAGAGAAGTCATTGTGGATGAATTTTTTTGCCTTCTTGTGTTAGGTTCCTGACCTTCATCAAGTGAGAATAGGAATCATTTGGGTCAAATGAGTTCTTCAAATCCCTGAAGAGGCTAGCCCATAGGTGCTTCGGTTTTCTCATGACTCCAAATCAGAAAAAAGAATATATACCTGACAGCACGTAGGACTCAAATTGGAGAAGTGGAACACTTTAACAGCAGGAATATTTCATCACTCCTAATTCACAGGAAAAGTGCCCAGGCCAACGTGATTTTAAGCAAATGAGGGGCAATTGAGCTTATTTTGGACACTTTCTTGGGCTGTGACCCTCATAGTAACCTTCAGCAAGACATAATGATGAGTGTCTATATGGAAGAAGATGACGGCCATGTGGGAGTGTTTTCGATTTAATTGTGGTTATTTTGTGGCGGTTGGAATGGATGACTGGGTTCACCTGGGAACAAACTCTGGTGTGATTCTCCTTAGAGACTGAGTTCTGTAACTAAACTCAGAGAAGTATTTCCATGAAATGTGTTGGGATTTTAAAAGGTCATTCATGAGAGTCGCCCTTGGAAACTGAGATCTAGGCCCAGGGTGGCTTTCCACAGACCACTGGGAATCTCAGCTAGCATATCACATGATTTTATTTTGAAAGACTTGGCAGCCATAGTTGAGAGTTAAAACACACATGGACCTCACATTGTAGATCTCAATTGGCCTGGCTTCATGTGGCATTTTGGTCACTCTTTGGGAAGCCTTGCCTGTGGGAGTTCTCCAGAGCTTTCATTGAAATGAGCTTTCTCAAAACTTAATGGTTCCTGAATGAACTGAAACCCACAGTGCCTCCAACTTCATCCTTGAAAAATGGCTAGATAAATACCATGAAATTTTGGAAATTCCCATGACCAGGTGGCACTGGAGAAACTTTGGATTTCCTGTTGCTGATCATGAGTATACCTGACATTGCCTTGTTTGACTGGGTTTCATGAAAATGGTGTAGAACAGAGATGCCAGTAATTTGGGGCATGCCGAGTAGTGGGCCTAGAGCAGGGGTGGGCAGGTGTGTGATAAAACATCATGGTGGGGCCATGTGGATCTGCCATTGGCTTCCAAATGGCTTGTGACTGACATGGTGCAGCCCGCAGACCCTTATATGTAAAGGCATCTTGTTATATGGAAAGCTTTCTGGGAAATGTTCAGAATCAGGTTGCTATGGTTATTGGTGCAATTTATGTGGGAAAGAAGCCTTGTTGGTGTATTCTCCTGCAGACCCTCATCCACCGCACGTGACAGAACTCCCTCCAGCACTGTGTCCCAGTTAGCTCCTTGCATTTTGTGAAGCAAATACCAAACTCCCAGTGCAGCAGCAAAAATACCACAAAAAGTGGAGGATGACCAAATGGCTTAACAGTCCACACAGGGAGACACTTAGCCCACAGTGACCACAGTTTAACTACAAAGAGAGGATTTAGCACTGCTGCCTCATGTTCATTGGAAAATAAGAAACCATGTCCTTCAGGTCACATAGATGCAGACCCAGCTTTGATGGTCTCACTACAAAGGAAGCCAAATCTCCTGACAACAACATATATTTCAAGTGCCCAAACTCAGAGGCAGTTTTTCAAATAGTTTTTAGGCTCTCAGAGCTCCATGTTTGTGAAGTGTTTACACTGTCCCTTACTTTTGGAAACTCCTCTACCACCTCCAAGTATGTGAACTCTCGAGCATTTTCCATTCCAGATATGTATTCACAGATTTTCACACTTTTCTACTCTAATTGTGTCTAACTTGGGGCGAAGGTAATGTCAAGGCATTGTTCTGGATGTGAGTGGGAAGATTTTTGTGTAGCACATATTTACATACACATTGAATTCATTTTCCAATTTTCCATTTGAAATACTGAATTCCTGACACTAACCCATACCATACCAGACTCTTACTAATAATCCTAATATGATGGTAAAAAATAACCCAAACAGAATAGAAATACAAGCCGTTGAGAGGAGGCATGGTGTATAGTTGGAATTGCCTTTTGCATTATATAGTATAGGAGTTATAAATCTAGTCAATTTTTTGTTGAAATAATTAAACATGTGTTTTTAAAGTTAACATATATGGGAATCCTGTCTACCTTTCTCTGTAGCCTATTCAGCACATGTATTTTTATATGCACATATAGAGTCCTACTGGGTATCACACGTACATACTTGTGAGGTAGCTGAATTGGCAGATAAAAATTGTGAGAAGAGATCACTCCTCCTAAACGCTGTTGGAACTGAAAATTCAACCGATGGGTGAGCTTCCTAGTTGAATAACATTATACATGAATCCATGTTCAGTAAAATGAACATTTTTGCATCTGTGGATTTTATATATTTCATGATGAATTTCGATTGGAATATATATTGCTACTTTCTTTTTCTGTTTTTTGGTTGCTCAAAACATTACATAGCTCTTGACATAGCATATTTCATACATTGGATTCAAGTGGGTTATGAACTCACATTTTTACCCCAATTATAGATTGCAGAATCACATTGGTTACACATTCACATTTTTACATAATGCCCTATTAGTTACTGTTGAATTCTGCTACCTTTCCTATACTCTACTATCCCCCCTCCCTTCCCCTCCCATCTTCTCTCTCTACCCCATATACTGTAATTCTTTTCTCTCCTTGTTTATTTTCCCATTCCCCTCACAACCTCTTATATGTAATTTTGTGTAACAATGAGGGTCTCCCTCCATTATCATGCAATTTCCCTTTTCTCTTCGTTTCCTTCCCACCTCATGTCTCTGTTTAATGTTAATCTTTTCTTCCTGCTCTTCCTCCCTGTTCTGTTCTTAGTTGCTCTCATTATATCCAAGAAGACATTTGGTATTTGTTTTTTAGGGATTGGCTAGCTTCACTAAGCATTATCTGCCCTAGTACCATCCATTTCCCTGAAAATTCCATGATTTTGTCATATTTTAGTGCTGCATAATACTCCAGGGTGTATAAATGCCACATTTTTGTTATCCATTCATCTATTAGAGGGCATCGGGGTTGGGTCCACAGTGTAGCAATTGTGAATTGTACTGCTATGAACAACAGCAGTATCCCTGAGGTTTACTCTTTTAAGGTCTTCAGGGAATAGTCCGAAAAGGGCAATAGCTGGGTCAAATTGTGGTTCCATTCCCAGCTTTCCCAAGAATCTCCATACTGCTTTCCAAATTGGCTGCACCAGTTTGCGGGAACAGCTCTCCACATAGGCCTGGTTTGGTCCATCTTCTCGACATTAAGAAGAGAGAGGCTTACTCAGACACACCCCTTCATCCTGACCAGGTTGTTTGCCATAGAAGATGACTTTTGGTCTTTCAGGTCCTTCATAGCTGCCTACATCGTCTCCAAGGATCAAATCTGCAAGGACCTTTGAGGTTCTCAGAAGGTGGAAGATCCCATACATTGATGAAATGCAAGACGAACTCTGTCCATGCTCTTCTGTAAAGTTAGATTGAGGGAACAGTGTATGGTTAGGGTTAGAAACATGTTCGATTTGGGTTAGGAATCATTCTGCTTGATGAATAATGGTATTGGGAACCTGCGATATTTATAAGACTTTAGAAGTGAAATATAAGTATGAAAACAGAAATCTAGGTAAGATTTGTAGCCCAGAAGGGCATTAGGCCCTTGATTGGGATTCTTAGCTTTTAATTGTGTTCTGCACGTTTGTCTCAGATAAATTGATAATCAAAGGCATAGGACCTTGTACCTTGGATGATTGATTGTAGAAGAGAACATCCACTCAAATTGAGATAGTCGGTAGGATTAGGAAGACAGTCGTAAGTTTAGGAAAAAGAGTGAGTATAAAATTTGGATCAAATGTTCTTTAGCAATAGGGTTTCATTTATAGAGTGAATGTAAATGTCAGCATATCCAAAGAGTCAGTCACAATGATGAACTGGGGAAAATATAGAAAAGAGAATATCAATAGAGACATTACAAAATCAGGCAATTATTAAGTGAGTGATAGGTTTAGACATTTTCAACAGGATTGTTATTGAATACATAATCTTAGGAAGAAACAAATATGTAGTCACCAATAGAAATGACATTTGAAAGCATTAGGCTACCTGGACATGGATGTTTTTAGTAATCCATGTTCAATTTTTATTTAGGATTTGGTACAATCATAAGTGTGACCTTTGCATTTTGTGCCCAGAAAATTATTGTGATAAAATATATATGTAGATCATGTGACATGAGAATTTCTTTCACCATTTCTGTGAGCAATATTTGAAGACATATAAATTAGTATTGGGGGTACAAAGTGGTGTACCCTGTGTCTATGAATATAGAGATAATGCATGAATAGAACATACTCTGAATAAATAATATAACTGGTTCCACTTTAAATAATGGATTGAATTGATATCTGAATATATATAAAAAATCATATATTGACATACAATCATTCATTCCAACCAGTTATATATCTAATTGTCATCTTAGGGTTATTGTTTATCATGAAGTGTGTGTGAGTTTTGCTTCAAAATGATTATGGAAATTGAAAATAATGTGTTTGGAAAGAAGTCTCATAAAATTACCAGTCAAGAAATATGGAGGAAGACATGAGTTCTGAAGCAGGAAGTGATTGAAAATGAAACAAATGCCTATAAATTTGCTAAATTGTGGATGAAATATATATCCTTTAATGTGCATAAACTGATGAAATTGTAATGTACCAGTGTTGAATAAAAATAAACGTCAAAATACACATCATGTACCAAAGGAATCTACTTGCATTGATATTAAACTGGATCAGTTACTGTAGAAATATTAGGATTCACGTGCATCATTCACCAAAGTTAGTTTCCTTTTTTAAAATTTTTATTTATGCTTTTTCAAAACATTACATAGTTCTTGATATATCATATTTCTCACTTTGATTCAAGTGCGTTATGAACTCCCATTTTTACCCCATATACAGATTGCAGAATCACATCACTTACACATCCATTGATTCACATATTGCCATACTAGTGTCTGTTGTATTCTGCTGCCTTTCCTATCCTCTACTATCCCCCTCCCCTCCCCTCTCCTCTCCTCTTCTCTCTCTACCCTCTCTACTGTAATAAATTTCTCTCCCTTGTATTAATTTTCCCTTTCTTCTCACTTCCTCTTGTATGTGATTTTGTATAACCCTGAGGGTCTCCTTCCATTTCCATGCAATTTCTCTTCTCTCTCCCTTTCCTTCCCACCTCTCATCCTTGTTTTAATGTTAATCGTCTTCTCATCCTCTTCATCCCTTCTCTGTTCTTAGTTACTCTCTTTATATCAAAGAAGACATTTGGCATTTGTTTTTTTGGGATTGGCTAGTTTAACTTAGCATAATCTGCTCTAGTGCCATCCATTTCCTTGCAAATTCCATGATTTTGTCATTTTTTAATGCAGAGTAATACTCCATTGTGTATAAATGCCACATTTTTTTATCCATTCATCTATTGAAGTGCATCTAGGTTGGTTCCACCGTCTTGCTATTGTGAATTGTGCTGCTATGAACATTGATGTAGCAGTGTCCCTGTAGCACGCTATTTTTAGGTCTTTAGGGAATTGACCGAGAAAGGGAATAGCTGGGTTAAATGGTGGTTCCATTCCCCGCTTTCCAAGGAATCACCATACTGCTTTCCAAATTGGCTGCATCAATTTGCAGTCCCTCCAGCAATGTATAAGTGTATCTGTTTCCCCACATTCTCGCCAGCACTTGTTGTTTGACTTCATAATTGCTGCCAATCTTCCTGGAGTGAGATGGTATCTTAGGGTGGTTTTGATTCACCTTTCTCTGACTGCTGGAGATGGTGAGCATTTTTTCATGTATTTGTTGATTGATTATATGTCCTCCTCTGAGAAGTGTCTGTTGAGGTCCTTGGCCCATTTGTTGATTGGGTTATTTGTTATCTTATTGTTTAATTTTTTGAGTTCTTTGTATACTCTGGATATTAGGGCTCTATTTGAAGTGTGAGGAGTAAGATTTGTTCCCAGGATGTAGGCTCCCTATTTACCTCTCTTATTGTTTCTATGCTCAGAAAAAAATTTTTACTTTGAGTAAGTCCCATGTGTTGATACAAGTTATTAACTCTTGTGCTATGGGTGTCCTATTGAGGAATTTGGAGCCCGACCCCACAGTATGTAGATCGTAGCCAACTTTTTCTTCTATCAGATGCCATGTCTCTGATTTGATATCAAGGTCCTTGATCCATTTTGAGTTAAATTTTGTGCATGCGAGAGAAAGGGATTCAGTTTCATTTTGTTACATATGGATTTCCAGTTTTCCCAGCACCATTTGTTGAAGATGCTATCCTTCCTCCATTGCATGCTTTTAACTCCTTTATCAAATATAAGATTGTTGTAGCATTGTGGATTAATCTCTGTGTCCTACATTCTGTACCATTGGTCCACCTGCCTGTTTTGGTACCCGTACCATGCTGTCTTTGTTACTATTGCTCTGAAATTTAGTTTGAAATCTGGTATCGCTATACCGCCTTATTCACACTTCCTGGTTTGAATTGCTTTTGCTTTTCTGGGTCTTTTATTTTTCCATATGAATTTCATGATTGCTTTCTCTATTTCTACAAGAAATGCCGTTGGGATTTTGATTGGCATTGCGTTAAACCTATAGAGAGCTTTTGGTAATATCACCATTTTGATGATGTTAGTTCTCCCTATCCATGAACAGTGTATATTTTTCCATCTTCTAAGATCTTATTCTACTTCTCTTTATAGGGTTCTGTAGTAAGCATTGTATGAATCTTTCACCTCTTTTGTTAGGTTGATTCCCAAAGATTTTATTTTTATTTTTTGAGGATATTGTGAATGGAGTGTTTTTTTTTCTCATTTCTGTTTCAGAAGTTTTGTCGCTGATATACAGAAATGCCTTTGATTTATGCATGTTGATTTTATATCCTGCCACATTGCTGAAATCATTTATTAGTTCTAGTAGTTTTCTTGTAGACCCCTTTGGGTCTTCTATATATAGAATCATGTCAGCTGCAAATAGTGATAATTTAAGTTATTCTTTTCCTATTTTTATGCCTTTAATTTCTTTCATCTGTCTAATTGCTCTGGCCAGTGTTTTGAGAACTATATTGAATAGAAGGGGTGGTAGAGGACATCCCTGTCTTGTTCCAGATATTAGAGGGAATGCTTCAATTTTTCTCCATTCAGAATGATGCTAGCCTGAGGCTTAACATAGATAGCTTTTACAATGTCGAGGTAAGTTCCTGTTATCCCTAGTTTTTCTAATGTTTTGAACATAAAGGGATGCTAAGGGTCTATCGATCTTATTTATTTTTCGAAGAACCAAGCTTTACTTTTGTTAATTTTTTCAATAATTTCTTTTGTTTCAATTTTGTTGTTTTCCGCTCTGATTTTAATTATTTCTTGCCAACTGCTACATTTGCTGTTGTTTTGCTCTTCCTTTTCTAGGGCTTTGAAATGAAGTGTTAGCTCATCTATTTGTTGTTCTTTCCTTTTTTTGAGGAATGACGTCCATGTGATGAATTTCCCTGTTAAAACTGCTTTCATTGTGTCCCATAGATTTCGATATGTTGTGTCTGTATTTTCATTTATCTCTAAGAATTTTTTGATTTCCTCATTTATGTCTTCTGTAACCCATTGATCATTCAGTAACATATTGTTCATTTTCCATGTGATGTAGGATTTTTCCTTCCTTCTTTTTCATTGATTTACAGTTTCATTCCATTATGATCAGATAAAATTCATGGTATTAAGTCCACCTCTTTATATTTACTGAGGGTTGCCCTATGGCATAATATATAGTCTATTTTTGAGAAGGATCCATGTGCTGCTGAGAAAAAAGTATATCCACTTGATGATGGTTGATATATTCTATATATGTCAGTTAAGTCTAGGTTATTGATTGTGATATTGAGTTCTATAGTTTCTTTATTCAACTTTTGTTTGGAGGATCTGTCCAATTATGAGAGAGGTGTGTTGAAGTCACCCATAATTATTGTGTTGTGGTCTATTTGATTCTTGAACTTGAGGAGAATTTTTTTTATGAACGTCGCAGCACCATTAAAGGGTGCGTAAATATTGATAATTTTTATGTCTTGTTTGTGAATGGTTCCTTTTAACAGTATATAATGTCCTTCCTTATCCCTTTTGATTAAATTAGTCTTGAAGTCGATTTTATTCGATATGAGGATGGCCACCCCTGCTTGCTTATGAGAACCGTGTGCATGGTATATTTTTTCCCAACCTTTCACCTTCAGCCTTTGTATGTCTTTTCCATTCAGATGTGTCTGCTGGAGGCAACATACTGTTGGATTTGTTTTTTGAATCCAAGCTACAAGCCAATGTTGTATATTGGAGAGTTTAAGCCATTAGTGTTTAGAGTTACTATTGATATATGGTTTGTACTGCCAGCCATGTTTGAATATTTATCTTTTTTTTTTTTTTATTTAGTTTGTTTCTCCATGATTAGCTTTTCCCGCGCCCTCTGTCATTACTGAGGCACTTCCCACTGATGGTTTTGGTTGTTGTTTTTTATTTTTTCCTCATGTAGTGTTTTGCTCAATACACTTTGCAATGCTGGTTTTCTGACTGAAAATTTTTTTAGCTTTTGTTTATCATGAAAGATTTTTATTTTGTTGTCGTACCTGAAGCTTAATTATGCTGGATACAGAATTCTTGGTTGGCATCCATTGTCTTTCAGTGTTTGAAATACATTGTTCCAGGATCTTCTCACTTTCAGTGTCTGTGATGAAAAATCCGTTGTTAACATTTTTGGTTTACCCCTGAACGTAATCTGCAACTTTTCTCTTTAAGCTTTTAATATTTTCTCTTTGTTCTGTATATTGGATATCTTCATAACAATGTGTCTTGGCTTTGGTCTACTGTAATTTTTTGTGCTCTGTGTCCTGTAAGCATCTACAATTTGTATATCCATTTCCTTTTTTATTTCTGGAAAATTTTCTGTAATTATTTCATTCAACAGGTTACTCATTCCCATGGTTTGAATCTCTGTACCTTCCTCTATCCAGATGACTCATCAGTTGTTTTTTTTTTATGTTATCCCATATCTCTTGGATGTTTTTCTCGTGATTTTTTACCAGCCTTTCTGTGTTGGCTAGACTCTTTTCAAGATGATATATTTTGTCTTCATTATGTGACATTCTGTATTCTACTTGCTACACTCTGTTAGTGATACTCTAATTGAGTTTTTAATTTGGTTTATCGTTTCCTTCATTTCTGGAATTATTGTTTGATTTTTTTATAATCTCTATCCCTGATAAAGATGCTTAACTTCTTCTTTTATCTGTTTATGTAATTCATTTTCAATGTGTTCTTTCACTGTATGGATTTGCTGTCTCGTATCCTCTTTAAGGTTCCATTCCATCTCTCTAAGGTATTCCTTGAGTTCTTTATATGACCATTTTTCTGATGATTCTAGGTCCTCCTGAAAATTTAGGTTGTACTTCATTGTTTGTACTCCTTTTCTTTCTTGCCTTTTTATGCTGCTCATGTTACTTCTTGTTCTGTTTGAGTGCTGAGATACTGCTTACTCTTATAAATTTATTTGAAGCTTGGGAGGAAAGATATCAGAAGGGATGGGAAGAAGTCACTAAAGAGAATGAGAATAGGTAGGTAGAATTCAAGGAAGAGGGAATAAGAAAATTGAAAAGAAATAAAAAGACAAAAGAAAAAAATAGAAAATAAAGAAAAAATAATTTTTAAAAATAATAATGATAATTTAAAAAATGAAAATTAAAATTTCAAATAATAATAATAATAAAATTTAAAAAATAAAAACATTAAAATAAGTTGAAGAACAACAACAAAAAAATGAAAATGAAAGAAAAAGAAAAAAAATTAAAAATAAAAAAATAATAAAAATACATGAAGTCATAGACTTCAATTAACTTTTCTTTCAGTAGGTGGAGCTGTACTCACTGGGCCAAGCGTCTCCTCTCAATAGGTGGGAACCAATCACTGTGCAGCAGCTCTTCCTTCCAGATTGGGTGGGTCTCTAATCCTGAGTACCTAGGGCCTTCTCTTGTGTTTCCTCAAGCCAGGCTCCACTCAACTGTGACACTCACCAAAATACTGGCTACATGTCAGGTCTCTGCTCCTGGTAGCCCTGTTTTCATGAACACCTGGCACACTCTCCCTGTTTGCCCTCCTCAGACCCTAAGTTTGTAGAGCTTTGGGCTGACAGCCCCCAGCAAATTTGCTTACCCTCTGGTAGCCATGCCCCCATTAGCTGGTGCTGGTTGTCAGCACTGGTGGGAGCGGTAGCTGGGAATTCCACGCCGCGAGTCCTGCGCCACACCTGATTCCCTTGGTCTGGCTATCTTGCTCATGGGAGAGCTGGGAGGGTCCCTTAAGGGAGAGCTGTGAGGGGCCCTTAAGGTTTCCCCGCTGTGTGGAGAGAGATGGATAGGGGATTACACACCTGTCATGCTGATTTCAATAAAGTTATCTCCTCTGCCCATGACGTCAGTTCTCTGCCATGGTGTTATCACATGCAAATGGTGACCATTCATTCCTTTTGCCAGGTGACCAATGCAACGGTTGGTCCTAACTGTCTCTCCCAAGCCCCATTTCAATCCAGTGGCCACTGCCTATGAAGGCTCAGTTTGCTTTTAACTCTGTAAATTCAGAAGGGCCGACCAGTTATTTCAGCGGGAACGTTAGTTCTGAGTCACGAGAAGCAGGCAAATCTGAGCTTGTATGCAGCTGATCCGGGCTCTGTGTGTGTTCTGAAGGTCCCAGACTGTTCGCCCCAGATCGACGTCAGGTCAGCATTGCCTAGTGATTCTGAGCAAATAGCATTTAGACAGTTTACGACTCCCTATGCCCGCGCATAAGAGGTCAGAGACTTGATTTCTCCATGCACGCCGCCATGTTGGATCTCCTATATTGTTAATTTTTATTGTCTGTGCGTGTGAGTGTGTATATATGAAATATATGTGTCTTATTATACACTCGCTAAATTCATTCATATTCATATATGTGGATTTATAACAAACTTTCCACAAGATCATTCTCAGAAATAATCATCCACCTGAAATACATATTTGTTTCCTAGTACTGAAACTAACTTCAGTGAATGGCGCATACAAACTCTAATATTTCTACAGTTACTGTCCCAGTTAACATCAATGCAAGTAGATTCTTAGGGGACATGATGTGTATTTTGTGGTTCATTTTTATTCAACACTGGTACATTAATATTTCTTCAGTTTATGCACATCATAGGATATATATTTCATCCAAAAGTTAGAAAACATATAGGCATTTTTTTCATGATCAATCACTTCCTGCTTCAGAACACATGTATTCCTCCATGTTTCTTGAATGGTCTTTTCATAAGACTTTTTTCCAATCACAATATTTTCATTTTTTATAATCACTTATGAAGCAAAACTCAAACACCCTTCATGATAAACCATAATCCTAATATTTCCATTAGATGTATAACTGGTTGGAATAAATGATTGTATATCAACATAAGATTTCCTGTATAGTTTCAGATGTCAATTCCATTATTTAAAGTGGAACCAGTTATATTATTTATTCACAGGATGGTCTACTCATGCATTATCTCTATATTCATAGACACAGGGTACACCTCTTTGTACCCCTAACACTACTGTATATGTCTTCAAAACATTGCTCCCAGAAATGGTGGAAGAAATACTCATGTCACCTGATCCACATATACATTTTATCACAGTAAAATTCTGAACAAAAAATGTAATGGTCACACTTATGATTGTACCAAAGCGTAAAATAAAAGTGAACATGGATAAATAAAAAAATCCATGTCCAGGTTGCCTAATGCTCTCAAATGTCAATCCTATTGGTGACATCATATTTGTTTCTTCCAATGCTTATATATTCAAACTCAACCCTCTTGAAAATGTCTAATCCTATCACTCACTTTATACTTTGCCTGATTTCATATTGTCTCTATTGATGCCTGATTTCCTACATATTTTCCCCAGTTCATCATTGTGACTGACTCTTCACATATGCTGACATTTTCATTCACTCTCTAACCGAAACCCTATTGCTAAAGAACTTTTGGTCCAAATCCTATACTCACTCTTCTTCCTAAACCTACCGACTATCTTCCTAATCCTACCTACTATCGCTTTTTGACTAGATGTTCTCTTCTACATTCAATCTACCCAGGTACAAGGTCCTGTGACATTGTATATTGAATTAACTGAGACATGGTTACAGAACATAATTCAAAGCTAAGTATCCCAACCAAGGGCTCAATGCCATTCTGGGCTTAAAATCATACCTAGATTTCTGTTTCCATACTTATATTTCACCTCTATGTTTTTGTAAATATCGCAGGTTCCCAATACCATTATTCATCACACAGAATGATTCCTAACCCAAATCGAACCTGTTATTAATCCTAAACATACAATGTTCCCTCAATCTCAATTTACAGAAGAGCAGGGACAGAGTTGTTCTTAAAATACAGGAAAGTAGGGGACCTTCCACCTGCTGAAAACCTCAAAGGTGAATGCAGAAATGATACCTGGAGAAGTTGTAGGGAGGTATGAAGGACCTGAGAGAGCAAAAGTCATCTTCCATGGCAAACAACCTGGTCAGGATGAAGGGATGAGTCTTAATCAGCCTCTCTCTCCTAATTGTAGAGAAGATGGACCAAACCAGGCCTGTGTGGAGAACTGTTCCCGGGTGCCTATGGATGATATACCATTCTAACTTGTGAAAGTGTCACAGGAAGTAGGGGCAGCTTCCATCTCATGGGACCCTTGGAAGCAACTGTTAGGACAAAGGGGTTGCCAAGGCAGTGGCCTCATTCAGTTCCAAAGAATGTGACATACCTCATTTACTTGGTGATGGAACTCTCTGAAAATGCTATCCAAGAAGCCAGACACCGAGAGGCAATCCCAGTCCCAGTCCCAGTGGGCTCAGTTGTTTGGATTTTCCAAGGACAGAGTCAGTCTTTCTCGGTACCAACTGAGTTGAGTATGGCCAAATGCCAGGAGAGCTCTGAAGAGGGACTTTTCCTGAGAAAGTAGGTAGTGGCTCATCACTTTTTCCTGACAACTTCACAGAGTTGGCCAAGGAAACCAGATCTGAGAAAGGACAGGCCATTTCGGGGGAACATAGTATGGCCCACCACTCAGAGTAAACTCTGGAGAGACACACACATACTTGAAGGAAGGAGGTGCCTTTGTGAGTGTGGGTTTGTGGTTTTGTCTCATGTTCTGATAATAGGTAGGAAAGGTGGTTTGTTTGGTTTGAAGTGAACTGTTTCTAGTAAGTCGTTTGACAAGATGAGTGTTTCTATGTCTGTGTATCCCACTGTGTCCACTGTTGTAGACATGAGAAAAGAGAATGCAATAATGGATGTGTCCTGTCTAGTAGAAAGCTTCCCAGTATTCATCCTGCCCAATTTATGAATGGAGTGCAGCTTGCCTTATGGATGGGCAATACCTACTACCTTCCTAAGTCGCTGTTTTCTTCCTGAATTCTGGCCACTCTCCAGAATTGGCTCATGGTTTTGTGTCCAAGATATGTACCACCTCCAAGGTCTTTGACATGGCCATGTACAGGATAGCTGAAGGGAATGGCCAGCATCTCAAAAAACTCAGATATCAGTGTGACCAGGAAAGTCTCAGTGGATATACCCTGCTTTGGGCCTTTTGCTTACCTATTGTTCTGTTGCCCAGAATGTCAGGAAGGACTTTGATTCAGGCCACCCCTTTGTTAAGCCTGAAGAATACAGTTTTCAAATGGAAATGAATGGGCACCACCTGTGGCTCTTTGCTTAATTGCTTTGGAAAGGGATGTGTCTGATTTAGCCTCTTGGCCTTGTATGTGGCTGTGACTTTGATTCTCAGCACCTGATGGATCTAAAGAATGATCCCATGTCTGCATCCAAAACCATAATTGCCAAAAGATCAGTCATTGTGGATGAAGTCTCTCGCCTTCCTCTGTTAGGTTCCTGACCTCCATCAAGTAAGAATAGGTATTCTTTGGGTCAAACGAGTTCTTCAAAGCCCTGCAGAGGTGCTTGGGTTTTCGCATGACTTCAAATCACATAAAGAATCTATACCTGAAAGTCAGTAGGCCTCAAATTGGAGAAACAGAGCAGTATTAATGGGAGGCTTAATTGATCACTCCTGGTTCATGGAAAGGGTGTCCAGGCCACTCTGACTTTAGGCAAAATAGGGGAAAGGGAGCCTATTTTGGACACTCTCTTTGGCTGAGACCTCATGGAATCCTCCAGCCAGAGGTTACCAGAGTGGCTATATGGAAGGAGATAAGGGCCATGTGGGAGAGTTTTGGTTTTAATTGTGGTCATTTGTGTGGCGGTTGGAAGAAAGGTCTGGATCCACCTGGGCTTGAACTCTGGTGTGATTCCCCTTAGTGACTGTGTTGTGGAACTGACCTCAGAGAAGTATTTCCATGAATTGTGATGGGACTTCAGGAGGCCACGCATGAGAGTCGCCCTTGGAAACTGAGACATGGGCTCAGGGTGGCTTTCCACAGAGCACTGGGAATATCAGCCAATATATCATATGATTTTATTGTGAAAGACTTGGCAGCCATAGTTGAGAGTCAAAACACACATAGACCTAACATTGTAGACCTCAATTGGCCTGGCTTCATGTGATCTTTTGGCCTCTCTTTGGTAAGCCTTGCCTGTGAGAGTTCTCCAGAACTTTCATTGAAATGAGCTTCCTCAACATTTAATGGTTCTTGAATGAAGTGAAACCCACAGTGCCTCCAACTTCATCCTTAAAAAATGACTAGAAGAACACCATGTAATTATTGAAATTCCCATGACCAGGTGGTACTGGAGAACCTTTGAATGTGCTGTTGCTGATCATGAGTATACAAGACAGTGCCTGATTGACTGGGTTTCATGAAAATGGTGTAGAACAGAGATGCCAGTACTTTGGAGTCTGCTGAGTAGTGGGCCTAGAACAGTGGTGGGCAGGTGTGTGTTAAAATATCCGTGGTAGGGCCATGAGGATCTACCATTGGATTCCAAATGGCTTGTGACTGACATGGTGCAGCCAGCAGATCCTTATATGTAATGTCATCTTGTTAGATGGAGAGGTTTCAGGGCAATGTTCAGAATCAGATTGATATGGACAAGGGGGCAATGGGGCAAGCTATGAGGGATAGAAGCCTGGTTGGTGCATTCTCTTGCAGACCCTGACCCACCACACGTGACAGAACTCCCTCCAGCACTGTGTCCCAGTTGGAATCTTTGTATTTCATGAAGCGAATATCAAACTCCCAGTGCAGCAGGAACAACACCACAAAAAGTGGAGGAGGACCAAATGGCTTCACAGTTCACTCAGAGAGACACTAAGTCACCAGTGGTCACAGTTTACCTACAAAGAGATGATTCAGGCCTGCTGCCTCATGTTCATTGGAAAATAAGAAACCAGGTTCTTCAGGTCAAAGAGATGGAGACCCAGCTTTGATGGTCTCACTACAAAAGAAGCTAAAGCTCCTGACAACAACCTATATTTCAAGTGCCCGACCTCTGAGGCAGATTCTCAAAAAGTCTTTAGGCCAGCAGAGCTCCATGTTTGTGGAGTGTTTACCCCGTGCCTTACTTTTAGAAAATCCTCTACCTCCATCAAAGATGTGAAATCTGGAGCATTTTCCATTCCAGATAGGTATTCACAGATTTTCTAACTCTTCTCCTCTAATTGTGTCTCACTTGAGGCGAAGGTAATATTAAAGCATTTTTCTGGATGAGAGTGGGAAGATTTTTGTGTAGCATATATTTGCATACACATTGGATTCAATTTCCTATTTTCCATTCGAAATACTGAATCCCTGACACTGATACATACCCGACCAGACTCTGACTACTAATCCTAATAGGATGGAGAAATATAACCCAAACAGAATAGAAATACAAGCATTTCAGAGGAGGCATGGTGTATATTTGGACTTGCCTATGCATGATACAGAGTAGGAGTTAAATCTAGTCAATTTTTTATTGAAATAGTTCTCCATGTTTTTTTAAAGTAAACAAATATGTGAATTCCTGTCTCCCTTTCTCTGTAGCCTATTCAGCACATGTATTTTTATATGCATATAAAGAATCCTACGTGGTACCACAAATACATTCTTGTGAGGTGAATGACTTGGCAGGTACAAATTGTGAGAAGAGATCACTCCTACTAAACCGTGTTGGAACTGAATATTCAACCTATGGGTGAGCTTCCTAGTTGAACAACATTATGCATAAATCCATGTTCAGTAAAATGAATATTTTTGGATCTGTGGATAATATATATTTTATGATGAATTTTTATTGACATATATTTTGCTATTTTTTTCTGTGTGTGTGTGTTTTGTGTCACTCGCCTGTTCTGTAAAACAACTTCAGAGAAAGAGGTTAAAGATTCATGCAAAGCTCTGATGGAGGTATCTAATATCTTTGTTTTGGTCTATTGCTGCTTCAAATTGGGTCATTTGTTGTGTCCCATGGACCAGTGCAGTGGTTCCTGTGCCCAACCCTGCAGCAACTCCTATTGCTAATAGGATGGCAAAAGTGAGGGATATATGTTCCCAGTGGAAACGGGTTGTATGCCCCCCTATTTGATCTTCAAATGAATCTGCATCATGTTAGAGCACTCTGGGAAACATCTGCACCATTACACAATTAATCACATCTGTTGTCCATTTCTTTAAAACATAAACAATGTTTAATTATATAGAATTAGGCTGTTGTAGGTAAGGCTCCTAAGATAGCACCGAAGACAGGGAAACCGTCCTATTTGGTTGCAACCAGATTTAGAGGGCATTGCTTCTTTTGTAATCAATTAATCCCCTGAAACTCATGTTTAGGTAATTTCAGAATTTTGTACCCAACATGGAAGGGGCTCAGAAGTTCACAGTCTGCAGATGTTCAAAAAACCAGTTTTTGTTTCTGTTTTTTCCTCTGTTCTGGGCAAGTTAACTTTTCAAGGACACGTGGAAGGGGGAGAGCTTTTTCTTACCTTTCTTATTTTTGCCCCCTGCCAGGTGTTACCACGGAGCCCAGTTGGTAACTTCTTTATCTTAGAAATGTAGCCATCTCAGTAAAGCCCCAGCTCACAGGCAGAGGTCTTGTTCACATATTTTGTGGAAAACAAGTAAGGGGGTGTCTAGCATAAGAGTGCTGATTTTTTTAGCCAGTGGCCAAGTAGAACAAGGCAACAATAAAAGAGGAAGTTTATCTACATTGAACTCTTTTATAGGGACTCTTTTGCTGAAAGTCCTAAAGTCATCTATGGTGAAGACTTCTGTAGAAAGTCAATTAAGACTTTTCTGTGGGCCTGGTACAGAAGGGGAAGACAGGAAAGATGGGGCTGACAGCAGCTCCGAGGATCTGAGAATGAGGAAGGAGAGATGTAAAAGAATAATGGGAGAGGGGTTTGGGATTTTCCTAGCAACAAAAACTTGAGCAGTAGAACAGGTAGAGCAGAGGGGAAGACAAGAGTGAGTATCCCAAAACGCATGTGAGGGACTTTAAATTCTTAGTAAACCCTTTTCAGTGATGACAAGCAACATTAAAGGCCATTTTCATTACATCTTCTATAGGGGCCTGAGGGCTCTCCTCAGGTGGTTTTAGCTTTGGGTTAGCTGGTAAGAGGACCTGGTGGGACCCGGTGTAGGCACTGACAGGAGAAGAGAGGAGTGAGTGGGTGGAGGGGTACCTCAGTACCTGCTACCTCAGCAAGGGGGCAATGGTCTGAAAACCAGCGGAGGTTTGGGTTTTTGATCTAATAATTGGAGGGGAGAAATCTGGTTGCTGAGGTGGGAGTGACAGCAGAGACTCTGGAGCAGAAGGCTGAAGGTGAGGATCTATTGTATAAGCATAGTTCATGATGTGAGCGAAGGATTGAAAATTCCTGCCCATAGGGAAACCTCCTTTCACCCTTTTGAGCACTTTCAGAAGTTTAAAAGGTCATGCGGGGCTGGGGATGTGGCTCAACCGGTAGCGCGCTCGCCTGGCATGCGTGTGGCCCGGGTTCGATCTTTAGAATCACATACAAAGATGTCGTGTCGGCCAAAAACTAAAATATAAATATTAATAATTCTCTCTGTCTCTCTCTCTCACTCTCTCTTTAAAAAAAAAAAGGTCACACAGAATTTGAGGATCTAGAGACCCCTCTGGGGGCCATCGGTTTTGGTTATCTAATTGGTAGTATGGCCAATGATCTGTACTGAATTACATGAGGAGTTTGGGTTCCATCAGGCAGCCCCTGTATGCTCACATCCCCATGACTTACAGAAAAAGTCGGCTTTTCCCCCACACAGCCGTGACTGTTTGTGGCTTTGATAGTCTGCCAGGCAAACATAGTAATCCAGGCTAGCCAACCTGCATCTGGCTCGCGTGTCCCCACATCAATAATGTTTGTTTCCATTACCTATGGTATGGAGGGTATTTAATGGTATTTTAGTGGGATCCTCTTCATCAGGGATATCCCAATAGGAAAGACCTATAGCCAACTGACAAATGTCTGGGTGGAGAGATGGCCACCAGGTCCCTAAGATGGCTGTATGCAAGTTAGATTATACTTTTTTTCCAGTAGGATTTGTGATCAGCCATCGCTGCTGCACGGGCTGATGAGGGTTAGGACTATTTGTGGCGAAGGGGTCATTCTATAGCCTTATCCACATGGCGAATACGCAATTTGAAAGTGTTACTAGTCTTTTACAGTTTGCAGCAAGAGTCTGGACAGGGCGCAGGGTTGAGATGAGAGGCATGGATTCAGGATGTGATTCCGTCTACCTTTACCACTGTACGTGTTATAAGTAGCACCTGGTATGGTCCTTTCCAGCGGGGTTCCAGGGATGACACCTGATGGTGTCTTACATAGATGAAGTCTCTTAATTGATATTGATGTGGAGTCCCCTCATCCCCAGTTTGGTAGGCAGTGGCAAGCTGTTTTTATAGGTATCGCTGAGTTCTTTCAAGAGCTTTAAGTCTGTCAAGAAAGGGGGTGTGGAAGGGATCGTTAGGTCTTAGAGTTGGGGTTAGGTCCCTTACTGGTGGAGGGGCCCCATAGAGAATTTCACAGGGGGTGAGGTTACTCAAGAAACAGAGGGAGTATTTCTTGCATGAAAATTTGCATAAGGCAGGAGCATAGTCCAATCTTTTATGCTGGTCGCTAAGCTGAATTTTGTTAAGGTCTCTTTAATGGTTCTATTCATTCTTTCACCCTGTCCTGTCCTCAACTCTGGGGTCTATAAGCACAATATAACTTCCAATTAACCCCCAGGTTCCTGGCTCACCCCTGACTTACCTGGGCCATGAACCCCTGTGCATTATCAGACCCTGTTACCTTAGGCAGGACGTATCTTGGAAAAATATCTTCCACTATCTTCTTGAGCATCATTTGCGCTGTTTCTTTTCTTCTTTTTTCTTTTGGTGGGGAGGGCTTCAATCCATCCTGAAAATGTATCTACAAAGACTAGGAGATATTTATGTCCATACCTTGCTGGCTTAATTTCAGTAAAGTCCACTTCCCAGAATTGTCCTGGTCTGGTTCCTCGTAGGTGCTTTCCTGCAGGAAGCTTGAAAGGGTAAGCATTAAGCAATTGATGGAAGCAACAGGGTTTTTATACCCATTCAGTTATTTCATTTTGCTGTGAGTCTGTTAGTGGAAAACTCTGTTTTTGATACTTCAGAAATACCTGCAGTTTCTTTGAACCAAGGTGAGTGAGTTGATATGCATTTTCTACTGACATAGTTAGAGCCATGACTGTAGGAGTTTTTACTGGAAGATTTAGAAATTCCACTTGGGGGCCTTCAGGGTTAAAACTTATTTTGGTCCGGAGCTTGGTGAGCAGATCTCTGCCCATCAATGGGGCCAGGCATTCAGGGATTTCTAAAAAAAAGTGATGGATTTTTTCTTTCCCCAGGTCCATGGTCCTCTTAGTTGTTCAAGCCCGACATTTACAGCCATTAGCCCCTTGACCTAGAGACCTTTTATTTGATAGAGGGCCTAATGGGGCCTTAAGGGCTGAGTTTATTGCCCCTGCATCCACTTCAAAGTTCACTGGGGTCCCCTCCACTTCAAAAGTTACGCTGAGTTTGGGGAGGGGATCTGAGCCCCAACTTTTGTAGTCATCCTCAAGAGTCAGAATGGCTGCCTCCCGTGGCTGTATTTTTCTAGGGCACTCTTGAACCCAGTGTCCTCTTTCTTTACAGAAGGCACATTGATCTGAGGTCAGGGGGGCCTCTGGCGTGGGACCAGGTATCCCTTCCTGTCTCCCTGTTTCTTATTTTCTGGCCCTTTGGTTGTTGTGACCGGGACCTTAGTCAACTCATTAGTCTGTCTTTTGTTTATTTTATCCTCCCTTTGCTCCCTTCTCTTCCTCAGTTTCTCTTTTATAGTATACTTTCTCGGCTTCTCTGACTAAATCTCTCAAAGTCATATCTTGTAATCCATCTAAGCATTGTAACTTTCTTTAAATATCCAGGGCAGCATGCCCAATAAAGGCCATTGTGACAGATGCCTTTTGATCCTCTGCATGCGTATTGAAAGGAGTATATATCTTATGCCTCCATAATTCTCTCTAGAAACATAGAGGCAGATTTATCAGGCCCTTGAATAATCTCTATTACCTTGGCCAAATTAGTTGGTCACCTAGCGGCCCCTCGGATGCCCACTATTCGAACCCGGTGAGAAGTGGACAGATGCTTTCTACCTTCAAAGTTTTGGGGAACCAGTTGGGTTGATTCTAGGGAAAGCCGGCTTTGATTATGTTGGGAAGATATGTCAGTCTCCCATCTGGTCTTAGGATTTTTTTTCTAGCTTCCAGGAGGATTCTCTTTTGTTCCTCTGTCATAAAGAGAGTCCCTAGGAGTTGTTGAAAGTCATCCCAAGTAGGCGGCTCTGAAAACATCAATGACTCAACCAGATATGTGAGCCGGGTAGAATCCTCGAAAAAATGGGGATTGTTATTTTTCCAGTTTTATAGGTCTGAAGAGGAGAAAGGCCAATATTGGTAGGCTTTCATTTTCCCCCCATTGCCTTTGTCAATCATTGGCCCGCAGGGACATAGGGGGATCATCACAGGAGTTCCAGGGTTTTCAAACATTTGCCGCCAGCGAGTTCCCTTAGCCAGGCCAGCTTCCTCCTGGGGAGGAGGGGCTGTGTGTGCCGCGGATGATTTATCTGGAGGGCACTGGGCTAGCTTGGCTTCGTCCAACAGTGGAGAGGCTGAGTCAGCTGCAGAGGAATCACTTAGAGGGTGTTGGTGGTTGGGGGACGAGGGCAGGGAATAAGGAGGGGAGGAGAGTCCAGTGGCGTCAAATCTTGTGACTCAGGGAGAACAGAGGGTGGAGGAGGAGGAGGAGAAGAGGGTTTGAGAGATCATGGGCGAAGGAGTAGGAGTGGGGGCAGGGGCAAGAAAATGCTTCACCCATGGAGGAGGAGATTTGCAGAGGTCCTGACAAGTTAAGATATATGGCTGTTCATCCGGATGGCTATGTGTGCCCAGTTGAAAGACAATATCTCTGGCTTATTAAATTAGTGGGAAGCAGAAAGATCCTTCTAGAGGCCATCTAAGTCCAAAGGTGGGCCATTCTGAGGCACAGAGAGTCTGGCAGGTCCAGCGTTTCACTGAAAAAGGAAAGATTCTGAGCCCTTAAGTGAAATTTGGTCCAGTGATCAAGGGTCAGGGACATGGGTATTGAAGTACTGTGTCCCATAATGAAAGATACACAAAGAGTGAATGCAAGGACAGACGACACAGACAAAACAAGTCAATAAAGACATTCAATGGACATCCAAAACAGAGACCAGGACTGAGTAGCCAGCAAAACCCAATGGGCTGGCAATACCGAATCCGATACAAAATATCACTGAGTCGAGAAGACTATTGTTCCTCGATTTTCCGAGTCCTTTGGGGCGTCCCCCAGGGACGTGGCCTGTGGCTCTGTGACATGTCTGTCAGCCACCATTGGAGAGAGCTCACGCTCTTCATTGACAGCCATTTTTCCAAGCCCTAAGATTAACACTGAAACCAGAAAGAGGAGCCTTGCTTAACCCAAGAGGAGCCCGTTAGGGTCTCTTGTCTGCCGCTGCCAGAACTCGGTGGAATCTCCATATGTAAAGGTCGGGCGAGCATTGAAGGAAGAGACCACCAAGAGACTGTCTTATCCAACAGCAAAGGGTTTATTGGGGGTCCAGCATGCTGGGGCTCAGAGCTCACTTGAATAGAGCAGAGAGCCCTGAGAGCAGTTTAAGCAGAACATATATACTTTCCTTGGAGAGGGCAGGGAGGGAAGTTTACTGATGGGTCTTGGCGAGTGGTCGGTTTGGGTGCAACTGGGTGAGGGAGTACATTCTACACTTTGGCAGTTGGAAACAGCACATTCTGGGAACAAGATGAGCAAACAGTTCTCAATATTTCAACAGTGTTTTGTTAAGCATAAGGAAAAACAGGAAGTGACAAGTACCTATTTTATTAACCTTTCACTACCGACTATCCTTTTTGACTGGATGATCTCTTCTACATTCTATTATCCAAGGTACAAGGTCCTATGCCATTGTATATCGATTTATTCAAAGCTAAATATCCCAATCAAGGCCCCAGTGTCCTTCTGGGTTTCAAATGTTAGTTAGATTTCTGTTTTTATACATATATTTTACCTCTATATTTTTATACATATTGCAGGTTCCCAATACCATTATTCATTCAGCAGAATGATTCCTAACCGAAATCAAACATGTTATTAACCCTAAACATACACTCTTACCTCAATCTAACTTTACAGAAGAGCAGGGACAGAGTTGGTCTTATAATACAGGAATGTAGTGGATCTTCCACCTGCTGAGAACCTCAAAGGTCCATGCAGACATAATCCCTGGAGAAGATGTAGGCACCTCTGAAGGACCTGAGAGAGCAAAAGTCATTTTCCATTGAAAACAACCTGGTCAGGGTGAAGGGTTGTGTCTGAATCAGCCTCTCTATTCTTAATGTAGAGAAGATGGACCAAATGAGACCAGTGTGGAGAGCTGTTACTGGGTGCCTATGGTTGATATACCATTCTAACTTGTGAAAGTGTCACAGGAAGCAGGGGCAGCCTCCATCTCATGGGAAGCTTGGAAGCAACTCTTAGGACAAAGTGGTTGACAAGGCAGTGAGTTCATTCAGTTTCTGACGGAAGTGACCTCACCTCACTTCCTTGGTGATGGAACTCTCTGAACTTGTGATCCAGGAAGCCAGTCAAACAGTGCCAGTCCTAGTCCCAGTCGCAGTGGTTTCACTTTTTGGATTTCCCGAGGGCAGAGTCAACATTTCTTGGTACCTACTGATGTTAGGATGGCCAAATGGCAGGAAATCTCTGAAGACGGGCCTTTTATGAGAAAGCAGGTAGTGGCTCACCACTGGCTCCTGACAACTTCAGAGAGTTGGAAAAGGACACAAGATCAGAGACAGGACAGGCCATTTCGGGGGAACCAGAATGTCCCACAGTCAGAGGACACTCCAAATAGTCACAACCTACTTGGGGGAAAGAGGTGCCTTTGTGGGTGTGGGTGTGGGTTTGTGGATTTGGCTCTTGTTCTGAGAATAGGTACAAATGATGTTTGTTTGGTTTGGACTGAATTGTTTCTAGTAAGTCGTTTGACAATGCGAGTGTTTCTGTGTCTCTGTATCCCACTGTGTCCATGGTTATAGATTTTAGAAAAGAGAATGCATCAACTGATGTGTCCTGTCTATTAGAAAGCTTACCAGCATTCATCCTGCCCAATTTGTAAATGAAATGCGGCTTGCCATATTGATGGGAAACACCTACCATCTTCCTAAGTTCCTGTTTTCTTCCTGAAATCTGGCCACTATCCATAATAGGCTCATGGCTTTGTATCCAAGATATGTACCACCTCCAAGCTCTGTGATATGGCCATGTACTGAATAGCCGAAGTGAATGGCGAGCATCTCAGAAAACTCACATACCAGTTTGACCTGTAATGTCTCATTGTGGAAACCCTGCTTTGCGCCTTTTCTTACCTATTGTTCTATTGCCCTAAATGTCAGGATGGTCTTTGCCTCAGGCCAACGCTTTGTGAAGTCTGAAGAAAACCTTTTTCAAATAAAAAGAATGGGCATCACCTGTGGCTCTTTGCTTAATTGCTCTGCAAAGGGATTTGTCTGAATCAGCGTCTTGGCCCTGTGTTAGGCTGTGGCTTAGATTTTCAGCAACTGATGGATCTAAAGAAAGATCCCATGTGTGCATCCAAAACCAAAATGACAAAAAGAGCAGTCATTGTGGATAAGTCTTTCGCCTTCCTCTGTAAGGTTTCTGACATCAATCAAGTGAGAATAGGGATCCTTTAGGTCAAATGAGTTCTTCAAATCCCTGCAGAGGCTAGCACATAGGTGCTTGGGTTTTCTCATGACTCCAATTAACATAAAGAATCTAAACCCAACAGTCAGTAGGTCTCAAATTTGAGAAGTGGATAAGTATTAATGGCAGTCCTATTTGATCACTCCTGGTTCAAAGGAAGGGTGTCCAGGTCACTCAGAATTTAGGTAAACGAGGAGCAAGGGAGCGTATTCTGGACACTGTCTTGGGCTGCATTCCTCATGTAAATCTCCAGCCAGAGGATATGATGAGTGTCTATAAGGAAGAAGATGAGGGCCATGTGGGAGTGTTTTGGTTTTAATTGTGGTCATTTTTGTGGCAGTTGGAATGGATGGTCTTATAATAGAGGAATGAGTCCACCTGGGTTTGAACTGTGGCGTGATTCCCCTTAGAGACTGAGTACAGGAATAGAACTTAGAGAAGTATTGCCATGAATTGGGTTGGGATTTTAGGAAGCCAAGTATGAGAGTCACCCTTGGAAACTGACATCTAGGCCCAGGGTGGCTTTCCAGAGATCACTGGGAATCTCAGGCTGGATATCACATGATTTTATTCTGAAAGACTTGGCAGGCTTATTTGAGAGTCATAACACACATGGACCTCACATTGTAGACCTCAATGGGCCTGGATTTTTGTGACCTTTTGGCCAATCTTTGGGAAACCTTGCCTGTGAGATTTCTCCAGAACTTTCTTTGAAATGAACTTCCAAAACACTTAATGGTCCCTGAATGAATTGAAACCCACATGCTGCCAAATTCATCCTTGAAAAATTGCTAGATAAATACCATGAAATTTTTGAAATTCCCATGACCAGATGGTACTAGAGAAACTTTGGATGTCCTGTTGCTGATCATGAATATGCAGGACAGTGACATGATTGACTGAGTTTCATGAAAATTGTGTACAACAGAGATTCCAGTAAGTTGGACCCTGCTGAGTAGTGGGCCTAGTGCAGTGATGGGCAGGTGTGTGATAAAAAAAAAAAAAAAAAAAAAAAAAAAAACATCTGTGGTTGGGCCATGTGGATCTGCAATTGGCTTCCAATTGGCTTGTGACTGACATGGTGCAGCCAGCAGACGCTTCTATGTAAAGGCATCTTGTTATATGGAGAGGATTCAGGCCAATGTTTAGAATCAGGTTGCTATGGTTAAGGAGGCAAGCTATGTGAGATAGAAGCCTGGTTGGTGCATTCTCCTGCAGACCCTGACCCACCACACGTGACAGAACTCCCTCCAGCACTGTGTCCCAGTTGAATTCCTTGTATTTCGTGAAGCAAATACCAAATTTCCAATGCAGCAGCAAGAAACACCAGGAAAACTGGAGGATGACCAAATGGCTTAAGAGTTCAAAAGGGTAGACAATTAGCCCCCAGTGGCCACAGTTTACCTACAAAGAGAGAATTAAGGACTGCTTCCTAATGTTTTTTGGAAAATAAGAAATCATGTATTCCAGGTCACATAGAATCATACCCAGATTTGATGGTCTCACTACAAAGGAAGCTAAATCTCCTGAATACAACATATATTTCAAGTGCCCAAGCTCAGAGGCAGTTACTCAAGAAGTTTTTAGTCCAGCAGAGCTCCATGTTTGTGGAGTTTTTCCCTTTCCCTTACTTTTGGAATCTTCTCTACCACCTCCAAGTTTGTGAACTCCTGAACATATTCGATTCCAGATAAGTATTCACAGATTATCTAACTCTTCCAATCTAATTGTGTTTTACTTGTAATGAAGGTAAAGTCAAGGCATTGTTCTGGATGAGAGTGGGAAGAT
The DNA here is from genome assembly GCF_048772815.1 of Callospermophilus lateralis. Lineage (NCBI taxonomy): Eukaryota > Metazoa > Chordata > Mammalia > Rodentia > Sciuridae > Callospermophilus > Callospermophilus lateralis. The sequence goes on from NW_027514551.1 coordinate 7,112,212, forward strand.
ATTTTTGTAGCACATATTTGCATAAACATTGGAATCGTTTTCCAAATTTCCATTTGAAATACTGAATCCCTGACACTAACACATGCCCAACTAGACTCTGACTACTAATCCTAATATGATGGGGAAAATTAACCCAAAAAGAATAGAAATACAAGCAGTTAAGAGGACGAATGATGTATCATTGGAATTGCCTTTTGCATTATAAAGGGTATATGTTATAAATCTAGTCAATTTTTTGTTGAAATGCTTCTCCATGTGTTTTTAAAGTTAACGAATATGTGAATTCCTGTCTCCCTTTTTCTGTAGCCTATTCAGTACATGAATTTTAATATGCACATATAGAATCCTACCTGGTACCACACGTACATTCTTGTGAGGTGGCTGACTTGGCAGATACAAATTGTGAGAAGAGATCACTCCTCCTGAATGCTGTTGGAACTGAAAATTCAGACTATTGTTGATCTTCCTAGTACAACAATATTATACATGAATCCATGTTCAGTAAAACGAATTTATTTCGATCTGTGGATGACATATATTTCATGGTGAATTTCAATTGGCATGTATTGCTACTTTTTAATGTGTGTGTGTGTGTGTGTGTGTGTGTGTGTGTGTGTGTGTGTGTGTTTATGTATATACACACAAACTCTAGATTTTTCAAAATGTGAAATATATGTGTCTTACTATACACTCCGTAAATTCATTCATTTTCATGTATGTGGATTAATAATCAACTTTTCACAAAATTATTCTGAGAGAAATATTCATCCACCTGAACTACATATTTGATTCCTAGTACTGAAAACTAACTTCAGTAAATGGTGCATAAAAATCCTAATATTTCTGCAGTAACTGACCCAGTTTAATATCAATGCAAGTAGATTTCTATGGGACATGATGTGTATTTTGTCATTCATTTTTATTCAATACTGGTAGATTTCTATTTCTTCAGTTAATACACATGATAGGGTATATATTTCATCAACAAGTTAAGAAATTAATAGGCATTTTGTTTTAGATTCCATCACTTCCTAATTCAAAATACATGTTTTCCAAGAGGTTTCTTCACTGGTCTTTTCATGTGACTTCTTTCACAAAATGCAAATGTCACACTAATGTTTGTACCGAAGTCTAAACGGAAAGTGAGTATGGATTACTAAAAACATCAATGTCCAGGTTGCCTACTGCTATCAAATGTCAATCCTATTGGTGACTAAATATTTGTTTCTTCCTAAGATTATATATTCAACCTCAAGCCTGTTGAAAATGTCTGATCCTATCACTTACTATTGTATATCGATTTATCTGAGACATCTGTGCAGAATATAATTCAAAGCTAAGTTTCCCAATCAAGGGCCCGATGCACTTCTGGGCTTCAAATCATAACTAGATTTCTGTTTTCATGCTTATATTTTACCTCTATATTCTTGTAAATATCGCAGGTTCCCAATACCATTATGCATCCCTCAGAATGATTCCTAACCCAAATCGAACCTGTTATTAACCCTAAGCATACACTGGTCCCTCAATCTAACTTTACAATAGAGCAGGGACAGAGTTGGTCTTACAATACAGGAATGTAGGGGATCTTCCACCTGCTGAGAACCTCAAAGGTTCATGCAGAAATGTTCCCTGGAGAAAACTTAGGCAGCTCTGAAGGAAATGAAATAGCAAAATCATCTTCCATGGCAAAAAACCCGGTCAGTATGAAGTATTCTGTCTGAATCAGCCACTCTGTTCTTAATGTAGAAAAGATGGACCAAAACAGGCCTGTGTGGAGAGCTGTTCCCTGGTGCCTATGGTTGATATACCATTCTAACTAATGAATGTGTCAGAGGAAGTAGGGGCAGCCTCCATCTCATGGGACCCTTGTAAACAACTGTTAGGACAAAGTGGTTGCCAAGGTATTGACCTCATTCAATTCCTGAAGGAAGTGACCTACCTCACTTCCTTGGTGATGGAACTCTCTGAACCTGGGATCCAGGAAGCCAGGCACCCAGAGCCAGTCCCATTCCCAGTCCCAGTGGGCACACTTGTTTGAATTTACCAAGGACAGAGTCAGTATTTCTTGTTACCTCCTTATGTGAGGATGGCCAAATGCCAGGAGAACTCTGAAGAGGGGCCTTCCCTGAGAAAGCTGCTGGCTTCTGACAACTTAACAGAGTTGGCAAAGAAGGCCTGTTCTGATACAAGACAGGCCATTTTGGAAGAACATAGTATGGTCCACCAGTCAGAGGACACTACAGATATTCACAGACCTACTTGTGGGAAGGAGGTTCCTTTGTGGGTGTGGGTGTGAGTTCATGGTTTTGTCTCATGTTCTGAGAATAGGTAGGAAAGGTGGTTTGTTTGGTTTGGAGTCGACTGTTTCTAGTAAGTCATTTGACAAGGCGAGTTTTTCTATGTCTGTATATGCACTGTGTCCGTTGTTGTAGTCTTTAGAAAAGAGAATGAATCAATGGAGGTGTCCTGTCTAGTAGGAAGCTTCCAGGCATTCATTCTGCCCTTTTTATGAATGGACTGTTGCTTGTCTTATGGACAGGCAACACCTACTATCTTCCTAAGTTCCTGTTTTATTCCTGAATTCTGGCCTCTCTCCAGAATAGCCTCATTGTTTTGTGTTCAAGATATGTACCACCTCCAAACTCTGTGAGATGGCCATGTACTGCATAGCTGAAGGGAAAGGGAAGATTTCAGAAACCTCAGATATCATTGTAAACAGAAAAGTCTCAGTGAAGAAACCCTGCTTTGGCAATTTTCTTACCTATGGTTCCCTTGCCCTGAATGTTAGGAAGGTCTTTGCGTCAGGCCACCCCTTTGTGAAGCCTGAAGAAAACAGTATTCAAATGGAAGGAATGGGCATCACCTGTGGCTCTTTGCTTAATTGCTTTGGAAAGGGATGTGTCTGAATCAGCCTCTTGGCCCTGTGTGAGGTTGTGGCCTTGAATCTCAGAATCTGATAGATCTAAAGAAAGATCCCATGTGTGCATCCAAAACAAAAATGGCGAAAAGAGCAGTCATTGTGGATGAATTCTTTCGCCTTCCTCTGTAAGTTTCCTGACCTCTATCAAACGAGAATAGGGAAGATACACCAAGCCAATTGAGGGCTCCTTTTGGAAAAATTGTACCACTGATGACAGAATCAGCATAAGTATCCAAACACTACCACAATTCGCTGCACCAGCAGATAGTTCACAATGCATACAAGTGAGTTCACAATGCATACAAGTGATACATATTCCAAGCAAGTTCTGCAAGCAGTTCAGTGATGGGTATTGCAGAACCTGTATATTGGTTTTATCTTTGTCTTCACCGGCACTGGGATAAAGATAGGAATTCTGGCAATAATGGCTAAAGAAAAAATTATGTAACATTCCAGAAGGCACTAAAAGAAAACAATTTTCATAACAATTTACATTATCTTGAAGAGAATTATTAAATATAATGAAAAAAAAGGTAAAAGTAAAAAAACAGGTCTGTTAACCTCCTATTTTTTCACATATTAAAACAATCCTGAACAGTTGTTTACCCCATTTAAATTAAACTATTTAATTCACGTGAATTAAAAAAAATGGACCCATTTTTTCATGAGCACTCATCATATATGATATATGGACATACACACATTCAAACATATAACACAAAACACAAGTGTGCACACATAATAAATACATACAACACATAATATAATAGTAAAGGCCTTATAACTTTTTACAGGTGAAATCATCATTGCAATGTTTAAAAACTCTATAGACAAAAAATAGAACTGATGAGCAAAACATTAACCTAGGTCTGTATGAGCTCAAAAAAACAAAAGAGAACTTCATGATGTGGTAAAGGGCAATAATAAAATAGATATTGAAAAAAGCATCCCTGTTCTGTCGCCGATGTAAGGATAGCCAAACTGGAGTTTTGCACATCAGCTGTTATGGATTTGAGCCAAATCATCTTATTTTGGTGTATAGAAATTGCTTTAGTTAATCTCTCTGGAATCCAAATCGGCTGCTGTTCTCCCTGTGGAAACACATAAACAGACCCCCGACTTTAGGCAATCACTGGGTCAGAACCTTAGTTAATCTCTCTGGAATCCAAATCGGCTGCTGTTCTTCCTGTGGAAACCCACAAACAGACACCCAATTCTAGAAAATTAATGGGTCAGGACCTTTCCATTGTCCTGTTAGAATATCCTTCCAAAGTACCTTGGGCTTATACACATTTTTTGGACACATATGCGTTTCTGCAGCACTAAGTCCTGAAAATCCAAATTTAAAAAGCTTAGAGTTAAAAAGGGTTGTTTTAAGTTCATCTTTGGGGAATTTATATCTCTTCCCAATTCCGTCTTCTTACTTTAATAAGTACATTTTAATAGTTTGATGTGCTCTTTCAACTCTGCCTTGTCCCTGTGGATTGCATGGGATTCCTGTTATATGAGTAATGCCAAATGATGAGCAAAATTGTTTAAAAGAGTTAGAAGTATAACCAGGGGCATTATCTATTTTAACTCTTTTGGAATGACCAAGTGGCAAAATTTTGTAAGCAATGAGCTACAACATCTTTAGTTTTTTTCCAGCATGAAGGGAGCCCAACAAAAATCCAGAAGAAGTATCAACTGTAAGATGCAAATATTTTAATTTTCCAAATTCTGGCAAGTGTGTGACATCCATCTGCCAAATATGGTTGGGTATCAATCTTCTAGGATTGACTCCAAGATTAACTTGTGGTAAAATGGTCACACAATTTTGACATTGTTTTATTGTTTGTCTAGCTTGTTACTTAGTTATTTTGAAATGCTTTTGTAAAGTGTTAGCATTGATATGCAACTTTTTATGAAAATTTATAGCTTCTTCTAGTGTAGAGAAAATATGTATTTATGTCATGTGTAGTTTTATCTGCTAAATCATTGCCCAAACTAAGGGCTCCAGGCAAATCCTGTATGTGCCCTGATATGTCCTATTAAGAATGGATCTTTTCTGTCCCAGATTAGACTTTGTATAGTGGAAAGGAAAGAGAAAACAGTAGAGGAAGGGGAAATCCTACCAGCATCTTCAAGGGATACTATAGCATTAACTATATACTGACTATTGGAAAATAAATTAAACACAGAATCTTTAAACATCACAAAAGCTTATAATACTGCATTAAGCTCTACCTTTTGAGCTGATTGTTGGGGTATTAAAAATGTAACAGTTTGATCAGGTGTAACAATTGCTGCTGTACCATTATTTGACCCATCACTGAATATATTTGGAGCATTCATGATAGGTGTTTTCTTGTCATTTTTGGAAAAATTACAGGATGAGATGACCAAAAAGACAATATAAGATTAGATGGTAAGTGGGTATCAAAAGAAATATTAGATTTACACATGATTATTGCCCAAGTATTTAACTCATTAGCTAATTAATCAATTTGATTCATAGTGTATGGAGTAATACTTTTGTTGGGAGAAATTCCAAACACTCACTTTGCTGCTTTTATTCCTATGAGTATTAATTGTCCGTTAGCCTTGGGATACCTATTAATTATAGTGTTAGAAGAATAAGAAAAATGAATCATTATAATGGAGCTTCTTGCCAACATACTCCTGTAGGAATATTTTTTGTTGGTAGTACAATAAATAATAAAGGCAATATTTTATCAAATCTATCCAAATGCATATTTCCCATATATGTTTCAATGATTTTTAATGCCTTTCTTGCTTCAGGCGTTTACATTCTGGGTGAATTTGGATCAGATGGAACTTTTAGGATATCAAATAAAGGTCCCAACTCTCCTCTTTGTATACCTAGATAAGGCCTTATCCAATTTATGTCTCCTAATAACTTTTGAAAGTCATTAATTGATTGCAGTTGATCTACTCGTATTTGAATTTTTGGTGGACTGACCATGGTTGACGATAATAGAACTCCTAAATAATTAATTGGAAAATTTAATTGTACTTTATCAATTGTTATCTCTAGATTATAATTTTTAATAAGTTTGTAAGTGTTGCATAACATTCTAGCAATGCGTTTTTACCTTTGTGTGCTAATAATACATCATCCATATAGTGAAATATTTGTATTTCAGAATTTTGATTTCTAAGTGGCTGGATTACTTTGTTAACATAAATTTCACACATAGTTGGGCTGTTAGGCATCCCTTGAGTGAGTACTTTCCACTCATACCTCTGATCAGGACCTTCATGATTCAGTGCAGGGATAGTAAATGCAAAACGTGGACTATCCTCAGGAAGAATTGGAATTGAAAAAAAAATCTTTAATATGTATAACTAAAACATACCAAGATTTTGGCAAAGCAGACAATTGAGGGATCCCCGACTGAGCAGGTCCAAAAATAACCATCTCATTATTAATGGCTCTTAAGTCTTGCAATAATCTCCATTTACCAGATTTCTTTTTGATGACAAAAATGGGAGTATAATGGGGAGATACAGAAGGTTGTATATGTTCTTCCGCTAATTGTTGTTTGACCAGGTCCTGGGGTGATTGTATCTTTTCTTTAGTCAGGGTCCACTGAAGAACCCATACTGGTCTTTCTGATTTCCAAGTAATTTTCATTGTCTCAGTGGCCCTTTCTGAAAATCCAACCCAAGTCTGTCTGTTGCTTGGTCTATTTGAATTGGTGCTGCTATACCTTGTTCTAGTTATTCTAATCTTTTTCCTTTCAAAAAACCTTCTCTAGCCATAATAGTGGGTGCATTTTGATTGATGTTATTTGTTAATGTCAAACCTAATTGATCTCGTCCCCATCAATTTACAGGAAGATGATCCAATACATATGGCTTTATAGTTCCTTCACATCCCTCAGAATCATTCCAATCTAATACCATTGCACTTCTATGGGGATTAGTCGCCACTCCTAGGTCTCAAAGCGTTTGAGTGGCTTGTTGTAATGGCCAATGTTTTGGCCATTCTTGATGAGTGATGATGCTAAGGACTGCACCTGTATCCAGTAGCACATTAAATTCATGTCCTTGAATATTTGGTTTTAGCATGGGGCGAGAATCTAAATTTAAAGAAAGAATAGCCCAATCTAAACCTGTGGAGCCTAATCCCTTGGAACCTCTTTCTACAGCATGACTGGAAAATTTATCATGTAACCTGGGTATTATTAGTAACTGTGTTATTCTATCTCCTGGTGCAATTACTGATATGTCCTTTGGAGAACTGGCTATAAATTTTATTTCACCTTCATAATGAAGCGATCAATTACCCAAGGACTTATCATAAGTCCTTTTAGATTAGAAGAGCTGCGTCCCAATAATAAGCCTACTGTTTTTTTGGAAAGAGGTCCTTTCACCCCTGTGTGAATGATATGAACCCCCATCTTTGCAGTTAGTACTGATCTGGCGGAGGCACAGATGTCCAACCCTGCACTCTCTCTGATTTGTCTGATGAGGCGTATGATGGACAATGTGTCCTGGGCACTACCCTGATGGGGTTGCTGTGTTCCTCCAGTGCTCCGTATATTTGTGGTTTTTGGCCCCAGAGCATTGGGACCCCTGTCCATTTTTTGGCAATCGAGCCCAATGCCTTTCTCCATGATATCGTGGGTAAACAGCTGGTCCTTGTTCGTTTTTTGATAATGAGGTATTCTCTATGGGGGTTTGAGAACGGCATTCATTAGCCCAGTGTCTCCCTCTATGGCATCGTGGGCAAATACCCATTATTCTGCTCCTTTGGTATCTAGTTTTGTTAAACCCTCCTCCTATGGAGCAATTCCTCTTAAAATATCCTGTTTGTTGACAATTGTAGCATGTTCCTGGCCTTGAATCTAAAGCCTGTTCTAATGCAGCTGCCACAAATTGCCCTTGTTCATTGATGTCTCTGGCATCTAAAGCCTGTTTTACTGCAGCTGCCACGACTTGCTCTTATTCATTAATGTCTCTACATAATTTAATATATGTGTTTAAATCTTCATGTTTCCATGGTCTAATGATATCTCTACACCAACGATTTGCTTGGAGATAAGCCAGTTGTTTTATTAATGGCATTGCTAGTTCTGTATTCCCAAAAAACTCTGGTAGCGATTTGAATAAGCCTATCTACAAATTCAGCGTAAGATTCATTAGCTCCTTGTATTACCTTAGATAATTGACCTTGTAAACCTCCATGTCCTTGTAAAGTCTTCCATGGCCTAACTGCCTCTGCAGCAATTTGTGTGTATACACCAGGATTATATGCAATTTGTTGCTGCTGATCCTCATAGGGTCCCTTTCCTAACAACATATCTAGATTTCTCTGAGGATAACCAGCTTCTGCATTTCGCCTAGCCGTCTCCTTGCAAAATTCCTCATTGGCAACCTTCCATAACAGGTATTGACCTCCATTTAGCACAGCTTTACACATATTAGCCCAATCTACTGGCGTCATATTCAAGTTGTTAATGGATTCCTCCAAGCTTACAATGAGGGGTGCTTGAGGACCATAGGTTGTTACAACCTCTTTTAGCTGCTTCACTATTTTGAAATTTAAAGCATGGTGAATTCGCTGCCCTCCTACCTCAAATAAAGGGCATGTTAATACTTGAGATCCTGTCTCAGGATCCGAACTATCAACTGCGGGGTTTGGGTGCCTCCCAGCATATGGAGGTGGCCTTGTTATTTGGACATTTACATACTCTGGTGATAGAATGGTGTTAGTAACAGTCTCCTGTAGAGGTGGCACTGTTGGTTGGACACTTACACCCTCTGATGATAGAAAGTTGTTAGTAGCAGTCTCCTTTTGTAACTTTTCCCCTGATGGCATTTTCTGTCCTAAGCTTTGTTCCTCTATCTTTGTCTGAACTAAAGTCTTTGGACTAAGCAAAACAGATATGAACGTCCTCAATGGCAATGTTTCAACTGGCAGAGTCCCTGGGCTGTTCTTTTCTCCTCTTTTTAATCTTCACCATGATGGTTCCATTATGGTATATTTAACAACTCCTCCTTAAAAAGCCATGGGCTACATTTTTGTATTGTATCAACGTATGCCCTGACTGTTCTTGACTTTAATGAGATGCCTCCTTCCTCTAACAATTTACTTAACAGTCTTTCAGTTTGTTTTTTACTAATTTCTGATCCCGTATTTCTACTATAATACAACCCAACAAGATGATGCCAAACAAAACCGAGACAGAATGAAATAAAAAGAGAACAACAAAAAGTCATTATGGCCTTTCTATCCTCCTGACGTGTGAATCAGTCCTTTCTCAGTATCTGTTCCTCAGACGTAAATAATTTTTCCTCAGATGTGAGAGGTTTCTCTTCCATCTCACTCATCTCTATGGACAGGCAAGTTAAAACAAAAGTGAAGCAAAACAAAAGAGGAATCCTAAAATGGCTACCCATCCTCTCACCCTGCCCTCAGGGGAGAGCAGTTCACCTTATCACTTACCCTCAGTCACTCCCCATGCGAGCCACCAAACGCTGCAGTCTTCCTGGGCATGATTCAAGAGCCACTTTTCAAAAGAAACAAACTTTATTTTTAGAACCACAAATGACAAACAAAACAGCTTCTCTGGAAAAAAAACCCTCAGAGCCCAACTGCCACCACTGGCTTCCTTGTAAAGTCTCTGTCACACCCACAAGCCTCTCCACCTCACACAATCCTCCTCCTCTTGATGCCGTTTGGCTGGGTCACGTGGGTGGAGCCAAAAAAGTCCCACAATGAGCAGCTCTGTGGTCTGAAATGGCAGGGAAACAGCCCAATGAGCATCACCGCAGAGGAGCCAATCAGCTAGATGTTGCTGGGGCTGCTGTGAGCCAATCATCAGCTGGCAGTCGGAAAGGGCGGGGAAAAAGCTCAATGAGCATCTCCAATGAGCATCACCACAGAGGAGCCAATCAGCTAGATGTTGCTGGGGCCGCTGTGAGCCAACAATCACCTGGCAGGTGGATGTTTCTGGGAGCTGGAAGTTTGCTGGGGCCCCTTCAGCTGTGGCTCTCAACAAATTGGTGTCTCCTTTCTCTGTAGACTGTTCGGCACATGTATTTTTATATGCACATATAGAATCCTACCTGTTATCACACCTACATTTTTGTGAGGTTGCAGACGAGGCAGATACAAGTTATGAGAAGAGATCACTCCTCCTAAATACTGTTGGAATTGAAAACTCAACCTATGGGTGAGCTTTCTATTAGAACAACATTATTCATAAATCCATTTTCGGTGAAATAAATATTTTTGCACCTGTGGATGATATATATTTCATGATGAATTTCGATTGGCAAATATATTGCTTGTTTTTAATGTCTGTGTCTGTGTGTGTGTGTGTGTGTGTGTGTGTATTTATATATATATATACACACTCTCTATATTTTTCAAAATATGAAATACATGAATCTTATTATACACTCCTTAAAATCATTCATATTCATGTATGTGAATTTATGATCAACTTTTCACAAGATTATTCTCAGAAATATTCATCCACCTAAAATACATATCTGTTTCCTAGTACTGAAAACTAACTTCTGTGAATGGTGCATACAAATCGTAATATTTCTACAGTAAAACCTAGTTCAACAACAATGCAAGCAGTGTCCCATGGTACATGATGTGTATTTTTAGGTTCATATTTATTAAACAGAGGTACATTACTATTTCTTCAGTTTATGCACAAAATAGGATATATATTTCAACCACAAGTTCACAATTTTATAGACATTTGTTTCAATTTCAATCACCTGTTGCTTCAGAACACATATATTCTTCCAAGGTTCTTGACTGGTCTTTTCATGAGAGTTCTTTCCAAACACATTATTTTCGATTTCCATAATCATAATTGAAGCAAAACTCACACACTTTTCATGATAAACCATAACCCTAATATTACCGTTAGTGTATAACTGGTTATCATGAATGTATGTATATCAATTTAAGATTTCTTGTATATTTTAAGATATCAAATCAATCCACTATTTAAAGTTGGAACCAGTTATATAATTTATTCACAGTATGGTCTATTCATACATTATTTCTATATACATTGACACAGGGTACTCTACTTTGTTCCCCAATTACGTCTTCAAAATATTGCTCCCAGTAATGGTGGAAGAAATGCTCATGTCACCTGATCTACATATAAATTTTAACAAAGTAATATTCTGGACACAGAAAGCAAAACTCACTCTTACGATTGTAGCAAAGCCTAAAAGGAAAATGAGCAAGGATTACTAAAAATATCTATGTCCCCGTTGTTTAATGCTCTCAAATGTAAATCCTATTGATAAATCCTATGTATTTGTTTCTTCCTAAGATTATTTATTCAACCTCAAGCCTGTTGAAAATGTCTAATCCTATCCCTCACTTTATACTTTGCTGATTTCTTAATGTGTCTATTGATATCTGCTTTCCTACATATTTTCCCCAGTTCATCATTGTGATTGACTCTTCACATGTGCTGACATTTACATTCACTCTCTTATTGAAAAGAAATTGCTAAAGAACTTTTGGTCCAAATCCTATACTCACTGTTGTTTCTAAACCTAGAGACTATCATCCTAAACCTACGGACTTTCCCTTTATGACTTGATGTACTTTTCGACACTCAATAATCCAAGGTACAAGTTCCTATGCCATTGTATATCGATTTATCTGAGACATCTGTGCAGAACATAATTCAAAGCTAAGTAACCCACTCAAGGGCACAATGCCCGTCTGGGCTTCAAATCTTACCTAGATTTCTGTTTTCATACTTATATTTCACCTATATATTCTTGTAAATATTGCAGATTCCCAGTACCAATATTCGTCCTGCAGAATGATTCCTAACGCAAATCGAACGTGTTATTAACCCTAACCATACACTTTTCCCTCAATCTAACATTACGGAAGAGCAGGGACAGTGTGACCAGGAAAGTCTCAGTGCAGAAACCCTGCTTTGGGCCTTTTGCTTCCCTATTTTTCTGTTGCCCTGAATGTCAGGAAGGTCTTATCCTCAGGCCACCCCTTTGTGAAGCCTAAAGAAAACAGGTTTCAAATGGAAATGAATGGGCATCACCTGTGGCTCTTTGCTTAATTTCCTTGGAAAGGGACGTGTCTGAATCAGCCTCTTGGCCCTGTGTGAGGCTGTGACTTAGATTATCAGCACCTGATGGATCTAAGGAAAGATCCCATGTGTGCATCCAAAACCAAAATGGCAAAAAGTTCAGTCATTGTGGATGAAGTATCTTCCCTTCCTCTGTTAGATTCCTTGCTGCAGTCTCTGGCTGGGCACAAATCACGAGCCACCACACAACTTGTAGATTCAAACAGCAATTCTTTATTCCCGAACTCACACCGGCCGTCTACAAACACATTCTGGGGGAATCCACGTTCTCTGCCCAAATCCACCTCTGCCCAAATCCACTACTCTGCCCAAATCCACTCCACATGGGCTTCTGTCTCCCAAAATATACTGTCTGACCCTAAGAACTCAAGAGGAAATCAGCAGCAGGATACGCCCTATTCTAAGGGGGGAACACCCTAATCTCCTATTATGCTAAACTGCCCTATTCTAAAGGGGGAACACCCTAAACACGGATCCTGCCCTGGTCCTTGAGCAAGGTCACCTTACATGCAATGTCCTGGAAAATGTCCTATTTCCATGAGTCCTTCCACTAAAGAAACATGGGGGTACGCTGGCAAGGAAATTGTCTTACCTACTTGGCTGATGGCTCCCAACAATTCCTGACATCCATCAAGTGAGAATAGGGATCCTTTGGGTCATATGAGATCTTCAAGACCTGAAGAAGTGCTTGGGTTTCTCATGACTCCAAATCACAAAAAGAATCTGTACCTATCAGTCAGAAGTAGTCAGTCAATATTGCTCCCAGAAATGGTGGAAGAAATACTCATGTCACCTTATCTACATATACATTTATTCACAGAAATATTCTGGACACAGAATTCAAATTTACATTTATGATTGTACCAAAGCCTAAATGGAAAATTAACATGGATTACTAAAATTATCCATGTCCAAGTTGCCTAATGCTCTCAAATGTCAATCCTATTGGTGACTACATATTTGTTTCTTCCTAAGATTGCATATTCAAACTCAACCCTTTGAAATGTCTAAGCCTATCTCTCACTTATTACTTTGCTGATTTCATAATGTCTCTATTGATATCGGCTTACCTACATATTTTCCCCAGTTCATCATTGTGACAGACTCTTCACATGTGCTTACATTTTAATTCATTTTCTAACCGAAATCCTATTGCTAAAGAAATTTTATTCCAAATCTTACACTCACCCTTCTTCCTAAACCTACCTACTATCTTCCTAATCCTACTGACTATCCCTTTTTGACTTGATGTTCTCTTCTACATTCAATCATCCAAGGTAAAAGGTCCTATGCCATTGTATATCGATTTATCTGAGACATCTGTGCAGAACGTAATTCAATTCTAAGTATCACAATCAAGAGCCCAATGCTCTTCTGGCCTTCCAATCTTTCTTGGATTTCTGTTTTCATACATACAGTTCACCTCTATATTCTTATTGGTATCGCAGGATGCCAATACCAGTATTCATCCACAAAATGATTCCTAACCCAAACTGAACCTGTTATTAACCCTAAACATACAGTGTTCCCTCAATCTTACTTTACAGAAGAGCAGGGACAGAGTTGGTCTTTTAATACTGGAATGTAGGGGATCTTCTACCTGATGAGAACTTCAAAGGTCCATGCTGAAAGGACCCCTGGAGAATACGTAGGCAGCTATGAAGGACCTGAGAGAGCACAAGTCATCTTACATGGCAAACAACCTGGTCAGGTGAAGGGTTGTGTCTTAATCGGCCTCTCTCTCTTCTTAATGTAGAGAAGATGGACCTTCAAAATACACATCATGTCCCACTGGAATCTACTTGCATTGATGTTAAACTGGGTCAGTTACTGTAGAAATAATAGTATTTGTATGCAAAATAAACTGAAGTTAGTTTTAAGTACTGGAAACAAATATGTATTTCAGGTGGATGAATATTTCTGTGAAAAATCTTGTGAAAAGTTGATTATAAATCCATATACATGAACATGAATGAATTTAGAGAGTGTATATAAGACACATATATTTCTGGAGAGTATATATATATATATATATATATATATATATATATATATATATACACACACACACACACACACATACACACACACACATACACACACACACAAAATACACACACACACAGACATTAAATTAGCAATATATATGTCAATCGAAATTTATCATGATATATATATCATCCACAGATGCAAAAATATTTCTTTAATTGAACATGGATTTATGTATAATGTTGTTCAACTAGGAAGCTCACCTATAGGTTGAATTTTCAGTTCCAACAGCGTTTAAGAGGAGTGATCACTTCTCACAAATTGTATTTGCCAAATCAGCCACCTCACAAAAATGTACATGTGATACCAGGTATGATTCTATATGTGCATTTAAAAGTACATGTGCTAAATAGGATACAGAGAAAGGGAGACAGGAATTCACATATTTGTTAACCTTAAAAACACATGGAGAACTATTTAAATTAAATATTGACTAGATTTATAACACCTACCATTAATCATGCAAAATACAAGTACAACTATACACTATGATTTCTCCTAACTGCTTGTATTCCTATTCTGTTTGTGTTATTTTTCTCCATCATATTAGGAGTAGTAGTCAGAGTCTAGTAGGGTATGGGTTCATGTCAGAGATTCAGTATTTTGAATGGAAAATTGTAAAATGAATGCAATGTGTATGTAAATATGTGCTACAAAAAAATGTTCACACTCTCATCCAGAACATTGCCTTGACATTGCCTTTGTTCCGAGTAAGACACAATTAGAGGAGAAAAGTTAGAAAATCTGTGAATATATATCAGGAATGAAAAATGCTCAGGAGTTCACAACCTCCGAAGTGGTAGAGGAGTTTTCAAAAGTAAGGGACAGGATAAACATTTCTCAAACATGGAGCTCTGCTGGTGTAAAGACTTCTTGAGAAACTTCCTCTGAGGTTGGGCACTTAAAAATATATGTTGTTGTTAGGAGCTTTAGCTTCCTTTGTTGGGAGACCATCAAATCTGGGTGTGCAACAATGTGACCTGGAGGATATTGTTTCTAATTTTCCAATGAACATGAGGCAGCCATGCTGAATACTCTCTTTGTAGTTTAACTATGGTCACTGGGTTGTAAGTGTCTCCACGTGTGGACTGTGAAGCCATTTGGTCATTCTCCAATTTTCGTGGTGTTTCTCACAGGTGCACTGGGAGTTTGGTATTTGCTTCATGAAATACAAGGAGCTAAACTGGGACACAGTGCTGGAGAGAGTTCTGTCCCATGTGGAGGGTCACGGTCTGCATGAGAATGCACCAACCAGGATTCAATTCCACATAAGTTGCCCCCATTTCCATAGCAACCTGATTCTGAACATTGCCCTGAAACCTCTCTATATAAAAAACACCTTTGCATAGAAGGGTCTGCTGGCTGTACCATGTCAGTCACAAGCCTTTGGGAAGCCAATGGCAGATCCACATGTCACCACCACACATGTTTTATCACACACCTTCACACCACTGCTCTAGGCCCACTAATGAGCAGGATCCAACTTACTGGCATCACTGTTCTACACAAATTTCATGAAACCCAGTAAATCAAGGCACTGTCTGGTACACTCATCATCAGCAACAGGACATCCAAAAGTTCTCCAGTGCCACCTGGTCATGGGAATTTCAAAAATTTCATGGTATTTATCAAGCCATTTGTCAAGGATGAAGTTGGAGGCTCTGGGGGTTTCAATTCATTCAGGAACCATTAAATGTTGAGGAAGCTCATTTCAATGAAAGCTCTAGAGAACACTCACAGGCAAGGCTTCCCAAAGAGTAGCCAAAAGGTCACATGAAGCCAGGCCCATTGAGGTCTACAATGTGAGGTCCATGCGTGTTTTGACTCAACTGTGGCTGCAAAGTCTTTCAGAATAAAATCATGTGATATCCTGGCTGAGATTCCCAGTGCTCTGTGGAAAGCCACTCTGGGCCTAGATCTCAGGTTCCAAGGGCAACTCTCATGCATGGCCTAGTAAAATTCAAACACAATTGATGACAATGCTTCTCTGAGGTCAGTTCCAGAACTCAGACTCTAAGGGGAATCACACCAGAGTTAAAGCCCAGGTAAACCCAGGCATCTCTTCCAACTGCCACACAACTTACCACAATTCAAAACAAAATTCTCCCACATGGCCCTTATCTTCTTCCATGTAGACCCTCATCATAACCTCTGGATGGAATTTTCCATGAGGGGCACAGACCAAGACAATGTCCAAAATAACCTACCTTTCCCCCGATTTGCCTAAAATCAGTGTGGCCTGGAAACCCTGACTGTGAACGAGGAGTGATCAAATAGGTCTGCCATTAATACTGCTTGGCTTCTCCAATTTGAGGCCTACTGACTGTGGGGTTTAGATTCTTTATGTGAATTGAGTAATGAGAACACCCAAGCACGTATGGGCTAGCCTCTGCAGGGCTTTGAATAACTCACTTGACCCAAAGGATCCCTATTCTCACTTGATAGATGTCAGGAACCTTTGAAAGGAAGGCGAGAGTCTTCATCCACAATGACAGCTCTTTTGGCTATTTTGGTTCTGTATGCATCCATGGGATCTTTCTTTAGATCCATCAGGTGCTGAGAATCTAAGCCACAGCCTCACACAGGGCCAAGAGGCTGATTCAGACACATCCCTTTCCAAAGCAATTAAGCAAAGAGCCCTAGGTGATGCCCATTCATTTCCATTTGAAAACTGTTTTCTTCAGGCTTCACAATTTGGTGGCCTGAGGCAAAGAACTTTGTGACATTCATAGCAACAGAATAATAGGTAAGCAAAAGGCCCAAAGCAGGGTTTCTCCACTGAGATTTAGTGGTCACACATATATCTGATTTTTCTGAGATGCTCACAATTCACTTGAGCTATCCAGTACATGGCCATGTCACAGAGCTTGGAGGTGGTACATACCTTAGAGACAAAACCATGAGACTATTCTGGAGAGGGGCCAGAATTCCGGAAGAAAACTGTAACTTAGGAAGATTGCAGGTGTTACCCATTGATAAGGCAATCTGAACTCCATTCATAAATTGGGCAGGATGAATTCTGGGAAGCTTTCTACTAGACAGGACACATCCATTGATGCATTCTTTTTTTCTAATGAGTACAACCACGGACACAGTGAGGTAAACAGACATAGAAACACTAGCCTTGTCAAATGACTTACAATAAACAGTTCATTCCACAGCACATAAAGCGCCTTGCCTACCTATTCTCAGAAAATGAGACAAAACCACAAACCAACACCCACAAAGGCAGCTCCTTCCCCCAAGAAGGTCTGTTACTATCCAGAGTGTCCTCTGACTGGTGGGCCATATTATTTTCCCCCTAAATGGCCTGAAATGTCTCAGATCTGGTCTCCTTGGCCAACTCTGTGAAGGTGTCAGGAACCAGAGGTGAGCCACTACCTGCTTTCTCAGGAAAGGCCCCTCTTCAGAGCTTTACTGGCATTTTGCAATCCTCACATCAATACGTACCAAGAAAGACTTACTCTGTCCTTGGTAAATCCAAACAAGTGAGACCACTGGGACTGGGACTGGGACTGACTCTGGGTGCCTGGCTTCATGAATCTCAAGTTCTGAGATTTCCTTCACTAAGGAAATGATGTGAGGTCACTTCCTTCAGGAACTGAATGAGGTCACTGCCTTGGCAACCACTTTGTCCAACCAGTGGCTTCCAAGTCTCACATGAAAAGGAGGCTGTCCCTAATTCCTGTGACACTTTCACAAGTTAGAATCTTATATCAACCATAGGCACCCGGGAACAGCTACCCACACAGGCCTGGTTTGGTCCATCTTCTCTACATTAAGAATAGAAAGGCTGATTCAGACAGAAACCTTCATCCTGACCAGGTTGTTTGCCATTGAACATGACTTTTGCTCTCTCAGGTCCTTCATAGCTGCGTATATATTCTCCAGTGATCATTTCAGCATGGAACTTTGAGGGTCTCAGTAGGTGGAAGACCCCCTACATTTCTTTACTGTAAGACCAACTCTGTCCCTTCCCTCTGTAAATTTAGATTGAGGGAACAGTGTATGGTTAGGGTTAACAACATGTTTTATTTGTGTTAGGAATCATTCTGCTGGATGAATAATGGTATTGGGAACCTGAAATATTTATAAGAATATGTATTTGAAATATAAGTATGAAAAGAGAAATCTAGGTAAGATTTGAAGCCAGGAAGGGCATTGGGCCCTTGATTATGATATTTAGCTTTGAATTACATTCTGCAATATGGTCGCAGGTAAATCTACATACAATGGAATAAAACCTAGTACCTCAGATGCCTGAATGTCGAAGAGAACATCCAGTCAAAAAGGGATAGTCAGTAGGATTAGGAAAATAGTAGGTTTAGGTTGAAGAGTGAGTCTTTGAGTTGGAAATATAGTTCTTTAGCAATAGGGTTTCATTTAGAGAGTGAATGAAAATATCAGCACATATGAAGAGTCAGTCACAATGATGAACTGGGGAAAATATGTAGGAAAGCAGATATAAAATAGAGACATTAGGAAATCAGGCAAAGTATAAAGTGAGTAACAGGATTAGACATTTTCAACAGGGTTGAGGTTGAATATATGATATTAGAAGAAACAAATATGTAGTCACCAATAGGATTGAAATTTGAGAGCATTAGGCGACCTGGACATGCATGGTTTTAGTAATATATATTCACGTTCAATTTAGGTTTTGGTACAATCATAAGTGTTACCTTTACATTTGTGTCCAGAATATTACTGTGATAAAAATGTATATGTAGATCAGGTGATATGAGTATTTCTTCCACCATTATGGGGAGCAATATTTTTACAACCTATAAATTAGTATTGGGGAAAAAAATAGGTGTACCCTGTTTTGATGAATATAGAGATGATGAATGAATAGACCAAACTGTGAATAAATAATATAACTGGACCCAACATTAGAAATTGGAATTGGAATAAATTGATATCTGAAAATATACAGGAAATCTTATATTGATATTGGCATACATACATTCATTACAACCAGTTGTACATCTAATGGTAATATTAGTGTTACGGTTGATCATGAAGAGTGTGTGAGTTTTGCTTCAAAATTGATTATGCAAATCGAAAATAATGTGTTCGCAAAGAAGTCTCATGAAAGACCAGTCAAGAAACATGGAGGAATACGTGTGTTCTGAAGCAGGAAGTGATTGAAAGTGAATCAAAAGTTTTAAATTTTGAAATTTTGGATGAAACATTTATCCTATGATGTGCATAAACTGAAGAAATAGTACTGTACCAGTGTTGAATAAAAATGAATGTCAAAATACACATCATGTCCCATAGGAATCTACTTGCATTGATATTAACCTGGGTAAGTTACTGCAGAAATATTAGGATTTGTATGCACCTTTCATTGAAGTTAGTTTTCAGTACTAGTAAACAAATATGTGTTTCAGGGGGATGAATATTTCTGAGAATAATCTTGTAAAAATTTGATTATAAATCCACATACATGAATATGAATGTATTTAGGGAGTGTATAATAAGACACATATATTTTATATTTTAAAAAATCTGGAGATTGTATATATATATATATATATATATATATATATATATATATATATATACACACACAAACACAAAACACACACAGACATTAAAGAGTAGCAGTATATATGCCAATCGAAATTCATGGTAAAATATATATCGTCCACTGATCCAAAAATATTAATTTTACTGAACATGGATTTATGAATAATGTTGTTCAACTAGGAAGATCACCCATAGGTTGAATTTTAAGATCCAACAGCATTTACGAGGAGTTATCTCTTCTCATAATTTTTATCTGCCACGTCAGCCTCCAAACAAGTATGTACATGTGATACCAGCTAGGATTCTATATGTGCATATAAAAATACATTTGCTGAATAGGCTACAGAGAAAGGGAGATAGAAATTCACATATTTGTTAACTTTAAAAACACATGGAGAACTATTTCAATTAAAAATTATCTAGATTTATAACACCTACCCTACATAATGCAAAAGGCAAGTCCAACTATACACCATGCCTTCTCTGTACTGCTTGTATTTCTATTCTGTTTGGGTTATTTTTCTCCATCATATTAGGATTAGTAGTCAGAGTCTAGTAGGGTATGGGTTCGTGTCAGGGATTCAGTATTTTTAATGGGAAATTGGAAAATGAATCCAATGTGTATGCAAATATGTGCTACACAAAAATCTTCCCACTCTCATCCACAACAATGCCTTGACATTACCTTCACCCCAGGTAAGACACAATTAGAGGAGAAGAGTTAGAAAATCTGTGAATACTTATCTGGAATGGAATATGCTCAGGAGTTCACAACCTTGGAGGTGGTAGAGCAGTTTCCAAAAGTAAGGGACATGGTAAACACTGCACAAACATTGAGCTCTGGTGGCCTAAAGACTTCTTGAGAAACTGCCTCTGAAGCTGGGCACTTGAAATATATGTTGTATTAAGGAGTTTTAGCTTCTTTTGTAGTGAGACCATCAAAGCTGGGTCTGCATCTATATGACCTGGAGAACATGGATTCTTATTTTCAAATGAACCTGAGGCAGCAGTGCTGAATTCTCTCTTTGTAGGTAAAGTGTGGCCACTGGAGGCTAAGTTTCACCCCGTGTGGACTGTGAAGCCATTTGGTCCTCCTCAAATTTTTGTGGTGGTTCTTGCTGCTGCACTGGGGCTTTTGGTTCTTGCTGCTGCACTGGGCTTTTTGAACAACAAGTTCAACTGGGACACAGTGCTAGAGGGAGTTCTGTCACGTGTGGTGGGTTAGGGTCTGCAGGAGAATGAAACAACCAGGCTTCTTTCTCACATAGCTTGCACCCTTGACCATATCAACCTGATTCTCATCATTACCTTGAAAGCTCTCCAAATAAAAAGATGCCTTTACAAATAAGGGTCTGCTGGCTGCACCATGTCAGTCACAAGCCATTTGGAAGCAAATGGGCTAATCACATGGACCCACCACAGATGTTTTATCACACACGTGGCTACCACTGCTCTAGGCCCACTACTCAGCAGGCTCCAACTTACTACCATCTCTGTTCTACATTATTTTTATAAATTCCAGTCAATCAAGGCACTCTCTGGTACACTCATGATCAGCAGCAGGACATCCAAAGATACTCCAGTGCCACCTGGTCATGGGAATTTCAAAAATTTCAAAGTATTTATCTAGCCATTTTTCAAGGATGTAGTTGGGAGGCACTGTGGCTTTCAAGAACCATTAAATGTTGAGGAAGCTCATTTCAGTGAAACTCTGGAGAACTTTCATAGGCAACGCTTCCCATAGAGTGGCCAAAAGGTTACATGAAGCCAGGCCTATTGAGGTCTACAATGTGAGTTCCATGTGTGTTTTGACTCTCAAGTATGGCTGCCAAGTCTTTAAGAATAAAATCATGGGAAAATTTGGCTGAGATTCCCAGTGCTCTGTGGAAAGCCACCCTGGACCTTGATCTACGTTTATAAGGGCGACTCTCATGCATGGCTTCCTAAAATCCCAACTCGATTCATGGCAATACTTCTCTGAGGTCACTTCCAGAACTCAGTCTCTAAGGGGATTCACACCAGAGTTCAAACCCAGGTGGACCCAGTCATCTCTTCCAACTGCCACACAAATGACCACAATTAAAACCAAAATAGTCCCACATGGCTCTCATCTTCTTCCATATAGACACTCATCATAACCTCTAGCTGGAGGTTTCTATGAGGTGCGCAGGACAAGACAGTGTCCAAAATACGCACTCTTGCTCGTCATTTCCATAAAGTCAGAGTGGCCTGGACACCCCTTCTGTGAACCAGAAGTGATCAAAAAGGCCTACCATTAATACTGCTCAGCTTCTCCAATTTGAGGCCTACTGACTGTGGGGTTTAGATTCTTTATGTGCATTGGGGTCATGAGAAAACCCAAGCACCTATTGGCTAGCCTCCGCAGGGCTTTGAAGAAGTCATTTGACCCAAAGGATTCCTATTCTCACTTGATAGAGGTCAGGAACCTTACAGAGGAAGGCAAGAGATTTTATCCACAATGACTGCTCTTTTGGCCATTTTGGTTTCGGATGCACACATGGCATCTTTCTTTATATCCATCAGGTGCTGAGAATGCAAGCCACAGCCTCACACACAGCCAACAGACTGGCTCAGACACATCCCTTTCAAAAGCAATTACTCAAAGAGAGACAGGTGATGCTCATTCATTTCCATTAGAAAACTGTTTTATTCAGGTTTCACAAAGTGGTGCCTTAGGCAAAGACCTTCCTGACATTCAGTGCTACAGAACAATAGGTAAGCAAAGGCCCAAAGCAGGGATTCTCCACTGAGACTTTCATGATCACACAGATATCTGAGTTTCCTGAGATTCTCGCCATTCCCTTCAGCTATCCAGTACACGGCCATGTCACAGAGCTTTGAGGTGCTACATATCTTGGTCACAAAACCATGAGTCTATTCTGGAGAGTGGCCAGAATTCAAGAAGAAAACAGAAACTTAGGAAGACAGCAGGTCTTGCCCATCAATAAGGCAAGCCTCCGTCCTTTCATAAATTGGGCAGGATGAATGTGGGGAAGCTTTCTCCTAGACAGGACACATCCATTGATGCATTTTCTTTTGTAATGTCTACAACCATGGACACAGTTGGATACACAGACATAGAAACACTTGCTTTGTCAAATGACTTACTAGAAACAGTCCATTCTAAACCAAAGAAACCGCCTTTCCTACCTATTCTCAGAGCATGAGACAAAACCACATACACACACTCATTCCCACAAAGGCACCTTTTTCCCCCAAGAGGGTCTGTGACTATCAAGAGTGTCCTCTGCCTTGTGGGCCATACTATGTTCCCCCGAAATGGCTTCTCTATTCTCAAATCTGGACTCCTTGGCCCACTCTGTGAAGTTGTCAGGAGCCAGCGGTGAGCCAATACCTGCTTTCTCAGGAAAGACCCCAATTCAGATCTTTCCTGGCATTTGGCCATCCTCACAACTGTAGATACCAAGAAAGATTGACTCTCTCCTTGGTAAATCCAAAAAGTGAGACTTCTGTGACTGTTATTGGGCCTGACTCTGGCTGCCTGTTTTCAGGGATCCCAAGTTCAGAGAGTTCCATCACCAAGAAAGTGAGGTAGGTCACTTCCTTCATGAAGTGAATGAGCTCACAGCCTTGGCAACCACTTTGTCCTAACAGTTGCTTCCAAGGGTCCCATGAGATGGAGGCTGCCCCTACTTCCTGTGACACTTTCACAAGTTAGAATGGTATATCAACAATTGGTACCGGGGAAAAGATCTCCACACAGGCCTGGTTTGATCCATTTGCTCTATATTAAAAAGAGAGAGGCTTATTCAGACACATCCCTTCATAGTGACCAGGTTGTTTGCCATGGAAGCTAACTTTTGCTCTCTCAGGTCCTTCATAGCAGTCTACATCTTCTTCGGGGATCATTTCTGCATGGATCTTTGATATTCTCAGCAGGTGGAAGATCCCCAACATTCCTCTTTTCTAAGACCAACTCTGTCCCTGCACTGCTCTAAAGTTAGATTGAGGGAACAGTGTATGGTTAGGGTTAATAATATGTTCAATTTTGGTTAGAAATCATTCTGCTGGATGAATAATGGTATTGGAAACCTGTGATATTTACAAGAATATATAGGTAAAATATAACAGAAATCTAGGGAAGATTTGAAGCCAAGTAGGGCATTGGGCCCTTGAGTGGGATACTTAGCTTTGAATTATATTCTGCACAGATGTCTCAGATAAGTCAATATACAATGAAATTGGATCTTGTACCTCGGATGATTGAATAACAAACAGAACATCTAGTCATAAAGGAATTGTCCATAGGATTACCAAGGTAGTCAGCAGGTTTATAAAGAAGAGTGAGTATAGGATTTGGACCAAAAGTTCTTTACAAATAGGGTTTCGGGTAGAGAGTGAATGTAAATGTCAGCACATGTGAAGAGTCAGTCACAATGATGAACAGGGGAAAATATGTAGGAAAGCAGACATAAATAGAGACATTAGGAAATCAGCAAAAGTATAAAGTGTGTAATTGGTTTAGACATTTTCAACAGGGTTGAGTTTCAATATATAATCTTAGGAAGAAACAAATATGTTGTCACAAATAGGATTGAATTCGAGAGCATTAGGTAACCAGGACTTGGATGTTTTTTTGTAATCCATGTTCACTTTCCATTTAGGCTTTTTTAAAATCATAAGTGTGACCATTGCATTTTGTGTCCAGAATATTATTGTGATAAAATGTATGTGTAGATCAGGTGACATGAATTTTTCTTCCACCGTTTCTGGAGCAATGTTTTGTAGACGTATAATTTAGCATTTGGGGTACAAATAGGTGTACCCTGTGTCTATTAATATGCAGATTATGCATGAATAGACCATACTGTGTATAAATAATATAACTGGTTCCACTTTAAATAATGGATTGAATTGATATCTGAAAATATAAAAGAAATCTCATATTGATATGCAATCATTCATTCCAACCACTTATACATCTAATGGTAATATTAGGGTTATATTTTATCCTGAAAAGTGTGTGAGTTTTGCTTCAAACGTGATTATGGAAATCAAAAATAATGTGTTTGGAAAGAAGTATCATGAAAAGAATAGTCAAGAAACCTGGAGGAATTCATGTGTTCTGAAGCAGGAAGTGATTGAACGTGAAACACATGCATATAAATTTGCGAACTTTTGAATGAAATATATACAGTATGATGTGCATAAGCTGCAGAAATAGTAATGTAGCAGTGTTGAATAAAAATGAACATCAAAATACACATCATGTCCCCTAGGAATCTACTTGCATTGATATTAATCTGGGTCAGTTACTGTAGAAATATTAGGATTTTTATGCACCATTTACTGAAGTTAGTTTTCAGTACTAGGAAACAAATATGTATTTCAGGTGGATGAATATTTCTGAGAATAATCTTGTGGAAACTTGATTTTAAATCCATATAAATCGCAAAACATTATAAACAAAAAACACACACAGACATTAAAATGTAGCATAGTATATGCCAATTGAAATTCATCTTGAAATATATATAATCCACTGATCCAAAACTATTTGTTTAATGAACTTGGATTCATGAATAATGTTGTTCAACTAAGAAGCTCCCCCATAGTTTGAATTTTCTGTTCCAACAGTGTTTAGGAGGAGTGATCTCCTAAATGTGTATGCAAATATGTGCTACACAAAAATATTTCCACTCTCATCCAGAACAATGACTTGATATTACCTTCGCCCCAAGAAAGACACAATTGGAATAGAAGAGTTAGAAATTCTGTGAATACATATCTGGAATTAAAATGCTCGGGAGTTCACAACATTGGAGTTTGCAGAGGAGTTTCCAAAAGTAAGGGAGAGGCTTGATAGACCCAACCTGATTTTTTATTAAAATTGGGAACCATCTTGCCACAAAGCCGTGAAAAGATAATTTTGGCTTTACTCTAAATTACTGCAAATTCTGAACCTGCTTGGAATGCCTGCCCGTGCCTTGAACTCATCCACACCTGGCTCTCTGACCAGATAACAGTACTTTCTGAAACTTTAGTGACACCTCATAAATATTGGCCTTCCCTGGCCAGACAACAACCCTCTCTGAGGCTCTAATGGTCCTCATTATTTCTGATATTGGGGCCAGCAAAAAAAAAAAAAAAATGTAAACTACCATTAGTGTGATGCTTTCAAAGTTTTGTTATCTGTAACCACCCGTTTGTGTAACTTTCTGGGCTATATAGCTGGGCTGTAGGAAAGGTGGGGTTGCTGTCTTGCTCCTGCCATTTTGGGAAGGAGAGGCAGCCCAGCCTGTTGAAATAATAAGCTTGCCTTAATTTGATTTTAATTGGAGTCAGTGGTCTTTTCTTGCATCCTAGTCCAAAATTTTGGAGTTCCCCAGTGAGATGACCCTGCCCGAGCAGATCACAAAACCAGACTGCTGAAAATTCTGAAGCTGGCCTTCCCTCCAGGGCACTGGGCTGGAGAACCACTCTAGGGGGTGCACAACTTGAGATGTTCCAAGGCCTTGGAGTGAGCCGTCAGTCTGGGGAGCACTGCAGTGAACCACCACACTAAAACTATTATCAAGCCCCTGGTGGAGGAGGCCTCCATAGGTAAGTGGCGCCTTTATAACATCTGATATCTGGTTAAGGGAGATCTCTTCTGATGACAGAGAGGTGGCCTGGGGAGGCTCACATACACTCCTGTCCAGGACAGTAATGAGAATCATGCTGTCCTCTGTTCTGTTCTGTAGGGAATTCCTCTGGAAGTGTAGAGAGGTGCCGATGGGCACACACACGCTCCTACCCTGGAGCTTTAGCAAGATGTTGCATTGCTCCTCTGTTTTTCTGTTTCAGCACCAGGATTCTGTTTTTCTGTGTTTTGTTCTGTGGTCTATATGTTTTTTGTTGTTTGTTTTTGTGCGTTTTTTTGTTTGATTTCTGTGGTAAAATTTTAAGGATATTAGACGTGAAAAAGGGTAACAAATCAAGTAAGCCTGACACCCTTTCGACTGTGTTTTAAGGAACTGTGATGAACTTTACCCACCTTTGTTAAGCAGGAAGAAAGAAGCCCCTAGCTGGCTGCCTGGAGCACACCCACTGCACAGGGCAATGACTGCTGGGGAACGAAGAACTGAGTATATCCCAGTTTAACAAGTGAAACTCTTTAAAATCCCTTGTCCCTCCAGATCATGAGAGTCACAACCTTTTGGCAGAGTCCCCTTGTTTTTCCTTTGTTAGCAAAGCAATAAACCTCCATTTTCTTTTTCTCAAAACCCTGTCCTCATTATTAAATTAGCATTAATTTGCTTCAGGGTCAGAAACCGAACTTTAAGTTACAAATTTTGATACCCGGCCCCGTCCCAGAACTTTTTGAGAGCTGACAACTGAAATGTTAGGAGATGGAGCATGCTTGGAGTGGACCCGAAACAGAAGAGCTAATCCTGTAAGTAAAAGGAGGGACTGAGGGACCCCAGCAACTGCCAAACCCCTGTTGCTTCAGGGAATTCCCTCCTTCCTTCCCTGCACTGTAAGCATTATGACACCACTGTCTTCTTTTAAAAGAGAAAAATAAAAAGGGGACACTAAATGCAGTAAAGTCACCATGGAGACCCTTGATTTTACATTTCAGGTAGCTTCTCTGTGAAAACATCTGGTCCCCTTGTGGGGACATCTGTGGTGCCACTGGTGCAGGAGATTTTTCTCTTATCTGCTCTGTTTTAAAGGCTTCTGTCTGTCAGCCATATTCTGGAGTTCCTTTCTGTCTGTCTTGTGCCTTTGTTTTTGGTGTTTTTGGCCCTTTAAGACATGTGCAATAATGTGTTTATATTATAAATTGTTTCTTGAGAATGATCTTAGCTGAATGTGTGTCTAAATGATGATGTTTTATTGTAAAAATCTGGTATCTGAATGCGTTTTTTGAAGCATTGCACAATATTGCAGTTAAAAGTCGGGTTTAGGTAATTGTTTAGTTTTTGATTTCAGATAATTCATGCCAGAGAACTTAAATACTTAGGATGGAAAACTAAAGAACTCTACTTCCAAGTTGGAAAGTAACTTCCCAATCATGCAGTCTTTTTTTCTCCAATTTTGAATTGGGTAGCCTGGGAAAATGTCACTGTGTTTACCAGTGCATTAATTTGGACAAGGATAGTAAATCATAGTATGATATCTGTTGACAAAACAAGATGTAAAGATATAAAATTTTGTGAATTGTATCTTAAACTTGTAGCATAATTTTCAACATCCTAACCAGAAAATTATGGTTAAAATGCCTTAGGCCTGAGGTGTCTGCTCAGAATAGCAGTTTTTTCCTGGTCCTTCCAGACCTCAGCCAGGACTTCTGTTGAAATGCAAATGAAAGTCTCCTGTAAGCTCAGTAGGAGACTGATCTGAGGCCTAAGGGAAAAAAATGGTAAATTGTATGGTATTTACTAATTACCGGCCAGTCATTTTTTCTAGGACTCATAATTTTTTCTTAGATTCTTTTTTTTTTGAGTTTATGATTTTGATCCTACAGACCTAGGTTAATGTTTTTCTGATCAGTTTTATCTTTGACCAACTGTGGAGGTTTAAAAACATTGCAATGGTGATTTCACCTGTGAAAAGCTACAAGGCCTTCACTATTATTAGGTGTGCACACTTTTGTTATGTGTTGTATGTCTATATATATATATATATATATATATATATATATATATATATATACACACATATGTCCGTATATCATTCAAATGATACACAAATTAACATATATAAGGAGCACTCATATAAAAAAGCGCTCATCAAAACAAATTTTAAAAAGTGGACCACAGATCTTTAATTCACATGGTTTAAATGTTTCAATTTAGATTGGATAAACAGATAAATATAAATGTCTTCAAATTTATGCCTATAAGTTTTTCTAGGTGTTCAAAAATCTAATAAAATATTATTGTCTACCAAAGGTCTATATGACTTTATTCTAGGACTTTTCCTTCAACCAAAAAATGGTTTACACTGTTCAATATATTTGTCTAATATTTTGATTAAAAAGTAAAGTAAATTTGATTTGGATTTACTCATTCATGAGTGTTTTTGTTTGATATCTGATTGATATACTAAGGTCTATCAATTTTTAGTACAAAATCTGTATAAAATGTTTACAATCTTATACAGACTTTCTACTAAAGTCTGTGTAAGATTGAAAAAATTAGTCATGTGTTAAAGAGACAAAAATTTCTTAAAACATAAGATTACTCATAACATTGTGTTTATTAAGTTTTATTTTTTCCAGAGCAAGCAACCATAAAAATTAAACAACTGTTTAAAACAGAACTGTTATTTTAGAGCACTGTACTGCCATTTCTTTAAAAGATAAACTTGGTTAATGTAGAAACATCAATGTAACTGTGATGCTATTAATGTGCTCATATCTTCCAGTTATACAACTCGATAAGGTAGAAACTTTAAAAGAGCATTATATCAAGCTGGTGTTCTGAAGTTGTATGGTAAATAAAATATATATTGGGGATTTATTTACCTGTTATCAATAAGATATGTAAAGTTTTATGTTACACTTTACATTGTGCAACGATTTAATTGTATTTTTAAATTAATGAGAGCCTAATCTATTTGAATGTTAAAAACATTCAGCCATTCTTTAATTCATGTTTCAAAAGTGATATTATATGGTGTTAGCTAATGTTCATGTGACCTCAAAAAATTTATGTAAACTTTGTAAAAGGATATTAAAAAACGAAGATCAGCTTTAGAACTAAAACACTTAAGATTTATAAAGAGCCCTGTCTTACCTGAGATAAGGCTCTGTGTCCCATCTTACTACATGTGAGAATGACTACGAAAGCAGTAGGTCAGATTTTATTTCATTTAAAGTTATGTTCAAAAGTTTTGTTTTTTTCTTTTTTTTTTTTTCTCACAAGTTTACTAGGATCTCAAACAGGGAATATAAAGTATAACTCACCCAAAAAATTCAGGGTAGCATTACATTAACTAAGTATTTTTACTCTTGTTAAAAAATTTTGTTTTTTAATTTGCTTATAAGTGATCTAAAGATTCCCTGTTGGTGTTTTAACTATGGCTGGAATCTTTCAGAATAAAATCTTGTGATATCCTGGCTTAGATTCCCAGTGCTCTGTGTAAAGTCACCCTGGGCCAAGATCTCAGATTCCAATGGTGAATCTCATGTGTGGCCTCCTGAAATCCCAACACAATTCATGGCAATACTTCTCTGAGGTCAGTTACACAACTCAGTCTCTAAGGGGAATCACAACAGAGTTCAAGCCCAGGTGGACCCAGGCATCTCTTCAAATTGCCACACAAATGATGACAATTAAAACCAAAACACTCTCACATGGCCCTCTTCATCTTTTTATATAGACACTAATCATAACCTCTAGCTGGAGGTTTCCATGAGGGGCACAGCCCAAGACACTGTCAAAAATAATCTCCCTTGTCCCTCATTTGCCTAAAGTCAGGGTGGCCTGGACAACTTAGTGTGAACCAGAAGTGATCAAATAGGCCTGCCGTTAATACTACTCCACTTCTCAAATTTGAGGCCTACTGACTGTGGGGTATAGATTTTTAGTGTGAATTGGAGTTATAAGAAAACCCAAGCACCTATTGTCTCCCCTCTGGAGCCCTTTGAAGAACTTATTTGACACAAATGATCCCTATTCTCACTTGATGGAGGTCAGGAATCTTACAGAGGAAGGCGAGAGGCTTCATCCACAATGACTGATCTTTTTTCCATTTAGGTTTTGGATGCCCACATGGGATCTTTCTTTAGATTCATCAGGTGCTGAAAATCTAAACCACAGGCTCACACAGGGCCAAGAGGCTGATTCAGACACATCCATTTCCAAAGCAATGAAGCAAAGAGCCACAGGTGATGCCCATTCATTTCCATTTGAAAACTGTTTTCTTCAGGCTTCACAAAGGGGTGGCCTGAGGCAAAGACCTTTCTGACATTCAGAGCAACAGAACAATAGGTAATCAAAAGGCCCCAAGCAGGGTTTCTCCACGGAGACTTTCCTTGTTACTCTAATATGTGAGCTTTCTGAGTTGCTTGCCATTCCCTTCAGCTATCCAGTACATGGCCATGTCACAGAGCTTGGAGGTGGTACATATCTTGTACAAAAATACATGATACTAATCTTGAGAGTGGCCAGAATTCATGAAAAAATGGAAAATTAGGTAGATAGCAGGTGTTGCCCATGGATAAGGCAAGCTTCAGTCCATTCATTAATTGGAAAGGATGCATGCTGGGAAGCTTTCTACTAGACAGGACACACCCAATGAGCTATTTTTTTCTAATATCCACAAAGAAAAACACAGTGGGATACACAGACATAGAAACAGTCTCCTTGTCAAATGACTTACTGGAAACAGTCCACTCCAATCCAAACAAACCTCCTTTTTTACCTATTCTCAGAACATGGAAAAAAACCACAAACACAAACCAACACCCACAAATGCAACTCCTTCCCCCAAGTAGGTCTGTCACTATCTGGAGTGTCCTCTGACTGGTAGGCCATATGATGTTCCCCACAAATGGCCTTTCTGTCTCAGATCTGGTCTCCTTGGTCAACTCTGTGAAGTTGTCAGGAGGCAGTGGTGAGCCAATTCCTGTCCTCTCAGGAAAGACCCCTCTTCAGAGCTTTCTTAGTATTTGGCAACCCTTACATCAGTAGGTACCAAGAAAGACTGACTCTGTCCTTAGTAAATCCAAACAAGTGAGCCCACTGCAACTGGGACTTGGACTGGCTCTGGTGCCTGGCTTCCTGGATCACAAAATTCAGAGAGTTCCATCGCCAAGGAAATGAGGTGAGGTCACTACCTTCAGGAAATAAATGAGGTCCCTGTCTTGGCCACTACTTTGTCCTAACAGTTGCATCCTAGTGTCTCCTGACATGGAGGCTGCCCTACTTCCTGTGATACTTTCACATATTAGAATGGTATAGAAACCATAGTCACCTGGGAACTGCTCTCCACACAGGCCTGCTTTGGTCCATCTTCCCTGCATTAAGAATAGAGAGGCTGACTCAGACACATCCTTTCATCCTGACCATGTTGTTTGCCATGGAAGATGACTTTTGTTCTCTCAGGTCTTTCATAGCTGCCTACATCTTGTCCAGGGATTATTTCTGCATGGATTTTGAGGTACTCAGCAGGTGGAAGATCTCCTAACTTCCTGTATTGTAATATCAACTTTATCCCTGCTCTTCTGTAAAGTGAGATTGAGGGAACATTGTATGGTTAGGGTTAATAGCATGTTCCATTTGGCTTAGGAATCATTCTGCTGGATGAATAATGGTATTGGGAACCAGCAATATTTATAAGAATATAGAGGTAAAATATAAGTATGAAAACAGAAATCTAGGTAATATTTGAAGCCCAGAAGGATTTGGGCTCTTGATTGGGATCCTTAGCTTGAGTAATGTTTTGCACCGAGGTTGATGCAAATCGATATACAATGGCATAAGACCCTGTACCTCAGATGATTGAATGTAGAAGAGAACATCCAGTGAAAAAGGGATAGTGTGTAGGATTAGAAAGATAGTCAGTAGGTTTAGGAGGAAGAGTGAGTCTAGGATTTGGACCAAAAGTTCTTTAGCAATAGGTTTCGGTTAGAGAGTGAATATAAATGGCACCATATGTGAAAAGTTGGGCACAATGATGAACTGGGAAAAATATGTAGGAAGGCAGACATCAATAGAGACATTAGGAAATCAGGCAAAGTATAACGTGAGTGATAAGATTTGACATTTTCAACAGGGTTGAGGTTGAATACATAATCTTAAAAAGAAACAAAAATGTAGTCCCAATTGGATTGACATTTGAGAGCATTAGGCAAACTGGACATGGATGTTTTTAGTAATCCATGTTCACATTCCATTGAGGCTTTATTGCAATCATAATGGTGACCTTTGCATTTTGTGTCCAGAATATTACTGTGATAATATGTATATGTAGATCAGGTGACATGAGTATTTCTTCCACCTTTTCTGGGAGCAATATTTTGAAAACATATAAATTAGTACTGGGGATACTAAGAGGTTTACCCTGTGTTGATGAATATAGAGATGATGCATTAATAGACCATACTGTGAAAAAATTATGTAACTGGTTCCAAATTTACATAATGGATTGTTTTAATATCTGAAAATATAGACGAAATCATATATTGATATATGTACATTCATTCCAACAAGTTATATATCTAATGGTATTATTAGGGTTACCGTTTATCATGAATAGTGTGTGAGTTTTGCTTCAAAAATGATAATGGAATCGAAAATAATGTGTTTAGAAAGAAGTCTAGTGAAAAGACCAGTCAAGAAACATAGAGGAATATATGTGTTCCAAAGGAGGAAGTGATTGAAAGTAAACCAAATATTTATAAATTTGTGAACTTGTGAATGAAAGGATATATTTTATGATGTCCATAAACTGAATAAATAATAACGTACCAAGTTTGAATAAAAATGAACTTTAAAAAACACATCATATCCAATAGGAATGTATTTGCATTGATGTTAAACTTGGTCAGTTAGTCTAGAAATATTAGGATTTGTAAGAACCCTTCCCTGAATTTAGTTTTCAGTACTAGGAAACAAATATGTATTTCAGTGGATGTATATTTCTGAGAATAAACTTGTTAAAAGTTGATTATAAATCCACATATATGAATATGAATGAATTCAGGTGGTGTATAAGAAGACATATATTTCATATTTTGGAAAATCTGGAGACTATATATATATATATATATATATATATATATATATATAGAGAGAGAGAGAGAGAGAGAGAGAGAGAGACAAACACACACACATTATAATGTCGCAATATATATGTCAATCGAAATTCATCATGAAAAATAACTCATCCGCATATCCCAAAATATTCATT
Source organism: Callospermophilus lateralis (assembly GCF_048772815.1). Lineage (NCBI taxonomy): Eukaryota > Metazoa > Chordata > Mammalia > Rodentia > Sciuridae > Callospermophilus > Callospermophilus lateralis. Next base: position 7,145,713 of record NW_027514551.1, read on the forward strand.
TTACTGAACATGGATGTATGTATAATGTTGTTCATCTAGGAAGCTCACCCATGGGTTGAATTTTCTGTACCAACAGCGTTTAGGAGGAGTGATCTCTTCTCACAAATAGTATCTGCCAAGTCAGCCACCTTACAAGAATGTACGTGTGAAACCAGGTAGGATTCTATTTGTGCATATAAAAATACATGTGCTTAATAGGCTACAGAGAAAGGGAGACAGGAATTCATATATTTCTTAACTTTAAAAACACATGGAATAGTGTGTAGTGTCCCTCTTTATCCCTTTTGATTAACTTTGGCTTAAAAAAAAGAATTTTATTGAGAATTTTTGTATATATCTTTGTCAGGAATATTGCTCTGAAGATTTCTTTCCTTGATGTGTCTTTGTCTGATTTTGGTATGTGAGTGATAATAGCCTCATGGAATGAGTTTGGAGGAGTTCCATCCTTTTCTATTTTATGGAATAATTTGAGGAGTATTGTGATGAATGCTTCTTTGAAGGTCTTGTAGAACATGGCTGAGAATCTGTCTGTTCCTGGGCTTTGCTTGATTGGTAGGCTGTTGACAGCAACTTCTATTTCATTGCTTGAAATTGATTTGTTTAAATTGTTCACGTCCTACTAATTAAGTATGGGTATATCTCTAAAATTTTATTGATGTCATCATGGTATTTTAATTTATTAGAGTATAAATTTTCAAATTAGTTTTCAATTATTCTCTGTATTTTAGTTGTGTACTCTGTAAAAGTTCCTTTATGATCCTTAATTTTTGTAATTTGAGGTTTTTTTTTCTTCATTAGCTTGGTTAAGGAAGTGTCAATTTTATTTATTTTTCAAAGATTAAATTTTGTGTTGTGTCAAAAAAAATAACACATGGAAAATTATTTCAATAAATTGAATAGATTTATAACTCCTACCTTACATTATGCAAAAGGCAAGTCCAACTATACACCATGTCTCTTCTGAAATGCTTGTATCTATTCTGTTTGGGTGGTTTTTCTCCATTATATTAGTATTAGTGGTAAGAGTCTCGTAGGGTATATGAATGTTTCTGAGAGTAATCTTGTGAAAAGATAATTATAAATCCACATTCATGAATATGAAAAATTTAGGAAGTGCAAAATAAGACACATATATTTCATATTTTGAAAAATTTGGAGAGTATATCTATATTTATATCTATATATCTATATCTATCTATCTATATATATATATATATATATATATATATATATATACACACACACACAACACTCACAGACATTAAAAAGTACTAATATAAATGCCAATCGAAATTCATCAGTAAATATATATCATCCACAAATGCAAAAAATATTTATTTTACTGAACATGAGTTTATATATAATGTTTTTCTAATAGGACGCAATCCTATAGGTTGAATTTTCATTTCCAAGCATTTAGGAGGAGTGAACTCTTCTCACAATTTGTATCTGCCAAGACAGCCACCTCACAAAAATGTACGTGTGATACCTGGTAGGATTTTATATATGCATATAAATATACATGTGTGAATAGGCTACAGAAAAGGGAAACAAGAATTCACATATTTGTTAAGTTTAAAAACACATGGACAATATTTCAATTAAAATTTGACTAGATTTATAACTCCAACCTTATATAAGGCAAATGTCAAGTCCAACTATACAACATGTCTCCTCTGAAGTGCTTGTATTTCTATTGTGTTGGGTTAATTTTCCCGATTATATTAGGATGAATAGTCTGAGTCTACTAGGTATGGGTTAGTGTCAGGGATTCAGTACTTCGAATGAAAAATTGGAAAATGAATCCAATGTGTATGTAAATATACGCTGCACAAATATCCTCCCGCTCTCATCAGAACAATGCCTTGACATTACCTTCACCACAAGTAAGACACAACTAGAGGAGAAGAGTTACAAAATCAGTGAATACATATCTGGAATGGAAAATGCTAAGGAGTTCACATTCTGGAGGTGGTAGAGGAGTTTCAAAAAGTAAGGGACAGGGTAAACACTCCACAAACATGTAACTCTGCTGGCCTAAAAACTTTTTGAGAAACTGCGTCTGAGCTTCCGCACTTGAAATATATGTTGTTTTCAGGAGATTTGGCTTCCTTTGTAGTGAGACCATCAAAGCTGGGTCTACATCTATGTGACCTGGAGGACATGGTTTCTTATTTTCCAATGAACAAGATGAAGCAGTGCTGAATCCTCTCTTTGTAGGTAAACTGAGGCCACTGGGGACTAAGTGTCTCCCCGTGTGGACTGTGAAGCCATTTTGTCCTCCTCAATTTTTTGTGGAGTTTTTGCTGCTGCACTGTGAGTTTGGTATTTGTTTCACGAAATACTAGGAGCTAAACTGGGACACAGTGCTGGAGGGAGTTCTGTCACGTGTGGTGGGTCAGGGTATGCAAGAGAATGCACCAATTAGGCTTCTATCTCTCACAGCTTTCCCCATTGCCCCCTTTTCCATATCAACCTGATTCTTAATTTTCCTCTGAAAACTCTCCATATAACAAGATGCCTTTACATATAAGGGTCTGCTGGCTGCACCATGTCAGTTACAAGCCATTTGGAATCCAATGGTAGATCCACAAGGCCCTTCCACGAATGTTTTATCAAACACCTCCCGACCACAACTCTAGACCCAATACTCAGCAGGCTACAAATTACTGGCATCTCTGTTCTACACCATTTTAATGAAACTCAGTAAATCAAGGCGCTGTCTGGTATAATCATGTTCAGCAAAAGGACATCCAATGTTTCTCCAGTGTCACCTGGTCATAGGTATTTCAAAAATTTCATGGTATTTATCTAGCCATTTTTCAAGCATGAAGTTGGAGGCACTGTGGGTTTCAATTCATTCAGCAAAGATTAAATGGTGAGGAAGCTCATTTCAATAAAATCTCTGGAGAACTCTCACAGGCAAGGCTTCCCAAAGAGTGGACAAAAGGTCACATTAGGCGAGGCCCATTGAGGTATATAATGTGAGGTCCATGTGTGTTTTGACTCTCAACTATGGCTGCCATTTCTTTAAGGATAAAATCATGTGATATCCTTGCTGAGATTCCCAGGCCTCTGTGGAAATCCACCCGGGGCCTAGGTCTCAGTTTCCAAGAGCGACTTTCATGTATGGCCTCTTAAAATCCCAACAAAAATCATGGCAATGCTTCTCTGAGTTCAGTTCCAAAACCCAGTCTCTAAGGGGAATCACACCAGAGTTCAAGCCCACGTGGACACAGTCATTTATTCCAATGCCACACAAATGAGCAACATTAAAACCAAAACACTCCCACATAGCCCTCATCTTATTCCATATAGTCAATCATCTTAACATCTGGCTGGAGGTTTCCATGAGGGGCGCAGCCCAAGACAGTGTCCAAAATCAGCTCGTTTGCCCCTCATTTGCCTAAAGTCAGGGTAGGCTGGACACCGTTTCTGTGAACCAGGAGTGAACAAATAAACCTGCCGTTAATACTTCTGTATTTCTCCAATTTGAGGTCTACTGATTTTAGGTATCAATTCTTTAGGTGATTTAGAGTCAAGCGAAAACACAAGCACCTCTGCAGGGCTTTGAAAAACTCATTTGACCCAAATAATCCCTATTCTCATTTGATGGAGTGCAGCAACCTAACAGAGGAAGGCATGAGACTTCATCCAAAATGAATGATATTTTTTGCCATTGTGGTTTTGGAAGCTCACATGGGATCATTCTTAAGATCCATCAGGTGCTGAGAATCTAAGCCACAGCCACACACAGGTCCAAGAGGCTGATAAAGACACATCCCTTTCCAAAGCAATTAAGCTAAGAGCCACAGGTGAGGCCCATTCATTTCCATTTGAAAACTGTTTTCTTCAGGCTTCACAAAGGGGTGGCCTGAGGCAAAGACCTTCCTGACATTCAGTGCAACACAACAATAAGTAAGCAAAAAGCCCAAAGCAGTGTTTCTGCACTGAGACTTTCCTGGTCACACTGATATCTGAGTTTTCTGAGATGCTCGCCATTCTCTTCAACTATCCTTTACATGGCCATGTCACAGAGCTTGGAGGTGGTACATATTTTGGACAAAAATCCATGAGCCTATTCTGGAGAGTGGCCAGAATTCAGGAAGAAAACAACAACTTAGAAAGATAGCAGGTGTTGCACATCGATAAGACAAGCTGCAGTCCATTCATATATTGGGCAGGGAGAATTATAGGGAAGATTTATACTAGACAGGACACATCCATTAATGCATTCTCTTTTCTAATGTCTACAACAACGGACACAGTGGGATACACAGAAACAGAAACACTCGCCTTGTCAAATGACTTACTAGAAACTGTCTGCTCCAAACCAAACAAACCGCCTTTTCGATCTATTCTCAGAACATGTGACAATACAACAAACCCACACCCACTCCCACAAAGGCACCTCCTTCCCCAAGTAGGTCTGTGACTCTCCGGAGTGTCCTCTGACTGGTGGGCCATACTATGTTCCCCCGAAATGGCCTGTCTTCTCTCAGATCTTGTTTCCTTGACCAACTCTGTGAAGATGTCAGGAAAAAGTGGTTAGCCACTACCTGTTTTCTCAGGAAAGGTCCATCTTCAGAGCTCTCCTGGCATTTGGCCATCCTCACATCATTAGGTACCAAGAAAACTGACTCTGTCCTTGGTAAATCCAAACAAGTGAGCCCACTGGGCCTGGGACTGGGACTGCCTCTGGGTGCCTGGCTTCTTGGATACCAAGTTCAGAGAGTTCCATCACCAAGGAAATGAGGTATGTCACATTCTTTGGAACTGAATGAGGTCACTGCCTTGGCAACCACTTTGTCCTAACAGTTGCTTCCAAGGGTTACATACGATGGAGGTTTCCCCTACTTCCTGTGACACTTTCATAAGGTAGAATGTATATCAACCATTGGCACCCGGGAACAGCTCTCTACTCAGGCCTGGATTGTTCCACCTTGTCTACAATAAGAAGAGAGAGGCAGATTCAGACACATCCCTTCATCCTGACCAGATTGTTTGCCATGGAAGATGACTTTTGCTCTCTCAGGTGCTTCATACCTGCCTACAACTTCTCCAGGTATCATTTGTGCATGGACATTTGAGGTTCTCATGTGGTGGAAGATCCCCAACTTTCCTGTATTGTAAGAACCCCTCTGTCCCTGCTCTTCTGTAAAATATTGAGGGAACAGTGTATACTTGGGGTTAAAAACAGGTTTGATTTGGTGACGAATGATTCTGTGCGATGAATAATGGGATTGTTAACCTGCAATATTTACAAGAATATAGAGGTGAAATATAAGTATGAAAAAAAAAATCTAGGTATGCTTTGAAGCCAGAAGGGTTTTGCCCTTGATTGGGATACTTAGCTTTGAATTATGTTCTGCAAAGATGTCTCAGATAATTTGATATACAATGCCATAGGACCTTGTACATTGGATGATTGAATTTAGAAGAGAACATCCAGTCAAAAAGGGATATTCAGTAGGATTAGGAAGATAGTCGGTAGGTTTAGGAAGACGAGTGAGTATAGGATTTGGACCAAAAGTTCTTTAGCAATAGACTTTTGGTTATAGAGTGAATGTAAATGTCAGCACATATGAAGAGTCAGACACTATGTTGAACTTGGGAAAATATGTAGAAAAGCAGATATCAATGGAAACATTACGAAATCAGGCAAAGTATAAAGTGAGGGATAGAATTAGACATTTTCAACAGGGTTGAGTTTCAATATATAAATTAGGAAAAAACAAATATGTAGTCACCAATAGGATTGACAATTGACAGCATTAGGCAACCTGGACATGGATGTTTTTAGAAATCCATGTTCACTTTCCATTAAGGCTTTGGTACAATCATAAGTGTGACCTTTCCATTTTTTGTCCAGAATATTACTGTGATAATCAGGTGACATGAGTATTTCTTTCACCATTTCTGGGAGCAATATATTGAAGATGTAAAATTAGAATCGGGGGTACAAATAGGTGGACCCTGTTTCTATGAACATAGGGAAAAACCACGAATAGACCATACTGTGAATAAATAATATAACTTTTTTGAACTTTAAATAATGAATTGAACTGATATCTGAAAAATAAAAGGAAATTGTATATTGATATACGATCATTCATTCCAACCATTTCTATATCTAATGGAAATATTAGTGTTTTGGTTTATCATGAAGAGTATGTGAGTTTTGCTTCAAAATGATTATGGAAATTCCAAATAATGTGTTTGGAAAGAAGTCTCATGAAAAGACCAGTCAAGAAACCCTGACAATACATGTGTTCTGAAGCAAGAAGTGATTAAAGTTGAAACAAATGCCTATTAATTTGTGAACTTGTGGATGCAATGTATATCCTATGATGTGCAAAAACTGAAGAAACAATAATGTACCAGTGTCGAATACAAATGAATGACAAATTACATATCATGTCCCATAGGAGTCTTCTTGCATTGATGTTAGACTGGGTCAGTTACTGTAGAGTAATTAGGATTTGTATGCACCATTCACTGAAGTTAGGTTTCAGTACTATGAAACAAATATGTATTTCAGGTGGATGAATATTTCTGATTATAATCTTGTGAAAAGTTGATTATAAATCCACATACATGTACATGAATGAATTTAGAGAGTATATATTAGACACATTTTTTCATATTTTGAAAAATTTGGAGAGTATATATATATCTATGCCTATACACACACACAGACACACAAACACACACAGACACACACACACACACACAGACACACACACACACACACAACATTCACAGACATTAAAAAGTACCAATATAAATGCCAATCGAAATTCATCAGTAAATATATATCATCCACAGATGCAAAAATATTTATTTTACTGAACATGAGTTTATGCATAATTTTGTTCTACTAGGACGTTCTCCTATAGGTTGAATTTTCATTTCCAACAGCATTTAGGAGGAGTGCACTCTTCTCACAATTTGTATCTGCCAAGACAACCAAATCACAAAAATGTATGTGTGATACCTGGTAGAATTCTATATATGCATATTAATATACATGTGTGAATAGGCTACAGAAAAGGAAACAAGAATTCACATATTTGTTAAGTTTAAAAAGAGATGCAGAATATTTCAATTAAAATTTGACGAGATTTATAACTCCTACCTTATATAATGCAAATGTCAAGTCCAACTATACATCATGTCTCCTCTGAAGTGCTTGTATTTCTATTGTGTTGGGTTAATTTTCCCCATTATATTAGGATGAATAGTCTGAGTCTACTAGGTAAGTTTTAGTGTCCGGGATTCAGTACTTCAAATGGAAAATTGGAAAACGAATCCAATGTGTATGTAAATATATGCTGCACAAATATCCTCACGCTCTCATCCAGAACAATGCCTTGACATTACCTTCACCCCAAGTAAGACACAATTAGAGGAGAAGAGTTACAAAATCAGTGAATACATATCTGGAATGGAAAATGCTCAGGAGTTCACAACCTTGGAGGTGGTAGAGGAGTTTCCAAAAGTAAGGGACAGGGTAAACACTCCACAAACATGGAGCTCTGCTGGCCTAAAAACTTTTTGAGAAACTGCCTCTGAGCTTCCGCACTTGAAATATATGTTGTTTTCATGAGATTTGGCTTCCTTTGTAGTGAGACCATCAAAGCTGGGTCTGCATCTATGTGACCTGGAGGACATGGTTTCTTATTTTCCAATGAACAAGATGAAGCAGTGCTGAATCCTCTCTTTTTAGGTAAATTGAGGCCACTAGGGACTAAGTGTCTCCCCGTCTCCCCGTGTGGACTGTGAAGCCATTTGGTCCTCCTCCACTTTTTGTGGTGTTTAGGCTGCTGCACTGTGAGTTTGGTAATTGTTTCACGAAATACTAGCAGCTAACTGGGACACAGTGCTGGAGGGAGTTCTGTCACGTGTGGTGGGTCAGGGTCTGCAAGAGAATGCACCAACAAGGCTTCTATCTCTCACAGCTTGCCCCATTGCCCCCTTGTCCATATCAACCTGATTCTTAATTTTCCTCTTAAAACTCTCCATATAACAAGATGCCTTTACATATAAGGGTCTGCTGGCAGCACCATGTCAGTTACAATCCATTTGGATCCACATGGCCCTACCACGGATGATTTATCAAACACCTCCCCAGCACTGCTCTAGACCCACTACTCAGCAGGCTCCAACTTACTGGCATCTCAGTTCTACACCATTTTCATGAAACTCACTAAATCAAGGCACTGTCTGGTATACTCATGATCAGCAATAGGACATCGAATGTTTCTCCAGTGCCACCTGGTCATAGGAATTTCAAAAATTTCATGGTATTTATCTAGCCATTTTTCAAGCATGAAGTTGGAGGCACTGTGGGTTTCAATTCATTCAGCAAACATTAAATGGTGAGGAAGCTCATTTCAATGAAATCTCTGGAGAAATCTCACAGGCAAGGCTTCCCAAAGAATGGACAAAAGGTCACATTAGGCCAGGCCCATTGAGGTCTACAATGTGAGGTGCATGTGTGTTTTGACTCTCAACTATGGATGCCATTTCTTTAAGAATATAATCATGTGATATCCTTGCTGAGATTCCCAGGCCTCAGTGGAAATCTACCCGGGGCCTAGGTCTCAGTTTCCAAGAGCGACTTTCATGCGTGGCCTCTTAAAATCCCAACAAAATTCATAGCAATGCTTCTCTGAGTTCAGTTCCAAAACCCAGTGTTTAAGGGGAATCACACCAGAGTTCAAGCCCACGTGGAACCAGTCATTTTTTCCAATGCCACACAAATGACCAACATTAAAACCAAAACACTCCCACATGGCCCTCACCTTATTCCATATAGTCAATCATCTTAACATCTGGCTGGAGGTTTCCATGAGGGGTGCAGCCCAAGACAGTGTCCAAAATCAGCTCGTTTGCCCCTCATTTGCCTAAAGTCAGGGTAGCCTGGACACCGTTGCTGTGAACCAGGAGTGAACAAATAAGCCTGCCGTTAATACTTCTATGTTTCTCCAATTTGAGGGCTACTGATTTTAGGTATCGATTCTTTAGGTGATTTAGAGTCATGCGAAAACACAAGCACCTCTGCAGGGCTTTGAAGAACTCATTTGACTCACAGAATCCCTATTCTCATTTGTTGGACTGCAGGAACCTAACAGAGGAAGGCAAGAGTCTTCATCCACAATGAATGATATTTTTTGCCATTTTGGTTTTGGAAGCTTACATGGGATCATTCTTAAGATCCATCAGGTGCTGAGAATCTAAGTCACAGCCACACACAGGACCAAGAGGCTGATAAAGACACATCCCTTTCCAAAGCAATTAAGCAAAGAACCACAGGTGAGGCCCATTCATTTCCATTTGAAAACTGTTTTCTTCAGGCTTCACAAAGGGGTGGCCTGAGGCAAAGACCTTCCTGACATTCAGTGCAACACAACAATAAGTAAGCAAAAAGGCCAAAGCAGTGTTTCTGCACTGAGACTTTCCTGGTCACACTGATATCTGAGTTTTCTGAGATGCTCGCCAATCTCTTCAACTATCCTTTACATGGCCATGTCACAGAGCTTGGAGGTGGTACATATTTTAGACACAAATCCCTGAGCCCATTCTGGAGAGTGGCCAGAATTCAGGAAGAAAACAACAACTTAGAAAGATAGCAGGTGTTGCACATCGATAAGACAAGCTGCAGTCCATTCATATATTGGGCAGGGAGAATTATAGGGAAGATTTATACTAGACAGGACACATCCATTAATGCATTCTCTTTTCTAATGTCTACAACAACGGACACAGTGGGATACACAGAAACAGAAACACTCGCCTTGTCAAATGACTTACTAGAAACTGTCTGCTCCAAACCAAACAAACCGCCTTTTCGATCTATTCTCAGAACATGTGACAATACAAAAAACCCACACCCACTCCCACAAAGGCACCTCCTTCCCCAAGTAGGTCTGTGACTCTCCGGAGTGTCCTCTGACTGGTGGGCCATACTATGTTCCCCCGAAATGGCCTGTCTTCTCTCAGATCTTGTTTCCTTGACCAACTCTGTGAAGATGTCAGGAAAAAGTGGTTAGCCACTACCTGTTTTCTCAGGAAAGGTCTATCTTCAGAGCTCTCCTGGCATTTGGCCATCCTCACATCATTAGGTACCAAGAAAACTGACTCTGTCCTTGGTAAATCCAAACAAGTGAGCCCACTGGGCCTGGGACTGGGACTGCCTCTGGGTGCCTGGCTTCTTGGATACCAAGTTCAGAGAGTTCCATCACCAAGGAAATGAGGTATGTCACATTCTTTGGAACTGAATGAGGTCACTGCCTTGGCAACCACTTTGTCCTAACAGTTGCTTCCATGGGTTACATAAGATGGAGGTTTCCCCTACTTCCTGTGACACTTTCAAAAGGTAGAATGTATATCAACCATTGGCACCCGGGAACAGCTCTCCACTCAGGCCTGGATTGTTCCACCTTGTCTACAATAAGAAGAGAGAGGCAGATTCAGACACATCCCTTCATCCTGACCAGGTTGTTTGCCATGGAAGATGACTTTTGCTCTCTCAGGTCCTTCATACCTGCCTACAACTTCTCCAGGTATCATTTGTGCATGGACATTTGAGGTTCTCATGTGGTGGAAGATCCCCAACTTTCCTGTATTGTAAGAACCCCTCTGTCCCTGCTCTTCTGTAAAATGATTGAGGGAACAGTGTATACTTGGGGTTAAAAACAGGTTTGATTTGGTGACGAATGATTCTGTGCGATGAATAATGGGATTGTTAACCTGCAATATTTACAAGAATATAGAGGTGAAATATAAGTATGAAAAAAGAAATCTAGGTATGCTTTGAAGCCAGAAGGGTTTTGCCCTTGATTGGGATACTTAGCTTTGAATTATGTTCTGCAAAGATGTCTCAGATAATTTGATATACAATGCCATAGGACCTTGTACATTGGATGATTGAATTTAGAAGAGAACATCCAGTCAAAAAGGGATATTCAGTAGGATTAGGAAGATAGTCGGTAGGTTTAGGAAGACGAGTGAGTATAGGATTTGGACCAAAAGTTCTTTAGCAATAGACTTTTGGTTATAGAGTGAATGTAAATGTCAGCACATATGAAGAGTCAGACACTATGTTGAACTTGGGAAAATATGTAGAAAAGCAGATATCAATGGAAACATTACGAAATCAGGCAAAGTATAAAGTGAGGGATAGAATTAGACATTTTCAACAGGGTTGAGTTTCAATATATAAATTAGGAAAAAACAAATATGTAGTCACCAATAGGATTGACAATTGACAGCATTAGGCAACCTGGACATGGATGTTTTTAGAAATCCATGTTCACTTTCCATTAAGGCTTTGGTACAATCATAAGTGTGACCTTTCCATTTTTTGTCCAGAATATTACTGTGATAATCAGGTGACATGAGTATTTCTTTCACCATTTCTGGGAGCAATATATTGAAGATGTAAAATTAGAATCGGGGGTACAAATAGGTGGACCCTGTTTCTATGAACATAGAGAAAAACCACGAATAGACCATACTGTGAATAAATAATATAACTTTTTTGAACTTTAAATAATGAATTGAACTGATATCTGAAAAATAAAAGGAAATTGTATATTGATATACGATCATTCATTCCAACCATTTCTATATCTAATGGAAATATTAGTGTTTTGGTTTATCATGAAGAGTATGTGAGTTTTGCTTCAAAATGATTATGGAAATTCCAAATAATGTGTTTGGAAAGAAGTCTCATGAAAAGACCAGTCAAGAAACCCTGACAATACATGTGTTCTGAAGCAAGAAGTGATTAAAGTTGAAACAAATGCCTATTAATTTGTGAACTTGTGGATGCAATGTATATCCTATGATGTGCAAAAACTGAAGAAACAATAATGTACCAGTGTCGAATACAAATGAATGACAAATTACATATCATGTCCCATAGGAGTCTTCTTGCATTGATGTTAGACTGGGTCAGTTACTGTAGAGTAATTAGGATTTGTATGCACCATTCACTGAAGTTAGGTTTCAGTACTATGAAACAAATATGTATTTCAGGTGGATGAATATTTCTGATTATAATCTTGTGAAAAGTTGATTATAAATCCACATACATGTACATGAATGAATTTAGAGAGTATATATTAGACACATTTTTTCATATTTTGAAAAATTTGGAGAGTATATATATATCTATGCCTATACACACACACAGACACACAAACACACACAGACACACACACACACACACAGACACACACACACACACACAACATTCACAGACATTAAAAAGTACCAATATAAATGCCAATCGAAATTCATCAGTAAATATATATCATCCACAGATGCAAAAATATTTATTTTACTGAACATGAGTTTATGCATAATTTTGTTCTACTAGGACGTTCTCCTATAGGTTGAATTTTCATTTCCAACAGCATTTAGGAGGAGTGCACTCTTCTCACAATTTGTATCTGCCAAGACAACCAAATCACAAAAATGTATGTGTGATACCTGGTAGAATTCTATATATGCATATTAATATACATGTGTGAATAGGCTACAGAAAAAGGAAACAAGTATTCACATATTTGTTAAGTTTAAAAACACATGGAGATTATTTCAATTAATATTTGACTAGATGTATAACTCCTACCTTATATAATGCAAATGTCAAGTCCAACTATAGAACATGTCTCCTCTGAAGTGCTTGTATTCCTATGGTGTTGGGTTAATTTTCCCCATTATATTAGGATGAATAGTCTGAGTCTACTAGGTATGGTTAGTGTCAAGGATTCAGTACTTCGAATGGAAAATTGGAAAATGAATCCAATGTGTATGTAAATATATGCTGCGCAAATATCCTCCCGCTCTCATCCAAAACAATGCTTTGACATTATCTTCACCCCAAGTAAGACACAATTAGAGGAGAAAAGTTACACAATCAGTGAATACATATCTGGAATGGAAAATGCTCAGGAGTTCACAACCTTGGAGGTGGTTTAGGAGTTTCCAAAAGTAAGGGACATGGTAAACACTCCACAAACATGTAACTCTGCTGGCCTAAAAACTTTTTGAGAAACTGCCTCTGAGCTTCCGCACTTGAAATATATGTTGTTTTCTGAGATTTGGCTTCCTTTGTAGTGAGACCATCAAAGCTGGGTCTGCATCTATGTGACCTGGAGGACATGGTTTCTTATTTTCCAATGAACAAGATGAAGCAGTGCTGAATCCTCTCTTTATAGGTAAACTGAGGCCACTGGGGACTAAGTGTCTCCCCGTCTCCCCGTGTGGACTGTGAAGCCATTTGGTCCTCCTCCACTTTTTGTGGTGTTTAGGCTGCTGCACTGTGAGTTTGGTATTTGTTTCACGAAATACTAGCAGCTAACCTGGGACACAGTGCTGGAGGGAGTTCTGTCACGTGTGGTGGGTCAGGGTCTGCAAGAGAATGCACCAACTAGGCTTCTATCTCTCACAGCTTGCCCCATTGCCTTCTTGTCCATATCAACCTGATTCTTAATTTTCCTCTTAAAACTCTCCATATAACAAGATGCCTTTACATATAAGGGTCTGCTGGCAGCACCATGTCAGTTACAATCCATTTGGATCCACATGGCCCTACCACGGATGATTTATCAAACACCTCCCCAGCACTGCTCTAGACCCACTACTCAGCAGGCTCCAACTTACTGGCATCTGTGTTCTACACCATTTTCATGAAACTCAGTAAATCAAGGCACTGTCTGGTATACTCATGATCAGCAATAGGACATCCAATGTTTCTCCAGTGCCACCTGGTCATAGGAATTTCAAAAATTTCATGGTATTTATCTAGCCATTTTTCAAGCATGAAGTTGGAGGCACTGTGGGTTTCAATTCATTCAGCAAACATTAAATGGTGAGGAAGCTCATTTCAATGAAATCTCTGGAGAAATCTCACAGGCAAGGCTTCCCAAAGAATGGACAAAAGGTCACATTAGGCCAGGCCCATTGAGGTCTACAATGTGAGGTGCATGTGTGTTTTGACTCTCAACTATGGATGCCATTTCTTTAAGAATAAAATCATGTGATATCCTTGCTGAGATTCCCAGGCCTCAGTGGAAATCTAGCCGGGCCCTAGGTCTCAGTTTCCAAGAGCGACTTTCATGCGTGGCCTCTTAAAATCCCAACAAAATTCATAGCAATGCTTCTCTGAGTTCAGTTCCAAAACCCAGTGTTTAAGGGGAATCACACCAGAGTTCAAGCCCACGTGGAACCAGTCATTTTTTCCAATGCCACACAAATGACCAACATTAAAACCAAAACACTCCCACATGGCCCTCACCTTATTCCATATAGTCAATCATCTTAACATCTGGCTGGAGGTTTCCATGAGGGGTGCAGCCCAAGACAGTGTCCAAAATCAGCTCGTTTGCCCCTCATTTGCCTAAAGTCAGGGTAGCCTGGACACCGTTGCTGTGAACCAGGAGTGAACAAATAAGCCTGCCGTTAATACTTCTATGTTTCTCCAATTTGAGGGCTACTGATTTTAGGTATCGATTCTTTAGGTGATTTAGAGTCATGCGAAAACACAAGCACCTCTGCAGGGCTTTGAAGAACTCATTTGACTCACAGAATCCCTATTCTCATTTGTTGGACTGCAGGAACCTAACAGAGGAAGGCAAGAGTCTTCATCCACAATGAATGATATTTTTTGCCATTTTGGTTTTGGAAGCTCACATGGGATCATTCTTAAGATCCATCAGGTGCTGAGAATCTAAGTCACAGCCACACACAGGACCAAGAGGCTGATAAAGACACATCCCTTTCCAAAGCAATTAAGCAAAGAACCACAGGTGAGGCCCATTCATTTCCATTTGAAAACTGTTTTCTTCAGGCTTCACAAAGGGGTGGCCTGAGGCAAAGACCTTCCTGACATTCAGTGCAACACAACAATAAGTAAGCAAAAAGGCCAAAGCAGTGTTTCTGCACTGAGACTTTCCTGGTCACACTGATATCTGAGTTTTCTGAGATGCTCGCCATTCTCTTCAACTATCCTTTACATGGCCATGTCACAGAGCTTGGAGGTGGTACATATTTTGGACACAAATCCCTGAGCCCATTCTGGAGAGTGGCCAGAATTCAGGAAGAAAACAACAACTTAGAAAGATAGCAGGTGTTGCACATCGATAAGACAAACTGCAGTCCATTCATATATTGGGCAGGGAGAATTATAGGGAAGATTTATACTAGACAGGACACATCCATTAATGCATTCTCTTTTCTAATGTCTACAACAACGGACACAGTGGGATACACATAAACAGAAACACTCGCCTTGTCAAATGACTTACAAGAAACTGTCTGTTCCAAACCAAACAAACCGCCTTTTCGTTCTATTCTCAGAACATGAGACAAAACAACAAACCCACACCCACTCCCACAAAGGCACCTCCTTCCCCCAAGTAAGTCTGTGACTATCCGGAGTGTCCTCTGACTGGTGGGCCATACTATGTTCCCCCGAAATGGCCTGTCTTCTCTCAGATCTTTTTTCTTTGACCAACTCTGTGAAGATGTCAGGAAAAAGTGGTTAGCCACTACCTGTTTTCTCAGGAAAGGTCCATCTTCAGAGCTCTCCTGGCATTTGGCCATCCTCACATCATTAAGTACCAAGAAAACTGACTCTGTCCTTGGTAAATCCAAACAAGTGAGCCCACTGGGCCTGGGACTGGGACTGCCTCTGGGTGCCTGGCTTCTTGGATACCAAGTTCAGAGAGTTCCATCACCAAGGAAATGAGGTATGTCACATTCTTTGGAACTGAATGAGGTCACTGCCTTGGCAACCACTTTGTCCTAACAGTTGCCTCCAAGGGGTACATAAGATGGAGGATTCCCCTACTTCCTGTGACACTTTCATAAGGTAGAATGTATATCAACCATTGGCACCCGGGAACAGCTCTCCACTCAGGCCTGGATTGTTCCACCTTGTCTACAATAAGAAGAGAGAGGCAGATTCAGACACATCCCTTCATCCTGACCAGGTTGTTTGCCATGGAAGATGACTTTTGCTCTCTCAGGTGCTTCATACCTGCCTACAACTTCTCCAGGTATCATTTGTGCATGGACATTTGAGGTTCTCATGTGGTGGAAGATCCCCAACTTTCCTGTATTGTAAGAACCCCTCTGTCCCTGCTCTTCTGTAAAATGATTGAGGGAACAGTGTATACTTGGGGTTAAAAACAGGTTTGATTTGGTGACGAATGATTCTGTGCGATGAATAATGGGATTGGGAACCTGCAATATTTACAAGAATATAGAGGTGAAATATAAGTATGAAAAAAGAAATCTAGGTATGCTTTGAAGCCCAGAAGGGTTTTGCCCTTGATTGGGATTCTTAGCTTTGAATTATGTTCTGCAAAGATGTCTCAGATAATTTGATATACAATGGCATAGGACCTTGTACATTGGATGATTGAATTTAGAAGAGAACATCCAGTCAAAAAGGGATATTCAGTAGGATTAGGAAGATAGTCGGTAGGTTTAGGAAGACGAGTGAGTATAGGATTTGGACCAAAAGTTCTTTAGCAATAGACTTTTGGTTATAGAGTGAATGTAAATATCAGCACATATGAAGAGTCAGACACTATGTTGAACTGGGGAAAATATGTAGAAAAGCAGATATCAATGGAAACATTACGAAATCAGGCAAAGTATAAAGTGAGGGATAGAATTAGACATTTTCAACAGGGTTGAGTTTCAATATATAAATTAGGAAAAAACAAATATGTAGTCACCAATAGGATTGACAATTGACAGCATTAGGCAACCTGGACATGGATGTTTTTAGAAATCCATGTTCACTTTCCATTAAGGCTTTGGTACAATCATAAGTGTGACCTTTCCATTTTTTGTCCAGAATATTACTGTGATAATCAGGTGACATGAGTATTTCTTTCACCATTTCTGGGAGCAATATATTGAAGATGTAAAATTAGAATCGGGGGTACAAATAGGTGTACCCTGTTTCTATGAACATAGAGAAAAACCACGAATAGACCATACTGTGAATAAATAATATAACCTTTTTGAACTTTAAATAATGAATTGAACTGATATCTGAAAAATAAAAGGAAATTGTATATTGATATACGATCATTCATTCCAACCAGTTATATATCTAATGGAAAAATTAGTGTTTTGGTTTATCATGAAGAGTGTGTGAGTTTTACTTCAAAATGATTATGGAAATTCAAAATAATGTGTTTGGAAAGAAGTCTCATGAAAAGACCAGTCAAGAAACCCTGACAATTCATGTGTTCTGAAGCAAGAAGTGATTAATGTTGAAACAAATGCCTATTAATTTGTGAACTTGTGGATGAAATGTATAACCTATGATGTGCTAAAACTAAAGAAACAATAATGTACCAGTGTCGAATACAAATGAATGACAAATTACATATCATGTCCCATAGGAGTCTACTTGCATTGATGTTAGACTGGGTCAGATACTGTAGAATAATTAGGATTTGTATGCACCCTTCACTGAAGTTAGTAGTCAGTACTAGGAAAAAATATGTATTTCAGGTGGATGAATATTTCTGATTATAATCTTGTGAAAAGTTGATTATAAATCAACATACATGAACATGAATGAATTTAGAGAGTGTATACTAGACACATATATTTCATATTTGGAAAACTTTGGAGAGTATATCTATATCTATATCTATACACACACACACACACACACACACACAACAATCACAGAGATTTAAAAGTACCAATATAAATGCCAATCGAAATTCATCAGTAAATATATATCATCCACAGATGCAAAAATATTTATGTTACTGAACATGAGTTTATGTATAATGTTGTTCTTCTAGGACGCTCTCTTATAGGTTGAATTTTCATTTCCAACAGCATTTAGGAGGAGTGAACACTTCTCACTATTTGTATCTGCCAAGACATCCACCTTACAAAAATGTACGTGTGATACCTGGTAGGATTCTATATATGCATATAAATATACATGTGTGAATAGGCTACAGAAATTGGAAACAAGTATTCACATATTTGTTAAGTTTAAAAACACATGGAGAATATTTCAATTAATATTTGACTAGATGTATAACTGCTACCTTATATAATGCAAATGTCAAGTCCAACTATAGAACATGTCTCCTCTGAAGTGCTTGTATTCCTATGGTGTTGGTTTAATTTTCCCCATTATATTAGGATGAATAGTCTGAGTCTACTAGGTATGGGTTAGTGTCAGGGATTCAGTACTTCGAATGAAAAATTGGAAAATGAATCCAATGTGTATGTAAATATATGCTGCACAAATATCCTCCCGCTCTCATCCAAAACAATGCCTTGACATTACCTTCACCCCAAGTAAGACACAATTAGAGGAGAAAAGTTACACAATCACTGAATACATATCTGGAATGGAAAATGCTCAGGAGTTCACAACCTTGGAGGTGGTTTAGGAGTTTCCAAAAGTAAGGGACATGGTAAACACTCCACAAACATGTAACTCTGCTGGCCTAAAAAGTTTTTGAGAAACTGCCTCTGAGCTTCCGCACTTGAAATATATGTTGTTTTCATGAGATTTGGCTTCCTTTGTAGTGAGACCATCAAAGCTGGGTCTGCATCTATGTGACCTGGAGGACATGGTTTCTTATTTTCCAATGAACAAGATGAAGCAGTGCTGAATCCTCTCTTTATAGGTAAACTGAGGCCACTGGGGACTAAGTGTCTCCCCGTCTCCCCGTGTGGACTGTGAAGCCATTTGGTCCTCCTCCACTTTTTGTGGTGTTTAGGCTGCTGCACTGTGAGTTTGGTATTTGTTTCACGAAATACTAGCAGCTAAACTGGGACACAGTGCTGGAGGGAGTTCTGTCACGTGTGGTGGGTCAGGGTCTGCAAGAGAATGCACCAACTAGGCTTCTATCTCTCACAGCTTGCCCCATTGCCCCCTTGTCCATATCAACCTGATTCTTAATTTTCCTCTTAAAACTCTCCATATAACAAGATGCCTTTACATATAAGGGTCTGCTGGCAGCACCATGTCAGTTACAATCCATTTGGATCCACATGGCCCTACCACGGATGATTTATCAAACACCTCCCCAGCACTGCTCTAGACCCACTACTCAGCAGGCTCCAACTTACTGGCATCTCTGTTCTACACCATTTTCATGAAACTCAGTAAATCAAGGCACTGTCTGGTATACTCATGATCAGCAATAGGACATCGAATGTTTCTCCAGTGCCACCTGGTCATAGGAATTTCAAAAATTTCATGGTATTTATCTAGCCATTTTTCAAGCATGAAGTTGGAGGCACTGTGGGTTTCAATTCATTCAGCAAACATTAAATGGTGAGGAAGCTCATTTCAATGAAATCTCTGGAGAAATCTCACAGGCAAGGCTTCCCAAAGAATGGACAAAAGGTCACATTAGGCCAGGCCCATTGAGGTCTACAATGTGAGGTGCATGTGTGTTTTGACTCTCAACTATGGATGCCATTTCTTTAAGAATAAAATCATGTGATATCCTTGCTGAGATTCCCAGGCCTCAGTGGAAATCTACCCGGGGCCTAGGTCTCAGTTTCCAAGAGCGACTTTCATGCGTGGCCTCTTAAAATCCCAACAAAATTCATAGCAATGCTTCTCTGAGTTCAGTTCCAAAACCCAGTGTTTAAGGGGAATCACACCAGAGTTCAAGCCCACGTGGAACCAGTCATTTTTTCCAATGCCACACAAATGACCAACATTAAAACCAAAACACTCCCACATGGCCCTCACCTTATTCCATATAGTCAATCATCTTAACATCTGGCTGGAGGTTTCCATGAGGGGTGCAGCCCAAGACAGTGTCCAAAATCAGCTCGTTTGCCCCTCATTTGCCTAAAGTCAGGGTAGCCTGGACACCGTTGCTGTGAACCAGGAGTGAACAAATAAGCCTGCCGTTAATACTTCTATGTTTCTCCAATTTGAGGGCTACTGATTTTAGGTATCGATTCTTTAGGTGATTTAGAGTCATGCGAAAACACAAGCACCTCTGCAGGGCTTTGAAGAACTCATTTGACTCACAGAATCCCTATTCTCATTTGTTGGACTGCAGGAACCTAACAGAGGAAGGCAAGAGTCTTCATCCACAATGAATGATATTTTTTGCCATTTTGGTTTTGGAAGCTCACATGGGATCATTCTTAAGATCCATCAGGTGCTGAGAATCTAAGTCACAGCCACACACAGGACCAAGAGGCTGATAAAGACACATCCCTTTCCAAAGCAATTAAGCAAAGAACCACAGGTGAGGCCCATTCATTTCCATTTGAAAACTGTTTTCTTCAGGCTTCACAAAGGGGTGGCCTGAGGCAAAGACCTTCCTGACATTCAGTGCAACACAACAATAAGTAAGCAAAAAGGCCAAAGCAGTGTTTCTGCACTGAGACTTTCCTGGTCACACTGATATCTGAGTTTTCTGAGATGCTCGCCATTCTCTTCAACTATCCTTTACATGGCCATGTCACAGAGCTTGGAGGTGGTACATATTTTGGACACAAATCCCTGAGCCCATTCTGGAGAGTGGCCAGAATTCAGGAAGAAAACAACAACTTAGAAAGATAGCAGGTGTTGCACATCGATAAGACAAGCTGCAGTCCATTCATATATTGGGCAAGGAGAATTATAGGGAAGATTTATACTAGACAGGACACATCCATTAATGCATTCTCTTTTCTAATGTCTACAACAACGGACACAGTGGGATACACATAAACAGAAACACTCGCCTTGTCAAATGACTTACTAGAAACTGTCTGCTCCAAACCAAACAAACCGCCTTTTCGATCTATTCTCAGAACATGTGACAATACAACAAACCCACACCCACTCCCACAAAGGCACCTCCTTCCCCAAGTAGGTCTGTGACTCTCCGGAGTGTCCTCTGACTGGTGGGCCATACTATGTTCCCCCGAAATGGCCTGACTTCTCTCAGATCTTGTTTCCTTGACCAACTCTGTGAAGATGTCAGGAAAAAGTGGTTAGCCACTACCTGTTTTCTCAGGAAAGGTCCATCTTCAGAGCTCTCCTGGCATTTGGCCATCCTCACATCATTAGGTACCAAGAAAACTGACTCTGTCCTTGGTAAATCCAAACAAGTGAGCCCACTGGGCCTGGGACTGGGACTGCCTCTGGGTGCCTGGCTTCTTGGATACCAAGTTCAGAGAGTTCCATCACCAAGGAAATGAGGTATGTCACATTCTTTGGAACTGAATGAGGTCACTGCCTTGGCAACCACTTTGTCCTAACAGTTGCTTTCAAGGGTTACATAAGATGGAGGTTTCCCCTACTTCCTGTGACACTTTCATAAGGTAGAATGTATATCAAAAATTGGCATCTGGGAACAGCTCTCCACTCAGGCCTGGATTGTTCCACCTTGTCTACAATAAGAAGAGAGAGGCAGATTCAGACACATCCCTTCATCCTGACCAGGTTGTTTGCCATGGAAGATGACTTTTGCTCTCTCAGGTGCTTCATACCTGCCTACAACTTCTCCAGGTATCATTTGTGCATGGACATTTGAGGTTCTCATCTGGTGGAAGATCCCCAACTTTCCTGTATTGTAAGAACCCCTCTGTCCCTGCTCTTCTGTAAAATGATTGAGGGAACAGTGTATACTTTGGGTTAAAAACAGGTTTGATTTGGTGACGAATGATTCTGTGCGATGAATAATGGGATTGGGAACCTGCAATATTTACAAGAATATAGAGGTGAAATATAAGTATGAAAAAAGAAATCTAGGTATGCTTTGAAGCCCAGAAGGGTTTTGCCCTTGATTGGGATACTTAGCTTTGAATTATGTTCTGCAAAGATGTCTCAGATAATTTGATATACAATGGCATAGGACCTTGTACATTGGATGATTGAATTTAGAAGAGAACATCCAGTCAAAAAGGGATATTCAGTAGGATTAGGAAGATAGTCGGTAGGTTTAGGAAGACGAGTGAGTATAGGATTTGGACCAAAAGTTCTTTAGCAATAGACTTTTGGTTATAGAGTGAATGTAAATGTCAGCACATATGAAGAGTCAGACACTATGTTGAACTTGGGAAAATATGTAGAAAAGCAGATATCAATGGAAGCATTACAAAATCAGGCAAAGTATAAAGTGAGGGATAGAATTAGACATTTTCAACAGGGTTGAGTTTCAATATATAAATTAGGAAAAAACAAATATGTAGTCACCAATAGGATTGACAATTGACAGCATTAGGCAACCTGGACATGGATGTTTTTAGAAATCCATGTTCACTTTCCATTTAGGCTTTGGTACAATCATAAGTGTGACCTTTCCATTTTTTGTCCAGAATATTACTGTGATAATGAGGTGACATGAGTATTTCTTTCACCATTTCTGGGAGCAATATATTGAAGATGTAAAATTAGAATCGGGGGTACAAATAGGTGTACCCTGTTTCTATGAACATAGAGAAAAACCACGAATAGACCATACTGTGAATAAATAATATAACTTTTTTGAACTTTAAATAATGAATTGAACTGATATCTGAAAAATAAAAGGAAATTGTATATTGATATACGATCATTCATTCCAACCAGTTATATATCTAATGGAAATATTAGTGTTTTCGTTTATCATGAAGAGTGTGTGAGTTTTGCTTCAAAATGATTATGGAAATTCAAAATAATGTGTTTGGAAAGAAGTCTCATGAAAAGACCAGTCAAGAAACCCTGACAATTCATGTGTTCTGAAGCAAGAAGTGATTAATGTTGAAACAAATGCCTATTAATTTGTGAACTTGTGGATGAAATGTATAACCTATGATGTGCAAAAACTAAAGAAACAATAATGTACCAGTGTCGAATATGAATGACAAATTACATATCATGTCCCATAGGAGTCTATTTGCATGGATGTTAGACTGGGTCAGATACTGTAGAATAATTAGGATTTGTATGCACCCTTCACTGAAGTTAGTAGTCAGTACTAGGAAACAAATATGTATTTCAGGTGGATGAATATTTCTGATTATAATCTTGTGAAAAGTTGATTATAAATCAACATACATGAACATGAATGAATTTAGAGAGTGTATACTAGACACATATATTTCATATTTGGAAAACTTTGGAGAGTATATCTATATCTATATCCATACACACACACACACACACACACACACACACACACAACAATCACAGACATTTAAAAGTACCAATATAAATGCCAATCGAAATTCATCAGTAAATATATATCATCCACAGATGCAAAAATATTTATGTTACTGAACATGAGTTTATGTATAATGTGGTTCTTCTAGGACGCTCTCTTATAGGTTGAATTTTCATTTCCAACAGCATTTAGGAGGAGTGAACACTTCTCACTATTTGTATCTGCCAAGACATCCACCTTACAAAAATGTACGTGTGATACCTGGTAGGGATGATGAAGTCACCTCTCCATGATGGTGGCCGCTGGGTTCCTCTGTGGTCTGACGGGTGTGGAGAAACGAGTTGGACTGCATGATTTCCCGTCTCAAACCCAGAATTCAGCACTGAGCACAGTGATTGCATACCTGGCAGGAGCCCACAGTACCTGCACCGCTGTATATTTGCCTTGCTATCTCGTCGTTTCCCAGCACGTGCCACAGACTCTAGCCACGGAGCGATTTCCTGAATAAGTCGCATGACCTTCTGTGAGGACAAATCACTCGCGTTTGAGCCCCCGTAGCTGATCCTCCTGAGATGGAAATATGTACACTTGGTTTTGGAGAACCACAATTTTGCTGGAAATTCCTAACAAGATAGGTTTTAGCCATTCTAACTCGTCATTCTCCCTCACAGTGACGCAGTACATGGGGGTGATGCACTCCCTTTGCGGCCATCATATGATCCCCTGAAGTTAGCTTTCAGTACTAGGAAACAAATAAGTATTTCAAGTGGATGAATATTTCTGAGAATAATCTTTTGAAAAGTTGATTATTAATCCACATACATGAATATGAATGAATTTAGGGAGTGTATAATAAGAAAAATATACTTCATATTTTGAAAAATCTGCAGAGTGAAAAAAAATATATATATGTATATATATATATATATATATATATATATATATATATATACATACACACAGAGACATTAAAAAGTAGCATTATGTATGCCAATCGAAATTCACCATGAAATATATATCATCCACAGATCCAAAAATATTCATTTTAATGAACATGGATTTATGTCGTTCAACTAAGAAGCTCACCCGTATGTTGAATTTTCAGTTCCAACAGCATTAAGTAGGAGTGATCTCTTCTCACAATTTGTATCTGCCAAGCCAGCCACCTCACAAAATGTACGAGTGATACCAGGTAGAATTCGATATGTGCATATAAAAATACATGTGATGAATAGGCTACAGAGAAAGGGAGACAGTTTTTCACATATTTGTTAACTTTTAAAACACATGGAGAACTATTTCAATTAAAATTTGCTAGATTTATAACACCTACCATTTATCATACGAAAGGCAAGTCCAACTATACACCATGCCTCCTGTGAACCTCTTGTATTTCTATTCTGTTTGGGTTATTTTTCTCCATAATATTAGCATTAAAAGTCAAAGTCTATTAGGGTATGTGTTAGTGTCAGGGATTCAGTATTTCGAATGGAAAATTTGAAAATGTATCCAATGTGTATGCAAATATGTGCTACACAAAAAACTTCCCACTCTCATTCAGAACAATGCCTTGACATTACCTTCGCCCCACATAAGACACAATTAGAGGAGAGGAGTTAAAAAATCTGTGAATACATATGTGGAATGGAAAATGCTCAGGAGTTCACAAATTTGGAGGTGGTAGAAGAGGTTCCAAAAGTAAGGGACAGGGTAAACACTCCACAAACATGAAGTTCTGCCAGCCTGACATCTGGAGAAACTGCCTCTAAGGTTTGGCAATGAAATATATGCTGTTGTCAGGAGCATTAGCTTCATTTGGAGTGACACCATCAAAGCTGGGTCTTCATCTATGTGACATGGACGACATTGTTTCTTATTTTCCAATGAACATGAGGCAGCAGTGCTGAATTTTCTATTTGTATGTAACTTGTGGCCACTGGGGTCTAAGTGTCTCCCCGTGTGCACTGTAAATCCATTTGGTCATCCTCCACTATTCATGGTGTTTCTTGCTGATGCACTGGGAGTTTGGAATTTGCTTCATGAATTACAAAGAGTTCAACAGGGATACAGTGCTGAAGTGAGTTCTGTCAATTGTGGTGGGTCGGGTTCTACAGGAGAATGCACCAACCAGGCTTCTATCCCACATTGCTTGCCCCATTGACCATAGCAACCTGATTTTGAACATTGCCCTGAAACCTCTCCATATAACAATATGTTTTTACATATAAGAGTCTACTGGCTGCAAAATGTCAGTCACAATCAATTTGCAAGCCAATGGCAGATCCACATGGCCCACCACAGATGTTTTATCACCCACCTGCCAACCACTGCTCTAGGACAACTACTCAGCAGGATCCAACTTACTGGCATCTCTGTTCTACACCATTTTCATAAAACCAAGTCAATCAGGGCACTGTCTTACATACTCATGATCAGCAACAGGACATCCAAATGTTCTCCTGCCACCCAGTCATGGGAATTTCAAAAATTTTTATGGTATTTATCTAGCCAATTTTCAAGAAAGAAGTTGGAGGCACTGTGGGTTTCAATTTATTCAGGAACCATTAAATGGTGACTAAGCTCATTTCAATGAAAACTCTGGAGAATTCTCACAGGCAAGGCTTCCCAAAGAGTGGCCAAAATGTCAGATTAAGCCAAGCCCATTTAGGTCTACAATGTGAGGTCCATGTGTGTTTTGACTCTCAAAAATGGCTGCCAAGTCTTTAAGAATAAAATCATGTGATATCCTGGATGAGATTTCCTGTGATCTTTGGAAAGTCAACTTGGGCCTAGATGTCACTTTCCAAGGGCAACTCTCATGCATGGCCATCTAAAATCCCAACACAATTCATGCCAATACTTCTCTGAGATCAGTACCAGAACTCTGTCTCTAAGGGGAATCACACCAGAGTGCAAGCCCAGGTGGACCCAGTCATCTCTTCCAACCACCATTCAAATGTCCACAATTAAAACCAAAACACTCCCACATGGCCCAAATCTTCTTCCATATAGACACTCATCATAACCTGTGGCTGGAGGTTTCCATGAGGGGAGCAGCCCACGTCAGTGTCCAAAATAAGCTTCCTGCCCCTCATTTGCCTAAAGTCAGGGTGGCGTGGACACCCTTCCTGTAAACCAGGAGTGATCAAATAGGCCTTCCTTTAATACTGTTTGGCTTCTCCAACTTGAGGACTACTGACTTTGAGGTTTAGATTCTTTAAGTGAATTGGAGTCATGAGAAAAAACAAGCATCTATGGGCTAGCCTCGGCTGGGTTTTGAAGAACTTATTTGACCCAAAGGATCCCTGTTCTCACTTGATGGATTTCAGGAACCTACCAGAGGAAGGCAAGAGAGTTAATCAACAATATCTGATCTTTTTGCCATTTTGGTTTTGGATGCATGCATGGGATCTATCTTTAGATCCATCAGGTGCTGAGAATCTAAGCCACAGCCTCACACAGGGCCAAGAGACTGATTCAGACATATCCCTTTTCAAAGCAATTAAGCATGGATCCACAGGTGATGCCCATTTATTTGCATTTGAAAACTGTTTTCTTCAGGCTTCACAAAGTGGTGGCTTGAGGCAAAGATCTTCCTGACATTCAGGGCAACAGAACAATAGGTAAGCAAAAGGACCAAAGCAGGGTTTCTCCACTGAGACTTTCCTGGTCAACTGATATCTGAGATTTCTGAGATGCTAGCCATTCCCTTCAACTATCTAGTACATGGCCATGTCACAGATATTGGAGGTGGTACATATCTTGGACACAAAACCATGATACTATTCTGGAGTGTTGCCAGAATTGAAGGAGAAAACAGGAAATTATGAAGCTAGTAGGTGTTGCCCATCTATAAGGCAAGCCTGAGTCCACTCATATATTGGGAACAATGAATGCTGGCAAGCTTTATAGTAGACAGGAAACATCCATTGATCCATTCTCTCTTCTAATGTCTACAATCATGAACACTGTGGGATACACAGACATTCACATTGTCAAAGGACTTACTAAAAATAGTCCACTCTAAACCAAACAAACCGCCTTTCCTACCTATTCTGAGAACATGAGCCAAAACCACAAAATCACACCCACACCCAAAAAGGCACCTCCTTCCCCCAAGTAGGTCTGTGACTCTCTGGAGTGTCCTCTGACTGGTGGGCCATACTATGTTTCCCCAAAATGACCTCTCCTGTCTCAGTTCTGGTCTGCATGGCCAACTCTGTGAAGTTGTCAAGAGCCAGTGGTGAGACACTACCTGCTTTCTCGGGAAAAGCCCCTCTTCAAAGGTTTCCTGGCATTTCGTCATCCTCACATCTGTAGGTTCCAAGAAAGACTGACTCTGTCCTTGGTAAATCCAAACATGTGAGACCACTGGGACTGGGACAGGGACTGTCTCTGAGTGCCTGGCTTTCTGGATCCCAAGTTCAGAGAGTTTTATCACCAAGGAAGTGAGGTGAGGTCACTTTCTTCAGGATCTGAATTATGTCACTGCCTTGACAAGCACTTTGCCCTAACAGTTGCTTCCAAAAGTCCCATGAGGTGGAGGCTGCCCTAGTTTTCCTGTAACACTTTCACAAGTTAGAATGTCATATCAATCATAAGCACCCCGGAACAGCTCTCCACACAGAACTGGTTTGGTCCATCTTGTATACATTAAGAAGAGAGAGAATGATTCAGACACAACCCTTCAACCTGACCAGGATGATTGCCATGGAAGATGACTTTTGCTTTCTGAGGTCTTTCATAGCTGCCTTCATCTTCACCAGGGATCATTTCTAAATGAACATTTGAGGTTCTCAGCAGGTGAAGATACCCTACATTCCTGTATTTTAATACCAACTCTGTCCCTGCTCTTCGGTAAAGTTAGTGTATGGTTAGGGTTAATTATATGTTCGATTTGGGTTAGGAATCATTCTGCAGGATGAATAAAGGGATTGGGTACCTGCGATATTTATAAGAATATATAAGTGAAATATATGTATGAAAACGGAAATCTAAGAAAGATTTGAAGCCCAGAAGGGCATTGGGCCCTTGATTGGGATACATAGTGTTGAATTACGTTCTGTACAATTGTCTCAGTTAAATCAATATACAATGGCATAGGACCGTGTACCTTGGATGATTGAATGTAGAAGAGAACATCCAGTCAAAAAGTGATAGTCGGTAGGATTAGAAAGATAGTCGGTAGGTTTAGGAAGAAGAGTGAGAATATGATTTGGAATAAAAAGCTTATTTAGCAATAGGGTTTCGTTTAGAGAGTGAATGTAAATGTCAGTACATGTGAAGAGTCATTCACAATAATGAACTGGGGAAATTATGTAGAAAAGCAAGTATCAATAGCGACATAACGAAATCAGGCAAAGTATAAATGAGTGATAGGATTAGACATTTTCAACAGGGTTGAGTTTGAATATATAATCATAGGTAAAAACAAATATGTTGTCACCAATGGGATTTACATTTGAGAGCATTAGGCAACCTGGACACGGATGTTATTAGTTATCCATGTTCACTTTCCTTTTAGGCTTTGGTACAATCATAAGTGTCACCTTTACATTTTTTTTTGTTCAGAATATTACTGTGGTAAAATGTATATGTAGATCAGGTAACATGAGTATTACTTTCACTATGTCTGGGAGCAATATTTTGAAGACATATACATTAGTATTAGGGGTACAAAGAGGTGTACCCTGTGTCTATGAATATAGAGATAATGCATGAATAGACGATAATATGAATAAATAATGTAACTGGTTCCACTTTAAATAATGGATTGAATTGAAATCTGAAAATATATAAGAAATCTTATATTGATATATAATCATTCATTCCAACCAGTTATATATCTAATGGTAATATTAGGATTATGGTTTATCATGAAGGGTGTTTGAGTTTTGCTTTATAAGTGATGATGTTAAACGAAAATAATGTGTTTGAAAAGAAGTCTCATGAAAAGACCAGTCAAGAAACATAGAAGAATCATGTGTTCTGAATCAGGAAGTGATTGATCGTGAATCAAATGCCTATAAATTTTCTAACTTGTGAACGAAATATATATCCTATGATGTGCATTAACTGAAGGAGTAGTAATGTACCAGTGTTGAATAAAAATGAAAGTCAAAATACACATCATGTCCCCTAAGAATATACTTGCATTGATGTTAAACTAGCTCAGTAACTGTAGAAATATTAGGTTTTGTTTGCACCTTTCACTGAATTTAGTTTTCAGTACTAGAAAACAAATATGTATTTCAGGTGGATGATTATTTCTGAGAATAATCTTGTGGAAAGTTGATTATAAATACACATATATGAATATGAATGAATTTAGGGAGTGTATAATAAGACACATATATTTCATATTTTAAAAAATCTGGAGAGTGTATATATATATATATATATATATATATATATATATATACACTCTCATACATACACACTCACATGCACAGATATAAAAATTAGCAATACAGGAGATCCATCATGAAGGCAGGCATGGAAAAATCAAGTCTCTGACCTCATCAGCTGAGCAGGCATAGGGAGTCGTAAACTGTCTAAATGCTGTTTGCTCAGAATCAGTAGGCAATGTTGACCTGATGTGGATCTGGGGCGAACATTCTGGGGCCCTCAGAACACACACCGAGCCTGGATGGGCTGCATTCAACCTCCGGTTTGCCTCGTTCTCATGACTCAGCACTAAGATCCCACTGAAATAACTGTTCAGCCCTTCTGAACTTTCAGAGGTAAAAGCCAACCAAGCCTTCAAAAGCAGTGGCCACAGGATTGAAACGGCGCTTGGGAGAGACAGTCAGGACCCACCCGTTGCGTTGGTTACCTTGCAAAGGGAACAAACGGTCACCATTTGCATGGGATACCACCATAGCATAGAAATGACGTCACGGGCAGAGGAGATAACTTCATTAAAACCAGCGTGACAGGTGTGTAATCCCCTAGCCATCTCTCTCAACACAGCGGGGAAACCTTAAGGGCCCCTCCCAGCTCAGCCTTATGGGCCTCTCCCAGCTCTCCCATGAGCACGATAGCCAGACCTAGGGAATCAGGATTGGCTCGGGACTAGCGCGTGGAATTCCCGGCTCCTGATCCCACAAGTGCTGACAATTGAGGTCTCTTACACCACGTACCGGGGGCATGGCTCCCAGAGGGCAAGAAAATTCGCTGGGGGTCCTCAGCCCCAAGCTCTACAAAACTAGGGTCTGAGGGAGGCAAACAGGGAGAGTGTGCCGAGGCATTCATGAAAACAGGGCTGCCAGGAGTAGAGTTCTGGCTTGTAACCACTATTGTGGTGAGCGTCACAGGTGAGCAAGGCATGGCTTGAGGAAGCACAAGAGAAGGCCCTAGGCACTCAGGATTGGAGATCCGCCAAGTCTGGGAGGAAGAGCTGCTGCACAGTGATTGGTTCCCACTTATTCAGAGGAGAAGCTTGGCCCAGTGCACACAGCTCCACCTACTGAAAGAGAAGTTAATTGAACTCTATGACTGCATTTATTATTATTATTTTTTTAATTTATATTTTTTCTATTTCTTTCATTTTCATTTTTGTTGTTGTTGTTCTTTAACTTTTTTTAATGTTTTTATTTTTTTTATTTTATCATTATTATTATTAATATTATTTTAAATTTTAATTTTCATCTTTTAATTATAATTATTATTTAAATTTTTTTTCTTTATTTATTTTCTATTTTTCTTTTGTCTTTTCATTTCTTTTCAATTTTCTTATTCCCCCTTCCTTGAATTCTACCTGCCTACTCTCATTCTCTTTAGTGACTTCTTCCCTTCCCTTCTAATATCTTTCCTCCGAAGCATCAAATAAATTTATAAGAGTAAGCAGTAAGTCAGCAGTCAAACAAAACAAGAAGTAACATGAGCAGCATAAAAAAACAAGGAAGAAAAGGAGTACAAACAACAATGGACAGCCTAAATATTCAGAAGGAATCATCAGAAAAATGGTCATATAAAGAACTCAAGGAATACCTTAGACAGATGGAATGGAACCTTAAAGAGGATACGAGACATCAAAACCAAACAGTGAAAGAACACATTGAAAATGAATTACATAAACAGATATAAAAAGATATTAAGCATCTTTATTAGGACATAGAGATTATAAAAAAAATCAAACAATAATTCTAGAAACGAAGGAAATGATAAACCAAATTAAAAACTCAATTGAGAGTATCACTAACAGAGTGGAGCGAGTAGAAGACAGAATGTCAGATAATGAAGACAAAATATATCATCTTGAAAAAAGTCTAGCCAACAAAGAAATGCTGGTAAAAAGTCATGAGAAAAACATCCAAGAGATATGGGATATCATAAAAAAAAAAAAAAAAAAAAAAAAACTTATGAGTCATCTGGATAGAGTAAGGTACAGAGATTCAAACCAAGGGAATGAGTAACCTGCTGAATGAAATAATTACAGAAAACTTTCCAGAAAAAAAAATGGAAACGGATAAAAAAAATTGTAGATGCTTACAAGACACCGAGCACAAAAAAATCACAGTAGACCAATGCCAAGAAACATTGTTATGAAGATATCCAATGTACAAAACAAAGAGAAAATATTAAAAGCTACAAGAGAAAGGAGGCAGATTACAATCAGGGGTAAACCAAAAATGTTAACAACAGATTTTTCATCACAGACGCTGAAAGTGAGAAGATCCTGGAACAACGTATTTCAAACACTTAAAAACAATGGATGACAACCAAGAAATCTGTATTCAGAAAAATTAAGTTTCAGGTAAGACAACTAAATAAAAATATTGTGTGATAAACAAAAGCTAAAAGAATTTGCAGCCAGAAAATCAGCATTGCAAAGCATCTTAAGGAAAACACTACACGAGGAAAAAATGAATATCAACAACGAAAACCATCAGTGGGAATTGCCTCAGTAATGACAGAGGGAGGGGGAAAGCTAATCACGGATAAACAAACTAAATTTTAAAAAACAGATAAATAATCAAAGACGGGTGGCAATACAAACCATATATCAATAGTAACTCTAATCGTTAATGGCTTAAACTCTCCAATAAAGTGACATAGGCTTGTAACGTGGATTAAAAAAAACAAATCCAACAATATGTTGCTTCCAGGAGACACATCTGAATGGAAAAGACATACACAGGCTGAAGGTGAAAGGTTGGGAAAATTTATACCATGCACACGGTCCTTGTAAGCAAGCAGGGGTGGCCATCCTCATACGGAATAAAATCGACTTCAAGACTAATTTAATAAAAAGGGACAAGGAAGGACATTATATACTGTTAAAAGAAACCATTCACCAACAACACATAACAATTATCAATATTTACGCAGAAAATAATGGTGCTGCGACATTTATAAAACAAATTCTCCTCAATTTCAAGAATCAAATAGACCACAACACAATAATTATGGGAGACTTCAACTCACCTCTCTCACCATTGGACAGATCCTCCAAACAAAAGTTGAATAAAAAAAATATAGAATTCAATATCACAATCAATACCCTAGACTTAACTGACATATATAGAATATATCAACCATCATCAAGTGGATATACTTTTTTCTCACCAGCACATGGATCCTTCTCAAAAATAGACCATATATTATGCCGTAGGGCAACACTCAGTAAATATAAAGGGGTGGAGATAATACCATGAATTTTTTTCTGATCACAATGGAATGAAACTGGAAACCAATGGTAAAAGAAGGAAGGAAAAACCCTACTTCACATGGAAAATGAACAATATATTACTGAATGATCAATGGGTTACAGAAGACATAAAAGAGGAAATCAAAAAATTCTTAGAGATAAATGAAAATACAGACACAACATATCAGATTCAATGGGACACAATGAAACAAGATTCAAGAGGCAAATTCATCGCCTGGAGGTCATTCCTCAAAAAAAGAAAAGAAAAACAAAAACAACAAATAAATGAGCTCTCACTTCATCTCAAAGCCCTAGAAAAGGAAGAGCAAAACAACAGCAAATGTAGCAGAAGGCAAGAAATAATTAAAATCAGAGCGTAAATCACGAAATTGAAACAAAAGAAACTATTAAAAAATTAACAAAACTAAAAGTTGGTTCTTCGAAAAAATAAATAAGATGGACAGACCCTTAGCCATGCTAACGAGGAGAAGAAGAGAGAGAACTCAAATTACTAACATACGGGATGAAAAAGGCAATATCACAACAGAAGCTACATAAATACGAAAGACAATTAGAAATTATTTTGAAAACCTATATTCCAATAAAATAGAAAATAGTGAAGACATCGATACATTTGTTAAGTCATATGATTTGCCTAGACGGAGTCAGGAGGATACACACAATTTAAACAGACCAATATCAATCGATGAAATAGAAGAAGCAATCAAACGACTACCAACCAAGAAAAGCCCAGGACCGGATGGGTATACAGCGGAGTTTTACAAAACCTTTAAAGAAGATTTAATACCAATACTTTTCAAGTTATTCAGGAAATAGAAAAACAGGGAGCTCTGCCAAGTTCATTCTATGAGGCCAACATCACCCTGATTCTGAAACCAGACAAAGACACCTCAATGAAAGAAAACTACAGACCAATATCTCTGATGAACCTAGATGCAAAAATTTTCATTAAAATTCTGGTGGTTTGGATACAAAGGCACATCAAAAAAATTGTGCACCATGATCAACTAGGATTCATCCCTGGGATGCAAGGAGGGTTCAATATATGGAAATCAATAAATGTTATTCACAACATCACTAGACTTAAAAATAAGAATCATAAGATCATCTTGATAGATGCAGAAAAACCATTAGACAAAGTAGAGCAGTCCTTTATGTTCAAAACATTAGAAAAACTAGGGATAACAGGAACATACCTCGACATTGTAAAAGCTATCTATGTTAAGCCTCAGGCTAGCATCATTCTGAATGGAGAAAAAATGAAGGCATTCCCTCTAAAATCTGGAACAAGACAGGAATGTCCTCTATCACCACTTCTATTCAATATAGTTCTCGAAAAACTGGCCAGAGCAATTAGACAGATGAAAGACATTAAAGGCATAAAAATAGGAAAAAAAGAACTTAAATTATCACTATTTGAAGATGACATGATTCTATACATAGAAGACCCAAAAGGGTCTACAGAAAAAACTACTAGAACTAATAAATGAATTCAGCAATGTGGCAGGAAATAAAATCAACATGCATAAATCAAAGGCATTTCTGTATATCAGCGACAAAACTTCTGAAAAGAAAATGAGGAAAAACATTGCATTCACAATATCCTCATAAAAAATTAAATACTTGGGAATCAACCTAACAAAAGAGGTGAAAGATTTATACAATGCGAACTACAGAACCCTAAAAAGAGAAGTAGAATAAGATCTTAGAAGATGGAAAAATATACCCTGTTCATGGATAGGCAGAATGAACATCATCAAAATGGCGATATTACTAAAAAGTTCTCCATAGGTTTAATGAAATGCCAATCTAAATCCCAAAGGAATTTTTTGTAGAAATAAATAAACCAATCATGAAATTCATATGGAAAAATAAACGACCCAGAATAGAAAAAGCAATTCTAACCAGGAAGTGTGAATCAGGCGGTATAGTGATACCAGATTTCAAACTATATTACAGAGCAATAATAACAAAAACAGCATGGTACTGGTACCAAAACAGGCGGGTGGACCAATGGTACAGAATGGAGTACACAGAGACTAATCCAAAAAGCTACAACTATCTTATATTTGATAAAGGAGCTATAAGCATGCAATTGAGGAAGGATACCATCTTCAACCAATCGTGTTGGGAAAACTGGAAATCCACATGCAACAAAATGAAAATGAATCCCTTTCTCTCGCCATGCACAAAAGTTAACTCAAAGTGGATCAAGTAGCTAGATTCAAATCAGAGACTCTGCATTTGATAGAAGAAAAAGTTGGTTCCGATCTACATATTGTATGGTCAGGCTCCAAATTCCTTAATAGGACACCCATAGCACAAGAGTTAATAACAAGAATCAACAAATGGGAGTTACTTAAACTGAAAATTTTTTTTCTCAGAAAGAGAAACAATAAGAGAGGTAAATATGGAGCCTAGATCAGGGGAACAAATTTTTACTCCTCACCCTTCAGATGGAGCCCTAATATCCAGAGTATACAAAGTATACAAAGAACTCAAATAATTAGACAATAAGATAACAAATAACCCAATGGGCCAAGGACCTGAACAGACACTTCTCAGAGGAGGACATAGAATCAATCAATAAGTACATGAAAAAATGCTCTCCATTTCTTGCAGTCAGAGAAATGCAAATCAAAACCACCCTAAAATACCATCTCAATCCAGTGAGATTGGTAGCCATTATGAAGTCAAACAACAACAAGTGCTGGCGATGATGTGGGGAAAAGGGTACTCTTGTACATTGCTGATGGGACTGAAACTGGTGCAGCCAATTTGGAAAGCAGTATGGAGATTCCTGGGAAAGCCGGGAATGGAAGCACCATTTGAACCAGCTATTGCCCTTCTCGGACTATTCCCTGAAGACCTTAAAAGAGCGTACTACAGGGATACTGCCACATCGATGTTCATAGCAGCACAATTCACAATTGCTACACTGTGGAACCAACCCAGATTCCCTTCAATAGATGAATGGATAAAAAAAAATGTTTTTTTTTATATACTATGGAGGATTACGCAGCACTAAAAAATGACAAAATCATGGAATTTACAGGGAAATGCATGGCACTAGAGCAGATAATGCTTAGTGAAGCTAGCCAATCCCAAAAAAAAAATACCAAATGACTTATTTGATATAATGAGAGCAACTAAGAACAGAGCAGAGAGGAAGAGCATGAAGAAAAGATTAACATTAAGCAGAGACATGAGGTGGCAGGGAAAGGGAGAGAAAAGAGAAATTGCATGGTAATGGAGGGAGACCCTTATTGTTACAAAAAATTACATATAAGAGGTTGTGAGTGTAATTGGAAAATAAACAATAAGAGAAATGAATGACAGTAGGTAGGGTAGAGAGAGAAGATGGGAAGAGAGGGGAGGGGGGATAGTAGAGCATAGGAAAAGTAGCAGAATACAACAGTAACTAATAAGACATTATGTAAAAATATGGATGTGTAACTGATGTGATTCTGCATTCTGTATTTGGAGTAAAAATTGGAGTTCAAAACCCACGTGAATTTAGTGTATGAAATATGATATGTCAAGAGCTTTGTAAAGTTTTGAGCAACCAATAAAAGAAAAAAAAGTAGCAATATATATGCCAATCGAAATTCATCATGAAATATATATAATCCAAAGATCGAAAAATATTCATTTTACTGAACATGGATTTATGTATAATGTTATTCAACTAGGAAGCTCACCCGTAGGTTGAATTTTCAGTTCCAACAGCGTTTAGGAGGAGTGATCTCTTCTCACAATTTGCATCTGCCAATTCAGCCACCTCACATGTGTGTACAAGTGATATCAGGTAGGATTCTATATGTGCATATAAAAATTCATGTGCTGAATAGGCTACAGAGAAAGGGAGACAGGGATTCACATATTTGTTAATTTTAAAAACACATGTAGAACTATTTCAACAAAAAAATTGACTAGATTTAAAACTCCTATATTATATAATGCAAAAGGCAATTCCAACCATACACCATGCCTCCTCTGAACTGCTTGTATTTCTATTCTTTTTGGGTTATTTTTCACCATCATTTTAGGATTATTAGTCAGAGACTAGTAGGGTACGGGTTAGTGTCAGGGGTTAAGTATTTCAAATGGAAAATTGGAAAATGAATCCAATGTGTATGTAAATATGTGCTACACAAAAATCTTCCCACTCACATCCAGAGCAATGCCTTGACAATACCTTTGCCCCAAGTAAGACACAATTAGAGTAGAAAAGTGTAAAAATCTAGGAATACATATATGGAATTGAATATGCTCGGGAGTTCACAACCTTGGAGGTGGTAGAGGAGTTTCCAAAAGTAAAGGAAAGGGTAAACACTCCACAAACAAGGAGCTCTGCTGGCCTAAGAATTCTTGGGAAATGGCCTCTGAGGTTGGGATCCTGAAATATATGTTGCTGTCATGAGCTTTAGCTTCCTTTGTAGTGAGACCATCAAAGCTGGGTCTGCATCTATGTTACCGGGAAGAGATGGTTTCTTATATTCCAATGAACATGAGGCAGAAGTGCTCAATTCTCTCTTTGTAGGTAAACTGTGGCCACTGGAGGCTAAGTGTCTCCCAGTGGGGACTGTGAAGACATTTGGTCATCCTCCACTTTTCATGGTGTTTTTTGCTGCTGCACTGGGAATTTGGTATTTGTTTCACAAAATATAAGAAGTTCATCTGGGATACAGTGCTGGAGGGATTTCTGTCACTTGTGGTGGGTCAGGGTCTGCAGGAGAATGCACCAACCAGGCTTCTATCGCACAGAGCTTGCCCCAATAACCATAGCAACCTTATTCTGAACATTGCCCTTAAAACTCTCGATATAACAGGATGCCTTTACATATAAGGGTCTCATGTCTGCACTATATCAGTCACAAGCCATTTGGAAGCCAATGGCAGATCCACATAGCCCCTCCATGATGTTTTATCACACTCCTTTCCACCACTGTTCTAGGCGCACTACTCAGAAGGCTTCAAATTACTGGCATCTCGTGTTCTACATCATTTTCATGAAACCCAGTCAAACAAGGCACTGTCTGGTATATACATGATAAGCAACAGGACATCAAATTTTCTGCAGTTCCACCTGGTCATGGGAATTTCAAAAATTTCATGGTATTTATTTAGCAATTTTTCAAAAATGAAGTTAGAGGCACTGTGCGTCTCAATTCATTCAGGAACCATTAAGTGTTGAGAAAGTTCATTTCAATGAAAGCTCTAGAGAACTCTCACAGTCAAGGCTTCTCAAAGAATTACCAAATGGTCACATAAAGCCAGGCCAATTGACGTCTACAATGTAAGGTCCATGTGTGTTTTGACTCTCATCTATGGCTGCCATGTCTTTCATAATAAAATCATGTGATATCCTGGCTGAGAGTCCAAGGCCTCTGTGGAAAGCCACCCTGGGCATAGATCTCAGTTTCCAAGAGTGAGTCTTATGTGTGTCCTCCTAAAATCCCAACACAATTCATGGCAATACTTCTCTGAGGTCAATTCCAGAATGCAGTCTCTAAGGGGAATCACACCAGAGTTCAAGCCCAGGTGGATCCAGTCATCCCTTCCAACCGCCAGAAAAATTACCACAATTAAAATCAAAACACTCCCACAGGCCCATCATCTTCTTCCATGTAGACACTCCTCATAACCTCTAGCTGGAGGTTTCTATGAGCCCAAGGTAGTGTCCAAAATAAGCTCACTTGCCCCTTATTTGCCTAAAATCATGGTGGCCTGGACACTCTTCCTGTGAACCAGGAGTGATCAAATATTCCTGCTGTTAAAGTGTTCCACTTCTCCAATTTCAGCCTACTGGCTGTAGGGTATAATTCTTTATGTGATTTGGAGTCATGAGAAAACCCAAGCACATATGGGGTAGCCTCTGCACGGATTTCAAGAACTCATTTGACCCAAATGATCCCTATTCTCACTTGATGGAGTTCAGGAACCTAAAACAAGAAGGCAAAAATATTCATCCACAATGACTGCTCTTTTGGACATTTTAGTTTTGAAAGCACATGGGATCTTTCTTTAAATCCATCAGGTGCTGAGAATCTAAGCCACAACCTCACACAAGGACAAGAGGCTGATTCAGACACATCCCATTCCAAAGCAATTAAGCAAAGAGCCACAGGTGGTGTCCATTCATTTCCATATGAAAACAGTGTTCTTCAGGCTACACAAAGGGGTGGCCTGAGGCAAAGACCTTTCTGACATTCAGGGTAATAGAAATAGAATTAAGCAAATGGCCCAAAGAAGGGTTTCTCCACTGAGACTTTACTGGTCACACTGATATCTGAGTTTTCTGAGATGCTCTCATTCCCTTCAGCTATCCAGAACATGGCCATGTCACAGAGCCTTGTGGTGTTACATATCTGGGAAACAAAACCATGAGTCTATTCTGGAGAGTGGCCAGAATTCACGAAGAAAAGTGGAACTTTAGAAGATAATAGATGTTGCCCATCCATAAGGCAAGCTGCAGTCCATTCATCAACTGTGCAGTATGAATCGCGGAAGCTTTCAACTAGAGACAACACATCCATTGATGCATTCTGTTTTCTAATGTCTACAACCATGGATACAGTGGGATACACAGACATAGAAACACTCACAATGTCAAACGACTTACTAGAAACAGTCCACTCCAAACCAAACAAACCACCTTTCCTACCTATTCTCAGAACATGAGAAAAAAACCACAAACTCACACCTACAACAGCAAAGGCACTTTCTTCCCCTAAATAGGTCTGTGACTATCCGAAGTGTCTTCTGACTAGTGGGCCATATTATGTTCCCCCAAAATGGCCTGTCCTGTTTCACATCTGGTCTCCTTGTCCAACTCTGTGAAGTTGTAAGGAGCCAGCGGTGAGCCACTACCTGCTTTCTCAGGAAAGGCCCCTCTTCAGAGCTCTGCTGGCATTTGGCCATCCTCATATCAGCAGGTACCAAGAAAGACTGACTATGTCTTTGGGAAAAGCAAACAAGTTAGCCCACTGGGTCTGGAGTGGGACTGGCTCTTGGTGCCTGGCTTCCTGGATCCCAAGTTCAGAGAATTCCATCACCAAGGAAGTGAAGTGAGGTCACTTCTTTCAGGAACTGAATATGGTCACTGCCTTGGTAACCACTTTGTCCTAACAGTTGCTTCCAAGGTTCCCATGAGATAGAGGCTGCCCCAACATCCTGTGACACATTCAGAAGTTAGAATGATATATCAACCATAGGCACCCTGGAACAGCTCTCCACAGAGGCCTGGTTTGGTCCATCTTCTCTACATAAAGAAGAGAGAGGCTGACTCAGACACATCAATTCATCCTGACCAGGTTGTTTGCCATGGAAGATGACTATTGCTCTCTCAGGTCCTACATAGCTGCCTACATATTCTCCAAGGATCATTTCTTCATGGATCTTTGAGGTTCTCAGCAGGTGGAAGATCTTCTACATTCCTATATTGTAAGACCCACTCTGTCGCTGCTCTTAAGTTAGTTATATTGAGGGAACAGTGTATGGTTAGGGTTAATAACATGTTCGATTTGGGTTACGAATCATTCTGCAGGATGAATAATGGTATTGACAACCTGTGATATTTACAAGAGTATACATGTGAAATATAAGTATGAAAGCAGAAATCTAGGTAAGGTTTGAAGCCCAGAAGGGCATTGGGGACTTGAGTGGGATACCTAACTTTGAGTAATGTGCTGCACAGATGTCTCAGATAAATCAATATACATCGGACCTTGTACCTTGGATGATTGAATGCTGAAGAGAACATCCAGTCAAAAACCGATATTCGGTAGGATTAGGAAGGAAGTTGGTAGGTTTAGAAAGAAGAGTGAGTATAGGATTTGGACCAAAAGTTCTTCAGCAATAGGGTTTCGGGTAGAGAGTGTATGTAAATGTCAGCACATGTGAAGAGTCAGTCACAATGATGAACTGGGGAAAACATGTAGGAAAGCAGATATCAATAGAGATATTAGGAAATCAAGCAAAGTATAAAGTGTGTGATAGGGTTAGACATTTTCAACAGGTTTGAAGTTGAATATATAATCTTAGGAAGAAACAAATATGTAGTCACCAATAGGATTGATATTTGAGAGCATTAGGCAACCTGCACATGGATGTTTTTAGTAATGCATGCTATCTTTCCATTTAGGCTTTGGTACAATTGTAAGTGTGATCTTTGCTTTTTGTGTCCGGAATATTTCTGTGATAAAATGTGTATGTAGATCAGGTGACATGAGTATTTCTTCCACCATTTCTGAGAGCAATATTTTGAAGATTTATAAATTAGTATGGGGGTAGAAATAGGTGTACCCTGCTTCTATTAATATAGACATAATGCATGAATAGACCATACTGTGAATAAATAATATAACTGGATCCACTTTAAATAATGGATTGAATGGATATCTGAAAATATATAAGAAATGTTATATTGATATACAATCATTAATTCCAACCAGTTATATATCTAATGATTATCTTATGGTTATGGTTAATCATGAAGGGTGTGTGAGTTTTTCTTCAAAATTGATTATGGAAATCGAAAACAATATATTTGGAAAAAAAAGTCTCATGAATAGACCAGTCAAGAAACATAGAGAAATACATGTGTTCTGGAGCAGGAAGTGACTAAAAGTGAAACAAATGCCTTTAAATTTGCTAACTAGTGAATGAAATATATATCCTATGATGTGCATAAACTGAAGAAATAGTAATGTACCAGTGTGGAATAAAAATTAACTTCAAAATACACATCATGTCCCATAGGAACCAACATGCATTGATGTTAAACTGGGTCAGTTAATGCAGACATATTAGAATTTGTATGCACCTTTCACTGAAGTTAGTTCTCAGTACTAGGAAACAACTATGTATTTCATGTGTATGAGTATTTCTAAGAATAATCTTGTAAAAAGTTGATTATTAATCCACATCCATGAACATGAATGAATTTAGGGAGTGTATATAAGACACATATTTTTCATATTTTTAAAAATCTGGACAGTATATATATATATATATATATATATATATATATATATATATGTAGATAGATAGATAGATAGATACACAAATATGGACACACACACACACACACACAAACACAGAAATTAAAAAGTAGCAATATATATGCCAATCGAAATTCATCATGAAATATATATCATAAAGATGCAAAAACATTCATTTTACTGAACATGGGTTTATGTATAATGTTGTTCCACTGGGAAGCTCACCCATAGGTTGAATTTTCAGTTCTAACAGCGTTTAGGACGAGTGATCACTTCTCACAATTTGTATCTGCCAAGTCATGTAACTCAAAAGAATGTACGTTTGATACCATGTAGGATTCTATTTGTGCATATAAAAATACATGTGCTGAATAGGCTCCAGAAAATGAGAGACAGTAATTCACATATTTGTTAACTTTAAAAACACATGGAGAACTATTTCAATTAAAAATTGACTAGATTCATAATACCTACCCTTTATCATGCAAAAGGCAAGTCCAACCCTGAACTGCATGTATTTACGTACTGTTTGGGTTATTTTTCTCCATCATATTAGGATTAGTAGTCGGAGTCTATTAGAATATGGGTTAGTGTCAGGGATTCAGAATTGCGAATGGAAAAATAGGAAAATTAATCCAATGTGTATGCAAATATATGCTAAAACAAATCTTCCGACTCTCATCCAGAACAATGCCTTGAAATTATCTTCGCCCCAAGTAAGACACAATTAGAGAAGAAAAGTTGCAAAATCTGTGATTACATTTCTGTAATGGAAAATGCTCAGGAGTGCACAAACTTGGAGGTGGTATAGGAGTTTTCAAAAGTAAGGACAGGGTACACACTCCACAAGCATGGAGCTCTGCATGCCTAAATCTTTTTGAGAAACTGCCACAGAGGTTGGGCACTGATATATAGGTTTTTGTCAGGAGTTAAGCTTCCTTTGTAGTGATACCCTCAAAGCTGGGTCTGCATCTATGTGACCTGGAGGACAAAGTTTCTTATTTTCCAATGAACACGAGGCAGCAGTGCTGAATTCTCTCTTTGTAGATAAACTGTGGCCCCTGGGGGTTTATTTTCTCCCCGTGTGGACTGTGAAACCATTTGGTCATCCTCCAATTTTCGTGGTGTTTCTTGCTGCTGCACTTGGAGTTTGGTACATGCTTCACGGAATACAAGGAGTTCAACTGGGAAACAGTGCTGGAGAGAGTTCTGTCACGTGTGGTGGGTTATGGTCTGCAAGAAAATGCACAAACCAGGTTTCTATCTCTCAAAGATTGCCCCCTTGTTCATAGCAACCTGATTCTGAACATTGCCCTGAAACCTCGCCATATAAAAAGATGCCATTACATATAAGGGTCTGAAGTCTGCACTATGTCAGTCACAAGCCATTTGGAAGTAAATGGCAGATCCACATGGACCCACCATGATACTTTATCACACACCTGCCCACCACTGCTCTACGCCCACTACTCAGCAGGCTACAAATTACTGGCATGTCTGTTCTAAACAATTTTCAGAAAACCCTGTCAATCAAGGCACTCTCTGGTACACTCATGATAAGCAAAAGGAGATCCAATGTTTCTTGAGTGCCACCGGGTCATGGGAATTTCAAAAATTTCATGGTATTTATCTAGCCATTTTTCAAGGATGACATTGGATGCACTGTGAATTTCAGTTATTCAGGAACCATTAAATGTTGAGAAAGCTCAATTCAAAGAAAATTCTGGAGAACTCTCACAGGCAAGGCTTTCCAAAAAGTGGACAAAAGGTCACTTGAAGCCAGGACCATTGAGGTCTACAATGTGAGGTCCTATGTGTTTTGACTCTCTACTATGGCTGCAAAGTCTTTCAGAATAAAATCATGTGATATCCAGGCTGAGATTCCCAGTTCTTTGTGGAAAGCCACCCTGGTCCTAGATCTCAGGTTCCAAGGGCGACTCTCATGCGTGGCCTCCTAAAATCCCAACACAATTCATGGCAATACTTCTCTGAGGTCAGTTTCAGAACTCAGTCTCTAAGGGGAAACACACCAGAGTTCATTCCCTGGTGACCCAGTCATCTCTTCCAACCGCCACACAAATGACCAGAATTAAAACCAAAACACTCACACATGCCCCTCATCTTCTTTCATATAGACACTAATCATAACCTTGGCTGGAAGTTTCCATGAGGCACACAGCACAAGACAATGTCAAAATAAGCTCCCTTGCCCTTCATTTGTCTAAAGTCAGTGTTTCTGGACACCGTTCCTGTGAACCAGGGCTGATCAAAGATGCCTGCCATTAATACTGTTCCGCTTCTCCAATTTGAGGCATACTGACTGTCAGGTGTAGTTTCTTTATGTGATTTGGAGTCATGAGAAAACCCAAGCACCTATGGGCTAGCCTCTGCAGGGCTTGAAGAACTCAGTTGACCCAAAGGATCCCTCTTCTGACTTGATGGAGATCAGGAACCTTACAGAGGAAAGCAAGAGACTTCATCAACAATGATTGCTCTTTTGGCCATTTTGGAATTGGATGCACACATGGGATCTTTCTTTAGATCCATCAGGTGCTGAGAATCTGAGCCATGGACTCACACTGCACTAAGAGGCGGATTCAGACATATCCCTTTGCAAAGCAATTAAGCAAAGATCCTCAGGTGATGCCCATTTATTTCCATTTGAAAACTGATTTTTTCAGGCTTTCGAAAGGTGTGGCCTTAAGCAAAGACCTTCCTTACATTCAGGGCAACAGAACAATAGGAAAGCAAATTCCCAAAGCAGAGTTTCTCCACTGAGACTTTCCTGGTCACACTGATATCTGAGTTTTCTGAGATACTCACCATTCCCTTCAGCTATCCAGTACATGGCCATGTCCCAGATTGTGGAGGAGATACATATCTTGAACACAAAACCATGAGCCTATGGGAGAGTGGCCAGA
This sequence comes from Callospermophilus lateralis, assembly GCF_048772815.1. Classification (NCBI taxonomy): domain Eukaryota; kingdom Metazoa; phylum Chordata; class Mammalia; order Rodentia; family Sciuridae; genus Callospermophilus; species Callospermophilus lateralis. The sequence goes on from NW_027514551.1 coordinate 7,190,486, forward strand.
ATTCAGGAAGAAATCAGGAATGTAGAAAGGAAGTAGGTGTTGCCCATCTATAAGGTAAGCTGCAGTCCATTCATAAATTGGACAAGATGAATGCTGCAAAGATTTCTACTAGACAGGACACATCCTTTGATGCATTCTCTTTTCTATTGTCTACAACCACGGACACAGTGGGTTACACAGAAACACTCACCTTCTCAAAGGACTTACTAGAAACAGGCCACTCCAAATTAAACAAACCGACTTTCCTACATATTCTTAAAACATGAGACAAAATCACTAACACACAAACACACCCACAAAGGCACCTTCTTTCCCCAAGTAGGTCTGTGACTATCCAGAGCATCTTCTGACTGGTGGGCCATACTATGTTCCCCTGAAATGGGCTGTTGTATGTCAGATCTGGTCTCCTTGGCCAACACTGTGATGTTGTCAGGAGCCAGCGGTGAGCCACTGCCTGCTTTATCAAAAAAAAAAAAAAGCCCCTCTTCAGAGCTTTCCTGGCATTTGTCCATCTTCAATTCAGTATTTGCCAAGAAAGACTGACTCTGTCCTTGGTTAATCCAAACATGTGAGACCACTGGGACTGGGACTGGGCCTGCCTCAGGGTGCCTGTCTCCCTGGATCCAAAGTTCAGAGTGGTACATCAACAAGAAAGTGACGTAGGTCACTTCCTCCAGAACTGAATGAGGTCACTGCCTTGGCAACCACTTTGTCCTAACAGTTGCATCCAAGGGTCCATGAAATGGAGCGTGCCCCTACTTCCTATGACACTTTTACAAATTAAAATGGAATATCAACCATAGGCACCCGGGAACAGCTCTCCACACAGGCCTGGTTTGGTCCATCTTCTCTAGATTAAGAAGAGAGAGACTGCTTCAGACACATCCCTTCATCCTTACCTGGTTGTTTGTCATGGAAGATGACTTTTGCTCTCTCAGGTCCTTCATAGCTGCCTATATCTTCTCCAGGGATCATTTCTGCATGGACCTTTGAGGTTCTCTGCAGGTTGAAGATCTCCTACATTCCTGTACTGTAAGACCAACTCTGTCCCTGCTCTTCTATAAAGGTAGATTGAGGGAATCGTGTATGGTTAGGGTTAATAACATTTTTGATTTGGGTTAGGATCATTCTGCTGGATGAATAATGGTATTGGGAACCTGCGATATTTATAAGATTATAGAGGTAAAATATATGTATGAAAACAGAAATCTCAGTAAGATTTAAAGCCCAGAAGGTCATTGGGTCCTTGATTGGAATAGTTAGCTTTGAATTATGTTCTGCCCAGATGTCTCAGATAAATCTATACACAATGGCATAGGATCTTGTACCTTAGATGATTGAATGTTGAGGAGAACATCCATTCAAAAAGGGAGAGTTGGTAAGATTACGAAGATAGTTGGTAAGATTAGAAAAACGTGTGAGTATAGGATTTGGACAAAAAGTTCTTTAGCAATAGGGTTTCAGGTACACAAAAAAATGTAAATGTCAGCACATGTGAAGAGTCAGTCACAATGATGAACTGGGGAAAATATGTAGGAAAGCAGATATCAATAGAGACATAAGGAAACAGGCAAAGTATAAAATGAGTGATAGCAATAGATATTTTCAACAGGCTTGAGATTCAATATATAATCTTAGGAAGAAACAAATATGTAGTCACCAATAGGATTGACATTTGAGAGCATTAGGCAACCTGGACATGGGTGATTTTCATAATCCATACTCACATTCCATTTAGGCTTTTGTACAATCGTAAGTGTGACTTTGCATTTTGTGGCCAGAATATTACTGTGATAAAATGTATATGTAGATCAAATGACATGAGTATTTCTACCACCATTTCATGGAGCAATATTTTGAGGAGGTATAAATTAGTATTGGGGGTACATATAGGTGTACCATGTGTGTATGAATATAGAGATAATGCATGAATAGACCATAGTGCGAATAAATAATATAACTGGTTCGAACTTTAGAAATTTGAATAAATTGATATCTGAATATACACAGGGAATCATATGTTGATATACATACATTCATTCCAACCATTTATACATCCAATGTAAATATTACGGGTGTGGTTCATCATAAAGAGTGTGTGAATTTTGCTTCAAAATTGATTATGGAAATCGAAAATAATGTGTTTGGAAAGAAGTCTCATGAAATGACCAGTCAAAAACAAAGAGGAATACATATGTTCTGAAGCAGGAAGTGATAGAATGTGTTACAAATTTCTTTAAATTTATGAAGTTGTGGATGAAATGTATATTCTATGATGTACAAAAATTGAAGAAATAGTAATGTACCAGTGTTGTATAAAAATGAACGTCAAAATACACATCATGTCCCATAGGAATCTACTTGCATTGATGTTAAAGTGGGTCAGTTACTGTAAAAATATAAGGATTTGTTTGCACCATTTACTGAAGTGAGTTTTCAATACTATAAAACAAATATGTATTTCAGGTGGATGAATATTTCTGAAAATAATCTTATGAAAATTTGAATATAAAACCACATACATGAACAAGAATGAATTTAGGGAGTGTATAATAAGACACATATATTTCATATTTTGAAAAATCTAGACAGTATATATATATATAAATATATATATATATATATATATATATATATATATATATATATATATATATATATATACACACACAAAACACACACAGAGACATTAAAAAGTAGCAATATATATGCCAATTAAAATTCATCTTGAAATATATATCATCCACAGATCCAAAAATATTAATTTTACTGAACATGGATTTATGTATAATGTTTTTCAACTAAGAAGCTCACTCATAATTTGAATTATCAGTTCCAAAAGCATTTAGGAGGAGTGATTTCTTCTCACACTTTGTCTCTGCCAAGTTAGCCACCTCTCAAGAATATAGGTGTGATACCAGGTAGGATTCTATATGTTCATATAAAAATACATGTGCTGAATTGGCTACAGAAAAAGGGAGACAGGAATTCACATATGTGTTAACTTTAAAAACACATGCAGAACTCTTTCAACAAAAAATTGACAAGATTTATAACTCCTACCCTATATCATGCAAAAGGGAAGACCAACTATACACCATGGCTCCTCTGAAGTGCTAGTATTTCTATTCTGTTTGGGTTATTTTTCTCCATTATATTAGAATTAGTTGTCAGAATCTAGTAGGGTATAGGTTAGTGTCAAGGATTCAGTATTTCAAATGGAAAATTGAAAAATGAATCCAATGTGTATGTAAATATGTGCTACACAAAAATCTTCCCACTCTCATCCAGAACAATGCCTTGACAATACCTTCGCCCCAAGTAAGACACAATTAGAGGAGAAGATTTAGAAAATCTGTGAACAAATATCTGGAATGGAATATGCTCAGGAGCCCACACCTTGGAAGTGGCAGAGGAGTTTCCAAAGGTAAGGGACAGGGTAAACCCTCCACAAACATGGAGGTCTGCTGGCATAGACACTTCTTGAGAAACTGCCTGTGAGGTTGGGCACTTGAAAAATATGTTGTTGTCAGGAGCTTTAGCTTCCTTTCTAGTGATACCATAAAAGCTTGGTCTGCATCTATGAGACCTGGAGGACATGCTTTCTTATTTCCCAATGAACATGAGGCAGCAGTGCTAAATTCTCTTTTTAGGTAAACTGTGGCCACTGGGGGCTAAATGTCTTTCCATGTGCACTTTGAAGCCATATGGTCATCCTCCATTTTCGTTTTGTTTCTTCCTGCTGCACTGGGAGTTTGGTATTTGCTTCACGAAATACAAGGAGTTCAATTGGGTCTCAGTGCAAGAGGGAGTTCTGTCATGTGTGGTGGGTCAGGTTCTGCAGGAGGATACAAGAACCAGGATTCTATCCCACATAGCTTGCCCCCTTGACCATAGCAACCTGATTCTGAACAATGTCCTGAAAACTCTCCATATAACAAGTTGCCTTTACATGGAAGGTTCTGTTGGCTGCACCATGTCAGTCACAAGCCATTTTGAAGCCAATGGAAGATCCACATGGCCCCACCACAGATGTTTTATCACATGCCTGCCTACCACTGCTCTAGTACAACTACTCAACAGAGTCCAACTTACTGGCATCTCTGTTCTACACCATTTACATGAAACCCAGTCAATCAAGGCACTGTCTGGTATATTCATGATCAGTAACAGGACATCCAAAGGTTCTCCAGTGCCACCTGGTGATGGGAATTTCAAAAATTTTATGGTATTTTTCCTAGCCATTTTTCAAGGATGAAGTTGGAGGCACTGTGAGTTTCAATTCTTTCAGGAACCATTAAATGGTTAGGAAGCTCATTTCAATGAAAGTTCTGGAGAACACTCACAGGTAAGGATTCCCAAAGAGTGGCCAAAAGATCACATGATATTATGCCCATTGAGGTCTACAATGTGAGGTCCATATGAGTTTTGACTCTCAACTATGAGTGCCAAATCTTTCAGAATAAAATCATGTGGTATCCTGGCTGAGAGGCCTAGTGCTCTCTGGAAAGCCATCCTGGGCCTAGAACTTAGTTTCCAAGGGCGACACTCATGCCTGGATTCATAAAATCTCATCACTATTCATGGCAATACTTCTCTGAGGTCAGTTTGAGAACTCAGTTTCTAAGGGAATCACACCAGAGTTCAAGAACATGTGGACCAAGTCATCTCTTCCAACCGCCACCCAAATGACCACAATTTAAAACAAAACACTCCAATGTGGCGCTCATCTTTTTCCATATAGACACTCATAATGACCTCTGCTAAAGTTTTCCATGAGGGGCACAGCCCAAGACCGTGTCCAAAATAAGCTCTCTTGCACCTAATTTGCCTAAAGTCAGGGTGGCCTGGACACCCTTCTTGTGAACCAGGAGAGATCAAATAGGCCTCCCATTAATACTGCTTTGCTTTTTCAATTTGAGGCCAACTGACTGTGGAGTTTGGATTCCTTATGTGAATTGGAGTCTTGAGAAAACCCAAGAAACTATGGGCTAGCCTCTGCAGGGCTTTGAAGAACTCATTTGACCCAAAGGATCCCTATTCTGGCTTGATGGAGGTCAGGAAAGTTACAGAAGAGGCGAGAGACTTCATCCACAAGGACTGCTCTTTTGGCCATTTTGGTTTTGGATGTACACATGGGATCTTTCTTTAGATCCATCAGGAGCTGAGAATCTAAGCCACACCCTCACACAAGGCAAATAGGCTGATTCAGACACATCCTTTCCAAAGCAATTAAGCAAAGAGCCACAGGTAATGCCCATTCATTTCCATTTGAAAACTGTTTTCTTCAGGCTTCACAAAGTGGTGGACTGAGGAAAAGACCTTCCTGACATTCAGGGCAACAGAAGAATTGCTAAACAAAAGGCCCCAAGCAGGGTTTCTTCACTGAGACTTTCTTGGTCAAACTGATATCTGAGTTTTCTTAGATGCTCGCCATTCCCTTCAGCTATTCAGTACATGGTCATGTCACAGAGCTTCAAGGTTGTACATATCTTAAACAGAAAACCATGAGCCTATTCTGGAGAGTGGCGAGAATTCAGGAAGAAAACAGGAACTTAGGTAGATAGCAGGTGTTTCACATCAATAAGGCAAGCTGCAGTCCATTCATAAATACGGCAGGATGAATGCTGGGAAGCTTTCTACTAGATAGGACATATTCATTGATGCATTCTCTTTTCTAATGTCTACAACCACGGACATAGTGGGATACATAGACATAGAAACACTCACCTTGTCAAACGACTTACTAGAAACAGTTCACTCCAAACAAAACAAACCGCCTTTCATACCTATTCTCAGAACATGAGACAAAACCACAAACCCACACCCACACCACAAAGGCACCTCCTTCCCCCATGTAGGTCTGTGACTATCCGGAGTGTCCTCTGACTGGTGGGCCATTCTATGTTCTCTGGAAATGGCCTGTTCTGTCTCAAATCTGGTCTCCTTGGCCAACTCTGTGAAGTTGTCAGGAGCCAGCGGTGAGCCACTGCCTGCTTTCTCAGGAAAGGCCCCTATTCATAGCTTTACTTGCATTTGGCCATCCTCACATCAGTAGGTTCCAAGAAAGACTGAGTCTGTCCTTGGTAAATCAAAATAAGTTTGACCACTGGGACTGGGACTGGGACTGGCTCTTGGTGCCTGGATTCCTGGATTCCAAGTTCAGAGAGTTCCATCACCAAGGAAGTTAGGTGAGGTCACTTCCTTTAGCAACTGAATGAGGTCACTGCCTTGGCAACAACTTTGTCCTAACAGTTGCTTCCAAGGTTCCCTTGAGAAGGAGGCTGCCCCTACTTCCTGTGACACTTTCACCAGTTAGAGTGGTATGTCAACAATAGGCATGCAGGAGCAGCTCAACACATGCCTGCTTTGGTCCATCTTCTATACATTAAGAAGAGAGTGGCTGATTCAGACACATCCCTTCATCCTGAGCAGGTTGTTTGCCATGGAAGACTTCTGCTCTCTCAGGTCCTTCATAGTTGCCTACATCTTCTCCAGGGATCATTTCTGCATGGACCCTTGAGTTTCTCAGCAGGTGGAAGATCCTCTATATTCCTGTATTTTAAGACCAACTCTGTCCCCACTTTTCTGTAAAATTAGATTGAGAGAACAGTGTATGGTTAGGTTTAATAACATGTTCGATTTGGTTTAGAAAGGAAACTACACGGTTGAGCAAACAGGGTCCTACCGTTAGCAATAATATGAGGATTATTAATGGAACGGCCCTGGCAGATAAAAGCGTAGTTAACCAGGTTGACTATGTGAACAAAGACTCAAACCTTCCTTCTGGGGCCTCTGTCTCTCTTTGACGCTCTTCAAGTCGTTTTCTTAATTTACTCATTGATTCTTTTACAACTCCAGTATTGTCGGCATAAAAACAACATTCTTCCCTCAATGCAAGCAAAAAGGCACCTTTCTCTCATGAAGAGGAGGTCCAACACTCGCCTGCTCTATAAAACAACTTCAGAGAGAGAGAGGTTAAAATTCCTGCAAAGCTGTGATGTCGGTTTTTAATGTCTTTAAGCTTTGGTCTATTTCTGCTTCTAATTGTGTCTTTGTTGTGTCTAATGGACTAGGGCAGTTCTTCCTGTGCCCACACCTTCAGCAATTATTATTCCTAATAGGATGGCTAAAGTGAGGGATACAGGTTCCCGGTGGAACCGGGTTGTATGCCCCCCTATTTGAACTTTAAATGAACCTGCGTCATGATAGAGCACTCTGAAAAACATCTACATCATTACATAATTAATCACATCTATTGACCATTTTATAAAAACATAAATAATGTTAAAGTGTATAGAATTATACTGTTTTATGGATGGACAAGAAAATGCACCTAAGATAGCACCAAAGTGAGGAAAACATTCTTATTTGGTTGCATCCGGATTTAGAGGGCATTGCTTCTTTTGTAATCAATTAATCCCCTGAAACCCAAGTTTTGGTAGTTTTAAAGTTTGTACCCAACATGTAAGGGAAGGGGCTCAGAAGTTCACAGTCTGCAGAAATTCACAAAAATTAGTTTTTGTTTCTGTTTTTTTTTCCTCTGTTCTGGGCAAGTTAACTTTTCAAGGACACCTTGGAAGGGGAGAGCTTTTTTGTCTCTTTTTTTTCTCCCTGCCAGCTGTCACCATGGAGCCCAGTTGCTAACATTTTTATCTTAGAAATGTAGCCATCTCGGTGAAGCCCCAGCTCAAGGCCAGAGGCCTTGTTCACATATTTTGTGAAAAACTAGTAAGGAGGTGTCTAGCTTAGGGGTGGTGATTTTTCCAGCCAGTGGTCAAGTAGAACAGGGCAACACGAAAAGTGCAAGTTTATGTACATTGAACTCTTTCAGAGGGACTCTTTTGGTGAAAGACCTAAAGTAAGCCTTGGTGAAGACTTCTGGAGAAGGTCATTTAAGACATTTCTATGGACCTAGTACAGAGGGGGAAGACGGGGTAGTCGAGGCTGAGAGCAGCTCCGTGGATCTAAGAATGAGGAAAGAGAGATGTAAAAGAAAAATGGGAAAGGGGTTTGGGATTTTTTTAAAACAAAACTTTTGCAGTAGAACAGGTAGAGCAGAGGGGAAGATGGGAGTAAATATTCCAAAAAGCCTTTGAGGGACTTTTAATTCTTAGAAACCTGTTTTCAGTGATGACAAAGCAACTTTAAAGGCCATTTTTATTACATCTTGTATAGGGGTCTGAGGCCTCTTATCAGCTGGTTTGAGCTTTGGGTTAGCTTTCTAGAGGACTTGCTGGGACCTAGTGCAGGCACTGACAGGAAAAGAGAGGAGTGAGTGGGTGAAGGGGTACCTCGGTACCTGCTACCTCATCAAGGGGGCAATGTTCTGAGAACCAGCGGAGGTTTGGGTTTTTGATTTAGTAATTGGAGAGGAGAAATCAGGTTGCTAAGATGGGAGTGATAGCAGAGAGTCTAGAGCAGAAGGCTGAGGGTGAGGAACTATTGGAGAAGCATAGTACAGGATGTGAGCAAAGGAGGGAAAAGGATTCCACATAGGGAAATTTCCCCCTTTTGAGAACTTGCCAAAGTTAAAAATGTCACGCAGAATTTGAGGATCTAGAGAACCCTCTGGGGGCCATAGTATTTGGTTGTCTAATTGGTAATATGGCCAATGCTGTGTACTGAATTTGATGAGGAGTTTGGGTTCCACCAGGCAGCCCCTGTATGCTCACATTCACTTGACTTACACAAGAAGTCGGCTTCTCCCCGACACAGCCGTGGCTGTTTGTGCCTTTGATAGTCCGCTAGGCAAACATAGTAATCTAGGCTAGCCAACCTGAATCTGTCTCGCGTGTCCCTGCATCCATAACGTTTGTTTCCATTATCTATGGTACAGAAGAGATTTAATGGAATTTTAGTGGGATCCTCTTCATCAGGGATATCTCAATAGGAAAGACCTATACCGAGCTGACAAATGTCTGGGTGGATAGATGTCCACCAGGTCTCTAAGGGGGCTGTATGCGAGATAGACCATACTTCTTGTCTAGTAGGATTTGTGATCAGCCATTGCTGCTGAACGGAATGATGAGGGTTAGAACTACTGGTGGCCAAGGGGAGAGTCTATAGTCTTATCCACATAGCGAATACGCAATTTGAAATGGTTAGCAGGCTTTTCCAGTTTCCAACAAGAGTCTGGACACAGCGAAGGCTTGAGATGAGAGGCATGGATCCAAAAAGTGATTCCGTCTACTTTTACCGCTTTAGGTTTTATAAGTAGCACCTGGTATGTTCCTTTCCAGTGGGGTTCCAGGGATGACACCTGATGTTGTCTTATGTAGACGAAGTCTCTTACTTGATATTGACTTAGAGTCCCCTCCTCCCAAGGTTGGTAGGCAGTGGCCAGCTGTTTCCACAGGTATCGCTGAGTTCTTTCAATGACTTTAAGTCTGTCAAGCAAGGGGGTGTGGAAGTGATCGTTAGGCCTTAGAGTTGGGGTTAGGTTCTTTACTGGATGATGGGCATCATAGAGAATTTCATAGGGGGTGAGGTTACACAAAGAAAGAGAGGGAGTATTTCTCGCATGAAACAGTGCATAAGGCAGGAGCATAATCCAATCTTTTATGCCGGGCTCTAAGCTTAATTTCGTTAAGGTCTCTTTAATGGTTCTATTTATTTTTTCTACCTGTCCTGAGCTCTGGGGTATATAAGCATAATGTAACTTCAAATTAATCCACAGGGTCCCAGGGAACACCTGACTTACCTGAGCCATGAACACCAGTCCATTATCAGACCCTATTGCCTTAGGCAGACCGTATCTTGGAGAAATATCTTTCAGGATCTTCTTGAAAACCATTTGTGCAGTTTGGTTGTTTTTTTTTTGTGTGTGTGTGTGTTTGTGTGTAAGGCTTCAGTCCATCCTGAAAATGTATCTACAAAGACTAGGAGATATTTAAGTCCATACGTTGCTGGCTTAATTTCACTATTGTCCACTTCCCAAAATTGTCGTTTTCTGGTTCCTCGTAGGTGCTTTCCTCTAGGAAACTGGAAGGGTAAGCATTAACCAATTGACGGACTCGACAGGCTTTTGTTACCAGTTCAGTTATTTCCTTTCGCTGTGAGTCGGTTAGTGGAAAACTCTGTTCTTAATCCTACAGGAATGCCTGCAGTTTCATTGAACCAAGGTGAGTGAGTTGGTGTACATTTTTAACGTAGTGTAGGGCTTTCTGAAATTGCAGCCTGAGCTCAGTGAAGTTGAGGCGTTCAGTGTCAGTGTCCATAGATGTTATCAAAAACTTCCTGGTGATCAGGGGTCCATTGGAATTGGGCATCTCCCATTAACACCGGGTATAAAGGAGCAGCTAAAGACGCAAACCCAGGTATCCATAACCTGCAAAATCCAGCAGTCCCAAGAAACTCTCTGAGTTGTCTCCTGTTAGATGGGGGTGGTATCTACACAATGGTTTGTTTTCTGGGCTCAGTGAGCCATCGTTTACTGCCCCTAAGGTAACAGCCCAGGAAGATTACTTCATGCTAGCAAATTTGGGCTTTTTTGGCCGAAACTCTATACCCAAGTTGAGCAAGCTCATATAATAGTGCTTGGGTCCCAGACTCACAGTTTTTTTTGGTGTTGGCTGCCAGTAGCAGGTCATTCACGTATTGAAGCTGGATGATTTGGGGTGCATAGTTCTGAAATTGCTGAGATCTCTGTGGAGGGCTTCATCAAAGAGAGTGGGGGAGTTTTTGAACCCCAGTGGGAGTCTAGTCAAAGTTAGTTGACCAGACGTTCAGGTTTCTGGGTCTACCCACCCAAAAGCAAACAGCAACTGACTATCTTTATGCAGAGGCAAGCAAAAGAAAGCATCTTTTAAGTCCAGAACAGTATACCATTTCCGCTCAGGGTTCAGAGTGCTAAGCAGATTGTACGGATTAGGTACCGTGTGGTGAATGTCCTGCACTCTGTTGTTGATCTCTCTTAGGTCTTTAACAGGACAATAGTCCCCGGTTCCTGGCTTTTTTTTTTTTTCTAGTAGCCGGGGAGTGTTCCAGGCCAATTGACAGGACCTTAGGAGCCCTAAGTCCAGATATTTCTGAATATGGGGCCTTATCTCATCTTTAGCTTTTTTTGCTTAGAGGATATTATTTGACATTGATTGGGGAGGCTGAGGTTTTTAACTCCACTGTTATTGGAGGTTGTTTCACGGCCAGGCCTAACCCAGCAGTTTTTGCCCAGGCATCTGGGTAATCTGTTATCCATTTCTGGTGTAGCTTGCCTTTTTGATCAGTCTTGGGGGGTGTGAAGAGTGGATGTTCATCTTCTACTAATATAGTTAAAGCCGTGACTATAGGAGTTTTTACTGAAGAATTTAGAAATTTCATTTGGGGGCCTTCAGGGTTAAAAGTTATTTAGGCCAAGAGCTTGGTGAGCAGATCTCTGCCCATCAATGGGTCCAGGCATTCCTGGATTACTAGGAAGGAGTGATAGATTTTTCCTTTCCCAAGGTCCATGGTCCTCTTAGTAGTCTAAGCCCGATATTTACTGCCATTAGTTCTTTGAACTACAGACCTTTTATTTGATAGAGGGCCCAGTGGGGCCTTAAGGGCTGAGTATACTGCTCCTGTATTCATTTCAAAGTTTACTGGGGTCCGCTACACTTCAAAAGTTACCCTGAGCTAGGGGAAGTGATCTGAGCCCCAACTTTTTTAGTCATGCTCCAGAGTCAGAATGGCTGGCTGGCGTGGCTGTCTCTTTATAGGGCACTCTTTGGCCCAGTATCCTTTTTTTTTACAGTAGGCACATTGATCTGAGGCCAGGGGTGGCCTCTGGCATGGCCCCAGGTATCCCTTCCTGTCACCTTACGTCTTAATTTCTGGCCTCTTTCTTGTTGTGACCAGGATCTTGGTCAATCCCTTAGTCTCTCTTTTGCTTCTCTCATCCTTCCTTTGCTCCCTCTCTTTCTCCCTGTTTCTCTCTTATAGTATATTTTCTCGGCTTCTCTGACTAAATCTCTCTTTTAAATTTTTTTAATATCCATGGCAGCTTGCCCAATTAAGGCCATCGTTACAGATGAATTTTGATCCGCTGCCTGAGGATCGAAAGGAGTATATCTCTTATATGCCTCCATAATTCTTTCTAGAAACAAAGAGGGAGATTCATCAGGCCTTTGAAAAATTTCTCTTACCATGGCCAAATTAGTTGGTCACCTAGTAGCCCCTTGGAGACCCGCTATTAGAGCCAGGCAATAATTGGACAGATGCTCTTTATCTTCAAAGGTGTTGGGGTTCCAGTTGGTTTGGTTTAAGGGTAAGCTGCCTTTGATTGTGTTGGGAAGTTGTGTTGGTCGCCAATCAGGTCCGAGGATTTTTTTTTTTAGTTTCTTGGAGGTTTTTCTCTTATTCCTCTGTCATAAAGAAAGTCCCTAGGAGTTGTTGGCAGTTATCCCAAGTAGGCAGGTGTAAAAACGTTGGCGAGTTCTCTGAGTTCTTTTAGCTGGGCCAGCTTCCTCCAGGGAAGGAGGGGCTCTGTGTGCCACGGGACAGTCATCTGGATGGTGCTGGGCCATCCTAGCTTCTTTGAATGGTGGAGAGGCTGAGTCAGCAGGAAGGGAATCACTTAGAGGATGTTGGGAGTTGGGGGTTGAAGGCAGAGGATAAGGAGGGGGAGGAGAGTACAGTAGAGTCTTGAGACTCATGGAAAACAGAGGGTGCAAGAGGAGGAGCAGAGAGTTAAAGAGATAGAATCGTGGGGGAAGGAGTAGGAGCGGGTGCAGGGACAAGGAAAGGCTTCATCCTTGGAGAAGGAGATTTGTAGAGGTCCTGACAAGTTAAGATATATGGCTGTTGATCTGGATGTCTACGTGGCCCCTGCTAAAAGACAATATCTCGAACTTTTCAAATTAGTGCGAAGTAGAAAGATCCTTCTAGGGGCCATCCGACTACAAAGGTGGGTCATTCTGAGACACAGAATCTGCCAGATCCGGCATTTTACTGAAAAAGAAAGATTCTGAGCCCTTAAGCAGACTTTGGTCTAGTGATCAAGGGTCAGGAACAGAGGCATTGAAGTGCTCTGTCCCATAATGAAATATACACAGACAATAAAAGCAATGACACATGACACAGACAAGACAAGACAATAAAGACAGGCAATGGATGTCCAATACTGAGACCAGGACTGAGTAGCCGGCAAAACATGATGGGCTGGCAATACCGAATCCGAAACAAAATATCACTGAATCAAGGAGACTATTGTTCCTCGATTTCATGAGTTCATCCCCCAGGGACATGGCCTGTGGCTCTGTGACATGTGTGTCAGTCACCGTGGGAGAGAGCTCACGCTCTTTACCAATAGCCATTTTGTGAAACCCTAACCTGAATCCTGAAACCAGAAAGAGGGGCCTTATTTACCCCCAGAGGAGCCCATTGGGGGTCTTTCATCTGCGGCAGCCGGATCTCACTGGGGCCACGAGATGTAAAGATCGGGCGAGGGTCGGTTGAAGAGACCACCAAGAGACTCTCTCATGCAACAGCAAAGGCTTTATTGGGAGTCCGGCATGCAAGGGCTCAGAGCTCTCTTGAATAGAGCAGAGAGCCCTGAGAACAGCTTAAGAAGTGCTTATATATTTTCCTTGGAGAGGGCAGGGAGGGAAGTTTATTGATGGGTAAGGGCGAGTGGGCGGTTTGCGTGCAACTGATTGACCGAGTACATTCTGCAGTTTGGCAGTTGGGGACAGCACATTCTGGGAAAAAGAATAGCAAACAGTTCTCAAGATTTCAACAGTGTTTTGTTAAGCATACAGAAAATCAAGAACTGACAAGTACCTATTTTATTAACCTTTCAATATAAGTATGAAAACAGAAATATAGGTAAGATTTGAAGCCCAGAAGTTCATTGGGCTCTTGATTGGTATACTTAGCGTTGAATTACATTCTGTAGTGATGTCCCAGAAATATGGATATACAATGGCATAGGACCTTATACATTCTCGGAGGTCAATTCCAAAGCACAGACTCTAAGGGGAATCACACCAAAGTTCAAGCCAAGGTGGACCCAATTATCTCTTCCAACCGGCACACAAATGACCACAATTAAAGCCAAGACACTCCCACATGCCACTCATCTTCTTCCATATAGACACTCACCGTAACTTCTGGCAAGAGGATTCCATGAGAGGCGCAGCACAAGACAGTGTTCCAAATAAGCTCCCTTTCCCCTCATTTGCCAATAGTCAGGGTGGCCTGGACACCCTCCCTGTGAACCAGGAATTATCAAACAGGTCTGCCATTAATACAGCTCTGTTTTCCAATTTGAGGCCTACTGACTGTGGGGTTTAGATTCTTTATTTGAATTGGATTCATAAGAAAACCCAAGAACCTATGGGCTAGCATCTGCAGGGCTTTGAAGAACTCATTTGACCCAAAGGATCCCTATTCTCACTTGATGTAGGTAAGGAACCTTACAAAGGAATATGAGGGACTTCATCCACAGTGACTGATTTTTGGCCATTTTGATTTTGGATCCACACATGGGATCGTTCTTTAGATCCATCAGGTGCTGAGAATCTAAGCCACAGGCTCACACAGGACCAAGAGGCTGATTCAGACACATCCCTTTACAAAGCAATTAAGCAAAGAGCCACAGGTGATGCCCATTCATTTCCGTTTGAAAACTGTTTTCTTCAGGATTCACAAAGGCGTGGCCTCAGGCAAAGAACTTACTGACATTCAGGGCAACAGAAAAATAGGCAATCAAAAGGCCCATTGCAGGGGTTCTCCACTGAGACTTTCCTGGTCACATTGATATCTGAGTTTTCTGAGATGCTTGTCATTCCCTTCAGCTATCCAGTACATGTCCATGTCACAGTGCTTGGAGGTGGTACATATCGTGGACTCAAAAGCATGAGCCTATTTTGGAGAGTGGCTAGATTTCAGGAAGAAAACAGGAAGTTAGGAAGATAGTAGGTGTTGCCCATCGATATGGCAAGCCCTAGTGCATTCATAAATTGGGCAGGATGAATGCTGGGAAACTTTCTACTAGACAGGAAACATCCATTGATGCATTCTCTTTTTCTAATGTCTACAACCATGGACACAGTGAGATACACAGACATAGAAACACTCGCCTTGTTAAACAACTTACTAGAAACAGTTCACTCCAAACCAAACAAACCGACTTTCCTACCTATTCTCAGAACATGGGACAAAACCACAAACACACATCCACACCCACAAAGGCACCTCCTTCCCCCAAATAGGTCTCTCACTATCCGGAGTGTCCTCTGACTGCTGGGCCATACTATGTTCCCCCGATATGGCCTATCCTGTCTCAGATCTGGACTCCATGTCCAACTCTGTGAAGTGGTCAGGAGCCAGCTGTGAGCCAGTACCTGCTTTTTTAGGAAAGGCCCCTCTTCAGAGTACTCCTGGCATTTGGCCATCCTCACATCAGTAGGTACCAAGAAAGACTGACTCTGTCCTTGCTAAATTGAATCAAGTGAGACCACTAGGACTGGGACTGGGACTGACTCTGTGTGCCTGGCTTCCTGCATCCCAAGTTCAGAGAGTTCCATTACCAAGGAAGTGAGGTGAGGTTGCATCCTTCAGGAACTGAATGAGGTCACTGCCTTGGCAACCACTTTGTCCAAACAGTTGCTTTCAAGCGTACCATGAGAAGGAGGCTTACCCTACTTTCTGTGGCACTTTCACAAATAAGAATGGTATATCAACCATAGGCACCAAGAAACAGCTCTCCACACAGGCCTGATTTGGTCCATCTTCTCTATATTAGGAAGAGAGCCTTTAGTCCGGGGAGCACTGCAGTGAACCTCTGCACTAAAACAAATAGCAAGCACCTGGTGGAGGAGTCCTCCATAGGTAAGTGGCGCCTTTATAACATCTGATATCCGGTTAAGGGAGATCTTTTCTGATGACAGAGATGTGGCCTGGGGAGGCTCACATATACTCCTTTCCAGGAGAGTAACGAGAATCTTTCTGTCCTCTGTTCTGTTCTGTAGGGAATTCCTCTGGAACTGTAGAGAGGGGCCGACAGGCACGCACCCGCTCCTACCCTGGAGCTATAGCAAGATGTTGCACTGTTCCACTGTTTTTCTGTTTAGGCGCTGGTTTTCTGTTTTTTGTGTTTTGTTTTGTCTTCTATTTTTTTGATTGTTTGTTTGTTTTTGTTTGTTTTGTTGTGTGATTTCAGTGGTAAAAACTTAAGTATTTTGGACGTAAAAATGGGTAATAAAGAGAGTAAGCCTGACACCCCTTTGGACTGTGTTTTAGGGAACTGCGATGAACTTTACCCCCCTTTGTTAAGCAGGATGACAGAAGCTCCTAGCTGGCTGCCTGGAGCACACCCATTGCAGAGGGCAATGCTTGCTGGGGACCTAAGAACTGAGCATCTCCCAGGTTAACAAGTGAAACTCCTTTAAAACCCCTTGTCGCTCCAGATCAAGAGAGTCACAACATTTTGCAGAGTCCCCTGTGTTTCTCCTTTGTTCGCAAAGCAATAAACCTCCCTTTTTCTTTTTCTCAAAACTCAGTCCTCATTATTAAATTGGTATTAATTGGCTTCAAGTTCAGGAATCGAACTTTAATTTACAAATTTGGTACCCCCCCCTTCTCCCCGGGACTTTGTGAGAGCTGTCTACTGGAATATTAGGAGATGAAGCATGCTTGGTGTGGAACTGAACAAGAGGAGCTAATCCTGTAAGTAAAAGGAAGGACTGAGGGACTCCCAGCAGCTGCCAAAGCCCTGTTGATTCAGGGAATTACCTCCTTCCTTTCCGCACTGTAAGAATTATGCCACCTCTGTCTTGTTAAAAAAGAGAAAAAGAAAAAGGGGACACTAAATGCAGTGAAGTCACCATGGAGACACTTTATTTTACATTTCAGGTTGCCCCTCTGTTAAAACATGTGGTCCCCTCCCCCTGTGGATATCTATGGTGCACACTGGTGTAGGAGATTTTTCTCTTATCTGCTCTGGTTTAATGGGTTCTCTCTGACAGCCATAGTCTGGACCTCCTTTCTGTCTGTCTTGTGTCTTTGTATCTGGCCCTTTAAGACATGTGCAATAATGTGTTCATATTATAAATTGTTTCTTGGGAATGATCTTAGCTGAATGTGTGTCTAAATGATGATGTTTTATTTTAACAATCTGGTATCTGAATGGGTTTTTGAAGCATTGCACAATCTTGCAGTTAAAAGTCGGGTTTAGGTAATTGTTTAGTTTATGATTTCAGATAATTCATGCCAGAGAACTTAAATACTTAGGATGGAAAACTGAAGAACTCTACTTCCAAGTTGTCAAGTAACTTCCCAATCATACAGTCTTTTTTTCACCAATTTTGAATTGGATAGCCTGGGAAAATATCACTGTGTGTACCAGTGCATTAATTTGGACAAGGATAGTAAATCATAGAATGGTATCTGTTGACAAAACAAGATGTAAAGATATAAAATTTTGTGAATTGAATCTTAAATTTATATCATAATTTTCAACATCCGAACCTCAAAATTATGGTTAAAATGCCTTAGGCCTGAGGTGTCTGCTCAGAATAGCAGTTTTTCCTGCTCCTTCCAGACCTCAGCCATGACTTATGTTGAAATGTAAATGAAAGAAGCCTGCAATCTTAGTAGGAGACTGATTTGAGGCCTAAGGGGGAAAAAAAAGGTAAATTGTATGGTATTTACTAATTACTAGCCAGTCACTTTTTCTAGGACTCTTTTTTTTTTCATTAGATACTTTTTTTTTTGAGCTCATGATTTTGAGCATACAGACCTAGGTTAATGTTTTTCAGATCAGTTCTATCTTTGACCAACTGTAGACATTTTGAAACATTGCAATGGAGATTTCACCTGAGAAAAGCTACAAGGCCTTTACTATTATTATGTGTGCACACTTTTGTTATGTGTTGTATGTCTATATATACATATGTCCGTATATCATATATATGATACACAAACTAACATATACAAGGAGCGCTCATAAAAAAGCGCTCATTAAAACAAATTTAAATAGGAGATCCAAAGATCTTTAATTCACGTGATTTAAATGTTTCAATTTAAATTGGATAAACAGATAAAAATCAATGTCTTTAAATTTAAGCTTACAAATTTTTCTAGGTGTTCAAAAATCTAATAAAATATTAATATCTACAAAATGTCTAATATGCCTTGGTACTAGGACCTTTCCTTCAACATAAAAATGGTTTACACTGTCAATACATTTCTCTAATATTTTGATAAATAAATAAAGTAAATTTGATTGGGATTACTCAGTCATGAGTACTTTTGTTAGATATCTGATTGATTTACTAAGGTCTGAATAAGTTTTTATTAAAGTCTGTATAAGAATATAAAAATCAGTCATGTGTTAATGAGACAGAAATTTCTTAAAACATAAGTTTACCCATAACGTTGTGTTTATTAAGTTTTATTTTCTCTAGAGCAAGCAACCATAAAAATTAAACAACTGATTAAATAAGAACTGTTATTTTAGAGCACTGTACTGCCATTGCTTTAAAAGCTAAACTTGGTTAATGTAGAAACATCAATGTAATTGTGATGCTATCAATGTTTTCATATCTTATATGTATTCAAGTCTGTAAGGTAGAAACTTTAAAAGAGCATTATATCAAGCTGGTGCTCTGAAGTTTTATGGTAAAAAAATATATTGGGGATTTATTTACCTGTTATCAATAAGATATGTAAACTTTTATGTTACTTTTTACATTGGGGAAAAATTAAAATGTATTTTTTAGTTAATGAGAGCCTAATCGATGTAAAGGTTAAAAACTTTCAGCCTTTCTTTAATTCATGTTTTAAATGTGATATCATATGGTGTTAGCTAATGTTCATGTGACCTCAAACAATTTATGTAAACTTTGTCAAATGATATTTATAAATAAAGATTATCTTTAGAACTAAAATACTTAAGATTTATAAAGAGCCCTGCCTTACCTGAGATAAGGCTCTGTGTCCCATCTTACTACATGTGAGAATGACTACAAAACCAGTAGGTCAGATAATATTTCTTTAAAGTTATGTTAAAAAGTTGGTTTTTTTAAGGTCAATATTCCTAGGATCTCAAACAGGGGATATAATGTATAACTCAGCCAAAAAATTCAGGGTAGCTATTACACAAGCTAAGTATTTTTACATTTGTTAATTTTATTTTGAAATTATTTTATAAGTGATCTAAAGATTCTCTGTTACTGTTTTACAAACGTGTTGCTTTAAGAACACAACATGGGTTTATTCAAGATAATAAGTCATTACTTACAATACAGACAGAAAAATACAGATCCCAATTAATAAAAAGATAATGATATAGTTATAGACATTAAAGCCCAGTACTCTTAATATAAGGCTGTTAAAATTTATTTGCTGGATGTTTAAGATTAGGATTTAAAATTAAAGTTAAATGAAAAGCGCCAAGAAAACCAATATTTGGCTTTTGCCCTCTGTGTCAGTCTGAATCCAGGGAACAGGGAACTTCTCTAAAGAGCTTTGAAACTCTGAGCCACATAACCTCCTCCTGATCAGGGAGATTAATGAGACCACTGGAGAACAGAAAGCCAATCAGGGTATTTGTTACGAAGAGGAGAGTCATCAAAGAAAGGAGACATCCCTGATGCTTCTGAGGGAAGCCAAATGGTCAAGCAAGATCTGGACCCACCTAGCGCAAATGGCACTAGCAGAACTGAGAATCTTCTCTCAAGTTTCCCCAGAATTGACTCCCATAAAAGCTCAGCTGACTGTTAACAATAGATGGAAACAAAAGTCAGTTGGACTGCTTCATCTTAAACACTTAGCAAAGACAGTTAAGAACAAAATACATCCATTCCTGGGCATTTTAAATTATAATAATAATAATATAATTTTAAGGTATGCGCTTTATGTTTGCCTCCCAAAATAAGTAAGACTGGTGGCTACAAAGAAGAGTTCTCAGAAAGGAATCCCTGATACTTATAAAAAGAGACTATCAAGAAGACCTGCCACAGGGATAAGTTTTCAGTTTAAGGCCTACAGATATTCCTAACCTACACAGGTAGGCTTGGTGTTTGCTAGTACAATTATCCATCCCTGAGTAACAGAATTAAAGGTTTCTCTAAGAGACACAGAGGTCATACTAGTAAAAAGATTTTACAAGATCAGATGACATTAAATTATTAAACTGTATCTTATGGGGAGGGACAAGTGTAACAGTACAAGTTAAGTTGACAGTCCGGATAACTGGGGATATTAAAGACTGGTGATGGAACTTCTATACAGTGACCTGTTCCAGCTGCTGCAACATTTTTTCAGTACTCATGGTTTTGGTTTCTCTCATAGAAGAACCCATCCCCAGATGACTTTAAAACCTGTTCTTCCCCAATCAGACTTCAAACTGAACTGACTTCTAAAAGGCAACTCATGTCCCTCAACTGACTTCTAAAAGGCAACTCATGTCCCTCATGCCATGCCCACTCATGTCACCCTGTCTCAGGTCAGAAGAAGAAAAAATGAGTGACACCACTCTTCTTAAAACAATGGAGAGAAAGATAAATAGACTATCAATATAAGTAATTAATTAAGTCAGGTAAAATCAGGGAGATCGGTTTTGGGTGAGTTCTAAAAATTTGGAGACTCTTACCTGAGGGATTAAAATTTCCTCAGTGCTCTTCCCGTAATCTATCAATGATTTGAAAGGGACACAAAGAAAAGGGGGGAATGATAGACCCAACCTGATCTTTAATTAAAATTGGGAGCCATCTTGCCAAAAAGCCATGAAAAGATAATTTTGGCTTTAGCATAAATCACTTCAAATTCTAAACCTGCTTGGAATGCCTGCCCACGCCTGGAACTCACCCATGCCCGGCTCTCTGACCAGATAGCAGCCCTCTCTGAAACTTTAGTGACACATCATAAATATTTGCCTTCTCTGGTGAGACAACAACCCTCTCTGAGGCTCTAATGGTCTTCATGAACTCTGATGTAGGGACAGCAAAAAAATGTAGACTGCCATTAGTGTGATGTTTGTCAGAGTTCTGTTATCTGTAAACCCCCTTTTGTGTAATTTTCTGGGCTATTAAGCTGCCTGTAGGAAAGCTGGGGTTGCTGTCTTATTCCCGCCATTTTGTGAGGGAGAGGCAGCACAGCCAGTGGAAATAATAAGCTTAATTTAATTTGATTTTAATTAGAGTCAGTGGTCTTTTCTTGTGTCCTGGTCTAACAGGTAATCACTCCAAAAACATGGAGCTCTGCTGGCCTAAACACTTCTTGAAAAACTTCCTCTGAGTTTGGGCACTTGAAATATATGTTGTTGTAAGGAGCTTTAGCTTCCTTTCTAGTGATACCATCAAAGCTGAGTCTGCATCTATGTGACGTGGAGGACATGGTTTCTTGTATTCTAATGAACATGAGGCAGCAGTGCTGAATTTTCTGTTTGTAGGTAAACTGTGGCCACTGGATGCTAAGTGTCTCCCCGTGTGGACTGTGAAGCCATTTGGTCATCCTCCACTTTTTGTGGTGTTTCTTGCTGCTGTACTGGGAGTTTGGTATATGCTTTATGAAATACAACGAGTTCAACTGGAACCCAGTGTTGGAGGGAGTTCTGTCACTTATGGTGGGTCAGGGTCTGAAGGAGAATGCACCAACCAGGCTTTTATCTCACAGAGCTTGCCCCCTTGTCCTTAGAAATCTGACTCTGAACTTAGCCCAGAAACCTCTCCATATAACATGATGCCTTTACATAGAAGGGTCTGCTGGCTGCACCATGTCAGTCACAAACCATTTGGAAAGCAATGGCAAATCCTCATGGCCACACCACATATGTATTATCACACACCTACCCACCACTGCAATAGGCCCACTACTCAGCAGGCTCCAACTTACTGGCATCTTTGTTCTACACCATTTTCATGAAACCCGGTCAATCATGGCATTCTCTGGTACACTCATGATCAGCAAGAAGACATCTAAAGGTTCTCCAGTGCCACCTGGTTAAAAGAATTTCAAAGATTTCATTGTATTTATCTAGCCATTTTTCTTGGATGAAGTTGGAGGCACTGTGGGTTTCAGTTTATTCAGGAACTATTAAATGTGAGGAAGCTATTTTCATTAAATTCTCTGGAGAAATCTCACAGGCAAGTCTTCCCATAGAGTTGTCAAAAGGTCACATGAAGCCAGGCCCATTGAGGTCTTTAATGTGACGTCCATGCGTGTTCTGACTGTCAACTATGGCTGCCAAATCTTTCAGAATAAAATCATGTGATATCCTAGCTGATATTCCAAGGCTCTGTGGAAAGCCACCCTGGTATTTGATCTCAGTTTCCAAGGGCGAATCCCATGCGTGGCCTCCTAAAATCTGAATGCAGTTTATGGCAATATTTCTCTGAGATCAGTTCCAGAACTCAGACTCTAAGGGGAATCACACCAGAGTTCAAGCCCAGATAGACCCAGTCATCACTTCCAACCGCCAAACAAATGACCACAATTAAAACCAAAACACACCCACAAGGCCCTCATCTTCTTCCATATAGACACTCATCATAACCTGTGGCTGGAGGTTTCCATGAGGGACTCAGCCCAAGACAGTGTACAAAATAACCTCCCTTGCCCGTCATTTGCCTAAAGTCAGGGTTGCCTGGACACCCTTCCTGAGAACCAGGAGTGATCAAATAAGCCTGCCGTAAATACTGCTCTGATTCTCCAATTTGAGGCCTCCTGACTCTCGGGTATAGATTCTTTATGTGAATTGGAATCATGAGAAAACCCAAGCACCTATGGGCTATCCTCTGCAGGGATTGAGACAAAAAGGATCGCTATTTTCACTTGATGGAGATCAGGAATCTTACAGAGGAAAGCGAGAGACTTCGTCCACAATGACTGCTTTTTTGGCCATTTTGGTTTTGGAAGCACACATGTAATTGTTCTTTAGATCCATCAGGTGCTGAGAATCTATTCAACAACCTCACACATGGCCAAGAGTCTGATGCAGACACATCCATTTCCAAAGCAATTAAGCAAAGATCTACAGCTGATGCCCATTAATTTCCATTGAAAACCGTTTTCTTCAGGCTTCACAAAGGGGTGGCCTGAGGCAAAGACCTTTCTGACATTCAGGGCAACAGAACAATAGGTAAGCAAATGGCCCAAGGCAGGGTTTCTGGAATGATACCTGAGTTTTCCGAGATGATCCCATTCCCTTCAGCTATCCAGTACATAGCCATGTCACAGAGCTTGGAGGTGGTACATGTCTTGGAAAAAAAAACCATGAGCCTATTCTGGAGAGTGGCCAGAATTCAAGAAGAAAACAGGAATTTAGGAAGACAGTGGTTTTTGCCCATCCATTAGGCAAGCCAAAATCCATTCATAAATTGGTCAGGATGAATGTTGTGAAGCTTTCTACTATTCAGGACACATCCATTGATGCATTCTCTTTTCTAATGTCTACAACCACGGACACAGTGGGATAAACAGACATAGAAACACTCACATTGTCAAAAGACTTACTAGAAACAGTCCACTCCAATCCTAACAAACCGACTTTCCTACCTATTCTCAGATCATTAGACAAAACCACAAACTCACACACACACCCACAAAGTCACCTCCTTCCCCCAAGTAGGTCTATGACTATCCGGAGTGTCCTCTGACTGATGGGCCATAGTATGTTACTCCAAAATGGACTATCCTATGTCAGATCTGGACTCCTTGGCCAACACTGTGATGTTGTCAGGTGCCAGTGGTGAGACACTACCTGCTTACTCAGGAAAGGCCCCTCTTCAGACCTTCCTGGCATTTGGCCATCCTCACATCAGTAGTTACCAAGAAAGACTGATGCTGTCCTTGGTAAATCCAAACATGTGAGGCCACTGGGACTGGGACTGGGACTGCCTCTGGGTGCCTGGCTTCCTGGATCCCTAGTTCAGAGAGTTCCATCACCAAGAAAGTGATGTAGGTCACTTCCTTCAGGAACTGAATGAGGTCACTGCCTTGGCAACCACTTTGTCCTAACAGTTGCTTCCAAGTGTCCCAATTGATGGAGTCTGCCCCTACTTCCTGTGACACTTTCACAAGTTTGAATGGTATATCAAACATAGGCACCCGGGAACAGCTCTCCACACAGGCCTGGTATTGTCCATCTTCTCTACATTAAGAAAAGAGAGACTGCTTCAGACACACCCCTTCATCCTGACCAGGTTGTTTGTCGTGGAAGATGACTTTTGCTCTCTCAGGTCCATCATAGCTTCCTATATCTTAACCAGGGTTCATTTCTGCATGGACCTTTTTGTTTCTCAGCAGGTGGAAGATTTCTTACATTCCTGTATTGTAAGACCAACTCTGTCCCTGCTTTTCTGTAAAGTTAGATTGAGGGAACAGAGTATGGTTAGGGTTAATAACATGTTTGATTTGGCTTAGGAATCATTCTGCTGGATGAATATTGTTATTGGGAACCTGCGATATTTATAAGAATATATAGAGGGGAAATATATGTACGAAAACAGAAAACTAGGTAAGATTTGAAGCCCAGAAGGGAATTGGATCCTTGATTGGGATACTTAGGTTTGAATTATGTTCTGCACATGTGTCTCAGATAAATCTATACACAATGGCATAGGACCTTGTACCTTGGATGATTGAATGTCAAAGAAAACATCCAGTCAAAAAAGGATAGTTGGTAGGATTAGGAAGATAGTTGGTAGGATTAGGAAAAAGAGTGAGTATAGGATTTGGACAAAAAGTTCTTTAGCAATAGGGTTTCGGGTAGAGAGAAAATGTAAATGTCAGCAGATGTGAAGACTCAGTCACAATGATGAACTGGGGAAAATATGTAGGAAAGCAGATATCAATAGAGACATTAGAAAATCAGGCAAATGATAAAGTAATCGATAGGATTAGGCATTTTCAACAGGCTTGAGTTTGAATAAATAATATTAGGAAGAAACAAATATGTAGTCACCAATAGGATTGACATTTGAGAGCATTAGGCAACCTGGACATGGGTGATGTTCATAATCAATACTCATATTCCATTTAGGCTTTGGTACAGTCGTAAGTGTGACTTTGCATTTTGTGGCCAGAATATTACTGTGATAAAATATATATGTAGATCAGGTGACATGAGTATTTGTTGCACCATTTCTGAGAGCAATATTTTGAAGAGATATAAATTAGTATTGGGGGCACAAATAGGTGTACCATGTGTGTATGAATATAGAGAGAATGCATGAATAGACCATACTGTGAATAAATAATATAATTGTTTCCAAATTTAGAAATTGGAATAAATTGATATCCCAAAATACACAGGAAATCTTACATTGATATACATACATTCATTCCAACCAGTTATACATCTAATGGTAATATTAGGGTTGTAGTTTATCATAAAATGTGTGTGAGTTTTGCTTCCAAATTGATTATGGAAATCGAAAATAATGTGTTTGGAAAGAAGTCTCATGAAATAACCAGTCAAAAACAAGGAGGAATACATGTGTTCTGAAGCAGGAAGTGATTGAATGTGTTACAAATGTCTTTAAATTTGTGAACTTGTGGATAGAAATGTATATTCTACGATGTATAAAAACTGAAGAAATAGTAATGTACCAGTGTTGAATTAAAATGAACATCAAAATACACATCATGTCCCATAGAAATCTACTTTCATTGATGTTAAATTGGGTCAGTTACTGTAGAAATATAAGGCTTTGTTTGCACCATTCACTGAAGTGAGTTTTCAGTTCTAGGAAACAAATATGTATTTCAGGTGGATGAATATTTCTAAAAACAATCTTATGAAAAGTTGATTATAAAACCAAATACATGAACATGAGTGAATTATTTAGGGAGTGTATAATAAGACACATATATTTCATATTTTGAAAATTATATATATCACAGATACATTAGAAATTAGCAATATATATGGCAATCAAAATTCATCATGAAATATATATCATTCACAGATCCAAAAATATTAATTTTACTAAACATGGATTTATGTATAATGTTTTTCAACTAAGAAGCTCACTCATAGTTTGAATTTTCAGTTCCAAAAATATTTAGGAGGAGTGATCTCTTTTCATACTTTGTATCTCCCAAGTTAGCCACCTCACAAAAATGTACGTGTGATACCAGGTAGGATTTTATATGTGCATATAAAAATACATGTGCTAAATTGGCTACAGAAAAAGGGAGACAGAAATTCACATATGTGTTAACTTTAAAAACACATGGAGGACTATTTCAACAAAAAATTAACAAGATTTATAACTCCTACCCTATATCATGCAAAAGGCAAGACCAACTATACGCCTTGCCTCCTCTCAACTGCTTGTATTTCTATTCTGTTTGGGTTATATTTCTCCATCATATTAGGATTAGTAGTCAGAGTCTAGTAGGGTATGTGTTAGTGTCAGGGATTCAGTATTTTGAATGGAAAATTGAAAAATGAATCCAATGTGTATGTAAATATGTGCTACACAAAAATCTTCCCACTCTCATTCAGAACAATGCCTTGACAACACCTACGGCCCAAGTATGACACAATCAGAGGAGAAGAGTTAGAAAATCCGTGAATACATATATAGAATGGAATATGATCAGGAGTTCACAACCTTGGAAGTGGTAGAAGAGTTTCCAAAAGTAAGGGACAGGGTAAACCCTCCACAAACATGAAGGTCTGCTGGCCTAGAGACTTCTTGAGAAACTGCCTGTGAGGTTGGGCACTTGAAATATATGTTGTTGTCAGGAGCTTTAGCTTCCTTTATAGTGAGACCATAAAAGCTGGGTCTGCATCAATGTGACCTGGAGGACATGGTTTCTTATTTTCCAATGAACATGAGACAGCAGTGCTGAATTTTCCATTGTAGGCAAACTGTGGTCCCTGGGGGCTAAATGTCTCCCTGTGTGGACATTGAATCCATATGGTCATCCTCTATTTTCGTGGTGTTTCTTGCTGATGTACTGGGAGTTTGGTATTTGCTTCACGAAATACAAGGAGTTCAACGGGGACACAGTGTGGGAGGGATTTCTCTCACGTGTGGTGGGTCAGGGTCTGCAGAAGAATACAAGAACCAGGCTTCTATCCCACATAGCTTGCCCCCTTGACCATAGCAACCTGATTCTGAACAATGTCCTGAAACCTTTCTATGTAACAAGGTGCCTTTACATATAAGGATCTGCTGGCTTCACCATGTCAGTCACAAGCCATTTGGAATCCAATGACAGATCTACATGGCCCCACCACAGATGTTTTATCACACACCTGCCCACCATTGCTCTAGGCCCACTACTCAGCAGGACCCAACTTTCTGGCATCTCTGTTAAACACCATTTTCATGAAAACCAGTCAATCAAGGCACTGTCTGGTATACTCATTGTTGGGAAAAGTATAAACGGCAGCCATACCCCAGAAAAAAACCCCAACATGGTGCCTAAGGACTTCTTCTTCCTACCTTCTTTTTTCTGCAGTGGTGCGAAATGTTTCCACCCGTGCGAACTCTCTTGCTGGCGCCAATTTGAAATCTCGCTGGTGGGAAACCTTAGCCCCAATAAGAGCTAATTCCTGGGCTCCAGAGCTGATATCTGAAAGAACTTACCAATAAACGTTTTGCCTGCCATTTATCTAAGCCCTTCCATCTTCCCCTTAGTTCTATATAAGCACACAGCTTTTTGCAATAAAATTGGAATTCTCCCAGCAAAGTGCCTTTGCGTGGGAAGTTCTTTCATTCTGTTGCCCCGTGTGAGAATATGGGTGAGCTGTTTCTAACAAGAGCCCCGTCCCCTGCCCCGCCAAGACACTCCGCCCTGGTCCACTCTTTTCAGATGCCGGCTTCCTGCACTCACAACAGATCTGATATATGTAAGCCTCCCCTGACCCTGGCTCTCCAACTCCCCTCAGGCTACCGCTGGTTTTGTGACCGTGATCATCTGGCACACTCTAGACGCCCTGTAGGGGGCAGGAAATTCCTGCCACTAAGACCTTTACTGGTCGCAGTGGACCCTCTGGTGATCCGTTTTCCTTTGGGGCGTGAGGCTTCTGAGTTTACATGAGAGGCTCTTTGGTTTTTCTCCTCTGCTGCCGCTGCCACTGCTGGCTAGAGTTGCTGTTTGCTGCAGGGCTGCTGTGTCTGGCTGAAGCTGCCTCTCTGCTCGGGGAAAACTGAACTCCCGTCCTGGAACTGCATTCTGCCGGAACCAGAGTTCTGTTTTCATTACTGACTTTTTCTGCTGCGTTCGAAAACTTTCCTGACGTCAGGTGGCCCGTGGCTCCGAACCCATTGGGTCTCACAGATCGCACTTCACTGGTGACGACCAGGTAGTGCCCTCTGTATTTCCTCATGACGGCTGGTCATTTTGGGGATGCCCACCTGACCACCGTTCACCCTGAGCTTCCTGGAAGCTGTTCCAGCCCGGGTTTTCTCTTTGTCTCTCTCGCTTACTCTTATTCTCTCTCTCTCTCTCTCTCTCTCTCTCTCTCTCTCTCTCTCTCTCTCTCTCTTCCTTCTCTCCCTGTGACAATGGGCACCTCTTCATCTGTACCTGAAGCCTCACCTCTCAAATGTTTAATAAAAAATCTGGCCACACTCTCCCTCACACCAGACATCAAGCCCAAACTTCTAATCAAATTCTGTACCCAAGATTGGCCTACATATCCACTGAATAATGGAAATCATTGTCCTCCAGAAGGCTCCTTACATCCAAACCTTCTCTGGGATCTTTTTAACTACTGCCAGCATCTGAAAAAGTGGAGTGAGATTCCCTGCATTTAAGGTTTTAGCCTTCTCACACAGCACCCTGTCGCTGCTCCTCCTGCCCTCCCTCTCAGGTCCTCCTTGTTTGCAAACCCTTCTCTTCCCCTACTTCTACTCCTGACTTCACAGATTCTTCCTCATTCAGCCCAGCAGATTAACCCCCACCTTATCCCCAAGTCCTATCTGCCCCTTCTCTCCCGCTATACCCTCCTCTTCCTCTGCCTGATTCCAAGGATCCTCAGCCTTCCATTTCATCCTCCTCCCCTCCGCCCTCTTCTGCCTGCTCCACCTCCTCCTCTTCCAAAGAGACACTCCCTTCTCCTCCCTCTCCTTCCTGTCCGCCTCCTGCCTCTTTCAGTCCTCCTGTTACCAGGTCTAATGAACTCCTTCCCACCCCCAAGACCATCGCACCCCTTCGTGAGGTAGCTGGTCCCGAGGGTGTCATCAGAGTCCACGTGCCCTTCTCCATGTCGGACATTACTCAGCTAGAGAGGAAGTTAGGCTCATTCACCACTGACCCCACCACTTACATTCGGGAGTTTCAATGGGTCCTGCAAGCATATAGCCTCACTCAACATGACATCTACATGCTCTTGGCCAATACACTTCTCCCTGAGGAAAGGCAATGGGTCTGGGAGCTATCCCAAGCCCATGCTGATGAAAATCATAGGACCAATCCTAACCACCCCACAGGCCCTCATGCTGTCCCAGAGCAGGATTCTCTATGGGATTACAACACCCCTGAAGGCTTACAGTCTCGTGACCTTTTTACATCCTGCCTCTTGGCGGGCGTGAAAAAGGCCATCCATAAGGCTGTTAACTTTAAAAAGGTGCAGGAGGTCATTCAAAGGAAGGAGGAAACACCTTCAGAATTCCTGGATAGACTAACCAAGGCCCTTCAACAGTACACAAACCTCAACCCAGAAACCCCTGATGGCCGTCATGTCTTAATGACATATGTTCTGGCCCAAAGCTACCCTGACATTAAAGCCAAGCTTAAAAAGCTTGAACAGGGCCCTGCTACTCCTTAGACCAAAATCTTCATTTTCAAGGTTTTTTATGATAGAGAGGATGAAAGTGAATGCCGTAGGCAGAGGGCTGAAAATGCCAAATTCCAAATGTTGGCCCAGGTCATTCAGAGAAGGCCATCACCACGCCATCCCAATATGACACCCCCGGGAGCTTGCTTCAAATGTGGTAAGGAGAGACATTGGGCCAGGGATTGTCCTTCACTGAGGACACCGTACAACCCCTGCCCAAAATGCCATCAAAGGGGACACTGGGGGGCAGACTGCCCAACAACCCAAAAGGGAGATTGGTCAGCCGCCCGGCAACCACAGCCTCTCTTGGGCTTGGCAGAGGAGGATTGACGGAGTCCTGGGCTTTCCCTCCAGACTATTACCATCAAGAATCAAGAGTCTAGGGTTACCTTCCTGGTGGATGGATGCTTCATTACCTTCCTCTTGGATACTGGTGCCACTTTATCAGTCTTAAAGGAGTATTGGGGTTCTACCACACCCTCAAAAACTCCTATTGTCAGGGTAGGAGTTAAACAGATTTTCCCTCAAACCCCCCCATCATGTTATATGCAGGGATCCCTTTTGTCCTTCACTCACTTCTTTTTCGTTATGAGCCATTGCCCCATTCCCCTTCTGGGAAGGGACATACTCTCACTATGAAAAGTCACCATTCACATATCACCCCACACATCTCCTACCACTCATTTCCTCATGATGTTCCTAGGGGCAGATACACCTCCTTCATGCACTCCTCCATGACTCTCTAAACTAGTTAAGCCTGAGGTTTGGGACACAACTACACCCTTTATGGCTAAATGCAGTCCTATTCATATTGTCTTACGGGACCCTTCAAGATATATTAGTCAACCACAATATCCACTCACAACCACAGCCCTCCTCGAATTAGAACCCATCATCCAGGATTTATTACGAAAGGGGTATCTTAGGCCTACACACTCTCCTTTCAACACCCCCATTCTGGCACTTAAGAAACCTAACGTGTCCTACAGGCTGGTTCAAGACCTTCTCCTTGTCAACTCCTCTGTGGTCCCCATCCACCCGCTAGTGCCCAACCCTTACACCCTCCTCTCTCAGATTCCTGCCACTACTACCCACTTCTCGGTCCTAGATTTAAAAGATGCATTCTTTTCTATTCCCTTGTTCTCAGAATCTCAGAATATCTTTGCTTTTACGTGGACTGACTCTCACATCCACCATTCTCATCAGCTTTCCTGGACTGTCCTCCCACGGGGATTCAGCCCCCATCTCTTTTGCCAAGTTCTTGCCCAGGACCTCACATCCTTTCACCCGACCTGTCCTGACTCTATTCTCCTTCAATATGTCAATGACCTTCTTCTATGTAGTCCTTCTGGGAACACTCTCAATCCCACACTGCTCAGCTTCTTAATTTCCTAGCAGACAAGGGATATAGGGAGTCTCCCCACAAGGCACAGGTTTCCCAGTCTTCTGTCACCTCTCTTGGTTTTTGCCTTACACCCAGGAAAAAGGAAATAACACTGGATAGGAGGCAACTCCTCTCTGATCTTCCAGTGCCCCATATGAAAGCCAAAATACTATCATTCCTAGAAGTAGCAGGTTATTTTAGGGCCTTGATCCCAAATTATTCTCTTCTATCCAAACCCCTGTATGACCTAGCAAATGGACCCCCTAGTGAATCTCTTGTCTTCTCCCCCATCTACCACTTCCGGAGGCTTCAGCAACTCCTCTTAAAGGCACCTGCCCTTCACCTTCCTGATCTTTCAAGACCATTTCATCTATATGTCCATGAAAAAGGGGGGCAAGCACTTAGGGTCTTAGGTCAAAACTATGGGCCTACATTTGCACCTGTGGCATATTTTCCAAGAAACTAGACTCTACCATTCGTGGGTGGGCCCCTTGCTTAAGAGCTCTGGTTGCTGGACAAATTTTACACAAAGAAGCCTCTAAGCTGACTTTTGGGGCACCTTGAACTATCCACTCCCCACATCACTTGAAAGATCTTTCAGCTTATAAGGGCCTTCAAACCCTTCCTCCATCCAGAGTTCTGTCGCTCCTCACTTTCTTTCAGGAAAACCCTAATATTACTTTCCTCCCATGCTCTGCACTGAACCCTGCCTCACTGCTCCCAATGACTCCCACGTCTAACACACCAACTCATAATTGCTTGGAAACCTTAGATGATTTCCTCCGCTGTCATTGTTCCATTTCTGAGGAACCACTCACCAAGCCTGACCTTATCTGGTTTACTGACAGCAGTTCCTTTAGGCAGAACGGCACTCATTACTCTGGATACGCTGTAGTTTCAGCCACTGAGATTATAGAGGCCAAAGCTATGCCTTCAGGAACTACCAACCAGCAGATTGAACTTATAGCAGCCACTCCTGCCTGCCTACTAGCACAAGGCAAATCCCTCACCCTCTATACTGATTCAAAATATGTCTTCCAGATCTTATTATCCCATGCTTCAATATGAAAGGAGCGAGGCCTACTTACCACCAAAGGTAATGCGATTACTAATTCGGCTCTTTTAACCAATCTGATAGAGGCCTCCCACTTACCCACCCAGTTGGGAGTTGTCCATTGTAGGTCACATCAGAAGGACGGCTCTCTTATCACTGAGGGCAATGCCAAAGCTGACCAGGCGGCACGAATGGCTGCTACCACTTCCAATTATGGCCCCCATGGGGGACATATTATGGCCACTTTAGACAGCTCATCTGAAGCCCCTACTTCTTCCAGTAAGAACAAAAATCTTTTCAAGTTCCTTCATACTCTGCACCATTCCAATTCTCAGTCCTTGACCCTTTTTTTACAGAGCTTCTTCTCCCTCAACCCTTCTGACATAGCCATGCTAGAGAATATAGCCTCTAATTGTCAGATCTGTCAGCGGACCAACCCTCATACTCCTTTAAGGCCCAAACCTTTCCCTTTCCACCAAGCCCGGAGACACATTCCCGCTGCTGACTGGCAAGTAGACTTCACCAACATGCCCACAGTATGGCACACTAAATACCTCCTTGTCTTTGTGGACACTTTCTCTGTTTGGGTTGAGGCATTTCCCACTTCCAATAAAAAGGCTTCCACTGTAGCTTCAATCTAACTGACAGACATCATCCCCAGGTTTTGTATGCCGACTTCCCTACAATATGACAATGGCCCTGAGATTATTTCTAGGATCACAAAAAAGGTCTCTCAAGCCCTCTCTTTCAAGTGGCATTTCCACTGTCCATATTACCCCCAGGCTTCAGGGAAAGTGGAAAGGGTAAATCGTACTCTGAAGGAAGTCCTTACCAAATTGACAATGGAATTAAACTTAGACTGGGTCAAAATCCTTCCCTTGGCTTTGCTTCGAATCAGAGCTCTCCCTAAGAAACCATCTTTACTGTCTCCCTTTGAGATAATGTATGGAAGACCTCTTATACCCCCTGGGTTGGTCATTTCACAAGGACCTCTCACCCGAGATTTGTCTTTGCCTCTCTTGTTTCATCTCCGCTCGGAACACTGGAAATATCAGAACTGGCTTCTTCCAGACCCAGTCTCCTCTCCAAACACTCCTCCCTTAACACCTGGGAGTCTAGTCTATTATAATACCCCAGAGGAGAAAGGGACTCTTGCACCAAAATGGGAAGGCCCCTATCCTGTCATTCTCTGTAACCCCACCGCCGCCAAACTCTCCTTATCAGACAACCATCTCACTCCCTGGATTCCCATTTCTAGGTTGAAGCCATATCACCAGGAGGCCCACCTGCTGACGACAGGACCACCCCAGAGGAACTCCAAGAATCACCTCCTGAACCTCCCCTTTACTCCTGCTTTCCACACCCATCTCACCCATTTAAGTTGCGGCTCACACGGTGTTCCCTGCAACCCAATTCCTCTTAAAGAAGGCACAATGAGCTCTCCCAACACCCTAGTCTTCTCTAACTGCTTGTTTTTTGTGCTCTGCTTCTTTTCTGTGCTCTGTTGGGACTTGTCTTTACCCTCCTAATCTACCATGTATTTATTCACTCTTCGGGAATGATACTCAGAACATGGCATGCAGAAGGTCCGCGCAGTGGATGCAACTACTTGCTTCATCCACAACTGCACCTCTATTCCCCTAAAATTGTCACCTTCAAGGACCTTCGTCCCTGGTAGCTGGAACTGGCCTTTCATTTGCTTCCTTTTTAATCAAACCAAAGACTATTGTCATTGGTGGCCTGAGATATATAATGGGTGTCCCTATTGGTCATGCAGGTTCCATGATGAACGTGGTAGCTGTTCTTACCACTCACTTGGCTACCCTGAAGGGTGGACTTCTAGTTACCTAAAGTGGCATAAAGGCTCTTCATCCGATAACAATGGATCATATACTTCAGATACACCTGACCCCAAGGCCAAACGTTGGGGCTATGTTGAGTTTGCTGTCTATGCTCGGACAACCTCAGCCAGACCCACAGGGTGGATGACTGTTGGCCGCACCCTGATTACGCCACCTAAGGCAACCATCCAGGTACTCGAACACATTAAGGAGTCAGAATCAAAACTTCGAGATCTTATCCATAGCTCATCCAAAGAGGATTCAGAGCCTTCAACCCCCTAAGGTCCCCCTTCCACATGGCTCAATTTGCTACACCAAACTCTTCGATTATTAAACTCCTCCATTCTTTTGGTGCCTACTTCTCAGTGCTTTCTCTGTGCTTCACTTAGTCGTCCACTTCTAGCAGCGGTCCCATTAGCGGCAGGAAATATTTCAGCAAAAACCTACAATTTCTCTAAGTAAGGACAACCCCTACATGTGACACATATCCCACTGTGGGAAAGTTATTCCAACAATACTTTATTTCCTTTCATCTGTATCCACCTGCCAATAATGAATCCTTTACCCATTTGTTCCTTGAGCTATAGCACCCCATAGAGCCCTGCGTTTATGCAACCTGGACATTTCATCTGGTGTAATTGGTCTTTAAGTACCTCAACGATCAATGTCTCTGGCACCTGTATCTTGGTTACTGTAGTTCCTCTGCTTTCTTTGTATACTCCCACTGAATTCCGACAGTTGGCCCTACCTTCCCGCACCCGTAGGGCAGTCTTTCTGCCAGTTCTGGTAGGCCTCACTTTAACAACCTCAGTGGCGAGTCTCGGTCTCTCTGGTGGAGCTATAGGTCATGCTCTATGGGCATCCAATGACGTGCAACAAAAACTGCAGGAAGCACTCGATACCACTGCTGAGTCTCTTGGCTCCTTGCAGTGGCAGGTTACTTCATTGGCACAAGTGGCTTTACAGAACCGAAGGGCAATTGATCTTCTCACTGCAGAAAAAGGGGGTACATGCCTATTCCTCAGAGAGAATGTTGCTATTATGTTAATGAATCTGGGCTAATAAAAAAAAGTTGTTAAATTGCAGGAATTATCGACCCAATTGCTCAAACCTACCTCCTCCAATCCCATAACGAGGTTCTTCCAATCCTATCTTGCCATGTACTTACTACCTCTCTCTGGGCCCCTTATTGGGATGCTCCTTTTTTGTGCTCTCTTGCCCTGCATAATGAAGTTCCTTCAAACCCAACTGCAAAAATTTCGTAATCAAACTTTCAACCAGCTTTTGCTTAGGCACTACCAGCCTCTGATGACCGACCAACCCCCAACATCTCCAAGAGAACAGTTCACTCCATGATGAAGCTCACTACCAGGCATGATGGAATGCAATGGACATCAGACAGTGGGAGACAACAAGCTCGGAAAACCTCTTAATCTGCCATCCTGGTTTCTTGAATCTTTATGACCTTCTAAGCTTCCTCATGGCCCTTGGCCTCTTCTATGTCACTCCCCCAACATGGAACTTCTGCCAAAAATTGACCTTTGCTTTAATTTTTATCTTCATTCTGTTTTTATTCACTCTGATCTTCTTCAGGTCCTGTGGCACCTTGTCCAGGCAACGCTTCCAGTATTTTCTAGAGTCTCTGTTACAGGACCAGTGGCTGATACCAACAATCTCCTCCATCCAGGACTGGTTCCATGCCATCGACAACTTGTGGCTTCAGGGAACTTTCATTGACTTCACCCCTACGGAAGTAGCTGTCTATAGCCACTGGGTTTTATTTCTTGCTGCCATGATATTCCCAGACCTGCCCCCCGAGCATTCCTCCCCTTCCCTTTCTAGGCCTCACAGCACCCCCATACAGCAGAAAGCAGCCGGATCTAAAAACGACGCCCCACTTCCTAAGAAAACAAAAAGGGAGGAATGTTGGGAAAAGTATAAATGGCAGCCATACCCCAGAGAAAAACCCCAACATGGTGCCTAAGGACTTCTTCTTCCTACCTTCTTCATTTCTGCAGTGGTGCGAAAAGTTCCCGCCCTTGTGAACTCTCCCGCCAGCGCCAATTTCAAATCTCACTGGTGGAGAACCTTAGCCCCAATGAGAACTAATTCCTGGGTTCTGGAGATGATATCTGAAAGAACTTGCTTTCAATAAACGGGTTGCTGCCATTTATCTAAGCCCTACCATCTCCCCCTTAGTTCTATATAATCACACAGCTTTTTTGCAATAAAATTGGAATTCTCCCTTTGAAGTGTCTTTGCGTGGGGAATTATTTCACTCATGATCAGCAACATGACATCCAAAGGTTCTCCAGTGCCACCTGGTCATGGAAATTTCAGAAATTTGTTGGTATTTATTTAGCCATTTTTGAAGGATGATGTTGGAGGCACTGTGGGTTTCAATTCATGCAGAAACCATTATAGGGTAAGGAAGCTCATTTCAATGAAATCTCTGGAGAACACTCACAGGCAAGCCTTCCCAAAGAGTGGCCAAAAGGTCACATGAAGCCAGGATCATTGAGGTCTACAATGTGAGTTCCATGTGTGTTTAGACTCTCAACTATGGCTGCCAAGTCTTTCAGAATAAAATCATGTGATATCCTGGCTGAGATTTCCAGTGCAATCTGGAAAGCCACCCTGGCCCTCGATCTCAGTTTCCAAGGGCGATTCTCATGCGTGGCCTCCTAAAATCCCAACACATTTCATGGCAATACTTCTCTGAGGTCAGTTTCAGAACTCAGTCTCTAAGAGGAATCACACCAGAGTTCAATCCCAGGTGGATCCAGTCATCTCTTTCAACCGCTACACAAATGACCACAATTAAAACCAAAACACTCCCACATGGCCATCATCTTCTTCCATATAGACACTAATCATAAACTCTGGCTGGAGTTTTCCATGAGGGGTGCAGCCCAAGACAGTCTCAAAAATAAGCTCTCTTGCCCCTCATTTGCCTAAATTCACGGTGGCCTGGACACCCATCCTGTGAACCAGAAGTTATCAAATAGGCCAGGTGTTAATACTGCTCTGCATCTCCAATTTGAGGCCTACTGACTGTCAGGTATAGATTCTTTATATGATTTGGAGTCATGAGAAAACCCAAAAACCTATGGGCTAGCCTCTGCAGGGCTTTGAATAAATAATTTGACCCAAAGGATCCCTATTAACACTTGATGGGGGTCAGGAAACTTACAAATGAATGTGAGAAACTTCATTCACAATAACTGCTCTTTTGGCCATTGTGGTTTTGGGTGCACTCATGGCATATCTCTTTACATAAATCAGGTGCTGAGAATCTAAGCCACAACCTCACACAGGGCCACGAGGTTTATTCAGACACATTCCTTTCCAAAGCAATTAAGCAAAGAGCAACAGGTGATGCCCATTCATTTGCATTTGAAAACTGTTTTCTTCAGGCTTCACAATGGGGTGGCCTTAGGCAAAGACCTTCCTGACATTCAGGTCAACAGAACAATTGATAAGCAAAAGGCCCAAAGCAGGGTTTCTCCACTGAGACTTTCTTGGTCACACTGATATCTGAGTTTTCTGAGATGCTCGCCATTCACTTCAGCTATCCAGTACATGGCCATGTCACAGATCTTGGAGGTGGTACATATCTTGGACACAAAACCATGAGCCTATTCTGGAGAGTGGCTAGAATTCCGGAAGGAAACAGAAACTTAGGAAGATAGCAGTGTTGCCCATGGATAAGGCAAGCCTCAGTTCATTCATAAGTTGGGCAAGATGAATGCTGGGAATCTTTCTACTATACAGGACACATCAATTGTTGCATTCTCTTTTCTAATATCTACAACCACGGACACAGTGGATACACAGACATAGAAACACTCGCCTTGTCAAACTACTTACTAGAAGAAGTCCACTCCAAATCAAACAAACCACCTTTCCTACCTATTCTCAGATCATGAGACAAAACCTGAATCACACCCACAAAGGCACATCCTTCCCCCATGTAACTCTGTGACTATCCGGAGTGTCCTTTGAGTGGTGGGCCAAACTATGTTCCCCCCAAATGGCCTGTCCTATCTCAGATCTGGTCTCCTTGGCCAACTCTGTGAAGTTGTCAGGAGCCAGCAGTGAACCACCACCTGCTTTCTCAGGAAAGGACCCTATTCAGAGCTCTCCTGGTATTTGGCCATCCTCACATCTGTAGGTACCAAGAAAGACTGACACTCTCCTTGGTAAATCCAAAAAAATGAGCCAATGGGTATTGGACTGGACTGGCTCCAGGTGCCTGGCTTCCTGGATCCGAAGTTCAGAGAGTTCCATCACCAAGAAAGTGAGGTAGATCACTTCTTCAGGAACTGAATGAGGTCACTGCCTTGACAACCACTTTGTACGAACAGTTGCTTTCAAGGGTCCCATGAGATGGAGGCTGCCCCTACTTCCTGTGACATTTTCATAAGTTAGAATGGTATATAAACCATGGGCACTCGGGAACCGCTCTCCACCTAGGACTGGTTTGGTCCATCTTCTCTACATTAAGAAGAGAGAGGCTGATTCATACACATCCCTTCATGCTGACGAGGTTGTTTGCCATAGAAGATGACTTTTCTCTCTCAGTCTTTCATAGCTGCCTACATCTTCTCAAAAGATCATTTCTGCATGGACCTTTGATGTTCTCAACAGGTGGAAGATGCCCTACATTCCTGTATTGTAAAACTAACCCTGTCCCTGCTCTTCTGTAAAGTTTGATTGAGAGAACAGTGTATGGTTTGGGTTAATAACATGTTCAATTTGGGTTAGGAATATTTCTGCATATCAAATAATGGTATTGGGAAACTATGATATTTACAAGAATATATAGGTGAAATATAAGTATAAAAATAGAAATCTAGGGAAGATATGTAGCCCAGAAGGGCATTGGGCCCTTAATTGGTACACATAGCTTTGAATGATGTTCTGCAAAAATGTCTCAGATAAATCTATATACAATGGCATAGGAGCTTGTACCTTGGATGATTGAATGTCGAAGAGAACATCCACTCAAAAAGAGATAGTCGGTAGGATTAGGAAGATAGTCGATAGGTTTAGAAAGAAGAGTGAGTATAGGATTTAGAGCAAAAGATCTTAAGCAATAGAGTTTCGGGTAGACAGTGAATGTAAAAGTCAGCATATGTGAAGAGTCAGTCACAATGATGAACAGGGGAAAATATGTAGGAATACAGACATAAATAGAGACATTACTAAATCAGGCAAAGTATAAAGTGAGTGATAGGATTAGACATTTTCAACAGGCTTGAGGTTGAATATATAATCTTAGGAAGAAACAAATATGTAGTGACCAATACGATTGACATTTCAGAGCATTAGGAAACCTGGACATGGAAGGTTTTAGTAATCCATGCTCACTTTTCATTTAGGCTTTGGTACAATCTTAAGAGTGACCTTTGCTTTTTTGGTCCAGAATATTACTGTGATAAAATGTATATGTAGATCAGATGACATGAGTATTTCTTCGACCATTTCTGGCAGCAATATTTAAAATATGTATAAATTATTATTGGGGGTACAACGAGGTGTACCCTGTGTCTATAAATATAGAGATAATGCATGAATAGATCATACAGTTAATAAATAATATAACTGGTTCCACTTTAAATAATGGATTGAATTGATATCTGAAAATATATAAGAAATCATATATTGATATAGAATCATTCATAACAACTAGTTATACGTCTAATTGTAATCTTAGTGTTATGGTTTATCATGAAGAGTGTGTGAGTTTTGCTTCAAAAGTGATTATGGAAATCGAAAATAATGTGTTTGGAAAGAAGTCTCATGAAAAGACCAGTCAGACACATGGAGGAATACATGTTTCTGAAGCAGAAAGTGATTGAAAGTGAAATAAATGCCTATAAATTTGTGAACGTGTGGATGAAATATATATGCTACAATGTGCATAAACTCAAGAAATAGAAATGTACCAGTGTTGAATAAAAATGAACTTCAAAATAAATGTCATGTCCAATAGGAATCTACTTGCATTGATATTAAACTGGGTTAGTTACTGTGGAAATGTTAGGATTTATATGCACTATTCACTGAAGTTAGTTTTCAATACTAGGAAACAAATATGTATTTCAGGTGAATGAATATTTCTGAGAATAATCTTGTGAAAATTTGATTATAAATCCACATATATGAACAAGAATAAATTTAGGGAGTGTATAATAAGACACATATGTTAAATATTATGAAATATCTGGAGAGTATATATATATATATATATATATATATATATATATATATATATATATATATGCCAATCTAATTACACAGTGAAATATATATCATCCACAGATCCAAAAATATTCATTTTAGTCGATATGGATTTATGTATAACTTTTTTTAACTAGGAAGCTCCCCCATAGGTTGAATTTTCAGTTCCTACATCGTTTAGGAGGAGTGATCTCTTCTCACAGTTTGTATCTGCCAAGTCATGTAACTCATGAAAATTTGCGTGTGATACCAGGTAGGATTCTATATGTGCATATAAAAATACATGTGCTGAATAGACTACAGAGAAAGGGAGACAGGAATTCACATATTTGTTAACATTAAAAGAACATGGAGAACTATTTCAATTAAAAATGGACTAGATTTATAACTCCTACCCTATATAATGCAAAACGCAAGTCCAAAAATACAACATGCCTCCTCTGAACTGCTTGTATTTCTATTCTGTTTCGGTTATTTTTCTCCATCATATTATGATTAGTACTCAGAATCTATTAGGGTATGTGTTAGTGTCAGGGATTCAGTATTTCAAATGTAAAATAGAAAAAGGAATCCAATGTGTATACAAATATGTGCTAAACAAAATCTTCCCACTCTCATCCAGAACAATTCCTTGACATTACCTTCGCCCAAAGTAAGACACAATTAGAGGAGAAGAGTTAGAAAATCTGTGAATATATATATGGAATGGAATATGCTCAGGGGTTTACAACCTTGGCAGTGGTAGAGGAGTTTCCAAAAGTATGGGACAGGGTAAAATCTCCATAAACATGGAGCTCTGCTGGCCTATATACTTCTTGAGAAACTGCCTCTGAGGTTGGGCACTTGAAATATATGTTGTTGTCAGGAGCTTTAGCTGCTTTCTAGTGAGACCATCAAATCTGTGTCTGCATCTATGTGACCTGGAGGAAATGATTTCTTATTTTCCAAAGAAACATGAGGCAGCAGTGCTGAATTCTCTCTTTGTAAGTAAACGGTGACCATTGGGGGATAAGTGTCTTTTCATGTGGACTGTGAAGCCATTTGGTCATCTTCTATTTTCGTGGTGTTTCTTGCTGCTGCACTGGGACTTTGGCAATTGCTTCATGAAATTAAAGGAGTTCAACTGGGACACAGTTCTGGAGGCAAATCTGTCATGTGTGGTGAGTCAGCGTCTGCAGGAGAATGCACCAACCAGGCTTCTAACGCACATAGCTTGGCCCCATGTCCATAGCAACCTGATTCTGAACATTGCCTGGAAACATCTCCATATAACAAGATGCCTTTTCATGTAAGGGTCTGCTGGCTGCACCATGTCAGTCACAAGCCATTTGGAAGCCAATGGCAGATCCACATGGCCCAAAAACAAATTTTTTATCACACACCTTCCCACCACTGCTCTAGGCACATTACTCAGCAGGTTCCAACTTACTGGCATCTCTGTTCTACAGCATTTTCATGAAGCCCAGTCAATCAAGGCACTGTCTGGTACACTCATGATCAGCAACATCCAAAGGTTCTCCAGTGCCACATGGTCATGGAAATTTCAAAAATTTCATGGTATTTATCAAGGCATTTTTCAAAGATGACGTTGGAGGCACTGTGTGTTTCAATTCATTCAGGAACCATTAAATGGTGAGGAAGCTCATTTCAATGAATGCTCTGGAGAACACTCACAGGCAAGGCTTCCCAAAGAGCGGCCAAAAGGTCACATGAAGCCAGGCCCATTGAGGTCTACAATGTGACGTCCATGGGTGTTGTGACTCTCAACTATGGATGCCAAGTCTTTCAGAATAAAATCATGTGATATCCTGGCTGAGATTTCCCGGGCTCTTTGGAATGCCACCCTGGGCCTAGATCTCTGTTTCCAAGGGTGATTCTCATAGGTGGCCTCCTTAAATCCCAACAAAATTCATGGCAGTACTTCTCTGAAGTCAGTTCCAGAACTCAGTCTATAATGGGAATCACACCAGAGTTCAAGCCCAGGTTTTCTCAGTCATGTCTTCCAAACGGACACAAATGACCAAAATTAAAACCAAAACACTCCCATATGGCCCTCATCTTCTTCCATATAGACACTAATCATAACCTCTGGCTGTAGGTTTCCATGAGTGACGGAGTCCAGGAGAGTGGCCAAAATAACTCCCTTGCCCTCATTCGTGTAACATCAGGGTGGTCTGGACACCCTTCATGTGAACCAGGATTGATCAAATATGCTAGACTTTAATACTTCTATGCTTCTCCAATTTGTGGAAAACTGAGTATCAGGTATATAGTTTTATGTGATTTGCAGTCATGAGAAAACACAAGCACCTCTGCAGGTCTTTGAAGAACTCATTTGACCCAAAGGATCCCTATTCTCACTTGATCGAGTTC
The DNA here is from genome assembly GCF_048772815.1 of Callospermophilus lateralis. NCBI lineage: Eukaryota > Metazoa > Chordata > Mammalia > Rodentia > Sciuridae > Callospermophilus > Callospermophilus lateralis. The sequence continues at coordinate 7,233,106 of NW_027514551.1, forward strand.
AAGAACTTTAAAGATAAAGGCGAGAGACTTCATCCACAATGACTGCTCTTTTGACCAATTTGGTTTTGGATGCACACATGGGATCTCTCTTTACATCCATCAGGTGCTGAGAATCTGAGCCACAACCTCACATAGGGCCAAGAGGCTGATTCAGACACATCCCTTTCCAAAGCAATTAAGCAAAGAGCCACAGGAGATGCCCATTCATTTCCATTTGAAAACTTTTTCTTCAGTCTTCACAAACGGGTGGCATGAGGCAAAGACCTTCCTGACATTCAGGGCAACAGAACAATAGGTTAGCAATAGGCCAAAAGCAGGGTTTCTCCACTGAGACTTTCCTGGTCACACTGATATCTGAGTTTTCTGAGATTCTCGCCATTCCCTTCAGCTATCCTGTACATGGCCATGTCACAGAGCTTGGAGGTGGTACATATCTTGGACACAAAACCATGAGCCAATTCTGGAGAGTGGCCTGAATTCAGGAAAAAATCAGGAACTTAGGAAGATAGCAGGTGTTACCCATCCATACGGCAAGCCGCATTCCATTCATAAATTGGGCAGGAAGAATGCTGGTAAGCTTTCTACTAGACTTGACACATCAATTGCTGCATTCTTTTTTTCTAATGTCTACAACCATGGACACAGTGGGATACACAGACATAGAAACCTTCGCCTTGTCAAAACCCTTATTAGAAACCGTCCACTCCAAACCAAACAAACCGCCTTTCCTACCTATTCTCAGAACATTAGACAAAATCACAAACACACACCCACACCCACAAAGGCACCTCTTTCCTCAAAGTAGGTCTCTGACTATCGTGTGTGTCCTCTGACTGCTGGGCCATACTATGTTCCCATCAAATGGCCTGTCTTGTCTCAGATCTGGTTTCCTTGGCCAACTCTGTGAAGTTGTCAGGAGACAGCGGTGAGCCACTTACTGCTTTCTCAGGAAAGGCCACTCTTAAGATCTTTCCTGTCATTTGGCTATCCTCACATCAGTAGGTAGCAAGAAAGACTGACTCTGTCCTTGGTAAATCAAAAGAAGTGAGACCACTGGGACTGGGACTGGGACTAGATTTGTGTGCCTGGCTTTCTAGATCCCAAGTTCAGAGAGTTCCATCACCAAGGATGTGAGGTGAGGTCACTTCCTTCAGGAACTGAATGAGGTCACTGCCTTGGCAACCACATTGTCTTAACATTTACTTCCAAAGGTCCCATGAAATGGAGGCTTCCCCTACTTTATGTGACACTTTCACAAGTTAGGATGGTATATCAACCATTGGTAACTGGGAACAGCTCTCCACACAGGCCTGGTTTGGTCCTTCTTCTCTACATAAAGAAGAGAGAGGCTGATTCAGACACATCACTTCATGCTGACCATGTTGTTTGCAAAGGAAGATGACTTTTGCTCTCTCACTTCCTTCATAGCTACCTACATCTTCTCTAGAGATCATTTGTGCATGGACCTTTTAGTTTCTCAGCAGTTGGAAGATTTCCTTCATTCCTGTATTTTAAGACCAACTCTGTCCTTGCTCTTCTCTTATGTTAGATTGAGGGAACAGTGTATGGTTAGGGTTAATAACAGGTTCGATTTTGAATTGAAATCATTCTGCTGGATGAATAATGGTATTGGAAACCTGCAATATTTACAAGAATATATAGGTGAAATATGTGAGTATGAAAACAGAAATCTAGGTAAGATTTGAAGTCCAGAAAAGCATTGAGCCCTTGATTTCGGTATTAAGCTTTGATTTATCTTCTGCACAGATGGGATACTTTGCTTTGAATTATGTTCTGCAAAGATGTCTCAGATAAATTGATATATAATTGCATAGGACCTTGTAACTTGGATGATTGATTGTAAAAGAGAACTTCCAGTCAAAAAGGAGTAATCAGTAGTATTAGGAAGATAGTCGGTAGGTTTATATAGGAGAGTGAGTATAGAATTTGGACCAAAAGTTCTTTAGCTATAGGGTTTCGGGTATACAGTGAATGTAAATGTCAGAACATGTGAAGAATCAGTCACAATGCAGAACTGGGGAAAATATGTAGGAATGCAGATATCAATAGAGACTTTAGGAAATCTGGCAAAGTATAGTTGGTTGTGAAATGTTAATAAAATAGGTACTTGTCACTTCCTGTTTTTCTGTATGCTTAATAAAACACTGTTGAAATCTTGAGAACTGTTTTCTAATCTTTTTCCCAGAATGTGCTGTCCCCAACTGCCAAACTGCAGAATGTACTCCCTCACCCAGTTGCACGCAAACTGCTCACTCGCCCAGACTCATCAATAAACTTCCCTCCCTGCCCACTTCAAGGAAAGTATATGAGCTCTGCTCTATTCAAATTAGCTCGGAGCCCCAGCATGCTGGACCCCCAATAAACCCTTTGCTTTTGCATGAGAGAGTCTCTTGGTGGTCTCTTCCCCCAACGCTCTCCCGACCTTTATATATGGAGGTTCCTTCGAGATCCGGCAGGGGCGGAAGAGAGACCTCAATGGGCTACTCTCAGGGAAAGTAAGGCGCCTCTTTCTGGTTTCAGGTTTCAGGTTAGGGCTTGGCAAAATGGCTGTTGATGAAGTTGCATGAGCTCTCTTTGACGGTGGCTGGCAGATGTGTCACAGAGCCACAGGCTCTGGGGGACGCCACAGAGGACTCGGGAAAGAAGGAACAATAGTCTCCTCGACTCAGTGATGTTTTGTTTCAGATTCGGTATTGCCAGCCCATCGGGTTTTGCCTGCTGCTCAGTCTTGGTCTCAGTGTTGGACGTTCATTGCCTGTCTTTATTATCTTGTCTTGTCTGTGTCGTGAGAGTTGCTTTTACTGTTTGTGTATCTTTCATTATGGGACAGGTCACTTCAATGCCTCTGTCTCTGACCTTGATCACTGGACCAAAGTCCGCTTAAGGGCTCAGAATCTTTCTTTTTCAGTAAAACGCTGGACCTGGCAGACTCTCTGTGCCTCAGAATGGCCCACCTTTGCATTCGGATGGCCCCTAGAAGGATCTTTCTACTTCGCACTAATTTAATAAGTCAGAGATATTGTCTTACAGCCAGGGCCACATAGCCATCCCGATCAACAGCCATATATCTTAACTTGGCAGGACCTCTGCAAATCTCCACCTCCATGGGTGAAGCCTTTCCTTGCCATGTCCCCGCTCCTACTCTTTTCCCCACGATGTCTCAAACCCTCTGCTCATCCTCCTCCTCCACCCTCTGTTCTCCCTGAGTCACAAGATTTGACTCTACTGGACTCTCATCCCCCTCCTTATCTTCTACCCTCATCCCACAACCTCCAACACCCTCTAAGTGATTCCCCTGCTGCTGACTCAGCCTCTCCACCATTGGAGAAAGATAAGCCAGGCCAGTGCACTCCAGATAACTCCCCTGCAGCACACACAGCCCCTCCTCCCCTGGAGGAAGCTGGCCTGGCTAAAGGAACTCGACAGCGTCAAATGATTTAAAACCCTGAAACTCCCGTGTTGCTCTCCCTCCATTCCTATGGGCCAATGATTGACAACGGCCATGGAGGAAAAATGCAAGCCTACCAGTATTGGCCTTCTCCTCTTCAGACCTATATAAATGGAAAAATAACAATCCTCCTTTTACCGAGGACCCAACCTGGCTCTCAGGTCTGGTTGAGTCATTGATGTTTTCACACCAGCCTACTTGGGATGACTGCCAACAACTCATAGGGACTCTCTTCATGACAGAGGAACAAAAGAGAATCCTCCTGGATGCTAGAAAACAATATCCTCGGACTAGATGGGTGACCAACACAACTTCCCAACATAATCAAAGCCGGCTTTCTCTTGAAACCACCCAAGTGGGACCCCAACACATTTGAAGGTAGGGAGCATCTGTCCACTTATCACCGGGCTCTAATAGTGGGTATCTTAGTGGCCGCTAGGCGACCAACTAATTTGGCCAAGGTAAGAGAGATTATTCAAGGGCCTGGTGAATCTACCTCTATGTTCCTAGAGAGAACTATGGAGGCATATAGGAGATATACTACTTTCGATCCTCAGGCAGAGGATCAAAAGGCATCTGTCACAATGGCCTTTATTAGGCAAGCTGCCCTAGATATTAAAAGAAAGTTACAATGCTTAGATGGATTACAAGATATGATTTTGAGAGATTTAGTTAGAGAAGCCAACAAGGTATACAATAAGAGTGAAACTGAGGAAGAGAAGGGAGCAAAGGGAGGATGAGGGAAGCAAAAGACAGACTAAGGCATTGACTAAGGTCCTGGTCACAACAACAAACAGGCCAGAAATTAAGAAACAGAGAGACAGAAAGGGATACCTGGGCCCACACTAGAGGCCACCCCTGGCCTCAGATCAATGTGCCTACTCTAAAGAAAAAGGACACTGGGCCAAAGAGTGCCCTAGAAAGAGACAGCCACGCCAGCCAGACATTCTGACTCTGGAGGATGACTAAGAAAGTCGGGGCTCAGATCCTCTCCCCGACCTCAGGGTAACTTTTGAAGTGGAGGGGACCCCAGTAAACTTTGAAGTAGATACAGGGGCAATATACTCAGCCCTTAAGGCCCCATTGGGCCCTCTATCAAATAAAAGGTCTCTAATTCCAGGGTCTAAATGCAGTAAATATCAGACTTTGACAACTAAGGGGACCATGGACCAGGGGAAAGGATAAATCCATCACTCCTTCCTAGTAATCCCAGAATGCCCGGCCCCATTGATGGGCAGAGATCTGCTCACCAAGCTCTGGGCCAAAATAACTTTTAACCCTGAAGGCCCCCAAGTGGAATTTCTAAATCCTTCAGTAAATACTCCTATAATCATGGCTCTAACTATGTCAGTAGCAAATGTTCATCAACTCACTCATCTTTGTTCAAAGAAACTGCATTCATTCCTAAAAGATCAAGAACAGAGTTTTCCACTAACTGACTCACAGTGAAAGAAAATAACTGAATGGGTAACAAAAGCCTGTCAGGTCCATCAATTGGTTAATACTTACCCTTCCAAGCTTCCTGCAGGAAAGCACCTACGAGGAACCATACCAGGAAAATTCTGGGAAGTGGACTTTACTGAAATTAAGCCAGCAAGGTATGGACTTAAATATCTTCTAGTCTTTGAAGATACATTTTCAGGACGGATTGAAGCCTTCCCCACAAAAAAAAGAAAGAAAAAAGAAAAAAAAAAGAAACAGAGCAAATGGTTATCAAGAAGATCCTGGAAGACATTTATTCTCCCCTTGACGACCAGTAGTCTTAACCCTCATCAGCCCCTTAAGCAGCGATGGCTGATCACAAATCCTACTGGAAAAGAAGTATGGTCTATCTCACATACAGCCCCCTTATGGACCTGGTGGCCATCTCTCCACCCAGACATTTGTCAGCTGGCTATAGGTCTTTCCTATTGAGATATCCCTGATGAAGAGGATCCCACTAAAATTCCATTAAATCCCTTCGGTACCATAGAAAATGGAAACAAACATTATGGATGTAGGGACACGTGAGCCAGATGCAGGTTGGCTAGCCTAGATTACTATGTTTGCCCGGCGGAGTATCAAAGCCACAAACAGTCACGGCTGTGCGGGGGGGAGAGCAGACTTCTTCTGTAAGTCATGGGGCTGTGAGCATACAGGGACTGCCAGATGGAACCCAAACTCCTCATCAAATTCTGTAAACAGCATTGGCCATATTACCAATTAGATAACCAAAACCGATGGCCCCAAGAGGGGTCTCTATATCCTCAAATTCTGCGTGACCTTTTAAACTTCTGAAAGTGCTCAAAAGGGTAAAAGGAGATTCCCCTATGTGGAGGCCTTCTCCCTCCTTTGCTCACATCCTGAACTATGCTTCTCCAATAGATGCTTACCCTCAGCCTTCTGCTCCAGACTCTCTGCTGTCACTCCCACCTCAGCAACTTGATTTCTGCCCTCCAATATCTAGATCAAAAACCCAAATCTCCGCCAGTTCTCAGACCATTGCCCCCTTGCTGAGGTAGCAGGTAGTGAGGTACCACTCCACTCACTCACTACTCTCTTCTCCTGTCAGTGCCCGCACTGGGTCCCTCCAGGTCCTCTTACCTGCTAATGCAAAGCTCAAACCCACTGAGGAGAACCCTCAGACCCTTATCCAAAATGTAATGAAAATGGCCTTTAATGTTGCTTTGTCATCACTGAAAACAGGTTACTAAAAATTTAAAGTCCCTCACAGGCTTTTTGGGATACTCACTCCCGTTTCCCCCTCTGTTCTATCTGTTCTACTGCTCAAATTTTTCTTGCTATTAAGATCCCAAAGCCCTCTCCCAATATTCTTTTACATCTCTCCTTCCTCATTCTCAGATCCACGGAAGTTGCTCTCATCCCTGCCTTCCAAGTCGTCCCCCTCCGTACCAGGTCCACAGAAAAGTCTTAATTAACCTTCTCCAGAAGTCTTCACCATGGCTGATTTACGACTTTCAGCAAAAGAGTCCCTATAAAAGAGATCACTGTAGATAAACTTCCTATTTTCGTGTTGCCCTGGTCTCCTTGGAAACTGGCTAAAAAAAACCAGCACTCCTAATCTAGACACACCCTTAATAGTTTTTCACAAAATATGTGAAAAAAAGGCCTCTGGCCTTGAGCTGGGGCTTCACAGAGATGGCTACATTTCTAAGATAAAGAAGTTACAAACTGGGCTGCATGGAAACAGCTGGCAGGTTGAAAAAAAAGAAAGGGAAGAAGAACCTCTCCCCCACATAGGTGTCCTTGAAAAGTTAACTTGCCCCAAACTGAGGAAAAAACAGAAACGAAAACTGCTTTTTGTGAACTTCTGCAGACTGTGAACTTCTGAGCCCCTTTCCTTACGTGTTGTGTACAAAATTCTGAAACTACCTAAACTTGGGTTTCAGGGGATTAATTGATTACAACAGAAGCAATGCCCCCTGAATCTGGTTGCAACCAAAAAAGACTGTTTTCCTGTCTTTGGTGCTATCTTAGGTGCCTTGCCTTGTCCGTCCCTACAACAGTATAATTCTATATACTTAAACACTGTTTATGTTTTCATGAAATGGTCAACAGATGTGATTAATTGTGTAATGGTGCAGATGTTTTCCAGAGTGCTCTATCATGTTGCAGGTTCATTTGAAGATCAAAGAGGGGGGCATAGAACACGGTTCCGCTGAAAACATATGTCCCTCACCTTACCCATTCTATTACGAATAGTAGTTACTGCAGGGTAGGGCACGGGAACCATTGCTCTGGCCCATGGGACACAACAAATGACCCAAAGCATCAATAGATCAAAAATTAATGATATTAGAAACCTCCATCAAAGCTTTGAACGAATCTTAAACCTCTCTCTCTGAAGTTGTTTTACAGAACAGTCGAGGGTTGGACCTCCTTTTCATGAGAGAAGGGGGCCTTTGTGCTTCATTGAGGGAAGAATGTTGTTTTTATGTCTACAATACTGGAGTTGTAAAAAAAATCTATGAGTAAATTAAAAAGATGCCTTGAAGAGCGACAACAAGAGAGAGAGAGGCCCAAGAATGGTAGTTTGTGTCTTTTTTTACACAGTCCCCCTGGTTAACTACGTTTTTATCAACCCTAGCCAGTCCAATAATAATCCTCATATTATTGCTAACTATAAAACCCTGTTTTCTCAACCGTGTAATTTCTTTTCTCCAAGCTCAAATTGGACAAATTAAACTTATGGTAATACCCCACTAGCAGACATAGAATGTGACACCCCACAATGATCACTTTTATGATTAAAAGTAGCCAGAAGAAGAAGTGGGGAATGAAAGGTTAATAAAATATGTACTTGTCACTTCCTGTTTTTCTGTATGCGTAACAAAACACTGTTGAAATCTTGAGAACTGTTTGCTAATCTTGTTCCCAGAATATGCTGTCCCCAATTACCAAACTGCAGAATGTACTCCCTCACGCAGTTGAATACAAACCATCCACTCTCGCTGACCCATCAATGAACTTCCATCCCTGCCCTCTGCAAGGAAAGTATATAAGCTCTGCTTAAGCTGTTGTCAGGTCTCTCTGCTCTATTCAAGTGAGCTCTGAGCCCCAGCATGCTGGACCCCCAATAAAACCTTTGCTGTTGCATGAGATAGTCTCTTGGTGGTCTCTTTCTCCGGCACTCGCCCAAACTTTACTTGGATGATTGAATGTAGAAGAGAACATCTATTCAAAAAGTTATAGTCAGTAGGATTAGGAAGATAGTTGGTAGGTTTAGGAAGAAAAGTGAGTATAGGATTTGGAACAAAAGTTCTTTGCCAATAGGGTTTTGGTTAGAGAGTCAATGTAAATATCAACACAAGTGAAGAGTCAGTCACAATGATGAACAGGGGAAAATATGTAGAAAAGCAGATATCAATAGAGACATTAGGAAATCAGGAAAAGAATAAAGTGAGTTATGGGATTAGATATTTTCTACAGGGTTGAGGTTGAATGTATGAGCTTAGGAAGAAACAAAGATGAAGTCAACAATAGGATTGACATTTGAGAGCATTAGCATAGCCCAAGACAGTGTCCAAAATAAGCTCCGTTGCCCTCATTTGCCTAAATTCCCGGTGGCCTGTACATCCTTCCTGTGTACCAGGAGTGATCAAATAGGCCTGACCTTAATATTGCTCTGCTTCACCAATTTGAGGCCTACCGAGTGTCGGGTACACATTCTTTATGTAAATTGGAGAGATGAGAAAACCCAAGCACCTATTGGAAAGCTTCTGAATTAATTTGAAGAAATCATTTGACCCAAATGATCCCTATTCTCACTTGATGGAATTCAGAAACCTTCCAGAGGAAGGCAAAAGACTTCATCCACAATGACTGCTCTTTTTTGCCATTTTGGATTTGGATGCACACATGGGATCTTTCTTTAGATCCATCAGGTGCTGAGTATCTAAGTCAAAGAATCACACTGGGCCAAGAGGCTGATTCAGACACACCTCTTTCCAAATCAATTAAGAAAAGAGCCAAAGGTGAATCCTATTAATTTCCATTTGAAAAATCTTTTCTTCAGGATTCAAAAAGTTGTGGCCTGAGACAAAAACCTTCCTGACTCTCAGGGCAACAGAACAATAGGTAAGCAAATGGCCCAAAGCAGGGATTCTCCACTGAGACTTTACTGGTCACACTGATATCTGAGTTTTCTGAGATGCTCGCCATTCCCTTCAGCTATCCAGTACATGGCCATGTCACCGAGCTTGGAGGTAGTACATATCTTGGACACAAAACCATGAGCCTATTCTGGAAAGTGGCCATAATTCAGGAAGAAAACAGCAACTTAGGAAGGTAGCAGGTATTGCCCATCAATAAGGCAAGCCATAGTCAATTCATAAATTGGGCTGGATGAATGCTGGGAAGCTTTCTACGAGACAGGACACCTCCATTAATGCATTCTCTTTTCTAATATGTACAAGTACAAACACAGTGGGATACACAGACATAGAAATACTTGCGCTGTCAAACGACTTACTAGAAACTGTTCACTCCAAATCAAACAAACCGCCTTTCCTACCTATTCTCAGAACATGAGACAAAACCACAAACCCACACCCACACCCACAATGGCACCTCCTTCCCTCCAATATGTCTGTGACTGTCCGGTGTGTGCTCTGACTAATGGGTCATACTATGATCCCCCAAAATGGCCTGTCCTGTCTCAGATCTGGTCTTCTTGGCCAACTCTGTGAAGTTGTCAGGAGCCAGGATTGAGCCACTACCTGCTTTCTCAGGAAGAGCCCCTCTTCCAAGCTTTCCTGGCATTTGGCCATCCTCACATCAGTAGGTACCAAGAAAGACTGACTCTGTCCTTGGTTAATCCAAAAAAGTGAGACCACTGGGACTAGGACTGGGACTGGCTCTGTGTGCCTGGCTTTCTGTATCCCAAGTTCAGAGAGTTCCATCACCAAGGAAGTGAGATGAGATCACTTTCTTCAGGAACTGAATGAGATCACTGCCTTAGAAACCACTTTATCATAACAATTGCTTCCAACGGTACCATGAGATGGAGGCTGCCCCTACTTCCTGTCACACTTTCACATGGTAGAATGGTATATCACCTGTAGGCAAATGGTAACAGCTCTCCACACAGGCGTGGTTTTGTCCATCTTCTCTACATTAAGGAGAGATTGACTGATTCTGATGCCACCCTTCATCCTGACCAGGTTGTTTGCCATGGAAGATGATTTTTGACTCTCAGGTCTTTCATAGCTGCCTACATCTTCTCCAGGGATCATTTCTGCATGGAGCTTTGAGGTTCTCAGCAGATGGAAGATCCACTACATTTCTGTATTGTAAGACCAACACTGTCCCTGCTCTTCTGTAAAATGAGACTGAGGGAACAGTGTATGGTTAGGGTGAATAACATTTTCCATTTGGCTTAGGAATCATTCTGCTGGATGATTAATGGTATTGGGAACATGCGATATTTATAAGAATATAGAGGTGAAATACATGTATGAAAAAATAAATCTAAGTAAGATTTGAAGCTCAGAAAATCATTGGGCCCTTGATTGGGATACTTACCATTGAATTACGTTCTCACAGATGTCTCAGATAAATCGATATACAATGGCATAAGACCTTGTACGTTGGATGATTGAATGTAGAAGAGAATATCCAGTCAAAAAGGGATAGTCAGTAGGATTAGGAAGATAGTCAGTAGGTTTAGGAAGAAGAGTGAGTATAGGATTTGGAAAAAAAAGTTCTTCAGCAATAAGTTATCAATTAGAGTGTGAAAGCAAATGTCAGCACATGTGAAGGTTCAGTCACAGTGGTGAACTGTGGAAAATATGTAAGAAAGCAGATGGCAATAGAGACATTATGAAATCAGGCAATGTATAAAGTGAGGGATAGGATTAAACATTTTCAATCGGGTTGAGTTTGAATATATAACCTTAAGAGGAAACAAATATGTAGTCACCAATAGGATTGACATTTGAGAGCATTAGGCAACTTGGACATGGATGATTTTAGTAATCCATATTTACTGTCCATTTAGGCTTTGGTACAATCATAAGTGTGATCTTTGCATTTTGTGTCCAGAATATTTCTGTGATAAAATGTATATGTAGATCAGGTGACATGCGTATTTCTTCCACCATTTCTGGGAGCAATATTTTGAAGACATATAAATTAGTATTGGGGGTACAAAGAGGTGTACACTGTGTCTATGAATATAAAGAAAAAGCATGCATAGACCATACTGTGAATAAATAATATAACTGGTTTTACTCTAAATAATGGATTGAATTGATATCTGAGAATATATAAGAAATCTGATATTGGTATACAATCATTCATTCCAACCAGTTATACATCCATTGGAAATATCAGAGTTATAATTTATCATGAAGGGGATGTGAGTTTTGCTTCAAAAGTGATTATGGAAATCGAAAATAATGTGTTTTGAAAGAGGTCTCAGGAAGAGACCAGTCAAGAAAGATGGAAGAATACATGTGTCCTGAAGCAGGAAGTGATTGAAAGTGAAACAAATTCGTATAAATTTGCGAACTTGTGGATAAAATATATATCCTATGATGTGCATAAACTTAAGAAATAGTAATGTACCAGTTTTGAATAAAAATGAACGTAAAAATACAAATCATGTACCATAGGAATCTACTTGCCTTGATGTTAAACTGGGACAGTAACTCTAGAAATATTAGGATATATATGTACCATTCACTGAAGTTAGTTTTCAGTACTAGAAAACAAATATGTATTTCAGGTGGATGAATATTTCTGAGAATAATATTGTGAAAAGTTGATTATAAATCCACATACGTGAACATGAATGAATTTAGGGAGTGTATATAAGACACATATATTTCATATTTTAAAAATCTGGAGATTGTATATATATATATATATATATATATATATATATATATATATATATATATAACAAAACACACACACAGACATTCAAAAGTAGCAATAGATATGCCAATCGTAATTGATCGAGATATATATATCATCCACAGATCCAAAAATATTCAATTTACTGAACATGGATTTATGTATAATGTTGTTCAACTAGGAAGCTCACCCATTGGTTGAATTTTTAGTTCCAGCAGTTTTTAGGATAGTGATCTCTTCTCACAATTTGTGTCTGCCAAGTCAGCCACCTCACAAGAATGTACATGTGATACAAGTTAGGATTCTATATGTGCATATCAAAACACATCTGCTGAATAGGCTACAGAGAAAGGGAGATAGGAATTCACATATTTGTTAACTTTAAAACACATGGAGAGATATCCAAAATGGCGGCGGGTATGGAGAGATCAAGTCTCTGACCTCTTCAGCTGCGCTGGAATAGGGAGTCATAAACTGTCTAAATACTGTTTGCTCAGGATCACTAGGCAATGATGCACTGACATGAATCTGGGGTGAACAGTCTGGGCCACGCAGAACACACACCGAGCCCGGATCGGTTGCATTCAACCTCTGGTTTGCCTGTGTTTCGTGACTCAGCACTAACGATCCAGCTGAAATAACTGGTCTGCCCTTCTGAACTTACAGAGGTAGAAGCCAACCTAGCCTTCATAGGCAGTGGCCAAAGGATTGAAACGGGGCATGGGAGAGACAGTCAGGACCCACCAGTTGCATCGGTCACCCGGCAAAGGGAACGAATGATCACCATTTGCATGGGATACCACCATGGCATAGAACTGACGTCAAGGATGGAGGAGATAACTTCATTGAAACCAGCGCGACAGGTTTGTAATTCCCTAGCCATCTCTCTCCACACAGCAGGGAATCCTTAACGGCCCCTCCCAGCTCTCCCGTAAGGGTCCCTCTCAGCTCTACCATGAGCGCGATAGCCAGACCGAGAAAATCAGGAGTGGCGCGGGACTTGTGGCACAGAACTCCAGGCTACCGCTCCCACCAGTGCTGACAACTGAGGTCTCTTGCACCAGCTACTGGGGCGTGGCTCCCGGAGGGCAAACAAATTCGCTTGGGGATCTCAGCCCCAAGCTCTACAAACGTAGGATCTGAGGGAAGCAAACCGGGAGAGTGTGCCCAGGTATTCATAAAAACAGGTCTCCCAGGAGCAGCAGACCTGGCGTGTTGCCAGTATTGTGGTGAGCGTCGCAGGTGAGCAGGGCATGGCTTGAGGAAAGACAAGAGAAGGCCCTAGGGTGTCAGGATTGGACACCCGCCCAGTCTGGAAGGAAGAGCAGCTGCATAGTGATTGGTTCCCACCTACTGAGAGGAGAACCTCGGCCCAGTGGGCACAGCACCACCTATTGGAAGAGAAGTTAATCAAACTCTATGACTGCATTTATTATTATCATTATTTATTTATTTTTTAAATTTGGGGTTTTCTTTTTCTTTCATTTTCATTCTTGTTGTTGTTGTTTTTCTTTAACTTTTTTAATGTTTTTAAGTTTTTAAATTTCTTTATTTTATTATTAATTATTATTATTATTATTATTAAATTGTAATTTCCATTTTTTTATTATCATTATTATTTTTTTAATTTTTCTTTCATTCTTTATTTTCTGTTTTTTTCTTTTGTCTTTTCATTTCTTTTCAATTTTCTTTTTCCCCCTTCCTTGAATTCTACCTGCCTACTCTCATTCTCTTATTGACTTCTTCCCTTCCCTTCTAATATCTTTCCTCCCAAGCATGAAATAAATTTATAAGACTAATCAGTAACTCAGCACTCAAACAGAACAAGAAGTAACATGAGCAGCATAAGAAAGCAAGAAAGAAAAAGAGTACAAACAATGAAGGACAGCCTAAATACTCAGGAGGACCTAGAGTCATCAGAAAAGTGATCATATAAAGAACTCAAGGAATACCTTAGACAGATGGAATGGAACCTTAAAGAAGATATGAGACAGCAAATCCAAACAGTGAAAGAACACATTGAAAATGAATTACATGAACAGATTAAAAAAACGAAGTAAAGCATCTTTATACGGAGATAGAGATAATAAAAAAATCATACAATAATTCTAGAAATGAAGGAAACGATAAACCAAATTAAAAACTCAATTGAGAGAATTACTAAAAGAGTGGAGCAAGCAGAAGACAGAATGTCACATAATGAAGACAAAATATATCATCTTGAAAAGAGTCTAGCCAACTCAGAAAGGCTGGTAAAAAATCACGAGAAAATCAGCCAGAGATATGGGATAACATATAAAAACCAAATTTATGAGTCATCTGGATAGAGGAAGGTCCAGAGATTCAAACCACGGGAATGAGTAACCTACTGAATGAAATAATTACAGAAAACTTTCCAGAAATAAAAAAAGAAACGGATATACAAATTGTAGATTCATAGAGGACACTGAGCACAAAAAATCACAGTAGACCAACACCAAGACATTTGTTATAAACATATCTAATATACAGAACAAAGAGAAAATATTAAAAGCTACAAGAAAAAGGAGGCAGACTACATTCAGGTGTAAATCAATAAGGTTAACAAAGGATGTTTCATCACAGTTGATGAAAGCGAGAAGATCTTGGAACAACGTATTTTAAACACTGAAAGACAATGGATGCCAACCAAGAATTCTGGATCCAGCAAAATTAACCTTCAGGTACGAAAATGAAATAAAAATCTTTCATGATTAACAAAAGCTAAAAGAATTTGCAGCCAGAAAACCAGCATTGCAAAGCATCTTGAGAAAAACACTACATGAGGAAGAAATGAAAAACAACAACCAAAACCATCAGTGGGAAGTGACTGGGTAATGACAGAGTGCAGGGGGAAAGCTAATCATGGAGAAACAAAGTAAATTAAAAACAAAGATAAATAATTAAACATGGCTGGAAGTACAAACCATACATCAATAGTAGCTCTAAACGTTTATGGCTTAAAATCTCCAATAAAGCAACATAGGCTGGTAACTTGGATTAATAAAACAAATCCAACAATATGTTGCCTCCAGGAGACACATCTGAATGGAAAAGACATACACAGGCTGAAGGTGAAAAGTTGGGAAAATTTATACCATGCACACGGTCCTCGTAAGCAAGCAGGGGTGGCCATCCTCATATAGAATAAAATCGAAGTCAAGACTAAGTTAATCAAAAGGGATAAGAAGGACATTATATACTGTTAAAAGAAACCATTCACCAACAAGACATAACAATTATCAATATTTATGCACCAAATAATGGTGTTGCAATGTTCATAAAACAAATTCTTCTCAAGTTCAAGAATCAAGTAGACCACAACCTAATAATTATGGGTGACTTCAACACACCTCTCTCACCATTAGACAGATCCTCCAAACAAAAGTTGAATAAAGAAAATATAGAACTCAATATCACAATCAATATCCTAGACTTAATTGACATATATAGAATATATCAACCATCATCAAGTGGATATACTTTTTTTTCAGCAGCACATGGATCCCTCTCAAAAATAGAGCATATATTATGCAATAGGGCAACACTCAGTAAATATAAAGAGGTGCAGATAATACCATGCATTTTATCTGATCATAATGGAATGAAACTGTAAATCAATGATAAAAGAAGGAAGGAAAAATCCTACATCACTAGGAAAATAAACAATATGTTACTGAATAATCCATGGGTTACAGAAGACATAAAGGAGGGAATCAAAAAATTCTTAGAGATAAATGAAAATACAGACACAACATATCGGAATCTATGGGACACAATGAAAGCAATTTTAAGAGGGAAATTCATCACCTGGAGGTCATTCGTCAAAAAAAGCAAAAACCAACAAATAAATGAGCTCACACTTCATCTAAAAGCCCTAGAAAAGGAAGAGCAAAACAACAGCAAATGTAGCAGAAGGCAAGAAATAATTAAAATCAGAGTGGAAACCAATGAAATTGAAACAAAAGAAACTATTGAAAAAACTAACAAAAATAAAAGTTGGTTCTTCGAAAAAAAAAATAAGATCAACAGACTCTTAGCCATGCTAATGAAGAGAAGAAGAGAGAGAACTCAAATTACAAACATACAGGATGAAAAAGGCAATATCACAACAGATGCTACAGAAATACAGAAGACAATTAGAAATTATTTTGAAAACCTATATTCCAATAAAATAGAAAATATGAAGACATCGGTAAATTTCTTAAGTTACATGATTTGCCCAGACTGAGTCAGGAGGATACACACATTTTAAACATACCAATATTAATGGATGATTTAGAGGAAGCAATCAAAAGACTACCAACCAAGAAAAGCCCAGGACCAGATGGGTATACAGCGGAATTTTACAAAACCTTTAAAGAAGAATTAATACCAATACTTTTCAAGTTATTTCGAGAAACAGATAAAGAGGGAGCTCTGCCAAATTCATTCTATGAGGCCAACATCACCCTTATTCTGAAACAAGACAAAGACACCTCAAAGAAAGAAAAGTACAGACCAATATCTCTGATGAAGCTAGATGCAAGAATCCTCAGTAAAATTCTGGAGAATCGTATTGAAAGGCACATAAAAAATAATTGTGCACCACGATCAAGTAGGATTCATCCCTGGGATGCAAGGATGTTTTAATATATGGAAATCAATAAATATTATTCACCACATCAAATGACTTAAAGATAAGAACCATATGATCATCTTGATAGATGCAGAAAGAGCAGTTGACAAAGTACAGCATCCCTTTATGTTCAAAACATTAGAAAAACTAGGGATAACAGGAACTTACCTCGACATTGTAAAAGCTATCTATGCTAAGCCTCAGGCTAGGATCATTCTGAATGGAGAAAAATTGAAGGCATTCACTCTAAAATCTGGAACAAGACAAGGATGCCCTCTATCCACACTTCAATTCAATATAGTTCTCAAAACACTGGCCAGAGAAAATTGACGAAAGAAATCAAAGCCATAAAAATAGGAAAAGAAGAACGTAAATTATCACTATGTGCTGGTGACATGATTCTATAGAATCATAGAAGACCCAAAAGGGTCTACAAAAAAAACTACTAGAACTAATAAATGAATTCAGCAAAGTAGCAGGATCTAAAATCAACACGCATAAATCGAAGGCCTTTCTGTATATCAGCAACAAATCTTCTGAAACAGAAATGAGGAAAAGCAGTTCATTCAAAACATCCTCAAAAAAATTAAATACATGGGAATCGACCCAACAAAAGAGGTGAAAGATTTATACAATAAATCAATAGAACCCTAAAAAAAGAAGTAGAAGAAGATATTAGAAGATGGAAAAATATACCCTGTTCATGGATAGGCAGAACTAACATCATCAAAATGGTGATATTACCAAAAGTTATCTATAGGTTTAATGCAATGCCAATCAAAATCCCAATGGCATTTCTTGTAGAAATAGAGAAAGCAATCATGAAATTCATATGGAAAAATATAAGACCCAGAAATACAAAAGCAATTCTAAGCAGGGAATGTGAATCAGGCAGTATAGTGATACCAGATTTCAAACTATATGACAGAGCAATAGTAACAAAAACACCATGGTACTGGTACCAAAACAGGCGGGTAGACCAGTGGTACGGTATACAGGACACAAGAGACTAATCCACAAAGCTACAACTATGTTATATTTGATAAAGGAGCTAAAAGCATGCAATGGAGGAAGAATAGCATCTTCAACAAATGGTGTTGGGTAAACTGAAAATCCATATGCAACAAAATGGAACTTAATCCCCTCCTCTCGCCATGCACAAGAGAGTTAACTCAAAGTGGATCATGGAGCTAGATATCAAATCAGAGACTCTGCATGTGTTAGAAGAAAAAGTTGGCTCTGGTCTATATATTGTGGGGTCGGGCTCCAAATTCCTTAATAGGACACCCATAGCACAAGAGTTAATAACAAGAATCAACAAGTGGGACTTACTTAAATTAAAAAGTTTTTTCTCAGCAAAAGAAACAATAAGAGAGGTAAATAGGAAGCCTACATCATGGGAACAAATTTTTACTCATCACACTTCAGATAGAGCCCTAATATCCAGAGTATACAAAAAACTCAAACAATTAGACAATAAGATAACAAATAACCCAATCAACAAATGGGCCAAGGACCTGAAAAGACACTTCTCAAAGGAGGACATACAATCAATCAATAAGTACATGAAAAAATGCTCACCATCTCTAGCAGTCAGAGAAATGCAAATCAAAACCACCCTAAGATACCATTTCACTCCAGTAATATTGACAGCCTTTAGGAAGTCAAACAACAACAAGTGCTGCTGAGGATGTGGGGAAAAGGGTACTCTTGTACATTGCTGGTGGGACTGCAAACTGGTGCGGCCAATTTGGAAAGCAGTATGGAGAATCCTGGGAAAGCTGGGAATGGAACCACCATTTGACCAAGCTATTGCCCTTCTCGGACTATTCCCTGAATCTTAAAAGAGCGTATTACAGTGATACTGCCACATCGATGTTCATAGCAGCACAATTCACAATTGCTAGACGGTGGAACCAACCCAGATGCCCTACAATAGATGAATGGATTAAAAAAATGTGGCATTTATACACCATGGAGTAATATGCAGCACTAAAAGATGAAAAAATCATGGAATTTGCAGGGAAATGGATGGCACTAGAGCAGATAATGCTTAGTGAAGCTAGCCAATCGTAGAAAACAAATACCAAATGTCTTATTTGATATAATGAGAGCAACTAAGAACAGAGCAGGGAGGAAGAGCAGGAAGAAAAGATTAACATTAAACAGAGACGTGAGTTGGGGGGGAGGTAGAGAAAAGGTAAATTTCATGGTAATGGAGGGAGACCCTCATTGTTACACAAAATTACATATAAGAGGTTGTGAGGGGAATGGGAAAATAAACAAAGAGAGAAATGAATTACAGTAGATTCGGTAGAGAGAGAAGATGGGAGTGGAGGGGAGCAGGGATAGTAGAGGATAGGAAAGGTACCAGAATACAAGTTACTAATAGGGCATTATGTAAAATGTGGATGTGTAACCGATGTGATTCTGCAATCCATATTTGGGGTAAAAATGGGAGTTCATAACCCACTTGAATATAATGTATAAAATACGATATGTCAAGAGCTTTGTTATGTTTTGAACAACCAACTAATAAAATAAAATAAAATAATCGAAAGAAAAACACATGGGGAACTATTTCAACACAAAATTGACTAGATGTATAACTCCTACCTTATATAATGCAAAATGCAAGTCCAACTATACACCATGCCTCCTCTGAAATGCTTGTAATTCTATTCTGTTTGGGTTGTTTTTCTCCATCTTATTAGGATTAGTAGTCAGAGTCTAGTAGATTAGGTGTCAGTGTCCGGTATTCAGTATTTCGAATGGAAAATTGGAAAATGGACCAAATGTGTATGCAAATATATGCTACACAAAAATTTTCCCACTCTCATCCAGAACAATGCCTTGACATTACCCTCGTCCCAAGTAATACATCATTAAAAGTCAAGAGTTAGAAAATCTGGGAATAAATATCTGGAATGGAATATGCTCAAAAATTTACAACCTGGGAGGTGGTAGAGTAGTTTCCAAAAGTAAGGGACAGGGTAAACACTCCACAAACATGGAGCTGTGCTGGCATAAAGACTTCTTGAGAAACTGCCTCTGAGTTTGAGCACTTGAAATATATGTTGTTGTCAGGAGCTTTACCTTCCTTGTAGTGAGACCATTACAGCTGGGTCTGCATCTATGTTACCTGGAGGACATGGTTTAATATTTTCCAATGAACATGCGGTAGCAGTGCTGAATTCAATCCTAGTCGGAAAACTGGGGTCACTGGGGGCTAAGTGTCTCCCCTTGTGGACTGTGAAGTCATTGGGTCATCCTCCACATTTTATGGTGTTTATTGCTGCTGCACTGGGTGTTTAGTATTTGCTTCACGAAATACAAGGAGTTCAACTGAAAAACAGTGCTGAAGGGAGTTCTGTCATATGTGGTGGGTCAGGGTCTGTAGGAGAATGCACCAACCAAGGTTCTATCCCTCATAGCTTGCCCCTTGACCATAGCAACCTGATTCTGAACATTCCCCTGAAACCTCTCCATATAACAAGGTCCCTTTACTTGTAAGGGTCTGTTGGCTGCAACATGTCAGCCACAAGCCATTTGGAAGCCAATGGCAGATCCACATGGCCCCATCACAGATATTCCATCACACACCTGCCCACCACGGCTATAAGCCCACTAGTCAGCAGACTCCAACTTACTGGCATCTCTGTTCTACACCATTTTCTTGAAACCCAGTCAATCAAGGCACTGTCTGGTATACTCATAATCATCAACAGGATATCCAAAGGTCCTCCAGTGCCACCTGTTCATGAAAATTTAAAAAAAAATTTCATGGTATTTATCGAGCCATTTTTCATGCATGAAGTTGGAGGCAATGTTGGTTTCAATTCATTCAGGAACAATTAAATGTTGAGGATGCTCATTTCCATAAAAGCGTTGGAGAACTCTCAGACGCAAGTCTTCCCAAAGAGTAGCCAAAAGGTCACATGAAGCAAGGTGCATTGAGGTCTACAACGTGAGGTCCATGTGTGTTTTGACTCTCAACTATGGTTGCCAAGTCGTTCAGAATAAAATCATGTGATATCTTGGCTGAGATTCCCAGTGCTCTGCGGAAAGCAACCCTGGGCCTAGATCTCAGTTTCCAAGGGCAAATCTCATGCGTGGCCTCCTAAAATTTCAACACAATTCATGGAAATACTTCGATGATGTCAGTTCCAGAATGCAGTCTCTTAGGGTAATCACACCAGAGTTCAAGCCAAGGTGGACCCAGTCGTCTCTTCCAACCGCCACACAAATGACCACGATTCAAACCAAAACAATCCCACATGACCTCATCTTCTTCCATTTAGGCACTCATCATAACTTCTGGCTGGAAGTTTCCATGAGGTGTTCACCCCAAGACAGTGTCCAAAAAATCTCCCTTGCATCTCATTTGCCTAAAGTCAGGGTGGCCTGTACACCCTTCCTGTGAACCAGGAATGATAAAAAAGGCCTGCCATTAATACTGCTCTGCTTCTCAAATTTGAGGCCTACTGACTGTGGGTTTTAGATTCTTTATGTGAATTGGAGTCATGAGAAAATCTAAGCACCTATGGGCTAGCCTCTGCAGGGTTTGAGGAACTTATTTGACCCAAAGAATCCCTATTCTCACTTGATGGAGGTCAGGAAAGTTACAGAGCAAGGTGAGAGACTTCATCCACAAGGACTGCTCTTTGGCCATTTTGGTTTTGGATGTACACATGGAATCTTTCTTTAGATCCATCAGGTGCTGAGACTCTAAGGCACCACCTCACACAGGCTCAAGAGTCTGAATAAGACACATTCTTTTCAAAGAAATTAAGCAAAGAGCCACAGGTAATGCCCATTTATTTCCATTGCAAAACTCTTCTTTTCAGGCTTCAAAAAGGTGTGGCCTGAGGCAAAGGCCTTCCTGAAATTCAGGGCAACAGAACAATAGGTAAGCATAAGGCCCAAAGCAGGGTTTCTCCACTGAGACTTTCCTGGTCCCAGTGATTTCTGAGTTTTCTGAGATGCTCGCCATTCCCTTCAGCTATCCAGTACATGGCCATGTCAAAGAACTTGGAGGTGGTACATAACTTGGACAAAAAACCATGAGCCTATTCTGGAGAGTCTCCAGAATTCAGGAAGAAAACAGGAACTTAGGAAGATATCAGGTGTAGCCCATCGATCAGGCAAGCCGCAGTCCATTCATAAATTGGGCAAAATGAATGCTGTGAAGTTTTCTACTAGACAGGACACATCCATTTATGCATTCTCTTTTCTAATGTCTACAACTATGGACACAGTGGGATACACAGACACAGAAACACTCGCCTTGTCAAGGGACTTTCTAGAAAATGTTCACTAAATCCAAACAAACCACTTTTCCTACCTATTTTCAGAACAAGGGAAAATCACAAACCTACAACCACACCCACAGAGGCACCTCCTTAACCCAAGTAATTCTGAGACTATCAGGAGTGTCCTCTGACTGGTGGGGCATATTATGTTCCCTCAAAATGGCATGTCCTGTATCAGATCTCCTCTTCTTATCCAACTCTGTGAAGTTGTCAAGAGCAAGCTGTGAGCAACTACCTTTTTTCCCAGGAAAGGCCCGTCTTCAGAACTCTCTTGGCATTTGGCCTTCCTCACATCAGTAGGTACCAAGAAAGACTGATTCTGTCCTTGGTACATCCAAACAAGTGAGAACACTGGGACTGGGACTGGGACTGGCTCTGTGTGCCTGGCTTCCTGGATCCCAAGTTCAGAGAGTTCCATCAACAAGCAAGTGAGGTGAGGTCACTTCCTTCAGGAACTGAATGAGGTCACTGCCTTGGCAACCACTTTGTCCTAACAGTTGCTTCCAAGGGTCCCTTCAGATGCAGGCTGCTCCTACTACCTGTGACAGTTTCACAAGTTAGAATAGTATATCAACCATAGGCACCAGGAAACAACTCTCCACACAGGCCTGGTTTGGTCCATCTTCTCTACATTAATAAGAGAGAGGCTGATTCAGACACAACCCTTCATCCTGACCAGGTTGTTTGCCATGGAAGATGACTTCTGCTCTCTCAGGTCCTTCATAGGTGCCTACATCTTCTCCAGGGATCATTTCTGCATAGACCTTTGAATTTCTCAGGAGGTGAAAGATCCCCTATATTCCTGTATTGTAAGACCAACTCTGTGCCTGCTCTTCTGTAAAGTTAGATTGAGGGTAGATGGTATGGTTAGGATTAATAACATGTTTGATTTGTGTTAGGAATCATTCTGCTGGATGAATAATGGTGTTGGGAACCTGAGATATTTTTAAGAATATAGAGGTGAAATATTGTAATGGTCAGGCGAGTATAGGAGGAAGAGATGACCAAGAGACTGTCTCATGCAACTACAAAGGGTTCATTGTGGGTCCAGCATGCTGGGGCTCAGAGCTCAGTTGAATAGAGCAGAGAGCCCTGAGAACAGCTTAAGCAGAGCTTATGTACTTTTCTTGGAGAAGGCAGGGATGGAAGTTTATTGATGGGTCAGGGCGAGTAGGCCGTTTGCTTTCAACTGCGTGACTGAGCACATTCTGCAGTTTGGCAGTTGGCGACAGCACATTCTGGGAACAAGATTAGCAAACAGTTCTCAAGATTTCAACAGTGTTTTGTTAAGCGTACAGAAAAACAGGAAGTGACAAGTACCTATTTCATTAACCTTTCATTCCCCACTTCTTCTTCTGGTTACTTTTAATCATAAAAGTCATCACTGATGGGTGTTACATTTTATGTCTTCTAGTGTGGTATATTGTTGTCTGATTACCATAAGTTTAACTTGTCCAATTTGAGCTTGGAGAAAGGAAACTCCATGGTTTAGCCAACAGGGTCCTACAGTTCGCAATAATATGAGGATTATTAATGGACCAGCCAGGGCTGATGAAAGCATAGTTAACCAGACGGACTGTATGAACCAAGACTCAAACCACCCTTTTTGGGCCTCTCTTTCTCGTTGACGCTCTTCAATGCGTTTTCTTTATTTACTCATAGATTCTTTTCAACTCCAGTGTGGCCGGCACAAAAACAACATTCTTCCCTCAATGCACTACAAAGTCCCCCTTCTCTCATGAAGAGAAGGTTTTATCGCTCGCCTGTTCTGTAAAACAGATTCATAGACAGAGGTTAAACATTCCTGTAAAGCTGTGATGGAGGTTTTATTATCTTTAAGTTTTGGTCTATTGCTGCTTCTAATTAGGGCATTGGTTGTGTCCTTTGGACTAGGGCATTGATTCCTGTGCCCACTCATGCAGCAACTCCTATTCCTAATAGGATGGCTAAAGTGAGAGATACAGGTTCCCAGCGGAACTGAGTTGCATGCCCTCCTATTTGATCTTTAAATGGACCTGCGTCATCATAGAGCACTCTGGGAAACATCTGCACCATTACATAATTAATCACATCTGTTGACTATTTCATGAAAACATAAACAATGTTTAAGTATATAGAATCTTTCTGTTATAGGGACGGACGAGGCAAAGCACTGAAGACAGGGAAACAGTCCTATTTGGTTGCAAACGGATTTAGAGGGCATTGCTTCTGTTGTAATCAATTAATCCCCTGAACCCCAAGTTTAGGTAGTTTCATAATTTGTACCCAACATCTAAGGGAAGGGGCTCAGAAGTTCAAAGTCGGCAGAAGTTCACAAAAAGCTGTTTTTCTATCTTTTGTTTTATCCTCTGTTCTGGGCAAGTTAACTTTTCAAGGACACCTGAAAGGGGGAGAGATTTTTTTGTCTTTTTTTTTCGCCCTGCCAGCTGTTACCATGGAGCCTAGTTGGTAACTTCTTTATCTTAGAAATGTAGCCATCTCTGTGAAGCCCCCACTCAAGGCCAGAGGCCTTGTTCACATATTTTGTGAAAAACTAGTATGGGTGTGTCTAGCTCAGGAGTGCTGATTTTTTTTCGCCAGTTGCCAAGTAGACCAGGGCAACACGAAAAGAAGAAGTTTATCTACAGTGAACTCTTTTAAAGGAACTCTTTTGCTGAAAGTCCTAAAGTCAGCCATGGTGAAGACTTCTGGAGAAGGTCATTTAAGACTTTTCTGTGGGCCTGGTAGAGAGGGGGAAGACGTGGAAGGCAAGGCTGAGAGCAGTTTCATGGATCTGAGAATGAGGAAGTAGAAATGTAAAAGAATATTGGAAAAGGGGTTTGGGATTTTCCTAGCAACAAAAACTTGAGCAGTAGAACAGGTAGAGCAGAGGGGACGACGGGAGTGAGTATCCCAAAAAGCATGTGAGGTATTTTAAATTCTTAGTCACCTGTTTACAGTGATGACAAAGCAACTTTAAAGGCCATTTTAATTACATCCTGGATAGGGGTCTGAGGGATCTCCTCAGCTGGTTTGAGCTTTGGGTTAGCTGGTAAGAGGACCTTATGGGACCCAGTGCGGGCACTGACAGGAGAAGAGAGGAGTGAGTGTGTGGAGGGGTATCTCAGTACCGGATACCTCAGCAAGGGGGCAATTGTCTGAGAACCGGCAGAGGTTTTGATTTTTGATCTAGTAATTGGAGGGGAGAAATCAGGTTGCTGAGGTGGGAGTGCCAGCAGAGAGTCTGGAGCAGAAGGCTGAGTTTGAGGAACTATTGGAGAAGTATAGTTCAGGATGTGAGCAAAGGAGGGGAAAAACCTCCACATAGGGGAATCTCCTTTAACCCTTTTGAGCACTTGCAGAAGTTAAAAAGGTCATGCAGAATGTGAGGATCTGGAGACCCCTCTGGGGGTCACAGGTTTTGGTTGTCTAATTGGTAATATGGCCAATTCTGTGTATTGAATTTGATGAGCAGTTTGAGTTCCACCAGGCAGTCCCTGTATGCTAACATCCCCATGACTTACAGAAGAAGTCGGCTTTCCCCCCACACAGCCGTGGCTGTTTGTGGCTTTGATAGTCTTCCAGGCAAACATGGTAATCTAGGCTAGCCAACCTGCATCTGGCTCACGTGTCCCTACATCCATAATATTTGTTTTCATTATCTATGATACGAAAGGGATTTAATGAAATTTTAGTGGGATCTGCTTTATCAGGGATATCCCAATAGGAAAAACCTATAGGCAGCTGACAAATGTTGAGATGACCAACAGGTCCCTATGTGGGCTGTAAGCGAGATAGACCATTCTTCTGGTCTATGAGGATTTGTGATCAGCCATTGCTGCTGAATTCGCTGATGAGGGTTAGGACTAGTGGTGGCCAAGGGGAGAGTCTATAGCCTTATACACATGCCAAATACACAATTTGAAAGGGTTACCAGTCATTTCCAGTTTCCAGCCAGAGTCTGGACAGGGCACAGGCTTGAGATGGAAGGCATGGATACAGGAAAAGATTCCGTCTACATTTACCGCTGTAGGTGTTATAAGTAGCACGTGGTATTTCCTTTCCAGCGGGGTTCCAGGGATGACACCTGATGTCATCTTATGTAGATGAAGTCTCTTACTTGATATCGATGTGGAGTCTCCTTGTCCCCAGGTTGGTAGGCCGTGGCCAGCTGTTTTAACAGGTATCGCTGAGTTCTTTCAAGAGCTTTAAGTGTGTCAAGCAAGGGGGTGTGGAAGGGATCCTTAGGTCTTAGAGTTGGGGTTAGGTCCCTTACTGGAGGAGGGGCAACATAGAGAATTTCACAGGGGGAGAGGTTACACAAAGAAACAGAGGGAGTATTTTTTAGATGATACAGTGCATAAGGCAGGAGTATAGTCCAATCTTTTAGCTGGTTTCTAAGCTTAATTTCATTAAGGTCTCTTTAATGGTTCTATTTATTTTTTCTACCTGTCCTGAGCTCTGGGATCTATAAGCATAATGTAACTACCAATTAATCACCAGGGTACAGGTTAACCCATGACTTACCTGGGCCATGAACACCAGTGCATTGTCAGACCCTATTACCTTAGGCAGGCCGTATCTTGGAAAAATATCCTTCAGTATCATCTTGACCACGATTTGAGCCATTGTTTTTTTTTTTTTTTTGGGGGGGGAGGTTTCAATCCATCCTGAAAATGTATCTACAAAGACTAGGAGATATTTAAGTCCATACCTTGCTGGCTTAATTTCAGTAAAGTTCACTTCTGAAAATTTTTCTGGTCTGGTTCTTCGAAGGTGTTTTCCTGCAGGAAGCTTAAAAGGGTAAGCATTAACCAATTGATGGACCTGAGACGCTTTTGATACCCATTCAGTTATTTCCTTTCGCTGTGAGTCGGTTAGTAGAAAACTCTGTTCTTGATCTTTCAGGAATGCCTGCAATTTCTTTGAACCAAGGTGAGGGAGTTGATGTACATTTTCTACTGACATTGTTAAAGCCATGACTATAGGAGTTTTTACTGAAGGATTTAGAAACTCCACTTGGGGGCCTTCATGGTTAAAAGTCATTATGGCCCAGAGTTTGGTGAGCAGGTCTCCACCCATCAATGGGGCCGGGAACTCTGGGATTACTAGGAAGGAGTGATGGATTTTTCCTTTCCACAGGTCCATGTACCTCTTAGTTATCCTAGCCCGATATTTACTGCCATTAGCCCCTTGAACTAGAGACCTTTTATTTGATAGAGGGCCCAATGGGGCCTTAAAGGCTGAGTATAATGCCCCTGTATCTACTTCAAAGTTTACTGGGGTCCCTTTAACTTCAAAAGTTATTTACTAAAACTGTGAGTTGGTTAGTGGAGTTGGTTAGACTTCATCCACAATGAGTGCTCTTTTGGAGATATTGGTTTTGGATGCACACAAGGGATCTTTCTTTAGATCCATCAGGTGCTGAGAATCTAAGCCACAGCCTTACACAGGGCCAAAATGCTGATTCAGACACATCCCTTTCCAAAGCAATTAAGGAAAGAATCACAGGTGATGTCCACTCATTTCCATTTGAAAACTGTTTTCTTCAGGCTTCACAAAGGGGTGGCGTGAGGCAAAGACCTTCCTGACATTCAGGCCAACATAACAATAGGCAAGCAAAAGGCCCATTGCAGGGTTTCTCCACTGAGACTTTCCTGGTAACACTGATATCTGAGTTTTCTGAGATGCTCCCATTCCATTCAGCTGTCCAGTACATGGCTTTGTCAAAGATCTTGGAGGTTGTACATATCTGGGGCAAGATGAATCCTGGGAAGCTTTCTCCTAGACAGGAAACATCCATTGATGCATTCTCTTTTCTAATTTCTACAACCACAGACACAGTGGGATACACAGAAATAGAAACAATCGCCTTGTCAAATGACTTACCAGAAACAGTTCACACCAAACCAAACAAACTGCCTTTCCTACCTATTCTCAGAACATGAGACAAAACCACAAACACACACCCACACCCAAAAAGGTACCTCCTTCCCCCAAGGAGGTCTGTGACTATACAGAGTGTTCTCTGACTGGTGGGCCATTCTATGTTTCACAGAATTGGACTATCTTGTCTCAGATCTAGTATCCTTGGCCAACTGTGTGAAGCTGACAGGAGCCAGCAGTGAGCCATTACCGGCTTTCTCAGGAAAGGCCCCTCTTCTGAGCTCTTCTGGCATTTGGCCATCTTCACATTAGTAGGCACCAAGAAAGACCGATTCTCACCTTGGTAAATCCAAACAAGTGAGACCACTGGGAGTGGGACTGGGACTGGCTCTGGGTGCCTGCCTTCCTGGATTCCAAGTTCAGAGACTTCCAAAAACAAGGAAGTGAGGTGAGGTCACTTCCTCCTGAAATGAATGAGGTCACTGACTTGGCAACCACTTTGTGCTAACAGTTTCTTCTTATGGTTCCTTGAGATGGAGGCTGCCCCTACTTCATGTGACACTTTCACAAGTTAGAATGGTATATAAACCATAGGCACCTGGGAAGAGCTCTCCACAAAGGCCTGGTTTGGTCCATCTTCTCTACATTAAAAAGAGAGAGGCTGATTCAGACACAAACCTGTATCCTGACCAGGTTGTTTGCTATGGAAGATGACTTTCACTTTCAAAAGTCCTTCATAGCTGCATACATCTTCTCCAGGGATTATTTCTGCATGTATCCTTGAGGTTCTCAGCATGTGGAAGATCCCCTACATTCCTGTATTGTAAGACCAACACTTTCCCTGCTCTTCTGCAATGTTAGATTGAGGGAACAGTGTATGGTTAGGGTTAAAAACATGTTCGATTTGTGTTAGGAATAATTCTGCGGGATGATTAATGGTATTGGAAACCTGCGATATTTACAAGAATATATAGGTGAAATATAAGTATGAAAACAGGAATCCTGGTAAGATTTGAAGCTCAGAAGGGCATTGGGCCCTTGATTGGGAGACTTAGTTTTGCATTATGTTCTGCACACATGCCTCAGCTGAATCGATATAAAATGGCATAGGACCTTTTTTCTTGGATGATTGAATGTCGAAGAGAACATCCAGTCAAAAAGGGACAGTAGGTAAAATTAAGAAGATAGTCAGTAGGTTTAGAAAAAAGCGTGAGTATAGGATTCGGACCAAAATATTTTTAGCAATAGGGTTTTGGTTAGAAAGTGAATGTCAATGTAAGCACATGTAAAGAATGAGTTACAATAATGAGCTGGGGAAAATATGTAGGAAAACAGATATCAATAGAGACATTACGAAATGAGACAAAGTATAAAGTGAGTAATAGGATTAGACATTTTCAACAGGCTTGAGTTTGAATATATAATCTTAGGAAAAAACAAATATGTAATCACCAATAGGATTTTCATTTGAGCACATTAGGCAACCTGGACATGGATGTTTTTAGTAATCCATGTTCAATTTTCGTTTAGGTTTGGTACAATCATAAGTGTGACGTTTGTGTTTTTTGTGTCCTGAATATTACTGTGATAAAATGTATATGTAGATCAGGTGACATGGGTATTTCTTCCACCATTTCTGGGAGCAATATGTTGAAGATGTATTAATTAGTACTGGAGTTCAATGAGGTGTATCCTGTGTCTATGAATATAGAGATAATGCATGAATAGACGATATTCTGAATAAATAATATAACTGATTCCACTTTAAATAATGGATTGAATTAATATCTGAAAATATATAGGAAAT
Source organism: Callospermophilus lateralis (assembly GCF_048772815.1). Classification (NCBI taxonomy): domain Eukaryota; kingdom Metazoa; phylum Chordata; class Mammalia; order Rodentia; family Sciuridae; genus Callospermophilus; species Callospermophilus lateralis. The sequence continues at coordinate 7,262,553 of NW_027514551.1, forward strand.
CTTATATTGATAAACAATCATTCATTCCAACCGGTTATACATCTAATTTTAATATTAGGTTTATGGTTTATCATGAAGAGTGTGTGGGCTTTGTTTCAAAATTGATTATGGAAATCAAATATAATGTGATTGGAAAGAAGTCTCATGAAAAGACCAGTTAAGAAACCTGGAGGAATACATGTGTTTTGAAGCAGTAAGTGATTGAAAGTGAAACAAATGCCTATAAATTTGTGAACTTGTGGATGAAATATATATCCTATGATGTGCATAAACTGAAGAAATAATAATGTACCAGTGTTGTAAAAAAATGAACGTCAAAATACACATTATGTCCCATACAAATCTACAGGCAATGATGTTTAAGTGGGTCAGTTACTGTAGAAATATTAGGATTTGTATGCAACATTAACTGAAGTTAGTTTTCAGTACTAGAAAACAAATATGTATTTCAGGTGGATGAATATTTCTGAGAATAATCTTGTAAAAAGTTGATTATAAATCCACATACATGAACATGAATGAATTCAGGGAGTTAATGTAAGACACATATATTTCATATTTTGAAAAATCTGGAGAGTGTGTATATATATATACACAGACATTAAAATGTAGCAATATTTATGCCTATCGAAATTCATCATTAAATATATATCATCAACAGATGCAAAAGTATTTATTTTAGTAAACATGGATTTATGTATAATGTTTTTCAACTAGGAAGCTCACCCATAGTTTGAATTTTCAGTTCCAAAATCGTTTTGGAGAAGTGATCTCTTCTCAAAATTTGTATCTTCCTAGTAACTGTAACCTCAAAAGTATGTATGTGTGATACCAGGTAGGATTCTATATGTGCATATAAAATTACATGTGCTGAATAGGCTACAGAGAAAGGGAGACAGGAATTCACATATTTGTTTACTTTAAAACACATTGAGAACTATTTAAACAAAAAATTTACTGGATTTATAACACCAACCCTTTATCATCCAAAAGACCAGTCCAACTGTACACCATTCCTCCTCTGAACTGCGTGTATTTCTATTCTGTTTGGGTTATTTTTCTCCATCATAATGGTTTAGTAGTCAGGGTCTAGTCAGCTATTGGTTAGTGTCAGGGATTCAGTATTTCGAATGGAAAATTAGATAATGAATCCAATGTGTATGCAAATATGTGCTACACAAAATTTTTCCACTCTCATCCAGAATAATGCCTTCATATTACTTCGGCCCCAAGTAAGACACAATTAGAGGAGAACAGTTAGAAAATCTGTGAATACCTATCAGGAATGCAAAATCCTCAGGAGTTCACAACCTTGGAGGTGGTAGGGGAGTTTCCAAAAGTAAGGGACAGGGTTGATAGATCCAACCTGATCTTTCATTAAAATTGGGGGCCATCTTGCCACAAAGCCATGAAAAGATAATTTTGGCTTTACTATAAATTAGCGCAAATTCTGAACCTGCTTGGAATGCCTACCAGTGCCTTGAACTCACCCATGTCTGGATCTCTGACCAGATAGCAGCGCTCTCTAAAACTTTAATGATACTTCATAAATATTTTTCTTTTCCTGGCCAGACAACGTATCTCTGAGGCTCTAATGGTCCTCATAAATTCTGATGTTAGGGCCAGCAAAAAAAAAAAAATGTAATATACCATTAGTGTGATGCTTGTCAAAGTTCTCTTATCTGTAACCCCCCTTTTGTGTATCTTTCTGGGCTACATATCTGGGCTGTAGGAAAGTTGGGTTGCTGTCTTGTTCCCGCCATTTTGGGAGGGAGAGGCAGCCTGGCCGGTTGAAATAATAAGCTTGCCTTAATTTGATTTTAATTGGAGTCAGTGGTCTTTTCTTGCATTCTGGTCTTACATTTTGGAGTTCCAAAGCGAGATAACCCTGCCCTACCAGATCACAAGACCAGACTGTGGAAATTCTGAAGCTGGCCTGCCCTCTAGGGCTCCACACTGGATAGCCACTCTAGGGGGTGTGCAACTTAAGACGTTCCAAGGCCTTGGATTGAGCCTTCAGTCCGTGGAGCACTGCAGAGAACCAAAGCACTAAAACTATTAGCAAGCTCCTGGTAGAGGAGGCCTCCATAGGTAAGTGACACCTTTATAACATCTGCTATCCAGTTAAGGGAGAGTACTTCTGATGACAGGGAGGTGGCCTGGGTAGGCTAACATATACCCCTCTCTGGGACAGTAATGAGAATGGTTCTGTCCTCTGTTCTGTTCTGTAGGGAATTGCTCTTTAAATGTAAGCTCACAAGGTTTTCTAGGTGTTCAAAAATCTAATAAAATATTAATGTCTACAAAAGGTCTAATATGCCTTTGTTCAAGGACTTTTCCTTCAACAACAAAAAAATGGTTTACAATTTTCAATACAATTGTCTAATATTTTAATAAATAAGTAAAGTAAATTTCATATGGGATTACTCATTCATGAGTAGTTTTGTTTGATATCTGATTGATTTACTAAGGTCTGTATAAGTTTCTACTAAAGTGTGTATAAGATTGTAAAATTCAGTCATGTATTAAAGAGACAAAAATTTCTGAAAACATAAGTTTACCCATAAAACTGTGTTATTAAGTTTTATTTTTTTCTAGAGCAAACAACCATAAAAATTAAACAACTGAATAAATAAGAACTGTTATTTTAGAGAACTGTACTGCCAATTCTTTAAAAGCTAAACTTGGTTAATGTAGAAACATCAATGTAATTGTGTTGCTGTCAATGTGCTCATATCTTCCAGGTATACAAGTCTGTAAGGTAGAAACTTGAAAAGAGCATTATATCAATCTGTTGTTCTAAAGTTATATGGTAAAAAAATATATTGGGGATTTATTTACCTGTTATCAATAAGATATGTAAAGTTTTATGTTACTTTTTACATTGGGGAACCATTTAAATGTATTTTTTAAGTTATTGAGAGCCTAATCTATGTAAAGGTTAAAAACTTTCAGCCTTTCTTTAATTCATGTTTTAAATCTGATATCATACGGTGTTAGCAAATGTTCATGTGACCTGACACAATTTATGTAAACTTTGTAAAATGATATTTAAAAAACAAAGATCACCTTTAGATCTAAAACACTAAAGATTCATATAGAGCCCTGCCTTAACTGAAATAAGGCTGTGTGTCCCATCTTACAACATGTGAGAATGACTACGAAAGCAGTAGGTCAGATTTTATTTCATTTAAAGTTATGTTCAAAAGTTTCTTTGGTTTTTGATTTGTGTCAAGATTACTAGGATTTAAACAGGGGATATAGTGTATAACTCAGCCAAAAAATTTAGGGTAGCTGTTACACGAACTAAGTATTTTTACTCTTGTTAAAAATTTTTATTTTGTAATTTCCTTATAAGTGATCTAAAGATTCCCTGTTAGTGTTTTACAGAAGTGTTGCTTTAAGAACACAACATGGGTTAATTTAAGATAATAAGTCATCACCTATAAGACAGAATAATACAGATCCCAATTAATTAAAAGATAAATAATTATAAAGTTATAGACATTAAATCCCAGTACTTGTAATATAAGGCTGTTAAAATTTATTTGCTGGATGTTTCAGATTAGGATTTAATTAAAGTTAAATGAAAAGTGCCAAGAAAACCAATATTTGGCTCTTGCCCTCTGAGTCAGTCTGAATCCAGGGAACAGGGGACTTCTCTAAAGAGCTTTGCAACTCTGGGCCAAATAACCTCCAGATCAGGAAAAATAATGAGACCACTGGAGAACATAAAGCCAATGAGTGCATTTGCCATAAAGAGGAGAGTTATCAGAGAAGGGAGACATTCTTATGCTTCTGAGGGAAACCACATGGTCAAGCAAGACCTGGACCCACCTAACGAAAATGGCACTATCAGAACTGAGAAGCTGCTCTCAAGTTTCCCCAGAATTGACTCCCATAAAAGCTCAGCTGACTGTGAAAAATAGATAGAAACAGAAGTCAGTTTGACTGTTTCATCTTAAACAGTTAGCAAAGACAGTTAAAACGAAAATACAGCCATTCCTGGGCATTTTAATTAATAATAATCATCATCATCATCATCATCATCATCATAATAATAATAATAATAATAATAAAATTTTAAGGTATACAATTTATGTTAGCCTCCCAAAATAAGTAAGACTGGAAACTAAAAGAAGGATTCTCAGACAGGAATGCCTGATAACTATAAAAAGAGACTATCAAGAGGAGCTGCCAGAGGCAGATTTTTTAGGTTAAGACCTACTTATATTCCTAACCTAAATAGGTAGTCTTCGTGTCTGCTAGTACGATTATCCAGCCCTGAGTAACAGAAGTGAAGATTTCTCTATTAGACACAAAGGTCATACTAGTAAAAGGATTTTGCAAGATCAGATGACATGAAATTATTACACTGTATCTAATGGGGAAGGACAACTGTAACACTAAAATTAAAAGGTTACGTTGACAGTCCAGATAACTGGGGAAACTAAAGTCTGGTGAGGGAACCTCAATACAGCGACATGTTCCAACTGCTGCAACATTTATTCAGTACTCATGGTTTTTGTTTCTCTCAACTTTCAGGGCAGCTGAACAATAGGTAATCTAAAGGCCCAAAGCAGGGTTTCTCCACTGAGACTTTCATGGTCACACTGATATCTGAGTTTTCTGACATGGTCGCCATTCCTTTCAGCTATTCAGTACATGGCCATGTCACAGAGATTGGAGGTGGTACATACCTTGGACACAAAACCATGAGCCTATTCTACAGAGTGGCCAGAATTCAGAAAGAAAACAGGAACTTAGGAAGATAGCAGGTGTTGCCCATCGATAAGGCAAGCTGCAGTACATTCATAAATTGGGCAGGATGAATGCTGGGAAGCTTTCTACTAGACAGGACACATCCAATGATGCATCCTCTTTTCTAATATCTACAACCACGGACACAGTGGGTTACACAGACATAGAAACACTCGCCTTGTCAAATGACTTAGTAAAAGCTGTTCACTCCAAACCAAGTAAACCGCCTTTCCTACCTATTCTCAGAATATGAGACAAAACCACAAACCCACACCCACACCCACAAAGACACCTCCTTCCCCCAAGTAGGTCTGTGACTATCCGGAGTTTCCTCTGAGTGGTGGACCATGCTATGTTCACCAGAAATGGCCTGTCCTATCTCAGATCTGGTCTCTATGGCCACCACTCTGAAATTGTCAGAAGCGAGTGCTGAGCTGCTTTCTCAGAAAAGGACCCTCTTCAGAGCTTTCCTGGCATTTGGCCATCCTCACATCAGTAGGTACCAAAAAAGACTGACCCTGTCCTCGGTAAATCCAAACAAGTGAGACCAATGGGACTTGGATTGGGACTGCTTTTGGGTGCCTGGCTTCCCGAATCCCAAGTTCAGAGAATTCCATCACCAAGGAAGTGAGGTGAGGTCACTTCCTTCCTGAACTGAATGAGGTCACTGCCTTGGCAACCAGTTTGTCCTAACAGTTGCTTCCAAGGGTCCCATGAGATGGAGGCTTCCCCTACTCTCTGTGACACTTTCACAAGTTAGAATGATAAATCAAACATAGGCACCCAGGAACAGCTCTCCATAATTGCCTGCTTTTGTCCATCTTCTCTACATTAAGATCAGAGAGGATGATTCAGACACAAACCTTCATCCTGACCAGGTTGCTTTCCATGGTAGATGACTTTTGCTCTCTCAGGTCCTTCATAGCTGCCTATATCTTCTCCAGGGATGATTTCTGCAAGGACCTTTGTGGTTATTAGCAGGTTAAAGATCCCCTACATTCCTGTATTTTAAGACCAACTCTGTCCCTGCTCTTCTGTAATGTAAGATTGAGGGAACAGTGTATGCTTAGGGTTAATAACAGATTCAATTTCAATTAGGAATCATTCTACAGGATGAATAAAGGTATTGGGATCCTGCAATATTTACAACAATATATAGGTGAAATATAATTATGAAAACAGAAATCTAAGTAAGATTTGAAGCCCAGAAGGTCATTGGGCCCTTGATTGGTATACTTAGCTTTGAATTACTTTCTGCACAGATGTCTCAGATAAATCGATATACAATGGCATAGTATCTTGTACCTGGGATGATGGAATGTAGAAGACAACATCCAGTCAAAAAGTGATAGAAGTTAGGATTAGGAAGATATTCGGTAGGTTTAGGAAGGAGGGAATAATAGATTTGGAACAAATGTTCTTTAGCAATAGGGTTTCGGTTAGAGGGTGAATGTAAGTGTCACCACATGTGAAGATTCAGTCACAATGATGAACTGGGGAAAATATCTAGGAAAGAAGATATTAATTGAGACATTACAAAATCAGGCAAAGTATAAAGTGAGTGACAGGATTAGACTTTTTCAAAAGGGTTGAGTTTGATTATATAATCTTTGGAAGAAACAAATATGTAGTCACCCATAGGATTTTCATTTGAGCACATTAGGCAACCTGGACATGGATGTTTTTAGTAATCCATGTTCAATTTCCGTTTAGGTTTGGTACAATCATAAGTGTGACGTTTGTGTTTTTTGTGTCCTGAATATTACTGTGATAAAATGTATATGTAGATCAGGTGACATGGGTATTTCTTCCACCATTTCTGGGAGCAATATGTTGAAGATGTATTAATTAGTACTGGAGTTCAATGAGGTGTATCCTGTGTCTATGAATATAGAGATAATGCATGAATAGACGATACTGTGAATAAATAATATAACTGATTCCACTTTAAATAATGGATTGAATTAATATCTGAAAATATATACGAAATCTTATATTGATATACATTCATTCATTTCAACCAGTTGTACATCTAATGTTAACATTAGGGTTATGGATTATCATGAAGGGTGTGTGAGTTTTGCTTCAAAAGTGATTATGGAAATCGAAAATAAAGTGTTTGGAAAGAAGTCTCACTGAAAGACCCGTCAAGAAACCTGGAGGAATACATGTGTTCTAAAACAGGAAGTGATTGAAAGTGAAACAAATGCCTATAATTTGCGAACTTGTGGATGAAATATATATCCTATGATGTGCATAAACTGAAGAAATTGTAAAGTACCAGTGTTAAATAAAAATGAATGTCAAAAGTCACATCATATCCCATAGGATTCTACTTGCATTGATGTTAAACAGGATGAGTTACTGTAGAAATATTAGGATTTGTATGCACCATTCACTGAAGTTAGTTGTCAGTACTAGGAAACAATATGTATTTCGGGTTGATGAATATTTTTGAGAATAATCTTGTGAAATATTGATTATAAATCCACATACATGAGCATCAATGAATTGATAGAGTGTACAGTAAGACACATATATTTTATATTTTGAAAAATCTCGAGAGTGTGTGTGTGTGTGTATATATGTATATATATATACATATAACACAGAGACAATAAAAAGTAGCAATACATATGACAATCAAAATTTGTTGTGAAATATATATCATCCACATATATTTGGATATACATATAACACACAGACATTAAGAAGTAGCAATATATATGACAATCGAAATTTGTTGTGAAATATATATCATCCACAGGTCCAAATATATTTATTTTACTCAACATGATTTATGTATAATGTTGTTCAACTAGGAAATTCACGAATAGTTTGAATTTTCAGTTCCAACATCATTTAGTAGGAGTGATCTCTGCTAACAATTTGTATCTGCCAAATCAGCCATCTCAAAAGAATGTACATGTGATACCAGGTGGGAATCTATATGTGCATATGAAATTACATGTGCTGAATAGGCTACAGAGAAAGGGAGACAGGATTTTTTTTATTTGTTAAATTAAAAACACATGGAGAACTATTTCAACAAAAAATTGACAAGTTTTACAACAGCTACACTTTATCATGCAAAAGGCAATTCCAACTGTACACCATGCCACTTCTGAACTGCTTGCATTTCCAATCTGTTTGGGTTATTTTTCTCCATCATATTAGGATTAGTAGTCAGAGTCTAGTAGGGTTTGGGGTAGTGTCAGGGATAAAGTACTTCCAAAGGAAAATTAGAAAAAGAATTCAATGAGTAGGCAAATATGTGCTACAAAAAATCCTCCCACACTCATCCAGAACAAAGCCTTGACATAACCATTACCCCAAGTATGACACAATTAGAAGAGAAGAGTTTGAAAATCCGTGATTATATATCTGGAATGGAACATGCTCAGGAGTTTACAAACTTGGAGGTGGTAGAGGAGATTCCAAAAGTAAGGGACAGGGTAAACACGCCACAAACATGGAGCTCTGGTGGAATAAAGACTTATTGAGAAACAGCCTCTGAGTTTGGACACATGAAATATATGTTGTTGTCAGGAGCTTTAGCTTCCTTTGTAGTGAGACCATCAAAGCTGGGTCTGCATCTATGTGACCTGGAGGAAGTGGTTTCTTATTTTCCAATGACCATGAGGCAGCAGTGCTGAATTCTATCTTTTTAGGTCAACTGTGGCCATTGGGGACTAAGTGTCTCCCCCCCTGTGGACCGTGAAGTCATTTGGTCATCCTCCATTTTTCCTGGTGTTTCTTGCAGCTGCACTGGGAGTTTGGTATTTGCTTCACGAAATATAAGGAATTCAACTGGGACACAGTGCTGGAGGGAGTTCTGTCACGTGTGGTGAAACAGGGTCAGCAAGAGAATGCACCAACTAGGCTTCTATCCTATATAGCTTGCCCCCTTGACTATCGCAACCTGATTCTGAACATTGCCCTGAAACCTCTCCATATAACAAAATGCCTTTACTTATAAGGGTCTGTTGGCTGCACCATGTCAGTCACAAGCCATTTTGAAGACAATGGCAGATCCACATGGCCCCACCGCAGATGTTTTATCACACTCCTGCCCACCACTCCTCTAGGCCCACTACTCAGAAGGCACCAAGTTACTGGCATCTCTGTTCTACACCATTTTCATGGAACCCAGTCAATCAAGGCACTGTGTGGTACACTCATGATCAGAAACAGGACATCCAAAGATTCTCCAGTGCCACCTGTTCATGGGAATTTTAAAAACTTCATGGTATTTATCAGGAAACATTAAATGGTGAGGAAGCTCATTTCATAGAAAGCTGTGGAGAATTATCACAGGCAAGACTTCCCAAAGAGTGGCCAAAATGTCACATGAAGCCATGCCCATTGAGGTTTACAATGTGAGGTCCATGTGTGTTTTGCCTCTCAACTCTGGCTGTCAAGTTTTTCAGAATAAAATCATGTGATATCCTAGCTGAAATTCCTAGTGCTCTGTGGAAAGCAAACCTGGCCCTAGATCAGTTTCCAAGGGCAACTCTTATACGTGGCCTCCTAAAATCCCAAAACAGTTCATGGCAATATTTCTCTGATGTCATTTCCTGAACTCAGTATGTAAGGGGAATCACACCAGAGTTCAAGCCAAGGTGGACCCAGTCATCTCTTCCAACTGTCACACAAATAACCAAAATTAAAACCAAAACACTCCCACATGGCCCTCATCTTCTTCCATATAGGCACTCATCATAAACTCCGGTTGGTGGTTTCCATGAGGGACACAGCTCAAGACAGTGTCAAAAATATGCTCCCTTGCCACTCATTTGCCTAAAGTCAGAGTGGCCTGGACACACTTCCGGTGAACCAGGAGTGATCAAATAGGCCTGCCATTAATACTGCTCTGCTTGTCCAATTTGAGGCCTACTGACTGTCAGGTATAAATTCTTTATGCGATTTGGAGTAATGAGAAAACCCAAGAACTTCTGCATGGCTTTGAAGAACTCATTTGACCCAAAGGATCCCTATTCTCACTTGATAGAGGTCAGGAACCTAACAGAGGAAGGCAAGAGACTTCATCCACAATGATTGATCTTTTTGCCATTGTGGATTTGGATGCGCATATGGGATCTTTCTTTAGATAAATTAGGTGCTGAGAATCTAAGCCACAGCCTCACACAGGGTGAAGAGGCTGATTGAGACACATCCTTTTCCAAAGCATTTAATCAAAGAAACACAGGTGATGCCTATTCATTTCCATTTGAAAACTGTTTTCTTCAGGATTCAAAAAAGGGTGGCCTGAGGCAAAGACCTTCCTGACATTCAGGGCAACAGAACATTAGGTAAGCAAAAGGCCTAAAGCAGAGTGGCCAGAATTCAGGAAGAAAACAGGAACTTAGGAAGGTAGCAGGTGATGCACATCAATAAGGCTAGCCACACTCTATTCATAAATTGGGCAGGATGAACGCTGGAAAGCTGTCTACTAGACAGGAAACAATCATTGATGCATTCTCTTTTTTAATGTCTGCATCCACAGACACAGTGTGATACACAGATATAGAAACACTCCCCTTGTCAAATGACATTCTAGAAGCAGTCTAGTCCAAACCAAACAAACCGCCTTTCCTACCTATTCTCAGACCATGAGACATAACCACAAACACACACCCACACCCACAAAGGCACCTCCTTCCAGCAAGTAGGTATGTGACTAACTGGAGTGTCCTCTGACTGACAGACTTTCCCTGAAATGTCCTGTCCTGTCTCAGATCTGGTTTTTTGGGCAAGTCTCCAAAGTTGTCAGTAGCCAGTGCTGAGCCACTACCATCTTTTTCAGGACAGGCCCCTCTTCAGAGCTTTCATGGCATTTGCCGATCCTCACATTAGAAGGTACCAAGAATGACTGACCCTATCCTTGTTAATTCCAATCAAGTGAGCACACTGAAACTGGGACTGGGACTGGCTCTGGATGCCTGGCTTCCTGTATCCCATGTTCAGAGAGTTAAATCAACAAGAAAATGAGGTGAGGTCACTTCTTTCAGGAACTGAATGAGATCACTGCTTTGGTAACCATATGTCCTAACAGTTGCTTCCAAGAGTCCCATGCGATGGAGGCTGCCCCTATTTCCTGTGACACTTTTACAAGTTAGAATGGTATATCAACCATAGGCACCCTGTAAGAGCTCTCAACACAGGCCTGGATTGGTCCACCTTCTCTACATTGAGAAGAGAGTGCCTCATTCAGACAATCCACATCAAGTTGTTTGCCATGGATGATGACTTTTGCCCTCTCAGGTCCTTCATAGCTGAATACATCTTCTCCAGGAATCATTTCTGCATGGACCTATGAGGTTCTCAGCAGGTGGAAGATCCCCTACATTCCTGTATTTTAAGACCAACTCTGTCCCTGCTCTTTTGTAAAGTTAGATTGAGGAAACAGAGTATGGTTAGTATTAATAACATGTTCAATTTGGATTAGGAATCATTATGCTGGATTAATAATGGTATAGGGAACCTGCGACATTTTTAAGAATATAGAGGAGAAATATACGTATGAAAACAGAAATCTAGGTACGATTTGAAGCCCAGAAGGGCATTGGGCCCTTGATGGGGATACTTAGCTTTGAATTACTTTCTGCACAGTTGTCTCAGATAAATCAACATACAATTGTATAGGACCATTTACCTTGGATGATTGAATGTAGTGAAAGAGGAAGAGTCGGCAGGATTAGGAAGGTAATCGGTATATTTTGAAAGAAGAGTGAGTGTAGGATTTGGACCAAAAGTTCTTTAGAAATAGGGTTTCTTGTAGAGAATGACTGTAAATGTCAGCACATGTGAAGAGTCAGTCACAATGATGAACTGGTGAAAATATGTAGGAAAGCAGATATCAATAGAGACATTAGGAAATCAGGCAAAGTATAAAGTGAGTGATTGGATTAGACAATTTCAACATGCTTGAGAGAATATATAATCTTAGGAAGAAACAAATATGTAATTACCAATAGGATTGACATTAGAGAGCATTAGGCAAACTGAACGTGGATGTTTTTAGTAATCCCTGCTCACTTTCCATTTAGATTTTGGTAGAAGCATAAGTGTGACCTTTGGTTTTTGTGTCCAGAATATTACTGTGATAAAATATATTTGTAGATAAGGTGACATGAGTATTTCTTCCACCAGTTCTCAGAGCAATATTTTGAAGACTTATAAATTAGTATTAGGGATACAAATAAGTTTACAATGTATCTATGAATACAGAGATAATGCATTAATAAATCATAATGTGAATAAATAATATAACTAGTTCCAATTTTAAATAATGGATTTAATTGATATCTGAAAATATACAGGAAATCTTATATTGATATACATACATTCATTCCAACGAGTTAAACATCTAATGGTAATATTAGGGTTATGGTTTATCAGGAAGAGTGTGTGAGTTTTGCTATTGTGGGTGAAGGAAAACGCGAGCCAGATGCAGGTTGGCTAGCCTAGATTACTATGTTTACCCGGCAGTTATCAAAGCCACAAAAGCCAAGGCTGTGTGAGGAAAAAGCCGACTTCTTCTGTGAGTCATAGGGATGTGAGCATATAGGGGCTGCCTAGAGGAACCCAAACTTTTCATCAAATTCAGTACACAGCATTGGCCATATTACCAATTAACAACCAAAACCGATGGCCCCCAGGGGGGTCTCTATAACCTCAAATTCTGTGTGACCTTTTTAACTGTGGCAAGTGCTCAATAGCGTGGAAGGAAATTCCCCTATGTGGAGGCCTTTTTCCTCCTTCACTCAAATCCTGAACTATACATCTCCAATAGATCCTCACCCTCTGCCATCTACTCCAGATGCTCTGCTGTCAATCCCACCTCAGCAACCTGATTTCTCCTCTCCAATTACTAGATCAAATACCCAAACCACCGCTGGTTCTCAGACAATTGCCCCCTTGCTGAGGTAGGAGGTACTGAGATACCCCTCTGCCCACTCACTCCTCTCTTCTCCTGTCAGTGTCCGCAGCGGGTCCCAACAGGTCCTTTTACCAGCTAACCCAAAGCTCAAACAGGCAGAGGAGAGCCCTCAGACCCCTATCCAAGATGTAATGAAAATGGCCTTTTAAGTTGCTTTGTCAACACTGAAAACAGGTTACTAAGAATTTGAAGTCCCTCACAGGCTTTTTGAGATACTCACTCCCATCTTCCCCTCTGGTCTATCTGTTCTACTGCTCAACTTTTTGATGCTAGGAAAATCCCAAAGCCCTTTCCTATTATTCTTTTACATCTCTTCTTCCTCATTCTCAGATCCACGGAGCTGCTCTCACCACCCGCCTTTCACGTCTTCCCCCTCTGTACCAGGACCACAGAAAATTCTTAACTGACCTTCTCCAGAAGTCTTCACCATGGCTGAATTTAGGACTTTTAGCAAAAGAGTCCCAATGAAGGAGTTCAATGTAGATAAACTTCCTCTTTTCTTGTTGCCCTGTTCTACGTACCATAGGCTGGAAAAATCAGCTCTGCTATGCTAGACACCCCTTTACTAGTTTTTCACAAAATATGTGAACAAGGCCTCTGGCCTTGAGCTGGGGCTTCACAGAGATGGCTACATTTCTAAGATAAAGAAGTTACCAACTGGGCTCCATGGTAATAGCTGGCAGGGAGAAAAAAAAAGAGAAGACAAAATCTCTCCCCCTCCCAAGTGTCCTTAAAAACTAAACTTGCATAGAACAGAGGAAATAAAACAGAAACAAAAACAGCTTTTTGTGAACTTCTGCAGACTGTGAACTTCTGAGCCACTTTACCTACATGTTGGGTACAAAATTCTGAAACTACCTAAACTTGGGGTTCAGCAGATTAATTGATTACAACAGAAGCAATGCCCTCTAAATCCGTTTGCAACCAAATAGGATTGTTTCCCTATCTTCGGTGCTATCTTAGGTGCCTTGCCTTGTCTGTCCCTACAAAAGTGTAATTCTATATACTTAAACATTGTTAATGGGTTCATAAAATGGTCAACAGATGTGATTAATTATGTAATGGTGCAGATGATTCCCAGAGTGCTCTATCATTAAACAGGTTCATTTAAAAATCAAATAGGGGGGCAAAAAACTCGGTTCCGCTGGGAGCTGTATTCCTCACTTTAGCCATCCTATTCGGAATAGGAGTTGCTGCAGGGGTGGGCACAGGAACCACTGCCCTAGTCCATGGGACACAACAAATAACCCAATGACAAGTACCAATAGACCAAAACTTAAAGATATTAAAAACCTCCATCACAGCTTTACAGGAATCTTTAACCTCGCTCTCTGAAGTAGTTTTATAGAACAGGCGACATTTGGACCTTCTCTTCATGAGAGAAGGGGCCTTTGTGCTGCATTGAGGGAAGAATATTGTTTTTATGCTGACGATACTGGAGTTGTAAAAGAATCTATGAGTAAATTTAAAAAAAACGCCTTGAAGAGTGTCAACGAGAGACAGAGGCCCAAAAAGGGTGGTTTGAGTCTTGGTACACACAGTCCCCGTGGGTAACTACACTTTTATCAGCCTTGGCCGGTCCTTTAATAATCTTCATATTATTGCTAACTGTAGGGCCCTGTATGCTCAACCGTGTAGTTTCTTTTCTCCAAGCTCAAATTGGACAAGTTAAACTTATGGTAATCAGACAACAATGTTTCCGACTAGCAGACATGAATTGTGACACCCCCCAATGATCACTTTTATGATTAAAAGTAACCAGAACAAGAAGTGGGGAATGAAAGGATAATAAAATAGGTACTTGTCAATTTCTGTTTTTCTGTATGCTTAACAAAACACTGTTGAAATCTTGAGAACTGTTTGCTTATCTTGTTCCCCAAATGTACTGTCCCCAATTGCCAAACTGCAGAATGTACTCCCTCACACATTTGCAAACAAACCGCCCACTTGCCATGACCCATCAATAAATTTCACTCCCTGCCCTCTCTAAGGAAAGTATATAAGCTCTGCTTAAGCTGTTCTCAGGGCTCTCTGCTAAATTCAAGTGAGCTTTGAGCCACAGCATGCTGGACCCCCAATAAACACTTTGCTGTTGCATGTGACAGTCTCTTGGTGGTCTCTTACTCCAACGCTCCACCAACCTTTACATTGGTACAATCATAAGTGTGACCTTTGCTTTTTATGTCCAGAATATTACTGTGATAAAATGTATACATAGGTCAGGTGACATGAGTATTTTTTCCACCATTTCAAGGAGGAATATTTTGAAGACACGTAAATTAGTATTGGGGGTATAAAGAGGTGTATCCTGTGTCTATGAATATAGAGATAATGCATGAATAGACAATATTGTGTATAAATAATATAACTGGTTCCACTTTAAATAATGGATTGAATTGATATCTGAAAATATATAAGAAATCATATATTGATATACAATCATTCATTCTAACCAGTTATACATCTAATCGTAATATTAGGGTTATGGTTCATCATGTAGGGTGTGTGAAATTTGCTTCAAAAGTACTTATGGATATCAAAAATAATGTGTTTGGAAAGAAGTCTCATGAAAAGACCAGTCAAGAAACATGAAGAAATATATGTGTTCTGAAGTAGAAAGTGATTGAAAGTGAAACAAATGCCTATAAATTTGCAAACTTGGGGATGAAATCTATATCCAATGATGTGCATAAACTAAAGAAATTGTAATGCACCAGTGTTGAAAAAAATTAACATCAAAATACACATCATGTTCCATAGGAGTCCACTTGCATTGATGTTAAACTTGGTCAGTTACTGAAGAAATATTAGGATTTGTATACACCATTCACTGAAGTTAGTTTTCAGTAGTAGGTAACATATATGTATTTCAGGTGGATGAATATTTCTGAGAATAATCTTGTGAAAAGATAATTATAAATCCGCATACATGAATATGAATGAATTTAGGAAATGTATAATAAGACAGATATATTTCATATTTTGAAAAATCTGGATAGTATATATATATATATATATATATATATATATATATATATATATATATATATATATATATACAGATATTAAAAATTAGCACTATATGCCAATTGAAATTCACCATGAAATATATATCATTCACAGATCAAAAATATTCATTTTACTGAACATGGATTTATATATAATGTTGTTCAGCTAGGAAACTCACCCATAGGTTGAATTTTCAGTTCCATCAGCATTTAGGAGGAGTGATCTCTTCTCACAATTTGTATCTGCCAAGTCAGCAACCACAAAATAGTGTACGTGTGGTACCAGGTAGGATTGTATATGTGCTTATAAAAATACATATGCTGAATAGGCTACAGCGAAAGGGAGACAGGAATTCACATATTGGTTAACTTTAAAAACAACTGGAGAACTATTTCAACAAAAAATTGACTAGATTTATAACTCCTACCCTATACAGTGCATAAGGCAAGTCCAAATATACACCAGGCCTCTTTTGAAATGCTTGTATTTCAATTTTTGGGGGGTTATTTTTCTCCATCATATTAGGATTAGTACACAGAGTCTAGTAGGGTATGGGGTAGTGTCAGGGATTCAGTATTTCAATTGGAAAATTGGAAAATGAATCCAATGTGTATGCAAACATGTGCTACACAAAAATCCTTCCACTCTCATCCAGAACAATTCCTTGACATTTCCTTCGCTCCAAGTAAGACACAATTTGAGGAGAAGAGTTATAAAATCTGTGAATATATATCTGGAATGAAAATTGCTCAGGAGTTTAGAACTTTGAAGGTGATAGACCAGTTTCCAAAAGTAAGGGACAGTGTAAACTCCACAATCATGGAGCTCTGCTGGCCTAAATACTTCTTCAGAAACTGCCTCTGAGGTTGGGCACTTGAAATATATGTTGTTGTCAGGAGCTTTAGCTTCCTTTGTAGTGAGACCATCAAAGCTGAGTCTGCATCTATGTGACCTGGAGGACATGGTCTCTTATATTCCAATGAACATTAGGCAGCAGTGCTGAATTCTCTCTTTGTAGATAATTGTGGCCACGGGGGGCTAAGTGTCTCCCCATGTGGAGTGTGAAGCTATTTGGTCACCTTCCACTTTTTGTGGTGTTTCTTGCCGCTGCACTGGGAGTTTGGTATTTGCTTCACGAAATTCAAAAAGTTCAACTAGGACAAACTGCTGGAGGGAGTTCTGTCACGTGTCGTGTGTCAGGGTCTACAGGAGAATACACCAATCTGGCTTCTATCCCACATAGCTTGCCCCCTTGACCATAGCAACCTGATTCTGAACATTGCCCTGAAACTTCTCCATATAACAAGATGCCTCTACATACAAGGTTCTGCTGGCTGCTCCATGTCAGTCACAACCCATTTGAAAGCCAATGGCAGATCCACATGACCGCACCACAGATTTTTTAACACACACGTGCACAACACTTCTCTACGACCACTAATCAGCAGGCTCCAACTTACTGACATCTCTGATCTACATCATTATCATGAAACCCTGTCAATCAAGGCAGTGTCTGGTACACTCAATTCAGCAACAGGACATTCATGGTTGTCCAGTGCCACCTGGTCATGGGAATTTCAAAAATGTCATGGTATTTATGTAGCCATTTTTCAAGGATGAATTTGGAGGCACTCTGGGTTTCAATTCATTCAGGTACCGTTAAATGGTGAGGAAGCTCATTTCAATTAATGCTCTAGAGAACTCTCACAGGCAAGGTTTCCCAAAGAGTGGCCAAAAAGTTACATGAAGCCAGGCCCATAGAAGCCTACAATGTGAGGTCCATGTTTGTTTTGACTCTCAACTATGGCTGCCAAGCCTTTCAGAATAAAATCACATGATATCATTGCTGAGATTCCCTGTGCTGTGTGGAAAGCCACCCTTGGTCTAGATCTCAGTTTCCAAGGGTGACTCCCATGTGTGGCCTCCAAAAATCTCAACACATTTCATGGCAATAATTCTCTGAGGTCAGTTCCACAACACAGTCTCTAAGGGGAATCACACCAGAGTTTAAACCCCGGTGGACCCAGTCATCTCCCAACCGCCACACAAATGACCAGAATTAAAACCAAAACACTCCCACATAGCCCTCATATTCTTCCATATATACACTCATCATAAACTGTGGCTGGATATTTCCATGAGGGGCACATCCAAAGACAGTGTTCAAAAAAATCTCCCTTGCCCCTCATTTGCCTAAAGTCATTGTGGCCTGGACACCCTTCCTGTGAACCAGGAGTGATCAAGTAGGCCAGCTCTTAATACTGCTCTGCTTCTCCAATTTGAGGCCTACTGCCTGTCAGGTATAGACTCTTCATGTGATTTGGAGTCATGAGGAAACCCAAGCACCTCTGCATGGCTTTCAAAAACTCATTTGACCCAAAGGATCCCTATTCTCACTTGATAAAGGTCATGAAACTAAGAGAGAAAGGCAAGAAACTTCATCCACAAAAACTGAACTTTTTGCCATTTTTTTTGGATGCACACATGGGATCTTTCTTTAGATCCATCTGGTGCTGAGAATTTAAGCCACAGCCTCATACAGGGCCAAGATGCTGATTCAGACGCATCCCTTTCCAAAGCAATTAAGCAAAGAGCCACAGGTGATGCCCATTCTTTTCCATATGAAAATTAATTTCTTCACGCTTCACAAAGTGTGGCCTTTAATTTCTTCACGCTTCACAAAGTGTGGCCTTTAATTTCTTCACGCTTCACAAAGTGTGGCCTGAGGCAAAAACCATCCTGACATTAAGGGCAACAGTACAATAGGCAAGCAAAAGGCCCAAAGCAGGGTTTCTCCTCTGAGACTTTCCTGGTCACACTGATATCTGAGTTTTCTGAGATGCCCCCATTCCCTTCAGCTATTCAGTACATGGCCATTTCACAGAGTGTGGAAGTGGTTTATATCTTGGACACAAAACCATGAGCCTATTCTGGAGAGTTTCCAGAATTCAGGAAGACAACTGGAACTTGGGAAGATAATAGGTTTTGCCCATCTATAAGGCAAGCTGCAATCCATTCATAAATTGGGCCGGATGAATGATGGGAGCTTTCTATTAGACAGGACACATCCATTGATGCATTGTCTTTTCTAATGTCTACAACCACGGACACAGTAGGATACACAGATATAGAAACACTTGCCTTGTCAAATGACATACAAGAAACAGTCCACTCCAAACCAAACAAACCGACTTTCCTATCTATTCTCAGAACATGAGACAAAACCGCATACTCACACCCATACTCAAACGGCACCTCCTTCTCCCAAGTAGGTGTGTGAATATATGGAGTGTCCTCTGACTGGTGGGCCATACTCTGTTCCACCGAAATGCCCTGTAGGGTCTCAGATCTTGTCTCCTTTTCCAACTCTGTGAAGTTGCCAGGAGCCATTGGTGAGCAACTATCTGCTTTCCCTGGAAAGGCCCCTCTTCAGAGCTCTCCTGGCTTTTGGCCATCCTCACATCAGTAGGTACCAAGAAAGACTGACCCTATCTTTGGTAAATCCAAACAAGTGAGCCCAATGTGACTGAGACTGGGACTGGCTCTGGATGCCTTGCTTCCTGGATCCCAAGTTCAGAGATTTCAAACACCAAGGAAGTTAGGTAGGTCAATTCCTTCAGAAACTGAAAGAGGTCACTGCCTTGACAACCACTTTGTGCTAACAGTTGTTTCATAGGGTCCCATGAAATGGAGGCTGCCCCTACTTCCTGTGACACTTTCAAAAGTAAGAATGGTATTTCAACCATAGGCACCTGGGAACAGCTCTCCACACAGGCCTGGTTTGGTCCATCTTCTCTATATTAAGAAGAAAGCGGCTGTTTCAGACACATCCCTTCGTCCTGACCAGGGTTTTTGCCATGGAAGATGATTTTTGCTCTCTTAGGTCCTCCATAACTGCCTACATCTTATCCAGGGATCATTTCTGCATGGACCTTTGAGGTTCTCAGCAGGTGGAAGATCCCCTACATTCTTGTATTGTAAGACCAACTCTGTACCTGCTCTTCTGTAAAGTGAGATTGAGCGAACAGTGTATGGTTAGGGTTAATAACAGGTTCGATTTGGGTTAGGAATCCTTCTTCGAGATGAATAATGGTATTGGAACCAACAGAAATCTAGGTAAGATTTGAAGCCCAGTAAGGCATTAGGCGCTCGAGTGGGATACTTAATTTTGAATTATATTCTGCACAGACGTCTCAGATGAATCGATATACAATGGCATAGGACCTTGTATCTTCGATGATTGAATGTTGAAGAGAACATCCAGTCAAAAAGGGATAGTAAGTAGGATTAGGATGATAGTTGGTAGGTTTAGAAACAAGAGTGAGTATAGGAGTGGGACCAAAATTTCTTTAGCAATAGGCTTTTGCGTAGAGATTGAATATAAATGTCAGCACATGTG
This sequence comes from Callospermophilus lateralis, assembly GCF_048772815.1. NCBI lineage: Eukaryota > Metazoa > Chordata > Mammalia > Rodentia > Sciuridae > Callospermophilus > Callospermophilus lateralis. Next base: position 7,282,664 of record NW_027514551.1, read on the forward strand.
AAGAGTCAATCACAATAATGAACTGGGATAACATCCTCACTCCATGGGTGCATCCTCCGCCAAGTGGAGGGGCCCATGGGGGACGAACCCTTATGGCAAGGGCAGAAGATAGTTGGTCAGAGCTGTTACTCATACTTTTATATAAGAAAGAGAGATCTGTGGGGATGTAAACTTAAGAAATAAGCCTGTGAGAAGGGTAGAACATCCTTTTAAATGTTGGCAGCACGGTCTTCCATCTCCAGACGATGATGGACCTGTATGGGTTTAGAGGCCAAAATATTAATCTGTTCTTTAATAAATTGTACCAGCCTGTTTATAATGCAGGGTCCTATGGACCCAATTATAAGTAAACCCAACAAAGGGCCTAATAGGGGAAGAAGGTAGGGTAGAAATCCATAAAGCCCAGTCCAGAGGGGATTTTCAAATAGTTCGCGTCATCTCTTTCTAGATCTTATTGAAGGTGCTTAATTTTAGTGCATACTATGCCTGATTTATTGGCATAAAAGCAGCATCGTTCCCCTAAGCCCAAGCAAATACCTCCCTGGTTATCTGTCAGCAAATCTAAGCCTCGTCTTTTTGAAGGAACACTTCTGCCTGGGAGTCTATTTGGTCCTGCAGATCTTTAATGGTTCCTGATAGAGTTTGTACATCATTTATAAGTTGTTGAGACAGGCGATGGTAAGAGTGTATAGCTGTGCCTAAGCCAGTGTACCTGTGCCCACAGCAGCTGTTATTCCAAAGCTGGCAATGAGTGGTAAGGCCTGTATTGCCCGCCTGTGTCTTTTGACTAAGGTGTCTAGGCTAGGAATGGGTAGAGGTTCGTCTCCTGGGACTATAGTTATATCAGGGAGTAATAAGGCAAGAACAGAGCCACTGGTCCAATTCGCTGGAAGCCTGGGGAAGGCCAAGTTTCCTCCACCCATTAAAACTCTGCCATTGGGAGGAAAAAGAGTTGGGGTGGGTGAGGAATAATTTTGTATGTTGAGCAATTTTCAAAGAAAGTAACTCCAACATCAATATCATAGGTGTTATTCTGCATCGCACCTAAAAGACATAATGTAATAGTGCCTATAAGTTGTACTTAAAAAGGAAATCCGGGTTGGCATGTATTATCATTGTCTATGATAGAATTAATAGGAACTGCCATAGTTATAATTGCCCCTGTTGTCATGCAGAGCCAGCAATCATCAGCAAGGGTGTGGTTGGAATTATTAAGCAAGTAGAAGGTAGTTTCCAAAATATCTAATGTATTGGTATCTAAACCTGGGAGCTGAGATTTAGGCAACATTAAGGGATGATATGTGAGCTCAGGGATTTGGGGTTTCAAAAGTTTGATTATGTGAGGATGTTTGACAGCATCAGTGGTTCTTCCACCATCAGTGACCCCTGTAGGGGCCTTAATGGGCCAGCAGGAGGGTTTACCGACAGGGCCTTGGCAACCAGCTGACTGTAGCTTGGTGTATTTGCCTTCTACTCCCTGGTCAAATAGAACGGAGGTATAATGAATAGTGGTCCCCCCTGCTGCATGAGTTTTAGTTTGGGAGGCTTCAAAAAATTGTTCTCCCTGCTTGCTAACACAAATTGAGGGCGACACATAACAAGAGTCATGCCTCACCTGGGTATGCGAACAGGTTGCAGAAGAATTTTGGAGAGCTTTACTTGTACAAGGGGGAATAATCTTTGGCTTGTTAACACATACCCATTTAGGCTGATGAACTCCTCCAAGTTTATGGTCAACCTCGGCATGGAGGTAAGCCACCTTAGTCACGCAGTCAGCAGTCTCGGTCCAACTAGTGGGAGCCTGAGTCCAAGATCATCACTTGCATTCACAGGGGGGCCCAAAAACTTACACCATGATGTTGGAATGTGGAGGGCCAAGGCCTCCATGTACAAACCTGTTAAGCAGAAGTGCCTAAATCAGGATCCTCACACAGATTGTTGGCTGCATCTGAAAAAGAACAAAATTTGTCCTCAGGGGGAGGCCCTCCATCCCTGTGTTGAGGTAAGTCATTAACCTGTTTAACCAGGCATTTTGGTAACCATCTTGGGGCTGATTGCTCTTTGTCCAAAAGACAAGCTGAGCCTCGTCCCCGGATGAGAACAGGATCTGGACCTTTCGATTTATTTGTAAGGGAATTGCACCACATAAGAGGTGGGCTAACAGAATTGGACAAGGGATGCCAGTTTCTGTCTGCGGCCGAATGGCCTTCACTGTCTAGGGTAAGAAAAATAAGGGCAAGTAAGGCATGGTTAAGGCGATGCCTGGGAGTGGTAAATACAAGGGCAGAAGCCTTATGGAGGGTTATCCAAGTCTATAAGGTAAGGTGGGCACGTTCCACAACGCCTTGGCCCTGAGGGTTGTATGGAATTCCAGTAGTATGACGAATTTGCAAGGTAGCACAAAACTATTTAAACTTGGCACAGGTATATGCAGGATAATTATCTGTTTTAATATGTATTGGTTTACCCATTATGGAAAAGGCTGAAATAAGAGGAGAAAGGACATATTTGGTAGCCTCTCCTGAATGTGGTGATGCAAAAATAAAGTCGCTGAAGGTATCTATAGAAACGTGTATATATTTGGTAATTTCAAATTCAGGAAAATGAGTAACATCCATTTTCCAAAACTGATTGGGCAGTAATTCTCGGGGGTTAACTCTCATGTGTTGAATGGGGAGGGAGACAGTGCAACCTGGGCATTCTTTTACTATTTCTCGTGCCTGTTGCATGGTAATTTTACAAAGTAATTGAAGGCTCTTGGAATTTAGATGGTGAAGATTGTGTAACTCTGTGGCCTTTTGAATGGAGCCCACAAAAATTGGAAAGATGGAACGAGTTGCTGCATCAGCTTGGGCATTACCTTGTGTTAGAGGCCTGGGATGATCAGAGTGTGCCCTGATGTGTTCTAAGAAAAATGGGTGTTGTCTGGCCTGAATTAGCTGCTGAAGCTGATGAAAAAGAAAGGCCACATTGGAAGAAGCCTTAATGGTGGGGGAAATGTCCAGCAGGGGCACAGAATGAGCAATGTAGGCACTGTCTGTATAAATATTAACAGGATTATCAAAAAATATTATAAAAACTTGTGTTATGGCAAACAATTCCACAACCTGTGCTGATAGATAGTATCAAAGATGGTAGGCTGGTTATTGACAACAAAGAGCGCTCAGCCATTACTGGAACCGTCTGTAAAGACATTAAGGGCTTGAGGAATGGGAGCCTTTTGAGTAATTTTGGGAAAAATAAATGGATGTAACTGGACAAAATGTAAAAGGGGGTCATTGGGGAGGTGGTTATCAATTGTTCCCCAAAAGCCTGATAGGGCAATACCCCATTCATCCCGTGTCTGTATTAAAAATTTGGTTTGGTCCTTCATATATGGAATTAAATTATTATGAGGTTCTTTGCCAAAATGTTGTCGAGAATCAAATGACCTTTAATAATAATAGAAGCTACCTGAGCAAGATTAACAGTAATAACCTTGGAGGATGTGGTGGGTAAATGGACCCAAAGCAAGGGGCAGCCTTTATTTTTAAAATGTGGATCTCGCTGCCAAATTATTCCTGTGGGTGTATGAGGAGTTTGTTAAATAACCAGAACCAGAGGAAGGTTATAAGAAATTTGTGTAACAAACTGTTGGGCAATGGCTTCTGTGACTTGGTTTAATGCCTGTAATGCCTCGTGTGTAAGCTTTTGAGAGGAGGAGGGGTGGGAATCACCTCTCAAAATATAATTAAGGGACAAAAGTACACAAGTGGGTAATTTTAAATATGTTCTTAGCCATTTAATATTCCCCAGTAATTTTTGAAAATCATTAAGAGTGTGAAGATGGTCCACACGTAGTTGTATTTTAGGAATTTGAATCTGATTATCTTGAAGTTTAAGGCCCAAATAGGTATAACAGTCCTGTGTTTGAACCTTATCAGAAGCTATCTGTAGTCCCAAGGTAGTGAGGGTTTTGTAAAGGTCCAGGTAACAATTATTAACGTCATGGATATTAGGTGCAGCAATTGACAAATCATCCAATTAATGTAAAATATGAATTTGTGAACATTGCTCTCTCACAGGGTCTACTGCTTGAGCAACGTATTTTGGGCTAAGACTAGGGCTGTTGGCCATAACTTGGGGAAGAACCTTCCATTGAAATCTCTGCATAAGGCCCTGAAAATTAATGTGAGGGAGACTAAAGGCAAAATAGGGTCTATTTTCAGGATGTAAAGCAATGGTAAAAAAGCAATCTTTTAAGTCAACAACCATTTTACAATAGTTTTTGGGAATAGCCACTGGTGTGGGAATGCCTGGCTGTAGGGCTCCCATCAGGCATATAACTTTATTAATGACACACAAATCTTGTAAAAGGCGCCACTTGCCTGATTTTTTCTTGATAACAAAAATAGAATTATTCTATGGTGAGCTTGATGGCTCTACATAGCCAGCTGCCAGCTGTTCCTGCACTAACATGGAGGCAGCCTCCAATTTTTCTTGGGTAAGGGGCCACTGATCCACCGACACAGGAGTCTGAGTCTCCCAAATAATTTTATCTGCATGGGGTACAGGAGGGTCAGGGACCAACACTAAAAATCCAAATACCCAAGTCTATATGTATTTGTTTTTTGTAAGGGTTGTATAGGCTCAACCAGTCCTTGTCTCAGTCTCCCCATGCCTGTACCAGGGACAAAATTCATATGAAGCATTTGATGAGTCACCATGGAATTGGGACTGCAAAGAATAACTTACATTTGACTCAAAATATCTCGGACGTATAGGTTAAGATGAAGGTCAGGAACAAAGAAAGGAGTGACAGTTCCCATATTACCCTCTGTATCAGTCCAGCTAAGAGCCCTAGAGCTGACCAGAGGATTTTTTGACTGTCCTATCCCTTTAAGGTCTGTCAAGGATGGGGTGAGGGGCCAACCTGTTGGCCAGTATTTTTGAGAAATAATTGTGGCATCAGCTCCAGTATCAAGAATTCCTTGGAATTCCTTTCCTTCAATAATTAAGATAAGGGTGGGTCTATTGTGAGAAATGGGCTGAACCCAATATACATCAGAGGAGCCCAAGGAGGTAGTCCCCCTCGGTAGGTTTGAGTGGTGGAAGTGCCTCCTGAATCCAAGGGAAGGAGTATTAATTGTGCAAGTCTTGTTCCTGCTGGGATGGCCGTAACTCCATTAATAGCTGTGGCCAGTATTTTTATTTCTCCAGTGAAATCATTATCTTTAATGCCAGGGAAGACCTGAACACCTTGTAAGGTAGTAGAGGCTCTTTCAAGAATAAGGGCACACATATGAGATGGAGTGGGACCCATAATTCCAGTGGGTATTATCTGGGGCCCTTGCATTGAGTCTAATATTGTATCGGTGGCGGCAAAAAGGTCCAATCCTGCGCTGCCTGGGGTGGCTAATTGGAATGAGGCAATTGTGGAGAAGGATTTTGAGATAGGCTGCTGAGGGCATTTGTCTTAGATCTACACTCACTGGCCCAGTGATGACCTTTACCTCATCTAGGGCAAAGGGTAGCTGGGGGCAGTTTAGCCTCAGTTTGAAAAGACACTATTCTTAGGCTTTGTTTGCCTGTCAGACACTCACGTGCAAAATGGCCAGGTTGTTTACAAGTAAAGCAACTACGTGAGCCAGGATTGTGAAAGGCCTTGGTAAAGGTGGCACCGAGGGTGAGACCCATGGCAAGGGCTACACCCAACGCTGCACAGAGTCCAATAAAGTCAGAAAGTTTCACTTTTTTCTAATGTGGTCGAAGAACATCCTGACATGCCAGGTTGGCATTTTCAAAGGCAAGATGTTTTACAAAGGTGCTTTCGCTTTCGCTTGGTCCAAGCAAGAATCCCGCAGCTAGGTTAAGCCGGGGAACAAAGTCGCTATAAGGCTTGTCGGGCCCTTGTCGAATTTTTGCCAGGGAAGTCGTAGCAGAGGCCTTTTGAGGGAGGCGTCTCCAAGCATGTAAGCCAGCCATCTGAATCTGTGTCAAAAGTCCAGCAGGGAAACGTGCCAGTTAAGTTTTAGTGTCAAAAGGCGCATTGCCCACTAGCTTAACATAAGTCCAGGAATTAGAGGAGGGCTTAGTTAAATTTTTCTGAGCAGTTTACTGACAGTGCTCTTTGAAATCTGCATTCCATAACAGGAAGTCTGCGGCATTGAGGGTAGCTTGGTCTAAAAATTTCCAATCATTGGGAGTAAGACATTGTGTCATGTAGCTTTCTAATAATGCCTACGTGTAGGGTGCAATGGGTCCATAGTGAGCACAAGACTTTTTAAGTTTTTTCAAGAAAACGCAGGCTTAATGTTTTGTAGACACTCTGGGTTCCTTCCTGCATAGGGATGAAGTCCTCATCCTCTGAGTCCTGATCTCCTTGATCCATTTCCCCCGCTTCCTCCTCTTGATCCTCGTCTAAGTCTTTGACATCAACCTGGGCAGGCTTAACTATCTAACTGAGGGTGACTGAAAAGTGAGAACAGTCCAATGGAGCGGCTTAGCCTTTGTATTAGACCACTTTGGGCCAGCTTGTGTTGACTCCATGCCTAAGGCTAATGAATAAAGCTCAGAGTCAAGGGATCTTAATTCTTTTTAAACTTGGATCTCTTCCAGTCTATGTTGGAGAGACTCTCCCAAGGGAGCCAGGTTAGGCAAGGGAATTGGGGAAAAAAATATCTGGTGGGGGGATTTGGCCCCTGAAGGGCCAGAGCACAAAAAGCAGGAGAGATATAGGAGGGAGGTGGATGTGTAAGTCCTATAGGCTGTGGCTGGGTCCTAAGCAGTGGCAGGTCTTCTGTATCATAGGGAGTTGCTTCCTTCTCCAAGTTAGCCTTCTCCCCAGGGGTCAATGTGTCTCCAGGATTTAAAACTGGATAAAGGCGGTTGGTAACCATTGGAGCCCTATTCATTAGGGTGGTATTTTGAGGGGGACCAGGAAGGTTTCCAGGGTCCTGGGGAGACTGAGAATGGTCTATGTCTATACTAACTGATGGGCATGCGAGGGGGGACGAGAGGTCTTTTGCACAGTCTCTTTCCTAATCCTGAAAAGTTTTAAGGTACCATTGTCAAAGGGTGAACTTTTAAGAAATTCATTAATTAATTTCCAGTAAGAAAAGGTGGGAACAGGCAATTTTTCTGTCCAAAGGATTCATAATAATCTTTTAAACAGTCTCCTACTCTAAGCCATTTTTACCATTAATGGTCCCTTCAAGGTGAAATCATAGACACAATTCCCCTATGTATGAAAAGAAAAATTTTAAGTCCTTTTTCTTAACACGTGCCCCCCATGTCTTGAAGGAATCCTTGAGGCCCGACAAATACAAATCATGTGACAAAACTGCTTGACCCATGGTGGGTCACTCCCCGTGCGTCATCCCCACTCTCCTCCTGGATCTGTCTCTCGGTGGTGTCTGCTGAGGCAATTGTGAGCTCCGCTTGACCAAGTTTTCCAGGAGGACGGGGTTCCCTATGACTCAAAGGCTCGAGCCCCAGTCAGTGGGCGCCAGATGTCCCGGCTGGCAGGACACATCAACGTGGGCAGCGAACCAAGATAGGGAGGAATGAAGGGACAAGAGACACGAGAGATGACAGGAAGACAGGAGTTCTGATCAACCTTCAAAATACATTGTTCACACAGGGGATTTTATATGCTGGAGATGGGAAAGCTCTCTTATCGGCAGTTCCTGGATGTCTACACAAGGTGAGATAACCTCAGGATATTTCAGGAAGACAGATGGCCACAGGATGTCTCAGGGACACAGATGGCTAAATGATGTCTCCAAGAGATGATGTCTCCTTGGGTGTTGTTTCTTATAAGTGTCAGGCTATTCTTTGAAGGAGAATTCCTTCTACCCCTGACAGTCAGGGATTCAGTATTTCCAATGGAAAACTGAAAAAAGAATGCAATGTGTATGCAAATATGTGCTACCCCAAAATCTTCCCACTTTCATTCAGAACAATGCCTTGACATTACCTTCACCCCAAGTAAGACACAATTAGAGAAGATTTGAAAATCTGTGAATACACATCTGGAATGGAAAATGCTCAGGAGTTCACAAACTTGAAGGTGGTAGAGGAGTTTCCAAAAGCAAAGAACAGGGTAATAACTCCACAAACATGGAGCTCTGCCGGCATAAAGATTTCTTGAGAAACTGCTTCTGAGGTTGGGCACTTGAAATATATGTTGTTTTCAGGAGCTTTAGCTTCCTTTGTATTGAGACCATCAAATCTGGGTCTGCATCTATGTGACCTGGAGGACATGGTTTCATATTTTTCAATGGATATGAGGCAGTAGTGCTGAATTCTCTCTTTGTAGGTAAACTGTTGCCAATGGGGGCTAAGTGTCTCCCAGTGTGGACTGTGAAGACATTTAATCATCCTCCACTTTTGTGGTGTTTCTTGTAGCTGCACTGGGAGTTTGGTATTTGCTTCTTGAAATGCAAGGAGTTCAACTGGGACACAGTGCTCGAGGGAGTTCTGTCATGTGTGGTGGGTAAGGGTCTGCAAGAGAATGCACCAACCAGGCTTCTATCCCACATAGCTTGCCCCCTTGACCATATCAATCTGATTCTAAACATTGCACTGAAACCTCTCCATATAACAAGATGCCTTTACATACAAGGATCTAGAGGCTACACTATGTCAGTCACAAACTATTTGGAAGCCAATGCAAATCCAAATGACCCCACCACAGATGTTTTAACACACACCTGCACTCCACTGCTCTAGGCCGACTACTCATCAGGTTCCAAATTACTGGCATCTCTCTTCTACACCATTTTCATGAACACCAGTCAATCAAGGCACTGTTTGATACACTCATGATCATCAATAGGACATACAAAGTTTCTCCAGTGCGACCTGGTCATGGGAATTCAAAAATTTAATGGTATTTATCTAGCCATTTTTCAACGATGACATTGGAGGCACTGTGGGATTCAATTCACTCAGGAACCATTAAATGGAGAAAAAGCTCATTTCAATGAAAGCTCTAGAAAACGTTAACAGGCAAGGCTTCCCAAAGACAGGCCAAAAGGTCACATGAAGCCAGGTCCATTGAGGTCTACAATGTGAGGTCCATGTGTGTTTTGACTTGCAACAATGGCTGCCACGTCTTTAAGAATAAAATCATGTAATATCATTCCTGAGATTCCCAGTGCTCTGTGGAAAGCCACCCTGGGCCTAGATCTCAGTTTCCAAGGGCGAATCTCATGCGTGGCCTCCTAAAATCCCAACACAATACACAGCAATACTTCTTGGAGGTCAGTTCCAGAACTCAGTCTCTAGGGGAATCACACCAGTGTTCAAGCCCAGGTGGATCCAGTCAACTCTTCCAACCACGACTTAAATAAAAACAATTAAAACCAAAACACTCCCACATGGCCCTCATCTTCTCCCATATAGACACTCATCATAACCTCTGGCTGGAGTTTTCCATGAGGGTCGCAGGCCAAGACAATGTCCAACATAATCTCCCTTGCACCTCATTTGCCTAAATTCAGGGTGGCCTGGACACCCTTCCTGTTAACCAGAAGTGTTCAAATAGGCCTGCCCTTAATACTGTTCCATTTCTCCAATTTGAGGCCTTCTGACTGTGGGGTTTAGATTCTTTATGTGAATTGGAGTCATGAGAAAACCAAGGTCCTCTGCAGAGATTTGAAGAACTCACTTGACCCAAATGATCCCTATTCTCAATTGATGGATTTTAGGAACCTAAAAGGGGTAGGCAACAGAATTCATTAACAATGACTAAACTTTTTGCCATTTTGGTTTTGGATGCTCACATGGAATCTTTCTTTAGATCCATCAGGTGCTGAAAATCTAAGCCACAGCCTCACACAGGGCCAAGAGCCTGATCCAGACACATCCCTTTCCAAAGCAATTAAGCAAAGAGCCACAGGTGATGCCCATTCATTTCCATTTCAAAACTGTTTTCTTCAGGCTTCACAAAGGGGTGGTCTGAGGCAAAGACTTTCCTGACATTCAGGGCAAAAGAACAATAGGTAAGCAAAAGGCCCAAAGCAGGTTTATACACTGAGATTTTCCTGGTCACACGGATATCTGAGTTTTTTGATATGCTGGCCATTCCCTTAAGCTATCCAGTACATGGTCATGTAACAGACCTTGGAGTTGGTACATACCTTGGACAGAAAACCATGAGTGTATTCTGGAGAGTGGCCAGAATTCAGGAAGAAAACAGGGACTTATGAAGGTAGTAGGTGTTGCCCATCCATAAGGCAAGGCACACTCCATTCATAAATTGGGCAGGATGAATGCTGGGAAGCTTTCTACTAGACAGGACACATCCATTGTTGCATTCTCTTTTCTAATGTCTACAACCAGGGACACAGTGGGATACACAGACATAGAAACACTCACCTTGTAAAAGAATCTACTAGAAACAGTTCACTCCAAACCAAACAAACCACCTCTCTGATCTGGTTTCTTTGGCTAACTCTGTGAAGTTGTCAGGAACAAAGTGTTGAGCCACTACCTGCTTTCTCAGGAAATGTCCCTCTTCAGAACTCTCCTGGCATTTGGCTATCCTCACAGCAGTAGTTACCGAGAAAGACTGACTCTGTCCTTGGAAAATCCAAACAAGTGAGCCCACTGGGACTGGGATTTGGACTGCCTCTTGGTGCCTGGCTTCTTGGATACCAAGTTCAGAGAGTTCAATCACCAAGGAAATGAGGCATGTCACTTTCTTTGGAACTGAATGAGGCCACTGCCTTGGAAACCACATTGTCCTAAGAGTTGCTTCCAAGGGTCCCATGAGATGGAGGCTTCCCCTACTTTCTGTGACACTTTCACAAGTTAGAATGATATATCATCCATAGGCACCCAGGAACAGCTCTCCACACAGGCTGGTTTGATCCATCTTCTCTACAATAAGAAGAGAAAAGCTGATTCAGACACATTGCTTCATCCTGACCAGGTTGCTTGCCATGGAATATGACTTTTGCTCTCTCAGGTCCTTCGTACCTGCCTACAACTTCTCTGGGTATCATTTCTGTATGGACCTTTGAGGTTCTCAGCAGGTGGAAGGGCCCGTACTTTCCTGTATTCTAAGAACAACTCTGTCCCTGCTTTTCAGTAAAATGAGATTGAGGGAAGAGTGTATATTTAGGGTTAATAACAGGTTCAATTTGGGTTAGGAAATATTCTCTGTGATGAATTATGTTATTGGGAACCTGCGATATTTACAAAAATATAGAGGTGAAATATAAGAATGAAAACAGAAATCTACGTATGATTTGAAGGCCAGAAGGGCATTGGGCCCTTGATTGGGATACTTAGCTTTGAATTATGTTCTGCACAGATGTCTCAGAAAATTTGATATACAATGGCATAGGACCTGTACCTTGGAAGATTGAATGTAGAAGAGAACATCCACTCAAAAAAGGATAGTCATTAGGATTTGAAAGATAGTCAGTACGTTTAGGAAGAAGAGTGAGTATATGATTTGGACCAAAAGTTCTTTAGCAATAGGGTTTCTTATTTTCCAATAAACATGAGGAAGCAGTGCAGAATCCTCTCTTTGTAGGTCAACTGTGAGGACTGGAGACTAAGTGTCTCCCCGTGTGGACTGTGAAGCCATTTGTTCCTCCTCAACTTTTTGTGGTATTTTTGCTGCAGCACTGGGAGTTTGGTATTTGCATCACAAAATACAAGGAGCTCAACTGGGACACAGTGCTGGAGGGAGTTCTGTCACGAGTGGTGGGTCAGAGTCTGCGAGAGAATGCACCAACCAGGCTCTATCCCTCATATCTTGTCCCATTGCCGCCTTGTCCATATCAACCTCATTCTGAACATTGCCCTGAAACCTCTCCATATAACAAGATGCCTTTACATATAAGGGTCTGCTGGCTGCACCATGTCAGTCAAAAGCCATTTGGAATCCAATGGTAGATCCTCATGGCCCTACCACTGATGTTCTTTCACACACCTGCCCACCACTCCTCTAGGCCCACTACTCAGCAGGCTCCAACATACTGAAATCTCTGTTCTACACCATTTTCATGAAACCCAGTAATTCAAGGCACTGTCTGGTACCCTCATGATCAGCAACAGGACATACAAAGCTTCTCCAATGAATTTCCAAAATTTTATGGTATTTTTCTAGCCATTTTTCAAGGATGAAGTTGGAGGCACTGTTGGTTTCAATTCATTCAGAAAACATTAAATGTTGAGGAAGCTCATTTCAGTGAATGCTCTGGAGAACTCTCACAGGCAAGTCTTCCCAAAGAGTGGCCAAGTGGACACATGAAGCCAGGCCCATTGAGGTCTACAATGTGAGGTACGTGTGTGTTTTGACTCTCAACTATGGTACCGAAGTCTTTCAGAATAAAATCATGTGATATCCTGGCTGAGATTCCCAGTGATCAGAGGAAAGCCACCCTGGGCCTAGATCTCAGTTTCCAAGGGCAACTCTCATGCGTGGCCTCCTAAAATCCCAACAAAATTCATGGCAATACTTCTCTGAGGTCAGTTCCAAAACCCAGTCTCTAAGGGGAATCACACCAGAGTTCAAGCCCTGGTGGACCCAGTCATTTCTTCCAACCGCCTCACAAATGACCAAAATTAAAACCAAAACTCTCCCACATGGCCCTCATCTTCTTCCATATAGTCACTCATCGTAACCTTTGCCAGGAGTTTTCCATGAGGGGCACAACCAAAGACAGTGTCCAAAATAAACTCCCTTGCCCCTCATTTGCCAATATTCAAGGTGGCCTGGACACCCTTCCTGTGAACCACGAGTGATCAAATAAGCCTGCCGTTAATACTGCTCTATTTCTCTAATTTGAGGCCTACTGACTTTTAGGTATAGATTATTTATGTGATCTGGAGTCATGAGAAAACACAAGAACCTCTGCGGGACTTTGAAGAACTCATTTGACCCAAAGAATCCCTAATACGTTAATCCCTAATACTCGTTAATACGGCACTGCTTCTCCAATTTGAGGCCAATTGACTGTGGGGTTTAGATTCTTTATGTGAATTGGAGTCATGAGAAAAACCAAGCACCTATGGGCTAGCCTCTGCAGGGTTTTGAGGAACTCATTTGACCCAAATGATCACTAGTCTCACTTGATGAAGGTCAGGAACCTTAAGAGGTAGGCAAGAGACTTCATTCACAATGACTGCTCTTTTGGCAATTTTTGTTTTAGATGCACACATTGGATCTTTTTTTTTAGATCCTTCAGGTGCTGAGAATCTAAGACATAACCTCACACAGGGCCAAAAATCTGATTCAGACACATCCCTTTCCAAAGAAATTAAGTAAAGAGCCACAGGTGATGCCCTTTCATTTCCATTTGAAAACTGTTTTCTTCATGCTTCACAAAGGTTTGGCCTGAAGAAAAGACCTTCCTCACATTCAGGGCAACAGAACAATTGGGAAGCACAGAGCTTGGAGGTGGTACAAATCATGGAAACAAAATCGTGAGCCTATTCTGAGAGTGATCAGTTTTCAGGAAGAAAACAGGAACTTAGGAAGATAGTAGATGTTGCCCATCCATAAGTCAAGCCGCAGTCCATTCATACACTGGACAAGATAAATCCTGGAATGCTTTCTACTAGACAGGACACATCCATTGATGCATTCTCTTTTCTAATGTCTACAACCACGGACACAGTGGATGCACAGAAAAAGAAACACTCGCCTTGCGAAATGTCTTACCAGAAACAGTTCACTCCAAACCAAACAAACCACCTTTCCTAACTATTCTTAGAACATGAGACAAAACCTCAAACCCACACCCAAACCCACAAAGGCACCTCCTTCCCCCAAGTAGGTCTGTAACTATCGGGAGTGTCCTCTGAATGGTGGGCCATACTATGTTCCACTGAAATGGCCTGTGCTGTGTCAGATCTGGTCTCCTTGGCCAACTCTGTGAAGTTTTCATGAGCCAGCGGTGATCCACTACCTGGTTTCTCAGGAAAGGCCCATCTTCAGAGCTTTCCTGACATTTGGCCATCCTCACATCAGTAGGTACCAAGAAAGACTGACTCTGTCCTTGGTAAATCCAAACAAGTGAGAACACTGAGACTGGGACTGGGACTGGCTCTTGGTGCCTGGCTTCCCGGATCTGAGACTTCCATCACCAACGAAGTAAGGTGAGGTTACTTCCTTCAATATCTTAATGAGGTCACTGCTTTGGCAACCACTTTGTCCTAACAGTTCCTTCCAATGGTCCTATGATGGAGGTTGCCCCTACTTCCTGTGATACTTTCACAAGTTAGAATGGTATATCAACCATAGGCATCCGGGAACAGCTTACCACACAGGACTGGTTTGGTCCATCTTCTCTACATTAAGAAGAGAGAGGCTTATTCAGAAGCTACCCTTCATCCTTACCAGGTTGTTTCCCATGGAAGGTGACTTTTGCTCTCTCAGGTACTTCATAGCTGCCTGCATCTTTCCCTGGGATCAAATCTGCATGGACCTTTGAGGTTCTCAGCAGGTGGAAGATCCCCTACATTCCTGTATTTTAAGATGAACTCTGTCCCTGCCCTTTTGTAAAGTTAGATTGACGGATCAGTGTATGGTTAGGGTTAATACCTTGTTCGATTTGTGTTATAAATCATTCTGCAGGATGATTACTGCTATTGGTAACCTGCAATATTTATAAGATTATAGAGGTGAAATATAAGTACAAAAACAGAAATCTATGTAAGATTTGTAGCACAGAAGGGCATTAGGCCCTTGATTTGGATACTTAGCTTTGAATTACATTCTGCAGAGATGTCTCAGATAATGCGATATACAATTGCAAAGGACCTTGTACTTTGGATGATTGATTGTAGAAGAGAACATTTACTCAAATTGGGAGAGTCAGTAGGAATAGGAAGATAGTCTGTAGGTTTAGGAAGAAGAGTGAGTATAAAATTTGGAACAAATGTTCTTTAGCAATAGGGTTTCGGTTATAGAGTGAATGTAAATGTAAGCACATGTGAAGACTCAGTCACAATGATGAACTGGAGAAAATATAGGAAAAAAGAAATCAATAGAGACATTACAAAATCAGGCAATTATAATGTGAGTGATAGGATTAGACATTTTCAACATGGTTAAGATTGAATGCATAATCTTAGGAAGAAAAAAATATGTAGTTACCAATAGGAATAACATTTGAAAGCATTAGGCAACCTGGACATGGATGTTTTTAGTAATCCATGTTCACTTTCCATTTAGGCTTTGGTACAATCATAAGTGTGACCTTTGCATTTTCTGCCCAGAAAATTATTGTGATAAAATGTATCTGTGGATCATGTGATATGAGTATTTCTTTCACCATTTCTGGGAGCAATATTTGAAGACATATAAATTAGTATTGGGGGTACAAAGTGGTGTACCATGTGTCAATGAATATAGAGATAATGGATGAATAGAATATACTGTGAATAAATAATCTAACTGGTTCCACTTTAAATAATGGATTGAATTGATATCTGAAAATATATAAGATATCATATATTGACATACAATCATTCATTCCAACCAGTTATATATCTAATGGTAATCTTAGGGTTATTGTTTATCATGAAGTGTGTGTGAGTTTTGCTTCAAAAGTGATTATGGAAATCGAAAATAATGTGTTTGGAAAGAAGTCTCATGAAAAGACCAGTCAAGAAATATGGAGGAATACATGAGTTGTGAAGCAGGAAGTGATTGAAAGTGAAACAAATGCCTATAACTTTGCTAAATTGTGGATGAAATATATATACAATGATGTGCATAAACTGATGAAATAGTAGTGTACCAGTGTTGAATACAAATGAACGGCAAAATACATATCATGTCCCATAGGGATCGACTTGCATTGATGTTAAACTGAGTCAGTTACTGTAGAAATATTAGGATTCGCGTGCATCATTCACTGAATTTAGTTTTCTTTTTTTAAAACTTTTTATTAATGGTTGTTCAAAACATTACATAGTATTGTGGTGAGCGTCACAGGTTGGGGGGCCTGGCTTGAGGAAAAAAAAAGAGAAGGCCCTAGACACTCAGCATTGGAGATCCGCCCATTCTGGGATAAAGAGTTGCTGCACAGTGATTGCTTCCCACCTATTGAGAGTAGAAGCTTGGCCCAATGCACACAGCTCCACCTACTGGAAGAGAAGTTAATTGAACTCTATTACTGCATGTATTATTATTATTTTTTTCTTTTTATTTTCTTCTTTTTCTTTCATTTTCATTTTTTTGTTGTTGTTCTTTAACTTTTTTTAATGTTTTTATTTTTTAAAATTTTTAAAATTGATTATTTTATGATTCTTTTAAATTTTAATTTTCATTTTTATAATTATCATTATTATTTCTAAAAAATTTTATTTCTTTCTTTATTTTCTATTTTTTTTTCTTTTGTCTTTTCATTTCTTTTCAATTTTCTTATTCTCCCTTCCTTGAATTCTACCTGCCTACTCTCATTCTCTTTAGTGACTTCTTCCCATCCCTACTACTATCTTTCCTCCCAAGCTTCAAATAAATTTATAAGAGTAAGCAGTAACTCAGCAGTCAAACAGAACAAGAAGTAACATTAGCAGCATAAAAAAGCAAGGATGAAAATGTGTACAAACAATGAAGGACAACCTAGATAATCAGGAGGACCTAGAATCATCAGGAAAATGGTCATATAAAGAACTCAAGGAATACCTTAGACAGATGGAATGGAACCTTAAAGAGGATACGAGACAGCAATTCCAAACAGTGAAAGAACACATTGAAAATGAATTACATAAACAGATAAAAGAAGAAGTTAAGCGTCTTTATCAGGAGATAGAGATAATAAAAGAAATCAAACAATAATTCTAGAAATGAAGGAAACGATAAACCAAATTAAAAACTCAATTGAGAGTATCACTAACAGAGTGGAGCAAGTAGAAGCCAGAACGTCAAATAATGAAGAAAAAAATATCATCTTGAAAGGAGTCTAGCCAAGTCCGAAAAACTGGTAAAAAATCATGAGAAAAACATCCAAGAGATATGAGATAACATAAAAAAAACAAACTTATGAGTCATCTGGACAGAGGAAGGTACAGAGATTCAAACCAAGGGAATGAGTAACCTGCTGAATGAAATAATTTTAGAAAACTTTCCAGAAATAAAAAAGGAAACGGTTATACAAATTGTAGATGCATACAGGACACCAAGCACACAAAATCACAGTAGACCAATGCCAAGACACATTGTTACGAAAATATCCAATAAACAGAACAAAGAGAAATTATTAAAAGGTACATGAGAAAGGAGGCAGATGACATTCAGGGGTAAACCAATAAGGTTAACAACAGATTTTTCATCACAGACGCTGAAAGCGAGAAGATCCTGGAACAATGTATTTCAAATACTGAAAGACAATGGATGCCAACCAATAATTCTGTATCCAGCAAAATTAAGCTTCAGGTACGACAACAAAATAAAAATATTTCATAATTAACAAAAGCTAAAAGAATTTGCAGCCAGAAAACCAGCATTGCAAAGTGTCTTGAGCAAAACACTACACGAGGAAGAAATGAAAAACAACAACCAAAACTATCACTGGGAAGTGCCTCAGTAATAACAGAGGGCGGGGGAAAAGCTAATCATGGAGAAACAAACTAAATTAAAAAAAAATAAATAATCAAAATGGCTGGCAGTACAAACCATATATAAATAGTAACTCTAAACCTTAATGGTTGAACTCTCCAATAAAGCGAGATAGGCTGGTAACTTGGATTATAAAAACAAATCCAACAATATGTTGCCTCCAGGAGACACATCTGAATGGAAAAGGCATACACAGGCTGAAGGTGAAAGGTTGGGAAAAAATATACCATGCACACGGTCCTCGTAAGCAACCAGGGGTGGCCATCCTCACATAGAATAAAATCGACTTCAAGACTAAGTTATTCAAAAGGGATAAGTATGGATATTATATAACTTTAAAAGGAATCATTCACCAACAAGACATAAAAATTATCAATATTTATGAACCAAATAATGGTGCTGCGACCTTCATAAAACAAATTGTCCTCAAGTTCTGGAATCAAATAGACAACAACACAATAATTATCGGTGACTTCAACACAGCTCTCTCACCATTGGACAGATATTTCAAACAAAAGTTGAATTAAAAAAATATAGAATTCAATATCACAATCAATAACCTAGACTTAACTGAAATATATAGAATATACCAACCATCATCAAATGGATATACTTTTTTTCAGCAGCACATGGATCCTTCTCAAAAATAGACCATATATTATGCCATAGGGCAACCCTCAGTAAATATAAAGGGGTGGAGATAATACCATGCATTTTTTCTGACTATAATGGAATGAAACTGTAAATCAATGATAAAAGAAGGAAGAAAAGTCCTACATCACATGGAAAATGAACGATATGTTACGGAATGATCAATGGGTTACAGAAGACATAAAGGTGGAAATCAAAAAATTCTTAGAGATAAACGAAAACACAGACACAACATATCGGAATCTACGGGACACAATGAAAGCAGTTTTAAGAGGGAAATTCATCGCCTGGTGGTCATTCCTCAAAAAAAAAAAAAAGGAAAAACCAACAAATAAATGAGTCACAACACACGTTACAGAACTCTCTCCAGCACTCTGTCCCAGTTGAACTCCTTGTATTTTGTGAAGCAAAAACCATATTCCCAGTGCAGCAGCAAGAAGCACCACAAAATGTGAAGGATGACCAAATGTCTTCACAGTCCCCACCAGGAGACACTTGGTTTCCTGTGGCCACAGTTTACCTACAAAGAGAGAATTCAGCACTGCTGCCTCAGGTTCATTGGAATATAAGAAACCCTGTCTTCCAGGTCACATAGATGCAGACCCAGATTTGATGGTCTCACTACAAAGGAAGCTAAAGCTCATGACAACAACATATATTTCAAGTGCCCAACCTCAGAGGCAGTTTCCCAAGAAGTCATAGGCCAGCAGAGCTCCATGTTGGTGGAGTGTTTACCCTGTCCCTTACTTTTGGAAGCTCCTCTACCACCTCCAAGGTTGTGAACTCCCGAGCATATTCCATTCAGATACATAATCACAGATTTTCACACTTTTCTCCTCTTATTGTGTCTTAGTTGGGGCGAAGGTAATATCATGGCACTTCTCTGGATGTGAGTGGGAAGATTTTTGTGTAGCACATGTTTACATACACATTGGAGTCATTTTCCAATTTTCCATTTGAAATACTGAATCCCTGACATTAACCCCTACCCTTCTGGACTCTGACTAATAATCTTAATATGATGGTGAGAAATAACCCAAAAAGAATAGAAATACAAGCAGTTCAGAGGAGGCATGGTGTGCAGTTGGAATTGCCTTTTGCATTATATAGTGTAGGAGTTATAAATCTAGTCAATTTTTTGTTGAAATAACTCTACATGTGTTTTTAAAGTTAACAAATATGTGAATTCCTGTCTCCCTTTCTCTGTAGCCTATACGGTGCATGTATTTTTATATGCACATAGAAAATCCTATCTGGTATCACACGTATATACTTGTGAGGTGGCTGAATTGGCAGATACAAATTGTGAGAAGAGATCACTCCTCCTAAACGCTGTTGGAACTGAAAATTCAACCTATGGGTGAGCTTCCAAGTTGAATAACATTATACATAAATCCATGTTCTGTAAATGAATATTTTTGCATCTGTGGACTATATATATTTCATGATGAATTTCGATTGCATATATATTGCTACTTTTTTTCTTTTATTGGTTGTTCAAAACATTACAAATCTCTTCACATATCATATTTCATACATTAGATTCAAGTGGGTTATTGTTGGGGTTCAAGTGTGCATAGTTTAGCTCCCTCAGGCCTGACACTTTGCAAGAGCTGTGGCTGTGATTTAGGTCAGCTGAGGCAAACCTCAGTTAGGAGGAGGAAACGTTCTCTTCCCCTTATCGCAAGTCACAAGCTCTGCATGGTTTGGCCAAGAGGAAGAAGCTTCCTGCATACTTGTCCTGGGAATAGTACATTCTGAAGAGATAAATGACTGCTCAGGGGAGTAGACAATGTCCACAAAGAACTTTAGGAGGGTACTTATCAAATAAGCAGGAATGATCTGAAGTTAGCTCTGTGTATCCGCTGAGGCATGTTATCTGGGCAATGTGGGCAAAGTGTTATTGAAGAATTGCTTGCTTTGTTAGAAGAAGAATATAAAAGGAACTTACAAATAAACCTCAGCATGCAGTTGCAATTGCTGCCTTTGCTCTGCATCCCCTGTGTCCCGGTTATTTCGTGACCCTTACCCAGGGACCCGAACGCACTAGACGTTCACAATTGGCGCCCGAACAGGGACCCTGCTGGATTGTCAGGAAGGGTAAGTTTTCTTTTTCTTTATATTACAGGGTGATGGGACAATCTTCATCTTCTCCTTTTTTACGTATTCTTAGGCATTCACTTGCCGTCTATGGTATTAACATTTCTCATTCTGATATAGAGATGTGTCTTAAGGTCGTCAGGGAATGGAATCCCTGGTTCCCGGAGGAAGGATCTATGGATGTAGATAATTGGAAACGGGTCCGTCACAATGTTGAAAAGGCTATGAGACAAGGTGAAAAAATTCCGATTCGGTTTTGGTCTATCTGGTCTATTTTATATACAATGTTTAAAGCTATGGAGGAAGAAAGGTTGATTGGCAATTTACAAAAGGAGCTAGCTCCCTCTATTCTAGATCTCCCTCTGGATATTAGTGAAAAAGAAGAGGTAGTAAAAGATACGCAACAATTGACTCATAAATCTTCACAAAATTATGCTGATTTAATTGGTAATGATAAGCAAGAGAAAACGAAAGAAAAAACGATGATTGACGATCGCTCCGTTTCGGAGCAATTCAAGCTTGTTATGGAGGAGGTTCTGGGACGTCTTAATAAATTAGAAGCTAAAATGGACCCTAGGCCTTTATCGGGAACCAAGCCCTCTGCCCCTCTGGCCATTAACCCTTTTTTGGCAGCTTCTTTAAAGGCTGTCCAGGAAATGGACTCAAAGCCTTCTGACGATGAGGACACAACTCCCTTCTTTGCTTTTCCTATAATCAGGCCTGATCCAGCTAATGGAATGGCACATCCACCTCGGTATGAGGGGATTGATATTGATCATATTGGTAGATTAAAAAAGGCAGTGACAACGTACGAACCTCAATCCCATTATGTAAAAGAATTGCTTAATGCTTTTGCTACTCATTATAATAATTTTGCTCCTGAGGATTGGAAGATTGTGGGCTGTGCTCTTTTACGGGAGCCAGAATATCTTCAATGGCACATGTGGTTTTTAGAAGGATGTGCCACTAAGGCTAGAGAAAATGGTAATAGTCAAAACCCTGTTATTCGTGTCATAGGATACCCTATGTTATCTGGCACTGGTATGTTTGATGACATTCAACATCGGATTAATATTCCTCCTGAGATTCATGAGCAATTGAAGGAAATAGCTTTAGAAGCTTGGAACAAAATTAGACCTACTGGAGAATATTATGGCAAATGGATGTTACACATGTCCCCTTGTTTGGACGTTATTCTTGTGTTCATGTTACTATTGACACATACTTTAAATTTTTGTGGGCTACCGCTCAAAATGGAGAAACCACCCGTCATGTTATTCAACACTTAGTGGAAACATTTGCTATTATGGGAATTCCTGCTATGATTAAAACTGATAATGGCCCGGCATATACTAGTAAAAATTTTAAAGACTTTTGTGAATTGTATGATATTGTTCATCTAACCGGAATAGAATATAATCCACAAGGACAAGCTTTAGTAGAACGTGTACATGCTACGCTTAAAACACAAATTAAAAAATTAAAAAGGAGGAAAATGACAGATTTAAATATGCACTTGTTTAGACATTTACAAAATCAACCTAAAGCATTGTTACATCAAGCCTTATTTATTTTAAATTTCCTTAAACTTCCACAAGGAGAAATATTGACAAGAGCAGAACGACATTTTGAGCAAAAAACCTTAGAAATAGTTCATGAACCAATTTGGATAAAAATTGCGGCAGATGCTGAATGGCAGCCAGGGATTTTACTTTGTAGGGGAAAGGGCTATGCTTATGTTTCAACAGAAAATGGACACGGGCAGTGGCTCCCAGGGCGGTGGATCCAGACCCATCACAATCAGAATGGCACCAAGGGGGGCACCCTATCCACTACCCCAGCCGAGGAATCAAGATCCTGAGCTTGATGTTCCGGTGACAACAATGGCGGAATTGCTGACCCACGCTTGGCTTCAGTGCAGTACCCTCATCATTTACAAACACATTTATGGAAAATTGCTGCTGCAACTAAACCTGTAATTTTTGTCTAATGGCTCTTTCTCTGGGACTAGTCAATCTGCTGCTTCTTATAATTTTACTGTATTTAAAGAATATAATATAACTACATGTGCGCCCATGCCATACCTGTTCTTAATTGGAAATGTTACTTTTGATAAGGAAATTTTATGCTTTAATTGTAAATTGTATACCTGTATTAATACATCTGTTTCTATTCCTTCTGGTTATTCCATTGTGCTGTTACAACAGCGCTCTCACATTTGGCTTCCTGTGAACTTACAACGACCATGGTCCCAAGATCCTGTAAATACTTTGGTTCTGGAATTTTTTAGACAATTGTTAAAACGTACTAAACGGTTTGTGGGAGTTATTGTTGCTGTAATTCTAAGTCTTATTGCAGTGGCTACAGTTGCTACAGTTTCAGGGATAGCTTTACATACTTCTTTACAAACAAAACATTTTGTTGAGGAATGGCATAAAGATTCACATGAGTTATGGCTATCCCAGGCTCAAATTGATTCTAGACTTCAAACTCAAATAGATATTTTAAAACAAACAGTTAATTGGTTAGGAAAAAAGATACTCACCTTAGAACAAGAAATGAGATTGAAATGTGACTGGAATTCAACTTCTTTCTGTATAACTAATATACAATATAACCAAAGCTTACACGAATGGAGTATCATACAAAATTATCTTGATGGTAATAAAACAGCTCAATTAATGATTGATTCTTTACAAAAAGATATATTTGAAATTTTTGGAAAAGGGTTTCAATACGATGATGCTGCACAAATAGCTGAATTGTTTTTAAAACAGTTAGAGGGATTAGATCCCAAAGGAATTGCTCATACAGCTGGAGGAAGGGGAATAGTGTTATGCTTAGTTATTATCCTGTTTGTAATTATATATTGTATGTGCATAAAACCATCTCAAGACTCAATATTAACTTTGTGGAAAACTGTTTTAGAAAAACAAAAGAAAAAGGAAGGAATTGTTGGGGTTCAAGTGTGCAGAGTTTAGCTCCCTCAGGCCTGACACTTTGCAAGAGCTGTGGCTGTGATTTAGGTCAGCTGAGGCAAACCTCAGTTAGGAGGAGGAAACGTTCTCTTCCCCTTATCGCAAGTCACAAGCTCTGCATGGTTTGGCCAAGAGGAAGAAGCTTCCTGCATACTTGTCCTGGGAATAGTACATTCTGAAGAGATAAATGACTGCTCAGGGGAGTAGACAATGTCCACAAAGAACTTTAGGAGGGTACTTATCAAATAAGCAGGAACGATCTGAAGTTAGCTCTGTGTATCCGCTGAGGCATGTTATCTGGGCAATGTGGGCAAAGTGTTATTGAAGAATTGCTTGCTTTGTTAGAAGAAGAATATAAAAGGAACTTACAAATAAACCTCAGCATGCAGTTGCAATTGCTGCCTTTGCTCTGCATCCCCTGTGTCCCGGTTATTTCGTGACCCTTACCCAGGGACCCGAACGCACTAGACGTTCACAGGTTATGAACTCCCATTTTTACCCCAAATACAGATTGCAGAATCACATCGGTTACACATCCACATTTTTACATAATGCCCTATTAGTTACTTTTGTATCCTGCTACCTTTCCAATACTCTACTATTCCCCCCTCCTCTCCCCTCCCATCTTCTCTCACTACCCCATCTACTCTAATTCATTTCTCTCCTTGTTTATTTTCCCATTCCCCTCACAACCTCTTAAATGTAATTTTGTGTAACAATGAGGGTCTCCTTCCATTACCATGCAATTTCCCTTTTCACTCCCTTTTCCTCCCACCTCATATCTTTGTTTAATGTTAATCTTTTCTTCCTGCTCTTCCTCCCTGCTCTGTTCTTAGTTGCAATCCTTATATCAAAGAAGACATTTGGTATTTGTTTTTTAGGATTGACTAGCGTCACTAAGCATAATCTGCTCTAGTACCATCCATTTTCCTGCAAATTCCATGATTTTGTCATTTTTTAGTGCTGCGTAATACTCCAGGGTGTATAGAAGCCACATTTTTTTTTATCCATTCATCTACTGAAGGACAACTGTGTTGGTTCCACAGTGTAGCAATTGTGAATTGTGCTGCTATGAACATCGATGTGGCAGTATCCCTGTAGTACACTCTTTTAAGGTCTTAAGGGAATAGTCCAAAAAGGGAAATAGCTGGGTCAAATTGTTGTTCCATTCCCAGTCTTCCCCAGAATCTCCATACTGCTTTCCAAATTGGCCGCACCAGTTTGCGGGAACATCTCTCCACACAGGCCTGGTTTGGTCCTTCTTCTCTACATTAAGAAGAGAAAGGCTTATTCAGACACAACCCTTCATCCTTAAAAGGTTGTTTCCCATGGAAGATGACTTTTGCTCTCTCAGGTCCTTCATTGCTGCCTACATCTTCTTCAGGGATCAAATCTACATGGAACCTCAAAGGTTCTCAGCAGGTGGAAGATACCCTAAATTCCTGTATTGTAAGATGAACTCTGTACCTGCTCTTCTGTAAAGTTAAGTTGAGGGAACAGTGTATGGTTAGGGTTAATAACATGTTCGATTTGGGTTAGTAATCATTCTGCTGGATGAATAATGGTATTGGAAAACTGCCATATTTACAAGAATATACAGCTGAAATATAAGTATGAAAACAGAAATCTAGGTAAGATTTGAAGTCCACAAGGGCATTAGGCCCTTGTTTGGGATACTTAGCTTTGAATTACGTTCTGCAAAATTGTCTCAGATAAATCGATAATCCATGGCATAGGACCTTGGACCTTGGATGATTGATTGTAGAAGAGAACATCCACTCAAAATAGGATAGTCGGTAGGTTTAGGAAGAAGAGTGAGTATAAAATTTGGACCAAATGTTCTTTAGCAATAGGGTTTTGGTTATAGAGTGAATGTAAATGTCAGCACATGTGAAGAGTCAGTCACAATGATGAACTGGAAAAAATATAAGAAAGAAGATATCAATAGAGACAATACAAAATCAGGCAATTATAATGTGAGTGATAGGATTAGACATTTTCAACAGGATTGAGATTGAATAGATAATCTTAGGAAGAAAAAAATAGGTAGTCACCAATAGGAATGATATTTGAAAGCATTAGGCAACCTGGACATGGATGTTTTTAGTAATCCATGTTCACTTTCCATTTAGGATTTGGTACAATCATAAGTGTGACCTTTGCATTTGTGCCCAGAAAATTATTGTGATAAAATATGTATGTAGATCATGTGACATGATTATTTCTTCCACTATTACTGGGAGCAATATTTGAAGACATATAAATTAGTATTGGGGGTACAAAGTGGTGTACCCTGAGTCTATGAATATAGAGATAATGCATGAATAGAACTTACTGTGAATAAATAATATAACTGGTTCCTCTTTAAATAATAGATTGAATTGATATCTGAAAATATATTAGAAATCATAAATTGACATAAAATCAGTCATTCCAACCAGTTATGTATCTAATGGTAATCTTAGGGTTATTGTTTATCATGAAGTGCGTGTGAGTTTTGCTTCAAAAGTGATAATGGAAATGGAAAATATTGTGTTTGGTAAGAAGTCTCATGAAAAGACCAGTCAAAAAATATGGAGGAATACATGTGTTCTGAAGCAGGAAGTGATTGAAAGTGAAACAAATGCCTATAAATTTGCTAAATTGTGGATGAAATATACATCCTATAATGTGCATAAACTGATGAAATAGTAGTGTACCAGTGTTGAATAAAAATGAATGTCAAAATGTACGTCATGTCCCATAGGAATCTACTTGCATTGATGTTAAACTGGGTCAGTTACTGTAGAAATATTAGGATTCGCGTGCATCATTCACCAAAGTGAGTTTTCTTTTTTTTTTTAATTTTTATTTATGATTCTTCAAAACATTACATAGTTCTTGATGTATCATATTTCACACTTTGATTCAAGTGGGTTATGAACTCCTATTTTTACCCTGTATACAGATTGCAGAATCAAATCAGTTACACATCCATTGATTCACATATTGCCTTACTACTGTATGTTGTATTCTTCTGCCTTTCCTATCCTCTACTATCCCCCCTCCCATGCCCTCTCCTCCCCTCTTCTCTCTCTAATCCCACTACTCTAATAAATTTCCCCCTTGTATTATTTTTCCCTTTCCCCTCACTTCCTCTTGTATGTAATTTTTTATAACCCTGAGGGTCTCCTTCCATTTCCATGCAATTTCCCTTCTCTCGCACTTTCCATCCCAACTCACATCCCTGTTAAATGTTAATTTTCTTCTCATGCTTTTCGTCCCTTCTCTGTTCTTAGTTACTCTCCTTATATTAAAGAAGACATTTGGCATTTGTTTGCTAGGGTTTGGCTAGCTTCACTTAGCATAATCTCCTCTAATGCCATCCATTTCCCTGCAAATTCTATGATTTTGTCATTTTTTAATGCAGAGTAATACTCCGTTGTGAATAAATGCCACTTTTTTTTTATCCATTCATCTATTGAAGGGCATCTAGGTTGGTTCCACCGTCTTGCTATTGTGAATTGTGGTGCTATGAACATCGATGTAGCAGTTTCCCTGTAGCATGCTCTTTTTAGGTCTTTAGGGAATAGAATGAGAAAGGGAATAGCTGGGTCAAATGGTGGTTCCATTCCCAGCTTTCCAAGAAATCTCCATACTGCTTTCCAAATTGGCTACACCAATTTGCAGTCCCACCAGTAATGTACAAGTGTACCTCTTTCCCCACATCCTCCCCAGCACTTGTGTTTGTTTGGCTTCATAAATGCTGCCAATCTTACTGGAGTGAGATGGTATCTTAGGGTGGTTTTGATTTGCATTTCTCTGATTGCTGGAGATGGTGAGTATTTTTTCATGTACTTGTTGATTGATTGTATGTCCTCCTCTGAGAAGTGTCTGTTCAGATCCTTAGCCCATTTGTTGATTGGGTTATTTGTTATCTTATTGTCTAATTTTTTGAGTTCTTTGTATATTCTTGATATTAGGGCTCTATCTGAAGTGTGAGGAATAAAGATTTGTTTCCAGGATGTAGGCTCCCTATTTACCTCTCTTATTGTTTCTCTTGCTGCGAAAAACCTTTTTAGTTTGAGTACGTCCCATTTGTTGATTCTAGTTATTAACTCTTGTGCTATGGGTGTCCTTTTGAGGAATTTGGAGCCCAACACCACAGTATGTAGATCGTAGCCAATTTTTCTTCTATCAGACGCCATGTCTCTGATTTGATATAAAGCTCCTTGATCCATTTTGATATAACTTTTGTCCATGGCGAGAGAAAGGGATTCAGTTTTATTTTGTTACATATGGATTTGCAGTTTTCCCAGCACCATTTGTTGAAGATGCTATCCTTCCTCCATTGCATGCTTTTAGCTCCTTTATCAAATATAAGACAGTTGTAGCTTTTTGGATTAGTCTCTGTGTCCTCCATTCTGTACCATTGGTCCACCTGCCTGTTTTGGTACCAGTACCATGCTGGGTTTTTTTTTTTTTTTTTTTTTACTATTGCTCTGTAATATAGTTTGAAATCTCTTATCGCTATACCGCCTGATTCACACTTCCTGCTTAGAAATGCTTTTGCTATTCTGGGTCTTTTATTTTTCCATATGAATTTCATGATTGCTTTCTCTATTTCTACAAGAAATGCCCTTGGGATTTTGATTGGCATTGCGTTAAACCTATAGAGAACTTTTGGTAATATCACCATTTTGATGATGTTAGTTCTGCCTATGCATAAACAGGGTATATTTTCCATCTTCTAAGATCTTATTCTACTTCTCCTTTTAGGGTTCTGTAGTTTGCATTGTATAAATCTTTCACCTCTTTTGTTAGGTTGATTACCAAGATTTTTTTTTTTGAGGATATGTGAATGGAGTGTTTTTCCTCATTTCTGTTTCAGAAGTTTTGTCGCTGATATACAGAAATGCTTTTGATTTATGCATGTTGATTTTATATGCTGCCACATTGCTGAATTCATTTATTAGTTCTAGTAGTTTTTTTTGTAGACCCTTTTGGGTTTTCTATATAAAGAATAATGTCATCTGCAAATAGTGATATTTTAAGTTCTTCTTTTTCTATTTTTATGCCTTTAATTTCTTTCGTCTGTCTAATTACTCTGGCCAGTTTCGAAAACTATATTGAATAGAAGTGGTGATAGAGGACATCCCTGTCTTGTTCCAGATTTTAGAGGGAATGCCTTCAATTTTTCTCCATTCAGAATGATACTAGCCTGAGGGTTAGCAAAGATAGCTTTTACAGTGTCGAGGTAAGTTCCTGTTATCCCTGGTTTTTCTAATGTTTTGAACATAAAGGGATGCTGTACTTTGTCGAATGATTTTTCTGCATCTATCTAGATGATCATATGGTTCTTATCTTTAAGTATATTTATGTTGTGAATAACATTTATTGATTTCTGTATATTGAACCGTCCTTGCATCTCAGGGATGAATCCTACCTGATCGTGATGCACAATTTTTTTGATGTGCCTTTGTATCCAATTCGCCAGAATTTAATTGAGGTTTTTTGCATCTAGGTTCATCAGAGATATTGGTCTGTAGTTTTCTTTCTTTGAGGTGTCTTTGTCTGGTTTCGAAATCAGAGTGTTCTTGGCCTCATAGAATGAATTTGGCAGAGCTCCCTCTTTTTCTATTTCCTGAAATATCTTGAAAATTATTGGTATTAATTCTTTTTTAAAGGTCTTGTAAAACTCCGCTGTATACCCATCTGAACCTGGACTTTTCTTGGTTGGTAGTCTTTTGATTGCTTCTTCTATTTTATCCATTGATATTGGTCTGTTTAAATTGTGTGTATCCTGCTGACTCAGTTTGTGCAAATCATATGACTTAAGAAATTTATCAATGTCTTCACTATTTTCTATTTTATTGGAATATAGGTTTTCAAAATAATTTCTAATTGTCTTCTTTATTTCTGTAGCATCTGTTGTTATATTGCCTTTTCAATCCCATATGTCAGTAATTTCATTTCTCTCTTTCTTCGCTTAAATCCAAAACACTCCCACATGACACTCATCTTCTTCCATATAGACACTCATCATACCCTGTGGCTGGAGGTTTCTATGAGAGGCAAGGCCAAGAAAGTGTCCAAAATAAGCTCACTTGCCCCTCATTTGCCTAAAATCATGGTGGCCTGGGTACTCTTCCTTTGAACCAGGAGTGATCAAATATTCCTGCTGGTAAAGTGTTCTGCTTTTCCAATTTGAGGCCTACTAGCTGTCAGGTATAGATTCTTTATGTGATTTGGAGTCATGAGAAAACCCAAGCACCTATGGGATAGCCTCTGCAGGGATTTGAAGAACGCATTTGACCCAAAGGATCCCTATTCTCACTTGATGTAGGTCAGGAACCCAACCTAAGAAGGCAAAAAAATTTATCCACAATGACTGCTCTTTTGGCCATTTTGGTTTGGAAGCACATGGGATTTTTATTTAGATCTATCAGGTGCTGAGAATTTAAGCCACAACCTCACACAAGGACAAGAGGCTGATTCAAGCACATCCCATTCCAAAGCAATTAAGCAAAGAGCCACAGGTGATGCCCATTCATTTCCATATGAAAACAGTTTTCTTAAGGCTAAACAAAGGGGTGGCCTGAGGTAAAGACCTTCTTGACATTCAGGGTAATAGAAACATAAGTAAGCAAAAGGCCCAAAGCAGGGTTTCTCCACTAAGACTTTCCTGGTCACACTGATATCTGAGTTTTCTGAGATTCTCCCATTCCCTTCAGCTATCAGTACATGGCCATGTCACAGAGCCTTGTGGTGGTACATATGTTGGACACAAAACCATGAGCCAATTCAGGAGAGTGGCCAGAATTCACGAAGAAACAGGAACTTAGAAAGATAGTAGGTATTGCCCATCCATAGGCAAGGCACTCTCCATTCTTAAATTGGGCAGGATGAACGCTGGGACACTTTATATTAGACAGGACACAACCATTGATGCATTCGCTTTTCAAAGGTCTACAACCACGGATACAGTGGGATACACAAACAAAAAAACACTCGCCATGTCAAATGACTTATTAAAAACAGTCCACTCCAAACCAAACAAACTGCCTTTCCTACCTATTCTCATAACATGAGACAAAACCAAACTCACATGCACACCCTCAAAGGCACCTCCTTTACCCAAGTAGGTCTGTGACTATCCAGAGTGTCCTCAAACTGATTGGCCATACTATGTTCCCACGAAATGGCCTGTCCTGTCTCAGATCTGGTCTTCATTACCAACTCTGTAAAGTTGTCAGGAGCCATCAGGGAGTCACTACCTGCTTTCTCAGGAAGGCCCCTCTTCAGAGCTTTCCTGGCATTTAACCATCCACAGATCAGTATTTACCAAGAAAGACTGACTCTGTCTTTGGTAAATCCAAACAAGTGAACCCAATGGGACTGGAACTGGGACTGGCTCTGGGTGCTTGGCTTCCTGGATCCCGAGTTCAGCAAATTGCATCAACAAAGAAGTGAGGTAGGTCAATTCCTTCAGGAACTGAATGAGGTCACTGCCTTGGTAACCACTTTGTTCTAACAGATGCTTCGAAGGTTCCCATGAGATGGAGGTTACCCCTACATCCTGTGACACATTCAGAAGTTAGAATTGTATATCGACCATAGGCACCCGGGAACTGCTCTCCACACAGGCTGTGGTGAGCCGTTTCTGCAGACTATGGTCGCCATTGCAAGATGGCACTGGCTCCACTGTGGTCTGTAATAAACAACTCCTTGTTTGGGAGAGTTGGTGCATGGTTTCTAAGCACCCTGTGAGAAAGTTCCACGTGGCAGCTTCGCATTGGGGCTTGGGATGCTTTATTAAGGCTGGGAGGGGCATCCGACGGGGAATTAGAAGAAATATCAAGGGCCTGAATAAACTGCTGAAAGAAGATTCCTGAGTTGTGTCTTCCTTGCGGGCAAGGGGTCGCGACAAGTGGTGCTGAAAACCCGGGAACCAGAACTTTCAGCAGTCAGGGGTGGTGCACCAATTAGTCCCAGGTAAGTAGGACCCACGGTCAAAGCAGAGATCAGTCCTAGATAAGTAGGACCCGCTATCAAAGCGGAGATCAGTCCTAGGTAAGTGGGACCCGCGGTCAAAGTGGAGATTAGTCCCAGATTAATTGGGACCCGCGGTCAAAGCGGAGATTAGTCCCAGATTAATTGGGACCCGCGGTCAAAGCGGAGATTAGTCCTAGGTAATTAGGACCCGCTATCAAAGCGGCAGCTCCTCTGTAACGCCAGAGAGAGCATTAAATCTTATTGCAGCTGCACTGTGTACTTTCGCTCTTACTTTCACTTTTGTTTGTTGTGTGTCTTTTGTTGTGTCATGGGTGCCGTATCTTCAAGTCCGCTTCTCCCGGCCCTAGATAACCTGCTACGTTCCAAGGGCCTAAAAGTGAAACGTAGTACTTTACAGAGATTTTTACAGAAGACAGATATTGTTGCCCAGTGGTTCGCATTTTCTGGCAGCCTCACTATACCTAGCTGGGATAAGTTAGGCACAGATCTTGACTTTGCTTCTGAGCAGGGCATATTAGAGGGTGGGGTGATACCCCTTTGGAAGATGATCCGTAGTTGCCTCTCAGATGGCAAATGTCAGGAAGCACTTACTAAAGGACAAGAAGTTTTAGAGCAATTACATGAAGAAAGATCAGAAATGGCAGGCAGTGAGGTATTTCAGGAGGGTGGGAGTGTGCGAAGTGAGAAACAGGGGAGGAAACAATTATCTCCGGCAGGCAGTGACGTATTTCAGGAGGATGGCAGTGTGCGGAGCGAGAAACAGGGGAGGAGGTGATTGTCTCTGGCACGGAGTGAAATATTTCAGGAGGAAGGGAATGTGCAGAGCGAGAAACAGGGGAGGAGGCAATTGTCTCTGGCACGGAGTGAAATATTTCAGGAGGAAGGGAATGTGCAGAGCGAGAAATGGGGGAGGAAACGCTTGTATCCATATCTCAGTACACTGCGCACACTCCCATGCAAAAGTGGGTCAGAAGAGGAGGAGGATGAGAAGGAGGAGCTCGGGAGACTGTCTCGGCAGCTAGGGAGTTTGACTATGGGAGAAGGGAACAAAAATAAACAGGAGCTCAAGAAAAATGATCCTCCGGACCCGCCGCCGTACGGTGAGGGTGTTTCGAGGAGATCTTTCCATGCCCAAGCATGGAGGGCTGTTAACGCTGAGATGGGTCTTGCTATTCCAGTTTTCCAGGATGACAATAGGGGAAGATTCCATGAGCCTTTAGATTTCAAAATTGTGAAGACCCTGGCAGAGTCTGTGCGCACTTATGGGGTGGATGCCGCCTTCACATTAACTCAGGTGGAGAGTCTGTCTAGATACTGTATGACTCCCTCTGATTGGGCTAGCCTTGTTCGGGCTTGTGTTTCTCCAGGCAAATATTTGGACTGGAGAGCCTTTGTGCTAGAGGGCGCTGTAGAGCAGGCTTCCCAAAACTATGCAGCGGGACACCCCCATTGGGACAAGGAAATGCTTTTGGGACAAGGCAGATTTGCTAATCAACAAACAGGATACCCCCCTGAGGTATATGAACAGATCAATAACATTTGTATCCGTGCATGGAAATCACTCCCAAATAGAGGAGAAGTGTCTGGCAATTTAACAAAAATCATACAAGGCCCCACAGAACCTTTCTCGGACTTTGTTGCTAGGATGGTGGATGCCGCAGGAAAAATCTTTGTTGACACTGATAGAGCAATGCCCTTGATTAAACAACTTGTTTTTGAGCAATGCACCAAAGAATGTAAAGCAGCAATCGCTCCTTATAAAAACAAGGGCATAGAAGCTTGGATGAAAGTGTGTAGAGAGCTTGGAGGACCTTTAACTAATGCAGGTCTTGCAGCTGCTGTCCTTCGGATCGCAAAAGGGGGCGGTCCTGGTGCCGGAACATGCTTCCATTGTGGTCAATCCGGCCATTTCAAACGTGACTGTCCCAAAAAAGGCAATTTTAATGGACCTCCTCGCGGTGGCCCTTCTAATAGCCCTCGTCAACCGGGGCTGTGTCCAAAATGCAAAAAGGGGAAGCATTGGGCAAAAGAGTGTAGATCAGTGAGGGACATCCATGGACAGCCTATTTCAGCTGGGCCAAAAAACGGCCGAAGGGGCCCCCGACCCCAGGGCCCACGAATATATGGGGCAATGGAGAATGTCACACCCGAACCCGAGACATGGCCTTCTCTGCGCCATCCCACGAGATGCGGAGAGCCACTACAGGTGCCGCGGGATTGGACCTCTGTTCCACCTCCAGACTCGTATTAACACCTAAGATGGGAGTCCAATTGGTGGAAACTGAGTTCAAAGGGCCTTTACCCCCTGGCACTGTAGGTTTGTTAATTGGACGTGCATCCTCTATCCTACAAGGTCTTCATGTTTTCCCCGGAGTTATAAACCCTGATACTGTAGGGGCAGTAAAAGTTATGGTGGAAGCTCCAAGGGGCATTGTGTCTATCTCCCCAGGGGATCGGATTGCTCAATTGCTAATTTTGCCTAGTTTGCATAATCACTTCCCTGCTGACTCAAGGTCACGGACAGGAAATCAGATTGGTACCACCGGAGGAAATTGTGCCTATTTGTCACTGGATATGAGCAATCGCCCCACTTTGGAATTAAGCATAGAAGGTAAATCTATTGTGGGATTGCTGGACACAGGAGCAGATCGTAGTATCATAGCCCTTAAGGACTGGTCTAAGGGATGGCCAGTGCAGGCTTCTGATCAATCCTTAAGAGGACTTGGATATGCCCAAGCCCCTCAAATCAGCTGTAGACATCTATCTTGGAAGGACTCGGAAGGACATGATGGTACCTTTCAGCCTTATGTACTTGATTTACCCATTTCTTTATGGGGCCGTGATCTGATGAAAGACATGGGGTTCACTCTTAGTAATGACTATTCCCCAGTGTCTCAACATATCATGCAAAATATGGGGTATAGGCCAGGTCTAGGACTAGGAAGGCACCTACAGGGATGTAAGCATCCTGTGCAAGGTCATCAAAAGCAAAACAGGTTTGGTCTGGGTTTTTCCTAGGGGCCACTGGGGCTCAAATACCTATAACATGGCTCACCGAGGAGCCTGTTTGGGTGCCTCAGTGGCCTCTTCCCTCGGTTAAACTGGCAGCAGCCCATGATCTAGTCAAAGAACAACTTGATTTGGGTCACATCCAACCTTCTACTTCTCCATGGAAGACTCCCATATTTGTCATTAAGAAAAAAACAGGGAAGTGGCGACTACTGCATGATCTACGAGCAGTTAATGCTCAGATGCAGCTTATGGGGCCCATTCAAAGAGGGCTGCCTCTGCTGTCCTCTGTTCCTCAAGGCTGGCATATAATTGTTATTGACATTAAAGACTGTTTCTTTTCCATTCCTTTGCATCCTAAAGATTCACAACGTTTTGATTTCACCCTTCCCTTGTGTAATCACGAAGAACCAGATCAAAGGTTTGAGTGGGTGGTGTTGCCACAGGGGATGGCTAACAGTCCCACGATGTGCCAGATGTATGTGGGGAAGGCACTCGCACCTCTCAGATGTAAGTATTCCTCCACCAAGATCATTCACTATATGGATGATGTGTTATTGGCCGCAAAATTAGAACAGACAGTTTATGAGGCTTATAAAGAACTCGTGATGCTGTTGGCTCAACATGGACTGCACATCGCACCTGAAAAGGTTCAAACGGGGGATTCTATCAGGTTTTTGGGAGCGACAATTGGGTATGACAAATTAAAACCACAAAAAATTACCATCAGGATTCAAGATCTCCAAACTCTAAATGATTTTCAAAAATTGCTGGGAGATATTAATTGGATAAGAGGATATTTACATATTCCTAATATTGTGCTCCAGCCTTTGTATGCTACTCTTAAGGGTGATCCAGATCTTGCTTCCCCTCGTAGCCTCACTACTGAGGCTAGAGCGGCCCTTATAAAAGTAGAACAAGCTATACAGCATGCCACTCTATGCAGGCTCCAGAGTGATAAACCTTTCCAGTTATGTGTGCTTGCCACTATGCGGCAGCCTACTGGAGTACTGTGGCAAGATGGGCCTTTACTATGGATCCACCCACATGTATCGCCAGGAAAATCCTTAGAATATTATCCTGATGCTGTTGCAGCATTGGCACTTAAAGGGATTCAACAAAGCATTCAATTTTTCGGCCAATCACCTTCTTCTCTTATCATACCCTACACTAAAGCTCAACTTAATATTTTATGTGCTACTCTAGACAACTGGGCTATTCTGTGTTGCTCGTTTCAAGGGGGTATTGATAATCACTACCCTTCTCATCCATTACTCCATTTTGTTAAAGAACATCCCATCATTTTCCCTAAGGTAACTTCATCCAGTCCAATTCCGGGGGCTGTTAACATTTTTACTGATGGTTCCAAGTCTGGAATGGGAGCTTATGTAATTAATGACTCTCCCCCTATCCAGCATCAATTTGCTCCTGGAAATCTACAATGGGTAGAACTACAAATTGTTATTGAAGTTTTTAAACAGTGTTCTTTTCCTTTTAATCTTATTTCGGACTCCAGCTATGTGGTACAAGCACTAAAAGTCCTGGAGACCGTGGGAACTATTAGTGATGCCCACAATGTGTCTGTTTACTTTACTCAGCTTCAACAGCTTATCTCTAACTGCACTGCTTCTTTTTATCCAATGCACATCAGGGCTCACACCTCTCTTCCTGGTCCGTTATCCCAAGGTAATGCCTGTGCGGACTTAGCCACTAGAGGCCAATTGATATGCTTGGCTTCCTCCTTAGAGAGGGCTAAGTTGTTTCACCAAAACTTCCATGTTAATGCATTAACGCTGCGCAGGCGTTTTTCCATTTCAAGAGCGGATGCTTGGCAGATAGTATTGCAATGTCCCCATTGTGTCACATTTCTTCATCCCCCTAATTATGGAGTAAACCCACGGGGATTAAAGCCATTGATTGTTTTGCAAATGGATGTGACACATATACCTGACTTTGGTAACCTTAAGTATGTGCATGTTTCCGTTGATACGTGCTCTGGAATTATCTATGCTTCTGCTTTATCGGGAGAAAAGGCACGTAATGTCATTACTCACTGTTTAGAGGCATGGGCAGCATGGGGTGCACCTGCATCCCTTAAGACTGATAATGGACCTGCTTATACTGGCAGACAATTTACAGTTTTTTGTTCTACTATGGGAGTGCAACTTACTCATGGTTTGCCTTATAATCCTCAAGGACAAGGCATTGTTGAGCGTGCTCATCGCACCTTAAAGGAAACTTTACAAAAACAAAAAGGGGGAATAGGAGCTGAACACACTCCTAAAGAACGCCTGTCCTTAGCTCTCTTTACCATTAATTTTTTGAATTTGGATATTCATGGTCACTCTGCGGCCGATAGAAATGTGTCCCCTCAGCCCTCTGTGATTGGCTATGTTAAGTGGAAGGATGTTCTTACGGGCCAATGGAACGGCCCTGACCCCGTGCTGACATGGGCACTAGGATCTGTATGTGTTTTTTCCCAGGATCGTACGGAA
This sequence comes from Callospermophilus lateralis, assembly GCF_048772815.1. Classification (NCBI taxonomy): domain Eukaryota; kingdom Metazoa; phylum Chordata; class Mammalia; order Rodentia; family Sciuridae; genus Callospermophilus; species Callospermophilus lateralis. Next base: position 7,319,461 of record NW_027514551.1, read on the forward strand.
CCATTGTGGGTCCCTGAACGCTTGACAAGAAGAGTCTTGACATCAACTGACCAGCAACAAGAGATACCACAACAATCCTGTGATGAGGATCCTCATTCTACTAAGTGCTCTGGCTCTGGTGCTGGTGCCGATGGCACAGGCGACACCAATGCGTTGGTGGGCAGTGGCACGGGCATGGCCAATGCCGATGCCGGTTCATGGTAATTCTAGTGTCCTCCCCACTCTTTTTTCTACCTCATGTGAGATGTCTGCTCCCTGTGCCTCTCCTAGAGGGGACATGGAGAGAATTTTTAATCAATCTCAAGTTAATCTCACAGGAGTTTTTTGTTTCAGCCTTAGAAACGCTAATTGCATTAGCCTTAAGACCAAAAATTTGACTAACTGGGAGGACCCATTGCAGTCCAATCAGGTCTCAGGAAGCATTATCAGTGCTGTATTGAGCAAGGTAGCTTCGGGGAATCAATCAGGCTCAGAGACCCCTGCAAACAGCAGCTCTGCTCTTAACATAACTACCTTTGCTATTATCTCCGAGGTACTAATCCCAGTGCCTCCTTTTTCTAGTAGTATTTATAATGCCACTCATTTCAAGGCCTCTCCTTACTGTTCCCCTAATCTTGGTTTCCCCCCAATATTTACGCCTTGTCAGGATCATTCTTGGAAGAAACATCAAGTTGCTAAAGGTTTCTCCCTTTCCCCCTCTCTTGATAGGTATGTTTATAACTTTAACAATAGTGCCAGCTCCTCTACAGGAGTAGGTTGGTCCTGGTTTTAATGGCTGATTTCCAATGAAAAGGGGGCTTCAGCTGATATTTCTGCACTGGCTCAGTTGGTAGGAGCCAAAATTTGGCTGGCTAATATTTCTGGTACTGTTAGGGAAAGTGAACAAGGTAATAGACTTACATCTGTTTCATTCAACTCTCTGTTGTATAATGCCACATTGCCTCCTGCAATGGTCTGTGTCCAATCCCCCTTCTTATTCCTTTTGGCTAAGGCCACCTCATCGGGGATGCTGGATTGTTCTCATACTACCTGTCTCTTATCTGAGTGTTGGAATGGTTCCTGGACTGTAGCAGTGTTTATGAAGATTCCAACTTTTGTCCCAATCCCGGTCACTGCGGATCCTGATAAATTCCCTATTGTTGAGCTACTTAGAGTCCGCAGAGATTTTGGAATCACAGCAGCTATAGTGACAGCCGTGGCGGTATCTGCTGCTGCAGCGGTTACGGCTGGAATGGCTATGGCCAATCAAGTACAAACTGTTGCCACAATTAATCAAGTTGTCCAACAAACTTCCACCATACTTGAATCCCAAAATACAATTAATCAACATATTTTGTCAGGGATTTTATCTGCCAACCAAAGAATAGATTTACTCCAAGCTCAGGTAGAAGAATTGGCTGACTTAGTGCTTTTGGTTTGTGTTGACCAACGTGCACATTTATGCATAACCTCTGTCAGATTTAATGATTCCAGGAATGCTTCCCGCACCATTGGCGAATATTTGGCTGGAAATTGGTCCATGGAAGCGGAAGACATGATCCAGTCTCAACTAACCCAGATAGCTGTCTTGAATAGCACCCGTGTTGATCCCGTGACTTTGGGTCAATTCACCGATTGGATATCTTCTGCCTTTTCCTTTTTTAAGGAGTGGGTGGGGGTAGGCATTTTTGGTGCAATGTGTTGCTTCGGTATGTTTCTCTGTTTGTGGTTTCTCTGTCACCTCAAGGCCCGCAATGCTCACGATAAGGCTATGATCATCCAAGCTCTTGCAGCTTTAGAAAATGGCAATTCACCTCAAGTTTGGCTTGCGCATCTTAAACAGTAAATCTTTGACATGGCCATTGCACCCCAAGTTATTATAACATTGCACTGGGATCGGCATGTCTTTCCTCGTTATTCTCTTAGTGTTGGAAAGCCCTTGCACTCTGCCGGTCTTGCTGCCATTGCACGCAGGTGGGTTTCCACACTAATGCTTCTCTATCGCCTTAAAGTCCGTGCCTTTCTTTCGGGATGCTGTCAACTCGTTTGTCGTTGTGTACAGCCACAGTTCAGCCTTAGCTGTCCCCCTTCGTCCACCTTCGTCACGATACAGGATGCGAGGCAAGGCACTGCACTTGAGTGATCCTTGAAGTGGACCTCAAGGAGAGCATGTCCTGTTGCATGCGGGTTTGATGTCCACGCCCCGCCCCACGAAAAAAGGCGTCGGCTGATATGGCTTCAGATCTGGGGAAGGGCCCTCCTTAGGACTGAGCCATACTATGCAGCCACTTCTGCACAGTGGGATAGGACCTCTACTCTCGCCTGTATTGTTTTCAGAAAACAGAAGGGGGGAACTGTGGTGAGCCGTTTCTGCAGATTATGGTCGCCATTGCAAGATGGCGCTGGCTCCACTGTGGTCTGTAAAAAACAACTCCTTGTTTGGGAGAGTTGGTGCATGGTTTCTCAGCACCCTGTGAGAAAGTTCCACGTGGCAGCTTCGCATTGGGGCTTGGGATGCTTTATTAAGGCTGGGAGGGGCATCCGACGGGGAATTAGAAGAAATATCAAGGGCCTGAATAAACTGCTGAAAGAAGATTCCTGAGTTGCGTCTTCCTTGCGGGCAAGGGGTCGCGACAACAGGCCTTGTTTGGTCCATCTTCTCTACAATAAGAAGAGAGAGACTGATTCAGACACATCAATTCATCCTGACCTGGTTGTTTGCTGTGGAAGATGACTATTGCTCTCTCAGGTCCTACATAGCTGCCTACATCTTCTCTAAGGATCATTTCTTCATGGATCGTTGAGTTTCTCAGCCGGTGAAAGATCAGCTACAATACTATATTGTAAGACGAACTCTGTCCCTGCTCTTCTGTAAGTTATATTAAGGGAAGAGTGTATGGTTAGGTTCAATAATAGCATCGATTTTGGTTAGGAATCATTCTGCGGGATGAATAATGGTATTGGCAACCTGCGATATTTACAAGAGTATATAGGTGAAATATAAGTATGAAAGCAGAAATTTGGTAAGATTTGAAGCCCAGAAGGGCATTGGGCCCTTGAGTGGGATACTTAGCTTTGAATTATGTCCTGCACAGTTGTCTCAGATAAATCAATATACAATGGCATAGGACCTTGTAACTTGGATGATTGAATGTTGAACAGAACATCCAGTCAAAAAGCAATAGTCGATAGGATTTGGAAGGTATTCGGTAGGCTAAGAAGAAGAGTGAGTATAGGATTTGGACCAAAAGTTCTTAACAACAGGGTTTCGGGTAGAGAGTGAAGGTGAATGTCAGCACATGTGAAGAGTCAGTCGCAATGATGAACTGGGGAAAACATGTATGAAAGCACATATCAATAAAGACATTAGGAAATCAAGTAAAGTATAAAGTGAGTGATAGGATTACACATTTTCAACAGGCTGGAGCTTGAATTTATAATCTTAAGAGGAAACAAATATGTAGTCACAAATAGAATTGACATTTGAGAACATTAGGTAACATGGACATGGATGATTTTAGTAATCCATGTTCACTTCCCATTTAGGCTTTGATACAATTGTACATGTGACCTTTGCTTTTTGTGTCCAGAATATTTCTGTGATAAAATGTATATGCAGATCTGGTGACGTGAGTATTTCTTCCACCATTTCAGGGAGCAATATTTTGAAGACGTATAAATTAGTATGGGGGTACAAATAGGCGTACCCTGTGTCTATGAATATAGAGATAATGCAAGAATACACCATTCTGTGAATAAACAATATAACTGGATCCACTTTAAATAATGGATTGAATAGATATCTGAAAATATATCAGAAATGTTATATTGATATACAATCATTCATTCCAACCAGTTATATATCTAATGGTCATCTTAGGGTTTTGGTTTATCATGAAGGGTGTGTGAGATTTGTTTCAAAATGATTATGGAAATCGATTATAATGTATTTGGAAAGAAGTCTCATTAAAAGACCAGTCAAGAAACATAGAGAAATACATGTGTTCTGGAGAAGAAAGTGATTGAAAGTGAAACAAATGCCTATAATTTTGCTAACTAGTGGATGAAATATGTATCCTATGATGTGCAAAAACTGAAAAATAGTAAGGTACCACTGTTGAATAAAAATGAACATCAAAAGATGCATCATGTCCCATAGGAATCTACTTGCATTGATGTTAAACTGGGTCAGTAACTGTAGAAATATTAGGATTTGTATGTACCTTTCACTGAAGTTAGTTTTCAGTACTAGGAAACAAATATATATTTCAGGTGAATGAATATTTCTGAGAATAATGTTGTGAAAAGTTGATTATTAATCCACATACATGAACATGAATGAATTTAGGGAGTGTATATAAGACACATACATTTCATATTATGAAAATTCTGGAGAGTGTGTGTGTGTATATATATATATATATATACATATATATACACACACACACTCACACACAAACACACACACACACACACACACACACACACACACACACACACAAACAACCACAGACAATAAACATACCAATTCATATGCCAAACAAAATTCACCATGAAATATATATCATCCACAGATCCAAAAACATTCATTTCACTGAACATGGATTTATGTATAATGTTGTTCTACTTGGAAGCTCACCTATAGCTTGAAATTTCAGTTCCAACAGCTTTTAGGAGGAGTAATCTCTTCTCACAATTTGTAACTGCCAAGTCAGGCACCTCACAAAAATTTACTTGTGATATCACGTAGGATTCTATATGTGCATATAAAAATACATGTGCTGAATAGGCTACAGAGAAAGGGAGACAGGAATACACATATTTTTTAACTTTAAAAACACATGGAGAACTATTTCAATTAAAAATTGACTAAATTAATAACACCTACCATTTATCTTGCAAAAGGCAAGTCCAATATACACCATGTCTCCTCTGAACTGCTTGTATTTCAATTTTGTTTCGGTTATTTTTCTCCATCATATTAGTATTAGTTTTTAGAGTCTCGTAGAGTATGGGTTATTGTGAGGGATATAGTATTTTGAATGGAAAATTGAAAAATGAATCCAATGAGTATGCATATATATGGTATACAATAATCTTCCCACTCTCATCCAGAACAATGCCTTGACATTACCTTCGCCCCAAGTAAGACACAATTAGAGGAGTAGAGTTAAAATATCTGTGAATACATATCTGGGATAGAAAATGCTCAGGAGTTTACAAACATGCATGTGGTAGAGGAGTTTCCAAAAGTAAAGGACAGGGTTGATCTCCCAACCTGATCTTTCAATAAAATTGGGAGTCATCTTGCCACACAGCCATGAGAAGATAATTTTTCTTTACTATAAATTAGTGCAAATTCCAAACCTACTTGGAATTCCTGCCCATGCCTTGAACTCACCCATATCTGGCTTTCTGACCAGATTGCAGCCCTCTCTGAAACTTTAGTGACACCTCATAAATATTGGCCTTCCCTGGCCAAAGACCCTCTCTAGGCTCTAATGGTCCTCATAATTTTTGATGCTGGGGCCAGCAAATAAAAAAATGTAACCTATAATTAGTGTGATGCTTGTCAAAGTTCTGTTTTCTGTAACTCCCCTTTTGTGTAACTTTCTGGGGTATAAAGCTGGGCTGTAGGAAATGTGGGGATGCTGTCTTGTTTCCGCTGTTTGAGAGGGAGAGGCAGCCCACCCGGATGAAATAATAAGCTTGCTTTAATTTGATTTTAATTGGAGTCAGTGGTCTTTTCTTGCATCCTGGTCTAATATTTTAGAGTTCCCCAGTGAGATGACCCGACCAGATCACAAGACCAGACTCCTGGAAATTCTGAAGCTGGCCTTTCCTCCAAGGCTCCGCGCTGGAGAGCCAAGTTCAAAGGCCTTGGAGTGAGCCTTCAGTCCGGGGAGCACTGCAGTGAACCATCGCACTATAACTATTAGCAAGCACCTGGTGGAGGAGGCCTCCATAGGTAAGTGGTATCTTTATAACATCTGATATCCGGTAAAGGGACATCTCTTCTGATGACAGAGAGGTGGCATGGGGAGGCTCACATATACTCCTGTCCGGGAGAGTAACAAGAATCATTCTGTCCTCTGTTCTGTTCTGTAGGGAATTCCTCTGAAAGGGTAGAGAGGTGCCAACGGGCACGCAGGAGCTCCTTCCCTGGAGCTTTAGCAAGACGTTGTATTGCTCCTCTGTTTTTCTGTTTCTTCACCGGTTTTCTGTTTCTTTGTGTTTTTTTCTGTGTTCTGTATGTTTTTGGTTTGTTAGTTTTTGTACGTTTTGTTGTGTGATTTCTCTGGTAAAAACATAATGATATTGGACGTGAAAATGGGTAATAAAGCAAGTAAGCCTGACACCCCTTTGGACTGTGTTTTAAGGAACTGTGATGAACTTTCCCCCCCCTTTGTCAAGCAGGATGAGAGAAGCCCCTAGCTGGTTGCCTGGAGCACACCCACTGCAGAGGGCAATGCCTGCTGGTGACCTAAGAACTGAGTATCTCTTAGGTGAAAAAGTGAAACTCCTTTAAAACCTCTTGTCCCTCCAGATCAAGAGAGTCACAACCTTTCGGCAGAATCCCCTGTGTTTCTCCTTTGTTATCAAAGCAGTAAACCTCCCTTTTTCTTTTTCTCAAACGCTGTCCTCATTATTAAATTGGTATTAATTGGCTTCAACATCAGGAACCAAAATTTAAGTTACAAATTTTGATACCCTCCCCCGGACCCCGGGACTTTTTGAGAGCTGACTACTGAAATATTAGGAGACGGAGCGTGCTCGGGGTGGAACTGAACCAGAGGAGCTAATCCTGTAAGTAAAAGGAGGGACTGAAGGACTCCCAGCAGCTACCAAAGCCCTGTTGCTTCAGAGAATTCCCTCCTTCCGTCCCTGCACTGTAAGAATTATGCCACCTCTGTCTTATTAAAAAAGAGAATAAGAAAAAGGGGACACTAAATGCAGTAAAGTCACCATGGAGACCCTTGATTTCACATTTCAGGTTGCTCCTCTTTGAAAACATCTGTTCCCCTTGTGGGGACATCTATCGTGCTACAGGTGTAGGAGATTTTTCTCTTATCTGTTATGTTTTAAAGGCTTCTGTCTGTCAGCCATAGTCTGGAGCTCCTTTCTGTCTGTCTTGTGTCTTTGTTTCTGGCCCTTAAAGACATGTGCAATAATGTGTTCATATTATAAATTGTTTCTTGGGAATGATCTTAGCTCAATGTGTGTCTAAATGATGACGTTTTATTGTAACAATCTGGTATCTGAATGGGTTTTTGAAGCATTGTACAATCTTGCAGTTAAAAGTCTGGTTAATATAATTGTTTAGTTTATGATTTTAGATAATTCATGCAAGAGAACTTAAATACTTAGCATGGAAAACTAAAGAACTCTATTTCCAAGTTGGCAAGTAACTTCCCAAACATTCAGTCTTATTTTTCACCAGTTTTGAATTGGGTAGACTGGGAAAATATCACAGTGTGTACCAGTGCATTAATTTGGAAAAGGATAGTAAATCATACTATGGTATCTGTTGACAGAACAAGATTTAAAGATATAAAATTTTGTGAATTGTAACTTAAAATTGTACCATAATTTTCAACATCCAAACCTGAAAATTATGGTTAAAATGCCTTAGGCCTGAGGTGTCTGCTCAGAATAGCAGTTTTTCCCTGCTCCTTCCAGACCTCAGCCAGGCCTTATGTTGAAATGCAAATGAAAGAAGCCTACTAGCTCAGTAGGAGACTGATCTGAGGCCTAAGGGGGGGGGGGAGAAAAAATTACATTGTATGGTATTTACTAATAACTGCCCAGTCACTTTTTCTAGGACTCTTATTTTTTTCCTTAGATTCTGTATTGTTTTTAACTCATGATTTTGATCCTACAGACCTAGGTTAATGTTTTTCTGATCAGTTCTATCTTTGACCAACAGTGGAGTTTTTGAAACATTGCAATGGAGATTTCACCTGCGAAAAGCTACAAGGCCTTTACTATAATTATGTGTGCACACTCTTTTTATGTGTTGTATGTGTATATATACATATGTCCGTATATCATGTATATTATATACAAATTAACATACATAAGGAGCGCTCATAAAAAAAGGAGCACTCACAAAAACAAATTTTAAAAAGCGGATCCAAAGATCTTTAATTTATGTGATTTAAATGGTTCACTTTAAATTGGATAAACAGATAAAAATAAATGTCTTTAAATTTAAGCTTACATGTTTTTCTAGGTGTTCAAAAATCTAATAAAATATTAATGTCGACAAAAGGTCTAATATGCCTTGGTTCTAGGACTTTTCCTTCAACAAAAAAATGGTCTACACTGTTCAATACTTTTGTCTAATATTTTGATAAATAAATAAATTAAATTTGATATTTGATTACTCATTCATGAGTATTCTTGTTAGATATGTTATTGATTTACTAAGGTCTGTATAAGTTTGTTCTAAAGTCTGTATAAGATTGTAAAAATCAGTCATGTGTAAAAGACACAAAAATTCCTTAAAACATACGTTTACCAATAACATTGTGTTTATTAAGTTTTATTTTTCTAGAGCAAGCAACCATAAATATTAAACAACTTATTAAATATGATCTGTTATTTTAGAGCACTGTACTGCCATTTCTTTAAAAGCTAAACTTGGTTAATGTAGAAACATCAATGCAATTATGATGCTATTAATGTGCTCATATCTTCCAGGAATACAAGTCTCTAAGGTAGAAACTTTAAAAGAGCATTATGTGAAGCTGGTGTTCTGAAGTTGTATGGTAAAAAAAAATATATTGGGCATTTATTTACCTTTTATCAATAAGATATGTAAACTTTTATGTTACTTTTTACATTGGGGAACAATTTGAATGTATTTTTATGTTAATGAGAGCCTTAGCTATGAAAAGGATAAAACTTTCAGCGTTTATTTTATTCATGTTTTAAATGTTATATTATATGGTGTTAACTAATGTTCATGTGACCTCAAACAATTAATGTTAACTTTTTAAACTGATATTTAAAAACAAAGATCATCTTTAGAACTAAAACACTTAAGATTTATAAAGAGCCCTGCCTTACTTGAGATAAGGCTCTGTGTCCCAACTTACTACATGTGAGAATGACTACGAAAGCAGTGGGTCAGATGTTATTTCATTTAAAGTTACATTCAAAAGTTCTTTTTTTTTTCATATCAAGATTATTAGGATCTCAAACAAGAAATATAATAAATAACTCAGCCTAAAAATTCAGGGTAGCTATTACACGAACTAAGTATATTTACTCTTGTTAATTTTATTTTGTAATTTCCTTATAAGTGATCTAAAGATTCCCTGTTAGTGTTTTACAGAAGTGTTGCTTTAAGAACACAACATGGGTTAATTAAAGATAACAAGTCATCACCAAAAGACAGACAGAAAAATACAGATCCCAATTAATAAAAAGATAAATAATTTTAAATTACAGACATTAAAGCCCAGTACTCTTAATATAAGGCTGCTAAAATTTATTTGTTGGATGTTTAAAATTAGGATTTAAAATTAAAGTTAAATGAAAAGGGCCAAGAAAACCAATATTTGATTCTTGCCCTCTGAGTCAGTCTGTATCCAGGGAACAGGGGACTTCCCTAAAGAGCTTTGCAACTCTGAGCCACTGGAGAACAGAAAGCCAATCAGTGCATTTTCTATGAAGAAGACAGTCATCAGAGAAGGGAGACATCCCTGATGCTTCCGAGGGAAGCCACAGGGTCAAGCAAGACCTGGACACACCTATCGAAAATGGCACTAGCAGAACTGAGAAGCTGCTCTCAAGTTTCCCCAGGAATGACTCCCGTAAAAGCTCAGCTGACTGTTCATAATAGATAGAAACAAAAGTCAGTTTGACTGCTTCATCTTAAACATTTAGGAAAGACAGTTAAACGCAAAATACAGCCATTCCTGGGCATTTTAAATAATAACAGTAATAATAATATTTTAAGGTATACACTTTATGTTAGCCTCCCAAAATAAATAAGACTGGAGGCTACAAAGAAGGGTTCTCAGAGAGGAATGCCTGATAACTATAAAAAGAGACTATCAAGAGGAGCTGCCAGAGGCAGAAGTTTTTAGTTTAAGGCCTACAGATATTCCTAACCTACACAGGTAATATTGGAGTTTGCTAGTACAATTATCCAGCCTTGAGTAACAGAATTAAGGGTTTCTCTATTAGACACAGAGGTCATACTAGTAAAAGAATTTTGCAGGATCAGATGGTATTAAATTATAACACTGTATTTTATGGGGAGGGACAACTGTAACCCTAAATGTTAAATATTAAGTTGACAGTCCTGATAACTGGGGATATTTAAGACTGGTGAGGGAACTTCTATACAGTGACATGTTCCAGCTGCTGCAACATTTATTCAGTACTCATGTATTTTGTTTCTCTCATAGAAGAACCCATCCCCAGATGACTTTACAACCTGTACTTCCCCAACCAGACTTCAAACCGAACTGACTTCGAAAAGGCAACTCATGTCTCTCAGACCGTACCCCCTCACGTCACCCTCTCTCAGCTCAGAAGAAGTCAAAATGAGTGACGCCTCGCTTCTTACTACAATGGAGCCAAAAATAAATAGACTATCAATATAAGTAATTAATTAAGTCAGTAAAATCAGGGAAACCGGTTTTGGGTGAGTTCAAAAAATGGGGAGACTGTTACCTGAGGAATTAAATTTCCCTCAGTGCTCGTCCCCTACCCTATCAAAGATTTGAAAGGGACACATTAGAAAATGGGGGAATGATATACCCAACCTGATATTTTATTTAAATTGGAGCCATCTTGACACAAAGCCATGAAAAGATAATTTTGGCTTAACTATAAATTACAGCAAATTCTGAACCTGCTTTGAATGCCTGCCCATGCCTTGAACTCACCCATGCATGGCTCTCTGACCAGATAACAGCCCTCTCTGAAACTTTATTTACACCTCATAAATATTGGCCTTCCCTGGCCAGACGACACTCTCTGAGGCTCTAATGGTTCTCATAAATTCTGATGTTGGGGCCAGCAAAAAAAAAAATGTAAACTATCGTTAGTGTGAATCTTGTCAGAGTTCTGTTATCTGTAACCACCCTTTTCTGTAACATTCTGCGCTATAAAGCCATTCTGTAGGAAAGGTGGGGTTGCTCTCTTGTTCCCGCGGTTTTGGGAGGGAGACACAGCCCGGGTGGTGGAAATAATAAGTTTGCTTTAATTTGATTTTAATTGGAGTCAGTGGTCTTTTCTTGCGTCCTGGTCTAAAAGGTAAACACTCCACCAACATGGAGCTCTGCCTGCCTAAAGACTACTTGAGAAACTGCCTCTGAGGATGGGCACTTGACATATATGTTGTTGTCAGGAGCTTTAGCTTCCATTCTATGGAGACCATTAAAGATGAGTCTGCATCTATGTGACCTGGAGGACATTGTTTCTTATTTTCCAAATAACATGAGGCAGCAGTGCTGACTTCTCTCTTTGTAGGTAAACTGTGGCCACTGAAAGCTAAGTGTCTCCGCATGTGGACTGTGAAGCCATTTGGTCATCCTCCACTTTTCATGGTGTTTCTTGCTGCTGCACTGGGAGTTTGGTATTTGCTTCACGAAATACAAGGAGTTCAACTGGGACACAGTGCTGGAGGGAGTCCTGTCACGTGTGGTGGGTCAGGGTCTGCAGGAGAATGCACCAACCAGGCTTCTATTCCACATAGCTTGTCCCCTTAACCATAGCAACCTGATTCTGAACATTGCCCTGAAACATCTCCATATAACAAGATGCCTTTTATGGAGAGGATTCAGACATATACGTGATTCCTGTCTGCACCATGTCAGCCACAAGCCATTTGGAAGTCAATGACAGATCCACATGGCTTGACAAGAGATGCTTTATCACACACCTGCACATCACAGCTCTGGGCCCACTACTCAGCAGCCTCCAACATACTGGTATCTGTGTTATACACCGTTTTCATGAAACCCAGTCAATCAAGGCACTGTCTGGTACCCTCATGATCAGCAACAGGACATCCAAATATTCTCCAGGGCCACCTGGTAATGGGAATTTCAAAAATTTCATGGTATTTATCTAGCCATTTTTCAAGGATGAATTTGGGGAAACTGTGGGTTTAAATTCATTCAGGAACCATTAAATTTTGAAGAAGCACATTTCAAGGAAAGCTCTGGTGAACTCTCAGAGGCAAGGCTTCCCAAAGAGTGGCCCAAAGGACACATGAAGCCAGGCCCATTGAGGTCTCCAATGTAAGGTCCATGTATGTTTTGACTCTCAACTATGGCGGCCAATCTTTCAGAATAAAGTCATGTGATATCCAGGCTGAGTTTGACAGTACTCTTTGGAAAGCCACCCTTTTCTATATCTCAGTTTTCAAGGGTGAATCTCATGCATGGCCACCTAAAATCCCAACACAATTCATGGCAATACTTCTCTGAGGTCAGTTCCATTACTCAGTCTCTATGGGAAATCACACCATAGTTCAAGCTCAGGTGGACCCAGGCATCTTTACCAACCACCACACAGCTGACCACAATTAAAACCAAAACACTCCCACATGGCACTCATCTTCTTCCACATATACACTCATCATAACCTCTGGCTGGAGGTTTCCATGAGGGGCGCAGCCCAAGACACTGTCCAAAATAAGCACACTTGCGCCTCATTTGCCTAAAGTCAGCTTGGCCTGGACACCCTTCCTGTGAACAAAGAGTGATCAATTAGTCCTGCTCTATAACTGCTCCGGTTCTCCAATTTGAGGCCTACTGACTGTCTGGTATAGATTCTTCATGAGAATTTGTGTCATGAGAAAACTCAAGCACCTATCGGCTAGCCTCTAGAGGGCTTTGAAGAACTCATTTGACCCAAAGAATTCCTATTTTCACTTGATGGAGGTCAGGAAGGTTACAAAAGATGGCGAGACACTTCATCCACAAAGACTGCTCCTCTGGCCATTTTGGTTATGAATGCACACTTGGAAACTTTCTTTAGATGCATCAGATGCTGACAATCTAAGCCACTGCCTCACAAAGGGCCAAGAGGCTGATTCAGCCACATCCCTTTCCAAAGCAATTAAGCAAAGAGTCACAGGTGATGCCCATTCATTTCCGTTTGTAAACTGTTTTCTTCAGGCTTCACAAAGGGGTGGCCTGAGGCAAAGACCTTCCTGACATTCAGGACAACAGAACAATAGGTAAGCAAAAAGCCCAAAGCAGTGTTTCTCCACTGAGACTTTACTGGTCACACAGAATTCTGAGTTTTTGAGATGCTCCCATTCCCTTCAGCTATTAAGTACATGCCCATGTCAGAGAGCTTGGAGGTGGTGCATATCTTGGAAACAAAACCATGAGGCTATTCTGGAGAGTGGCCCGTATTCAAGAAGAAGAGAGAAACTTAGGAAGGTAGTAGGTGTTGCCCATCCATAAGGCAAGCCACTCTCCATTCTTAAATTGGGCAGGATGAATGCTGGGAAGCTTTCTACCAGACAGGACACAACCATTGATGCATTCTCTTCTCAAATGTCTATAACCATGTATACAGTGGGATACACAGACATAGAAACACTCATGTTGTCAAACAAATTTCTAGAAACATTCCACTCCAAACAAACAAACCGACTTATTCTCAGAACATGAGACTAAACAACAAACTCATAGGGACACCCACAACAGCACCTCCTTCCCCCAAGTATGTCTGTGACTATCCTCAGTGTCCTCTGACTGGTGGGCCATACTATGTTCCCCGAAGTGGCCTGTTCTGTCTCAGATCTGGTCTTCTTTGCCAACTCTTTGAAGTTGTCAAGAGCCATGGTTGAGCCACTACCTGCTTTCTCAGAAAAGGCTTCTATTCAGACCTCTCCTGGCATTTGGCCATTATCACTTAAGTAGGTACCAAGAAAGACTGACTCTGTCCTTGATAAATCCAAACAATTGAGACCACTGGGACTGGGACTGGGACTTCTCTGAGTGCCTGGCAGTCAATCACCAAGGAAGTGTGGTAGGTGACTTCCTTCAGGAAATGAATGAGGTCACTGCCTTGGCAACCACTTTGTACTAACAGTTGCTTCCAAGGGTCCCATGAGATGGAGTCTGCCCCTACTTCCTGTGACACTTACACAAGTTAGAATGGTATATCAACCACAGGCACCCAGGAACAGCTCTCCACACAGGCCTGGGCCTGGTTTGGTCCATTTAATCTACATTAAGAAGAGAGAGGCTGATTCAGTCACATTCCTTCATCCTGACCAGGTTGTTTGACATGGAAGTTGACTTTTGCTCTCTCACATGCTTCATAGGTGCCTACATCTTCTTCAGGGATGATTTCTGCATGGAACTTTGAGGTTCTCAGCAGGTGGAAGATCGCCTACATTCCTGTATTGTAAGATCAACAATTTCCCTGTTCTTTTGTAAAGTTAGATTGAGGGAAGAGTGTATGGTTAAGGTTAATAACAGGTTCGATTTCAATTAGGAATCATTTTGCAGAATAAATAATGGTATTGGAAACCTGTGATATTTACATGAATATGCGGTGAAATATAAGTATGAAAACAGAAATCTAGGTAAGATTTGAAGTCCATAAGGGCGTTGGGTGGCCTGGACCCCATCCTTTGAAGCAGGAATGATCAAATAGCCCTGCTGCTAATACTGCTCTTCTTCTCCAATTTGAGGCCTACTGACTGTCAGGTATATATTCTTACTGTGATTTGGAGTCATGAGAAAACCCAAGCACCTATGGGCTAGCCTCTTCAGGTCTTTGAAGAACTCATTTGACTCAAAGGATTGCTATTCTCACTTGAAGGTAGTCAGGAACTGAAAAGGTCATCGAACGTTGGAGGAAAAGACCAACAAGAAACTGTCTCATTCCAAAAGAAATGGTTTATTGGGGGTCCAGCATCTGGGGCTCAGAGCTCACTCCAGAGGAGGAAAGTAAAAAGATCCCCGAGAACAACTTGAGCAGAGTTTATATACATTCTTTAGAGAGGGCAGGGACTTTACATACATCATAGCCTCCTTTAGGAAATCATCATACGCCGCAATAAAAATCAAATAGCAACTCTAAAACAAGATTAGCACATCCATTGGCGGGAACAGGTCGGGCAGGGGGTGATTTTTTAGCCCTGAGAAGGGGTATACATTTAAACTGGTTGGTTGAAGCCCTGAGATGTATTCGTGCTGAGCTGCAGGGTTTCTGGGAAGGGGTTGTTTAGCTACTAGGTGGTCAGGGAAGATTTCAACACACATCTAATGGGCAGTTCTGGGAATTGTCTTAACTGCCACAGGAATTTCAGGTTCTGAGTGCAGCTTGGAAACTTTACAAAACCTGGTTCTTTACGTTTCAATTTAAATTTCTTTTATTCTTTCATTTTCCACTCCTTTTTCTGACTACTTTTAATCTTAAAAGTAATGAATCATAATTATTGCGGGTTCTCAGATTCTATTTCTGCCAGTGGATAGTATTTTTATCTGATTACAATGAGTTTTTTCCTGCCCAATCTGAACCTGGAGAAAGGAAACTATGCAGTTTAGCAAACAAGGTCCCACATTTAGTAACACCATAAGGATGATCAGGGGTCCAGCTAAGTCTGATAAAAGTTTAGTTAACCAAGAGGACTGGGTAAACCATGACTCAAAACACCCTTGTTGAATCTCCCTTTCTCTCTGGTGCTCTTCAAGGCATTTTCTCAATTTACTCATGGATTCTTTAAAACTCCACTATGGTCAGCATAAAAACAGCATTCTTCTCTCAGTGAAGCACAGATGCCCTCCTCCCTCATGAAGAGGAGGTCTAATCCTTGCCTTTTCTGTAAAACAACCTCAGAGAGAGAGGTTAAGGATTCCTGCAAAACTGTGATGGAGGTCTCTAACGTTTTCAAGTCTTGATCTATTGCTGTTTCTAATCGGGCCATTTGTTGTGACCCACGGATCATAGCAGCTGTTCCCGTACCCATTCCTGCAGTTACTCCTATCCCCAGTAGGATGGCTAGAGTAAGAGACACTGGCTCCCGGTGAAATCAGGTTGTTAGCCCCCCTAGTAGACCTTCAAATTATTCTGCATCATCATAGAGCACCCTGGGGAGTATCTGCACCATTACACAATAATTTACAGAGCTATCTAATACCTGGGCTGAAATGCAAGGAGTTCTGATTGTGTGGAGTTCAGTACCATAATGGTTCCTTTAATAAGTTCCCAGGGAGAGGAGTCAGCTGTATTCTGGACTGGGAAAGTAGGCAAAGACCGAAACCAGGAAGTATGAGATGGTAGAGGGGTTCTGATAGATCTAGGCATGGGAGGTTTAGGAGGTTTAATTCCTGGCTTGAGGGGATTGGGCCCTATTGCTGTGGGCTTTTCTTCCTTTTTAAGCTGGATGGTGAACCAGAGAGCAAAGTCATAACCAGGGCCATAAATATAAAATCGCATTCCCCTAGTATTTCCCATAGGCCATGTTGTTCTGAGGTATCCCCTTCCTTTGGAAGTGAAAGTTATTTGAGGGGGTAACATAGACTATTCTTTCCACAGCGAGTTTTTGACACCGCTTGGCTAGCGGCACATTTCTTGGGATCAATCCAGGTGTCATTTGGTCCTACCTGAATCATACTGTCTGGAGAGTTTGGGTTCCACCATGCACTCCCGTTTGTTCACATCCCCAAGATCTACAATAAAAGTCAATGGGTCCTCCACAGGTTTGGGCCTGTTTGCAACTTCGGAAATCAGCTGGGCACACATAAAAATCAAGACTGGCTAGTTTACACCTCAGTTGGGGAGATGACATCCATAATTCATGGGGTAAGGTGGTCTATGTTGCCCTGGTTTGGGTTTGAGTGGGATATGTGTGGGGTCCTCTATGTCAGGGAGATCCCAGTCAGAGAGGCCTATAACAAGCTGACAAATGTCTCGGTGGAGAGATGGCCACTTAGTCCATAAGGCGGCTGTATGTGAAATAGACCACACTACTTGCCCAGTAGGATTTATAACTTGCCATTGTTGCTGAACAGGCTGATGGGGATTAGGAATGCTGGTGGCCAGGGGAAGAATCCATAGCCCTATCCACATGACAGACACGCAACTTGAGAGGGTTACCAGTCAGTTTCAGTTTCCAGCCGGAATCTGTACAGGGCACAGGCTTGAGATGTGAGGCATGTATCCAGGAAGTGATCCCATCCAATTTCACTACTGTAGGTGTTATAAGAAACACCTGGTATGGTCCTTTCCAGCGGGGTTCCAGGGATGACACCTGATGCTGTCTCACGTAGACTAAGTCTCCCACTTGATAACAATGTGGGGTTTCTTTGTCTCCAGGCTGATAAGCAGTGGCCAACTATTTCCACAGGTATCGCTGCGTGCTGGGTTTGTTCAAGGGCTTTAATTCTGTCAAGCAAGGGTGTGTGAAAGGAATCATTAAGTCTCGAGTTGGGGTTAGGTCCCTTACTGGAGGAGGGGCACCATAGAGAATTTTATAATTGGTGAGGTTACACAAAGAGGCATAGAGGTTATTTCTTGCAGGAAACAGTGCATAAGATAGGAGCATAGTCCAATATTTTATGCCGGTCTCCAGGCTTAATTTCGTTAAGGTCTCTTTGATGGTTCTATTCATCCTTTCTACCTGTCCTGAGCTCTGGGGTCTATAAGCACAATGTAACTCCCAATTAATCCCCAGGGTCCTGGCGAATCCCTGACTTACTTGGGCTACAAATGCCGGTCCATTGTCGGACCCTATTACCTTAGGCAAGCCGGACCTTGGAAAAATGTCTTCTAGGATCTTTTTGACCACCATCTGAGCCGTTTTTTTCTTCATGGGGAAGGCTTCGACCTATCCTGAAAAAGTACCTACAAAGACTAGGAGATATTTAAGTCCATAACTTGCTGGCTTAATTTGAGTAAAGTCCACTTCGCAGAATTGTCCTGGTCTGGTTCCTCGTAAGTGCTTCCTGCAGGAAGCTTGGATGGGTAACTATTAACTAATTGACAGACTTGACAAGCTCTAGTCACCTGCTCAGCTATTTCTTTCCTCTTTGAGTCAGTCAATAATAAGTCCTTTCTTCGGTCCTTTAAGAGTGCCTACAACTTCTTTGAGTCTAAGTGGGTGAGCTAGTGTAAGTCTTTGACATAAAGGTGGGCTTTTTGAAATTGTAAACTTGGCTCTGTAGGGTCCCAGAGTTCTGTATCTGTCTCCTCAGATGATAAGTTGCCTGAAGGTTCCGGAGCTGCCAAGTCTCCTGATTTTTGTTCCCCCCCATGTGGAAAAAGTTAACAGAGTCACTTCGTTTAGGGCTGCCAATTAAGCTTCCTCATCTGCCCTTCTGTTTCCAACCACCAAGGGGTCGTTTCCCTTCTGGGGCCCTGGACAGTGCCCTATAGCTAGTTCTTTAGGGCCCTGCACTGCTGAGAGAAGGAGGAGGATCTCATCTTCATTCTTTATTTCTTTCCTGGAAGAGGTTACTATTCTCTTTGCTGGTAAATAGCCCTGTGCACATGAGCAGTGGCAAATGCATAGCGGCTGTCAGTGTATATGGTTGCCCTTTTGCTTGTTGCTAGTTCCAATGCTTTCGTAAGAGCAATCAGTTCTGCTTTTTGGACTGATGTCCCTTCTGGGAGACCAGAGGACCAGATGACATTAGTTTTGCTAAGTACTGCTCGTGCAGCCCGCCGCTTACCGTCTTGGAGAAAGCTGCTGCCGTCCGTAAACCATACGACTTCAGGGCGAGGCAGTGGCTGATCCTTCAAGTCTTGTCATATACTGGTTTTCTCTGCCAGTATGTTTTGACACTCATGAGCGACGGGTCCTGATGATACTTCTGGCAGCAGTGTAGCTGGGTTGAGTGGAGCAGGGGGTCCCAGCATTATACTGTCTTTGTCAAGCAAGAGGCTCTGGTAGTGCTTAATTCTGGAGTTTGATAGCCATCTCTCTGGAGGCTGGCAGATGATGCTCTCCAGGGCATGGGGGACTATAATGGTGAGCTTCTGTCCCAACGTTCATTCATGAGCATCTTTTATTAGAAGGGCTGCCACTGCTATAGCTCTTAAGCAAAGGGGCCACACGCTAGCCACTGTGTCCAGTTTTTTTTATAAGAATGCTACTAGCCATTTCCAAGGTCCCAATGTCTGAGTGAGCATTCCCCGTGCTATTCCTTTCTTTTCTTCTATGTGGAGATTGAAGGGTTTATCTACATCTGCTAGTGCTAAGGCTGAAGCAGAGAGCAGCACCTTTTTTTTGACATTATCAATAGCTTGTTGTACTCAGGGGTACATTGGAAGTGGGCATCCCCTTTTATCAGAGTGTATAAAGGTGCAGCCAGAGATGCGAACACAGGAATCCATAACCTGCAAAAGCTGGCAGTCCCAAAAAACTCTCTGAGTTGTCTCTTATTAGAAGGGGGAGGTATCTGCACAATGGTTTGTTTTCTGGGCTCAGTGAGCCATCGTTTGCCACCCCTAAGAGAATAACCCTGGAAGATTACTTCTTGCTGACAAAAGTGGGCCTTTTGGCAGAAGCCCTATATCCAAGCCGAGCAAGCTCGAATAATAGTGCTTGGGTCCCAGACTCAGAGTTCTCCTTGGTGTCGGCTGCCAGTAGCAGATCATCCACATATTCGAGTGGGGTGACTTCAGGGTGGGCAGTTCTGAAGTCGTTGAAGTCCCTGTGGAGGGCTTCATCAAAGAGAGTGAGGGAGATTTTGAACTCCTGTGGGAATCTAGTCCCGGTTAATTGGCCAGATGTTCCAGTTTTTGGGTTTATCCACTTGAAAGCAAACAGCAACTGACTGTCCTTATGTAGGGGCAAGCAGAAGTAAGCATCTTTTAAGTCCAGCACAGTGTACCATTCCCGCTCCCGATTCAGAGTGCTAAGCAAATTATATGGGTTGGGTACTGTGGGGTGAATGTCCTGCACTCTGTTGTTGATCTCTCTTAGGTCTTGAACAGGATGGTAGTCCCCAGTTCCTAGCTTTCTAACTGGTCGCAGCGGGGTATTCCAGGCTGATTGACAGAGCCTTAAGACCCCAAGAGTCAGGTATTTCTGAATATGGGGCCTTATCCCATCCTTAGCTTCTTTGCTTAGGGGATATTGTTTAACACTGATTGGAGAGGCAGAGGCTTTTAATTATACTGCTATTGGAGGTTGTTTAAGGGCTAGACCTAACCCAGCAGTTTCTGCCCATACATTAGGATAATCTTTTATCCATTTCTGTGCGAGTTTGCTTTGTTGATCAGTCCTAGGGGACACGAAGAGTGATGTTCACCTTCTACGGACATAGTCAAAGCCGTGACTATGGGAGCTTTTACTGAAGGCTTTAGAAACTCCACTTGGGGACCATCAGGGATAAAGGTTATTCTAGAACAGAGTTTGGTAAGCAGATCCCTGCTCATCAATGGGGCTGGACATTCTGGGATTACTAGAAAAGAGTGTGGACTTTTCCATTTACTAGGTTCATAATCCTCTTTATTGTCCAAGCCTGATATCTACTGCCTTTAGCCCCTTGAACTAGGGACCATTTATTTATTTATAGGGGGCCCAGTGGGGTCTTAAGGGCTGAGTATACTGCTCCTGTATCCATTTCAAAGTTCACTGGAATCCCCTCCACTTCAAATGTTACCCTGAGATCGGGGAGGGGATCCAAGCCCCGACTTTCTTAGTCCTCTTCTAGAGTCAGCATGGCGGGCTCGTGTGGCTGCTCCTTTTTGGGCCACTCTTTGGCTCAGTGTCCTTTTTCTTTCCAGTAGGCACATTGATCTGATGCCAGGGGCAGCCTTTGGCGTGGGCCCAGGTATCCCTTTCTGTCTCCCTGCATTTAACCTTCTGGAGTATTTTTTGCTGTGAACAAAACCTTAGCCAATGCTTTAGTCTGCCTTTTGCTCCTTTCATCCTTCTTTTGTTCTCTTTCCTTCTCTCTCCTCTGTTCCTTCTCCTCCTCAATTTCTCTCTTATAATATACTGTCTCAGGTTCTCTGACTAAATCTCTTAACATCATATCTTGTAATCCATCTAGACATTGTAACTTTCTCTTAATATCTAGGGCAGCCTGCTCGATAAAGGCCATTGCAACAGATGCCTTTTGGTCCTCTGCCTGAGGATCAAAAGAAGTATATTTCCTTTATGCTTCCATAATTCTCTCCTGAGACATACAGGGAGACTCATTAGGCCCTTGGATAATCTCTCTTACATTGGCCAAATTAGTCGGCCCTCTGGCGGTCGCTTGGTGACCCGCTATACCCGCTATTAGAGCCCGGCGATAAGTGGACAGATGCTACCTACCTTCAAAGTTGTTGGGTTCCCAGTTGGGACGGTTCATTGGCCCGTAGGGACGGAGAGGGAGCATCACAGGGGATTCTGAGTTTTCTATTATCCATCACTGCCGGGTTCCTTTAGGTGGCCCTGCTTCCTCCAGGGGAGGAGGGGCTGCTGCTGCTGCAGGGAAGTCCCCTGGAGGGCTTGAGTCTGGCCCAATTGCCTCTAGCAGCTGAGAGGCTGAGTCAGTGGCGGGAGGATCATCTGGAACATGTTGGGGGTTGGGGAGCGAGGGTAGAGAATGAGGAGGTGGAAGAGTATCCAGTCTTGTGACTCAGGGAGAATGGTGGGGAGAGCGGGAGTTGTGGAAGGTTTGAATGATATAATCATGAGGGAAGGGGTATATGTCTGTTGATCTGGGTGGCCACGTGGCCCCAGCTAAAAGACAATATCTCTGACTTTTCGGATTAGAGGGAAGTGGAAGGATCCTTCTGGTGGCCATCCGACTCCCAGGATGGGCCATTCTGAAGCTCAGAGAGTCTGCCAGCTCTGGCGTTTTACTGAAAAAGAAAGATTCTGGGCCCTTGAGCGGACATCAGTCCAATGATCAAGGGTCAGGGACAGAGGCATAGAAGTGCTTTGTCCCATAATGGAAGTTAATCAAACAGGGACAGTGAAGACACAAACTCGACACACACAATGACAAACAGTAAACGTTTACCATGAGTCCAAGACAACGATTAGAACTGAGTAACTGGCAAAACCTGATGGGTTAGACAATAAATACAGACAGTAAACTCAACCTGAGTTCAGGACAATGAACAAAACTGAGTAGCTGGCAAAAGCTTTTGGGCTGGAAAACCGAATCCTGAAGCAAAATATAACCCAGTTGAGGAAACTACTACTCCTTGATTTCCCTAGTCCTCTGGAGTGCCCCCAGGGACGTGACCTTTGGCTCTGTGACACTTCTGTCAGCCAACATAGGAGAGACCTAATGCCCTCACCCACAGCAACTTTGCCACGCCTTAAACGGAAACCCAAAACAAGAAACAGGCGCCTTACTTACCCTAAGAGAAGTCAGTTGGCGTCTTTGGTCCGCTGCTGCCGAATATCTCACCTGGGGCCTCCAGATGAAAAGGTGGGGCGAAGGTCGGAGAAAAACACCACCAAGAGACTTTCTCATGAAACAGAAAAGGGTTTATTGGGGGTCCAGCATGCTGGGGCTCAGAGATCACATCAGAAAAGCAAACAACAAAGAGCCCAGAGAACAATTTGAGCAGAGTTTATATACATTCTTTAGAGAGGGCAGGGACTTTACATACATCATAGCCTCCTTTAGCAAATTACCATGTACCCTGGGAAAATCAAATAACAACTCCAAAACATGATTAGCACATTCATTGGCGGGAACAGGTCGGGCAGGGGGTGATTGGTCAGCCCTGTGAAGGGGTAGACATTTAAACTGATTGGTTGAAGCCCTGAGATGTATATGTGCTGAGCTGCACGGTTTCTGTGAAGGGGTTGTTAAGTAACAAGGTCGTCTGGGAAGATTTCAACTCACATCTAATGGACACATCAAAGAATTGTCTTTACTGACTCAGGAATTTCAGGTTCTCAGTGCAGCTTGTAAACTTTACAAAACCTGGTTCTTTACGTTTCAATTTCAATTTCTTTTATTCTTTCTGAACTTTACAAAGGAAGGCGAGAGACTTCATCCACAATGGCTGCTCTTTTTGCCATTTTGGTTTTGGATGCATGCATGGGATCTTTTTTAAATCCATTTTGTGCTGATATTCTAAGCCACAGCCTCACACAGGGTCAAGAGGCTGATTAAGACACATCCCTTTCCAAAGCAATTACTTCTCTGAGGTCAGTTACAGAACTTAGTCTCTGAGCAGAATCACACCAGAGTTCAAGCCCAGATGGACCCAGTCATCTCTTCCAACCGCCACACAAATGACCACAATTAAAACCAAAACACTCGCCCAAGGCCCTCATCTTTTTTCATATATACACTCATCATAACGTCTGGCTGGAGGTTTCCATGAATGGCGCAGTCCAAGAGAGTGTCCAAAATAAGCTCACTTGCCCCTCATTTGCCTAACCTCAGGGTAGCCTGGACACCCTTCCAGTGAACCAGAATTGATCACATAGGTCTGCCGTTAATACTGCTCTGGTTCTCCAATTTGATGCCTACTGACTGTCAGGTATAGATTCCTTATGTGATTTGGAGTCATGAGAAAACTGAAGCACCTCTGCAGGGATTGGAAGAACTCATTTGACACAAAAGATCACTATTCTCACTTGATGGACATCAGGAAAATAACAGAGGAAGGTGAGAGACTTCATCCACAATGACTGATATTTTTGCCATTTTGGTTTTGGATGCACACATTGGATCTTTCTTTAGATCCATCAGACACTGAGAATCTAAGCCATAGCTTCACAAAGGGCCAAGAGGATGATTCAGACACATCCCTTTCCAAAGTAATTAAGCAAAGAGCCACAGGTGATGCCCATTTATTTCCATTTTAAAACTGTTTTCTTCAGGCTTCACAAAGGGTGGCCTGAGGCAAAGACCTTCCTGACACTCAGGACAACAGAACAATACGTTAGCAAAAGGCCCAAAGCATGGTTTCTCCACTGAGACTTTCCTGGTCACACTGATATCTGAGTTTTCTGAGATGCTCGCCATTCCCTTCAGCTAACCAGTACATGGCCATGTCACAGAGCTTGGAGGTGGTACATATCTTTGACACAAAAATATGAGCCTATTCTGGAGAGTGGCCAAAATTCAGGAAGAAAACAGGAAATTAAGAAGGTTGTAGGTGTTGCCTTTCTATAAGGCGAGCCACAGTCCATTCATAAATTGGGAAGAATAAATGCTGGGAAGCTTTCTACTAGACAGGACACATCTATGGATGCATGCTCTTTTCTAATGTCTACAACCACAGACACACTGGGATACACAGACCTAGAAACACTCACCTTGTCAAAGGACTTTCTAGAAACAGTTCACTCCAAACCAAACAAACAGCCTTTCCTACCTATTCTCAGAACATGAGACAAAACCACAAACTCACAACCACACTCAAAAAGTCACCTCTTTCCCCCAAGTAAGTCTGTGACTATCCGAAGTGTCCTCTGACTGGTGGGCCATACTATGTTTCCCCAAAATGGCCTGTCCTGTCTCAGATCTGTTCTCCTTGTCCAACTCTGTGAAGTTGTCAGGAGCCTGTGCTGACCACTACCTGCTCTCTCAGGAAAGGCCCATTTTCAGAGGTCTACTTGAATTTGGCCATCCTCAAATCTTTAGGTACCAAGAAAGACAGACTCTGTCCTTGTTAAATCCAAACAAGTGAGCCTACTGGGAATGGGACGGGTACTGGCTCTTTGTGCCTGGCTTCCTGGATCCCAAGTTCAGAGACTTCCATCCCCCAAGAAGTGAGGTAGGTCAATTCCTTCAAGAACGGAATGAGGTCACTGCCTTGGCAACCACTTTGTCCTAACAGTTGCATTCAAGGGTCCCTTGAGATGGAGGCTGCCACTACTTCCTGTGACACTTTCAGAAGTTAGAATTGTATATCAACCATAGGCACCCAGGAGAAGCTCTCCACACAGGGTTGGTTTGGTCCATCTTCTTTATATCAAGAGGAGAGAGGCTGATTCAGATACATCCCTTCATCCTGACTAGATTGTTTGCCTTGGGAGATGACTTTTGCTCTCTCAGGCCCTTCATAGCTGCCTAAATCTTCTCCAGGGATCATTTCTGCATCAACCTTTGAGGTTCTCAGCAGGTGGAAGATCCCGTACATTCCTGTATTGTAAGACCAACTCTGTCCCTGCTCTTCTGCAAAGTTAGATTGAGGAACAGTGTATGGTTAGGGTTAATAACATATTCTATTTGGGTTAGGAATTATTCTGCTGGACAAATAATGGTATTGGGTACCTGCGATATTCAAAAGAATATATAGGTGAAATATAAGTATGAAACCAAAATTCTAGGTATGATTTGAAGCCAGAAGGACATTGGGCCCTTTAGTGGTATACTTAGCTTTGAATTATGTTCTGCACAGATGTCTCAGATAAATCAATATGCAATGGCATAGGACCTTGTACCTTGGATGATTGAATGTTCAAGAGAACATCCAGTCAAAAAGGAATAGTCGGTAGGAATAGAAAGATGGTCAGTAGGTTTAGAAAAAAGAGTGAGTATAGGATTTGGACAAAAGGTTCATTAGCAATAGGGTTTCGGGTAGAGAGTGAAAGTAAATATGAGCACATATAAAGAGTCAGTCACAATGATGAACTGGGGAAAAATATGTAGGAAAGCAGATATTAATAGAGACATTAGGAAATCAGACAAAGTATAATGTGAGTGATAGGATTAGGCATTTTCAATATGGTTGAGGTGGAATATATAATCTTAGGAAGAAAGAAATATGTAGTCACCAATAGGATTGACATTTGAGAGCATTAGGCAACCAGGACATGGTTAGTAATCCATGCTCACTTTTCATTTTGCTTTGGTGAAAGGTTAATAAAATAGGTATTTGTCACTTCCTGTTTTTCTTTATGCTTAACAAAACACTGTTGAAATCTTGAGAACTGTTTGCTAATTTTGTTCCCAAAATGTGCTGTCCCCAACTGCCAAACTGCAGAGTGTACTCCCTCACCCGGTTGCACAAAAACTGCCCACTTGCCCTGACCCATCAATTAATTTCCCTCCCTGCCCTCTCCAAAAAATTATATAAGCTCTGTTTAAGTTGTTCTCAGGGCTCTCTGCTCTAGTCAAGTGAGCTCTGAGCCCCAGCATGCTGGAACCCCAATAAACACTTTGCTGTTGCTGAGTGAAAATGGTATACTGTTCTGTACTTAAAAGATGCTTTCTTTTGCTTGCCTCTGCATAAAGATAGTCAGTTGCTGTTTGCTTTCGAGTGGGTAGACCCAGATAACGGAACTTCTGGTCAACTAACTTGGACTAGACTCCCACAGGTGTTCAAAACCTCCCCCAGTCTCTTTGATGAAGCCCTCCACAGAGATCTCAACAACTTCAGAATTACGCACCCCAAAGTCACCCTGCTTCAATATGTGGATGTCCTGCTACTGGCAGCTAACAACAAGGAAAACTGTGAGTCTGGGACCCAAGCACTATTATCCGAGCTTGCTCAACTCGGGTATAGAGCTTCTGCCAAAAAGGCCCAAATTTGCCAGCAAGAAGTAATCTTCCTGGGTTATTCCCTTAGGGGCAGAAATGATGGCTCACTGAGCCCAGAAAACAAACCGTTGTGCAGATACCACTTCCATCTAACAGGAGACAACACAGAGAGTTTCTTGGGACTGCTGCCTTTTCAGGTTATGGATACCTGGGTTTGTGTTCTTAGCTGCTTCTTTATACCCGTTGTTAAATAAGGATGCCCAATTCCAATGGACCCTTGAGCACCAGCAAGCTTTTGATAACATTTAAGAACACTGACACTGAACTCCTCAACTTCACTGAGCCCAGCCTGCAATTTCAGAAAGCCCTACACTACGTTAAAAATGTACATCAACTTACTCACCTTGGTTCAAAGAAACTGCAGGCATTCCTGAAAGATCAGGAACAGAGATTTCGACTAACTTACTCACAGTGAAAAAAAATAACTGAACGGGTAGCAAAAGCCTGTCGGTTCTGTCAATTGGTTAATGCTTACCCTTCCAAGCTTCCTGCAGGAAAGCACCTACAATGAACCAGACCAGGACAATTCTGGGAAGTAGACTTTACTGAAATTAAGCCAGCAATGTATAGACTTAAATATCTCCTAGTCTTTGTAGATAAATTTTCAGGATGGATTGAATCCTTTCTCACAAAAAAAAAAAAAAAAAACCGGCTCAAACGGTGGTCAAGAAGATCCTGAATGATATTAAGATATTTTTTCAAGACAAGGCCTACCTAAGGTAATAGGGTCTGATAATTGAACGGTGTTCATGGCCCGGGTAAGTGAGGGCTTAGCCAGGACCCAGGGGATTAATTGGAAGTTACATTGTGCTTCTAGACCCCAGAGCTCAGGACAGGAAAAAAAAATAAATTGAACCATTAAAGAGACCTTAACGAAATTAAGCTTAGAGACCGGCATAAAATATTAGACTATGCCCCTGCCTTATCCACTGTTTCATGCAAGAAATACTCCCTCTGTTTCTTTGTGTAAACTCACCCCCTATGAATTTCTCTATGGTGCACCTCCTCCAGTAAGGCATGTAACCCCAACTCTAAGACCTAACGATGCCTTCCACACCCCCTTGCTTGACAGAATTAAATCTCTTGAAAGAACTCAATGATACCGGTGAAAACAGCTGACAACTGCCTTGCAACCTGGGGACAAGGGGACTCCACATTGATATCAAGTAAGGGACTTCATCTACATAAGACAACATCAGGTGTCATCCCTGGAACCCTGCTTGAAAGGACCATACCAGGTGCTAATTATAACACCTACAGCAGTAAAAGTAGATGGAAACACTTCCTGGATCCATGCCTCTCATCTCAAGCCTGCGCCTCTTACCAGTTTCTTTCTGGAAACTGGGAAAGACTGGTAACCATTTCAAATTGCATATTCGCTATGTGGATAAGGCTGTAGACTCTCCCCTTGGCCACCAGTACACCTAACGCTCATCAGCCCGTTCAGCAGCGATGGCTTATCACAAATCCTACTAGACAAGAAGTATGCTCTAACTCGTATACAGCTCCCTTAGGGACCTGGTGGCTAGCTCTCCACCCAGACATTTGTCAGCTGGCTATAAGTCTTTCCTATTAGGATATTGCTGATGAAAATCCCACTAAAATTCAATTAAATCCCTTCCATACCATAGATAATGGAAACAAACATTAGGGATTTAGGGACACGTGAGCCAGATGCAGGTTGGCTAGACTAGATTAGTATGTTTGCCCAGCAGACTATCAAAGCCACAAACAGCCATGGCTGTGTGGAGGGAAAGCCAACTTCTTCTGTAAGTGATGGGGATTTGAGCATACAGGGGCAGCCTGGTGGAACGCAAAATCCTCATCAAATTCAGTACACAGCATTGGCCATATTACCAATTAGACAACAAAAACTGATGGCCCCCAGAGGAGTCTCTAGATCCTCAAATTCTGTGTTACCTTTTTAACTTCTGCAAGTGCTCAAGAGGATGAAAGGAAATTCCCCTATGTGGAGGCCTTTTACCTCCTTCGCTCACTTCCTGAACTATGCATCTCCAATAGATCCTCACCCTCAGGCTTCTGCTCCAGACTCTCTACTGTCAGTCCCACCTCAGCAACCTGATTTCTCTCCTCCAGTTACTAGATCAAAAACCCAAACCTCCGCCAGTTCTCAGATCATTGCTCCCTTGCTGAGGTAGCAGGTACTGAGGTACCCCTCTAAACACTCACTCCTCTCTTCTCCTGTCAGTGCCTACACCCGGTCTCCCCAGGTCCTCTTACCAGGTAACCCAAAGCTCAAACCAGCTGAGAAGAGCCCTCAGACTCCTATCCAAGATGTAATAAAAATGGCCTTTAAAGTTGCTTTGTCATCACTGAAAACAGGTTACTAAGAATTTAAAATCCCTCCCAGGCTTTCTGGGATACTCACTCCCGTCTTCCCCTCTGTTCTACCTGTTCTACTGCTCAAGATTTTGTTCCTAGGAAAATCCCAAACCCCTTTTCCATTATGCTTTTACATCTCTCTTTTCTCATTCTCAGATCCCCGGAGCTGCTCTCATTCCTCGCCTTCCCCGTCTTTCCCCTCTATACCAGGCCCACAGAAAAATCTTAACTGAACTTCTCCAGAAGTCTTCACCATGGATGACTTTAGAACTTTCAGCAAAAGAGTCCCTATAAAAGAGTTCAGTGTAGATAAACTTGCTCTTTTTCTGTTGCCCTGTTATACTTGTCCACTGCTTGGAAAAATCAGCACTTCTAAGCTAGACAACCCCTTAATAGTTTTTCACACAATATGTGAACAAGGCCTCTGGCCTTGAGCTGGGGCTTCACAGAGATGGCTACATTTCTAAAATAAAAAATACCAACTGGGCTTCATGGTAACAGCTGAAGGAGGATAAAAGAAAAGGAAGAAAAAGCTCTCCCCCTCCCAGGTGTCCTTGAAAAGTTAACTTGCCCAGAACAGAGGAAATAACAGAAAAAAAAAAATCTTTTTGTGAAGTTCTGCCGACTGTGAACTTCTGAGCCCCATTTCTTTCATGTTGGGTACAAAATTCTGAAACTACCTAAACTTGGGGTTCAGGGCATTAATTGATTACAACAGAAGCAATGCACTCTGAATCCGGTTGCAAGCAAATAGCACTGTTTCCCTGTTTTCGGTGCTATCTTAGGTGCCTTGCCTTGTCTGTCCCTACAACAGAATAATTCTATATACTTAAACATTGTTTATGTTTTCATGAAATGGTCAACAGATGTGATTAATTGTGTAATGGTGCAGATGTTTCCCAGAGTGCTCTATAATGATGCAGGTTCATTTGAAATTCAAACAGGCGGGCATACAACACGGTTCTGCTGGGAACATATATCCCTAACTTTAGCCATCCTATTAGGAATAGGAGTTGCTGCAGGGGTGGGCACAGAAACCCCTGCCCTAGTCCATGGGACACAACAAATGACCCAATTAGTAGCAGCAATAGAACAAAACTTAAAGATAGTAGAAACCTCCATCACAGCTTTGCAGGAATATTTATCCTCTCTGTCTGAAGTTGTTTTACAGAACAGTCGAGGGTTGGACCGCCCATTCATGAGAGAAGGGGGCCTTTGTGCTGCATTGAGGGAAAAATATTGTTTTTATGCAGACCATACTGGAGTTGTAAAAAAAATCTATGAGTAAATTAAAAAGACACCTTGAAGAGCGTCACTGAGAGAGGCCCAAAATGGGTGGTTTGATTCTGATCCATACATTCCCTCTGGTTAACTACGTTTTTATCAACCATGGCCGGTCCAATAATAATCCTCATATTACTGCAAAGTATAAAACCCTGTTTGCTCAAACGTGTAATTTTTTTTCTCCAAGCTCAAATTGGACAAGTTAAACTTATGGTAATAACCCACTTGCAGACATAGAATGTGACACCAGCCTTGATCACTTTTATAATTATAAGTAGCCAGAAGAAGAAGTGGGGAATGAAAGGTTAACAAAATAGGTACTTGTAACTTCCTATTTTTCTGTATGCTTAACAAAACACTGTTGAAATATTGAGAACTGTTTGCTAATTTTGTTCCCAGAATGTGCTGTCCCCAACTGCCAAATTGCAGAATGTATTCCCTCACCCGTTTACATGCAAACCGCCCACTCACCATGACCCATCAATAAACTTCCGTCCCTGCCCTTTCCAAGGAAAGAATATAAGCTCTGCTTAAGCTGTTCTCAGGGCTCTCTGCTCTATTTCTGTGAGCTCTGAGCCCCAGCATGCTTGACCTCCAATAAACCTTTTGCTGTTGCATGAGACAGTCTC
Source organism: Callospermophilus lateralis (assembly GCF_048772815.1). Lineage (NCBI taxonomy): Eukaryota > Metazoa > Chordata > Mammalia > Rodentia > Sciuridae > Callospermophilus > Callospermophilus lateralis. Next base: position 7,350,149 of record NW_027514551.1, read on the forward strand.
TTCGTGGTCTCTACCTCTGATGCTCGCACGAACATTACTTGAATGATTGAATGTATAAGAGAAAATCCAGTCAAAAAGGGATAGCCAGTAGGATTAAGAAGATAGTCGGTAGGTTTGGGAAGAAGACTGAGTATAGGATTTGGAACAAAAGTTCTTTAGCAATAGGGGTTCTGTTAGAGAGTGAATATAAATGTCAGCACATGAGAACAGTCACAATAATGAACTGAGGAAAATATGTAGGAAAGCATATATCAATAAAGACATTACTAAATCAGGCAAAGTATAAAGTGAGTGATACAATTAGACATTTTCAACAGGGTGAGTTTGAATATATAATCTTAGGAAGAAACAAATATGTAGTCACCAATAGGATTGACATTTGAGAGCATAAGGCAACCTTGACATGGATGATTTTTGTAAACCATGCTCACTTTCTATTTAGGCTTTGGTACAATCTAAGTGTGACCTTTGCATTTGTGTCCAGAATTTTACTGTGATAAAATATATATGTAGATCTGGTGACACAAGTATTTCTTCCACCATTTCTGGGAGCAATATTTTGAAGGCATATAAATGGGTATTGGGTGTACAAAGAGGTGTACACTGTGTCCATGAATATAGAGATAATGCATGAATAGACCATACAGTGAATAAATAATATAACTGTTTCCACTTTAAATTATGGATTGAATTGATATTTGAAAATATATAAGAAATCTTATATTGATTTACAATCATTCATTCTAACCAGTTATACATCTAATATTAATATTATGGTTATGGTTTATCATGAAGATATGTTAGTTTTGCTTCAAAAGCGATTATGGAAATCCAAAATAATGTGTTTGGATAGAGTCAGTCACAATGCTGGCAATATGTGAACAAGGCCTCTGGCCTCAAATTGAGGCTTCACAGAGATGGCTACATTTCTAAGATAAAGAAGTTACCAACTGGACTCCATGGTAACAGCTGGCAGGGAGAAAAAAGAAAGAGAAGAAAAAAGCTCTCCCCCTCCCAGGTGTCCTTAAAATGTTAACTTGCCCAGAACAGAGAAAAAAAAAAACAGAAACAAAAACTGCTTTCTCTGAACTTCTGCAGACTGTGAACTTCTGAGCCGCTCCCTTACATGTTGGGTACAAAATTCAGAAACAACCTAAACTTGGGGTTCAGGGAAGTAACTGATTACAACAGAAGCAATGCCCTTTAAATCTGGTTGCAACCAAATAGGACTGTTTCCCTGTATTCGGTGCTATCTTAGGTGCCTTTCCTTGCCTTGTCCATCCCTTTTCTAATTTAAAGACCAGTCAAGAAACATGGAGAAATGCATGTGTTCTGAAGCAGAAAGTGATTGATAGTGAAACAAATGCCTATAAATTTCCTAACTTGTGGATGAAATTTATATCCTATGATGTGCATTAATTGAAGAAATACTAATCTACCAGTGTTGAATAAAAATGAACGTCAAAATACACATCATGTCCGATTGGAATCTACTTGCATTAATATTAAACTGGGTCAGTTACTGTAGAAATATTAGGATTCTTATGCACCATTCACTGAAGTTAGTTTTCAGTACTAGGAAACAAATATGTATTTCAGGTGAATGAATATTTCTAAGAATAATCTTGTGAAAAGTTGATTATAAATCCACATACATGAATATGAATGAATTTGATGAGTGTAAAATTTGACACATATTTCATTTGTTGAAAAATCTGGAGAGTGTATATATATATATATATATATATATATATATATATATATATATACACACACACACACACACACACACACACACATTAAAAACAGCAATATATATGCCAATTGAAATTTATAATGAAATATATATCATCAACAGATAGAAAAATATTTATTTTACTGAACATGGATTTATGAATAATATTGTTCAAGTAGGAAGATCACCCATAATTTAAATTTTCGGTTCCAACATCGTTTAAGAGGAGTGATCCCTTACAATTTGTATCTGCCAAGTCAGCCACCTCACAAGAATGTACGTGTGGTACCAGGTAGGATTCTATCTGTGCATATAAAAATACAGGTGGTGAAGAGGCTACAGAGAAAGGGAGAAAGGAATTCATAGGTGGTTAACTTTAAAAAAAACATGGAGAACTATTTCAACAAAAAATTGACTAGATTTATAAATCCTACCCTATATAATGCAAAAGGTAAGTCCAAATATACACCATGCCTCCTCTGAAATGGTTGTATTTTCATTCTGTTTGGGTTATTTTTCTCCATCATATTAGTATTAGTAGTCAGAATATAGTAGGGTAGGGGTTAGTGTCAGGGATTCAGTATTTCGAATGGAAAATTGGAAAATGAATACAATGTGTATGTAAACATGTGCTACACAAAAATGTTTCCACTCTTATCCAGAACAATGCCTTGACAGTACCTTCGCTCTAACTAAAACATCATTAGAGGAGAAGAGTTAGAAAATCAGTGAAAACTCATCTTGAATGGAATAGGCTCAGGATTTTGAAACCTTGGAGGTGGTAGAGGAGTTTGCAAAAGTAAGGGACAGGGTGAACACTCCACAAACATGGAGTTCTGTTGGACTAAAGACTTCTTGAGAAACTGCCTCTGAATTTGGGCACTTGAAATATATCTTGTTGTCACAAGTTTTAGCTTCCTTTGTAGTGAGACCATCAAACCTGGGTCTGCATCTATGTGACCTGGAGGACACGGTTTCTTATTTTCTAATGAAAATGAGGCAGCAGTGCTGAATTCTCACTTTGTAGGTAACCTGTGGACACTGGGGGCTAAGTGTCTCCCAGTGTGGGCTGTGAAGCCATTTGGTCATCCTCCAATTTTCGTGGTGTTTGTTGCTGCTGCATTGGGGATTTGGTATTTGCTTCACGAAATACAAGGAGTTCAACTGTGTCACAGTGCTGGAGGGAGTTCTGTGACGAGTGGTGGGTCAAGGTCTGCAGGAGAATGCACCAACCAGGCTTCTATCCCACATAGCTTGCCCCCTTGACCATAGCAACCTGATTCTGAACATTGCCCTGAAAGCTCTCCATATAACAAGATACCTTTACACAGAAGTATCTACTGGCTGCACCATGTCAGTAACAAGCCATTTGGAAGCCAAATGCAGATGCACATTGCCCCACCACATGTTTTATCACACACCTGCCAAGCACTGTTCTAGGCCCACTATTCAGCAGGCTCCAACGTACTGGCATCTCTATTCAACACAATTTTCATGAAACCTAGTGAATCCAGGCACTGTCTGGTGTACTCAAGATCAGCATCAGGACATCCAAAGGTTCTCCAGTGCCACCTGGTCTTGGGAATTTCAAAAATTTCATGGTATCTGTTTAGCCATTTTTCAAGGATGATGTTGGAGGCACTGTGGGTTTCAATATATTCAGGACCTGTTAAATGGTGAGGAAGCTCATTTCAATGAAAGCTCTGGGGAACTCTCAAGGGCAAGGCTTCCCAAAGAGTGGCCAAAAGGTCGCATGAAGCCAGGCCTATTGAGTTCTACAATGTGAGGTCCATGTGTTTTTTGACTCTCAACTATGGCTGCCAAGTCTTTCAGAATAAAATAATGTGATTTCCTCACTGAGATTCCCAGTGATCTGTGGAAAGTCAATCTGGGCCTAGATCTCAGTTTCCAATGGTCACTCTCATGTGTGGTCTCCTAAAATCCCAAAACAATTGATGGCAATACTTCTCTGAGGTCTGTTCCAGAACTCAGTCTCTAAGGGGAATCACACCAGAGTTCAAGCCCAGGTGGACCCAATCATCTCTTCCAACTGCCACACAAATGACTACAATTAAAACCAAAACACTCCCACACGGCCCTCATCTTCTTCATAACCTTTGGCTGGAGTTTTCCATTAGGGGCGCAGTCAAAGACAGTGTCCAAAATAAGCTCCCTTGTCCCTCATTTGCCTAAAATCTCAGTGGCCTGGACACCCTTCATGTGAACCAGGAGTAATCAAATAGGTCTGCCATTAATACTTTTCCACTTCTACAATTTGAGGCTTTCTGACTGTGGGGTTTAGATTCTTTATGTGATTTGGAGTCATGAGAAAATCCAAGCACACATGGGCAAGCTTTTGCAGGGATTTGGAGAATTCTTTTGACCCAAAGGATCCCTATTCTCACTTGATTGAAGTGAGAAACCTTACAGAGGAAAGCTAGAGACTTCATCCACAATGACTGCAATTTTTGCCCTTTGATTTTGGATGCACACATGGGATCTTTCTTTAGATTCATCAGGTGCTGATAATCTAAGCCACAGCCTCACACAGGGCCAGGAGGCTGATTCCGACACATCCCTTTCCAAAGCAATTAAGCAAAGAGCCACAGGTGATGCCCATTCATTTCCATTTGAAAACTGTTTCTTAGGGCTTCACAAAGGGGTGGCTGGAGGCAAAGACCTTCCTGACATTCAGGGCAAAAAAAAATAGGTAAGCAAAAGGCCCAAAGCAGGGTTTCTCCACTGTGACTTTTCTGGTCTAACTGATATCTGAGTTTTCTGAGGTGCTCGCCAGTCCCTTCAGCTATCCAGTACATGGCCATATCACAGAGCTTGGAGGTGGTACATATCTTTTACTCAAAACCATGAGCCTATTCTGGAGTGTGGCCAGAATTCAGGAAGAAAATAGGAAATTAGGAAGATAGCAGGTGTTGCCCATCCATAAGGCAATCTTCTGCCTAATCATAAATTGGGCAGGATGAATACTGGGAAGCTTTCTACTAGACAGGACACATCCATTGATGCATTCTATTTTCTAATGTCTACAACCACGGACACAGTGGGACACACAGACATAGAAACACTCGCCTTGTCACATGACTTACTAGAAACAGTCCATACCAAACCAAACAAACCGCCTTTCCTATCTATTCTCAGAACATGAGACAAAACCAAAAACTCACACCCACAACCACAAAGGCACCTCCTTCCCCCAAGTAGGTCTGTGACTATCCAGAGGGTGGTCTGACTCGTGGGCCATAATATATTCCCCCAACATGGCCTGTCCTGTCTCAGATCTGGTCTCCTTAGCCAACTCTGTGAAGTTGTCAGGAGTCCGCGATGAGCCACTACCTGCTTTCTCTGGAAAGGCCAGTTTACAGAGCTTTCCTGGCATTTGGTCATCCTCACAACAGTAGGACCAAAAAATAATGTCTCTGTCCTTGTTCAATCAAAACAAGCGAGCCCAATGGGACTGGGACTGGGACTGACTCTGGGTTCCTGGCTTCCTGGATCAAAAGTTCACAGTGTTCCATCACCAAAAGTGTGAGGTGTGGTCATTTCTTTAAGGAACTGAATGAGGTCACTGCCTTGGCAAACACTTTGTCCTCACAGTTGCTTTCAATTGACCAATGAAATGGAGGCTGCCCCTACTTCCTTTGAAATTTTCACAAGTTAGAATGGTAGATCAACCATAGGCTCCTGGAACAGCTCTCCACACAGGCCTGGTTTGGTCCATCTTCTCTACATTAAGAAGAGAGAGGCTGATTCCGACATATCCTTTCATCCTGACCAGGATGTTTGCCATGGAAGATGACTTTTGCTCTCTCAGGTCTTTCATAGCTGCCTACATCTTCTCCAGGGATCATTTCTACATGGACCTTTGAGGTTCTCAGCAGGTGGAAGATCACCTACATTTCTGTATTGTAAGTCAAACTCTGTCCCTGTTCTTCTGTAAAATTAGATTGAGGGAACGGTGCATTCTTAGGGTTAATAACATGTTCCATTTGGGTTAGGAATCATTCTGTGAGATGAATAATGGTATTGGAACATGCAATATTTATAAGAATATATTGGTGAAATATAAGTATGAAAACAGAAATCTAGGTAAGATTTGAAGCCCAGAAGGGCATTTTGCCCTTGATTGGGATACTTAGCTTTGAATTACATTCTGAACAGTTGTCTCACATAATTCGATATCGAATGGCAAAAGACCTTGTACCTTGGATGATTGAATGTAGAAGAGAACATCCACTCAAACTGGGATAGTCAGTAGGTTTAGGAAGAAGAGTGAGTATAGGTTTTGGAACAAATTTCATTAGTAATAGGTTTTTGGTTAGAGAGTGAACGTAAATGTCAGCACATGAGAAGAGTCAGTCACATGATGAACAGGGGAAAATATGTAGGAAAACAGATATCAATAGACACATTAGGAAATAAGGCAAAGTATAATGTGAGTGATAGGATTAGACATTTCCAACAGGGTTGAGTTTGAATATATAATCTTAGGAAGAAAAAAATATGTAGTCACCAATAGGATTGATATTGAGCATTAGACAACCTGGACATGGATGTTTATAGTAATACATGTTCAATTTCCATTTAGGCTATGGTACAAACATAAGTGTGAGCCTTGCGTTTTGTGTCCAGAATATCACTGTGATAAAATATATATGTAGATCAGGTTACATGAGTAATTCTTCCACCATTTTTTGAAGCAATATTTTGAAGATGTATAAATTAGTATTGGGGGTACAAAGAGATGTACCCTGTGTATATGAATCTAGAGAAAATGCATGAGTAGACCACACTGTGAATTAATAATATAACTAGTTCTACATAAAATAATGGATTGAATTGATATCTTAAAATATATAAGAAATCTAATATTGAAATACTATCATTCATTCCAACTAGTTATACATCTAATGGTAATATTATGGTTATGGTTTATCATGAAGGGTGTGATTTTTGCTTCAAAAGTGATTATGTAATTCAAAAATCATGTGTTTAGAAAGTAGTCTCATGAAACGACCAGTCAAGAAACATGGAGGAATACATTTGTTCTGAAGCAGGAAGTGATTGAAAGTGAAACAAATGCCTATAAATATGCTAACTTGTGGATGAAATATATATCATATGATGTGCATAAACTGAAGAAATAGCAACGTACAAGTCTTGAATAAAAATGAACGTCAAAACACATGTCATGCCCCATAGGAATCTACTTGCATTGATGTAAAACTGAGTCAGTTACTGTAGAAATATTAGGATTTGTATGCATCGTTCACTGAAGTTAGTTGTCTGTATTAGGAAACAAATATGTATTTCAGGTGGATGAATATTTCTGAGTATAATCTTGTGAAAAGTTGATTATACATCCACATATATGAACATAATAGAATTTAGAGAGTGTATAATAAAACACATATATTTTGAAAAATCTGGATAGGAGATATATAGATATATATATATATATATATATATATATATATATATATATATATATATATATACAAAAAAAAAAGACATTAAAAAGTAGCAATATGTATGCCAATTGAAATTCATAGTGAAATATATATCATCCACGGATGAAAAATATTTATTATACTGAAAATGGATTTATGTATAATGTTGTTCAACTAGGAAAATTAATCCAAAGTGTATGCAAAATTGTGATACAAAAAATCTTTCCACTCTCATCCTGAACAATGCCTTGACTTACCCTCACCTTAAGTAATTCACAATTATATGAAAAGAGGTAAAAAATCTGTGAGTACATATCTGGAATTGAATATGCTCATGATTTCACAACTTTGCAAGTGGTTGATGAGTTTCCAAAAGTAAGGAACAGGGTAAACACTTCACAAACATGGAGCTCTGCTGGACTAAACACTTCTTGAGAAACTGCCCCTGAGGTTGTGCACTTGAAATATATGTTTTTGTCAGGAGCTTTACCTACCTTTGTTGTGAGACCATCAAAGCTGGGTCTGCATCTATGTGACCTAGAGGACATGGTTTCTTATTTTCCAATGAACATGAGGCACCAGTGCTGAAGTCTCTCTTTGTAGGTAAACTGTGGCCACTTCGGGCAATGTGACTCCCCGTGTGGACTTTGAAGCCATTTGGTCATCCTCCACTTTTCGTGGTGTTTCTTGCTGCTACACTGGGAGTTTGGTATTTGCTTCATGACATACAAGGAGTTCAACTGGCACACAGTGCTTGAAGGAGTCTTGTAACGTGTGGTGGGTCAGGCTCTGCAGGAAAATGCACCAACTAGGCTTCTATCCCACATTGCTTACCGCCTTGACCATAGAAACCTGATTAAGAACATTGCCCTGAAACCCCTGCATATAACAAGATGCCTTTTCATATAATGGTCTCCTGGCTGCACCAAGTCAGTCACAAGCCATTTGGAAGCCAATGGCAGATCCACATGGCCACAACACAGATGTATTACCACACATCTGCCCACCACTGCTCTAGGCCCACTACTCAGCAGCCTCCAACTTACTGGCATCTCTGTACTACACAATTTTCATGAAACCCAGTCAATCAAGGCACTGTCTGTTATACTTATGATCAGCAACAGGACATCCAATGGTTCTCCAGTGACACCTGGTCATTGGGAATTTCAAAAATTTCATGGTGTTTATCTATGCATTTTTCAAGAATGAAGTTGGAGGCACTTTGGGGTTTCCATTCATCTAGGAACCATTACATGGGGAGGAAGCTAATTTCAATGAAAGCTCTGAGGAACTCTCATAGGCAAGGCTTCCCAAACAGTGGCCAAAAGGTCACATGAAGCCAGGCCCATTGAGGTCTACAACGTGAGGTCCATGTGTCTTTTGACTCTAACTATGGCTGCCAAGTTTTTCAGAATAAAATCATGTGATATCTTTGCTGAGATTTTCAGTTCTCTGTGGAAAGCCATCCTGGGCCTAGATCTCAGGTTTCAAGGGCAACTCTCATGTGTGGCCTCCTACAATCCCAACACAATTCATGGCAATACTTCTCTGTCGTCAGTTCCCAAACTCAGTCTCTAAGGGAAATCACACCAGAGTTCAAGCCCATGTAGACCCAGTCATCTCTTCCAACCGCCACACAAATGACCACAATTAAAACCAAAACATTTCCACATGGCCCTCATCTTCATCCATATAGACACTCATCATAAACTCTGGCTGGAGGTTTCCATGAGGGGCGCAGCCCAAGACAGTGTCCAAAATATGCACCCTTGCCCCTCATTTGTCTAAATTTAGGGTGGCCTGGAAACCCATCCTGTGAACAAGGAGTGATCATGTAGGCCTGCTGTTAATACTGCTCTGCTTCTCCAATTTGAGGCCTACTGAATGTCAGGTATAGATTGCTTATGTGATTTGGCATCATGAGAGAACCCAAGCACTTCTGCAGGACTTTTAAAAACTCATTTGACCCAAAGGAATCCTATTCTCACTTGATGGAGTTCAGGACCTAACACAGGAAGACAAGAGACTTCATCCACAATGACTGATCATTTTGCCATTTTGGTTTTGGATGCACACATGGGATCTTCTTTAGATTTATCAGGAGCTGAGAATCTTAGCCACCCCCTCAATCAGGGCCTAGTGTCTGATTAAGACACATCCCTTTCCAAAGCAATTAAGCAAAGAGCCACACGTGATACCCATTCATTTAAATTTGAAAACTGTTTCTTCAGGCTTCTAAAAGGGGTGGCCTGAGGCAAAGACCTTCCTGACATTCAAGGCAACAGAACCATAGGTAAGCAAATGGACCAAAGCAGGGTTTCTCCACTGAGACTCTACTGCTCACACTAATATCTGAGTTTTCAGAGATGTTCCCATTCCCTTCAGCTATCAAGAACATGGACATGTCACAGAGCTTGGAGGTGGTACATATCTTGGACAATAAATCATGAGCTTATTCTGGAGAGTGGCCAGAATTCAGGAAGAAAACAGGAACTTAGGAAGTTAGTAGTTGTTTCCTATCCATAAGGCAAACCACAGTCCATTTATCAATTGTGAACAATGAATGCTGGGAAGCTTTCTACTAGACAGGACACCTCCAGTGATGCATTCTCTTTTCTAATGTCTAAAACCACGGACACAGTGGATACACAGACATAGAAACACTTGCCTTGTCAAAAGAGTAACTAGAAACAGTCGACTCCAAACCAAACCAACCACCTTTTCTACCTATTCTCAGAACATGAGACAAAACCATAAACTCACACCCACACACATAAAGGCACCTCCTTCCCAAAAGTGGGTCTGTGACTATCCAGAGTGTCCTCTGACTGGTGGGCTATACTATGTTCCTCTCGAAATGGCCTTTCCACTTTCAGATCATGTCTCCTTGGCCAACTCTGTGATGATGTGAGGAGCCTGCAGTTATCCACTACCTGCTATCTCAGAAAAGGCCCCTCTTCAGAGCTCAACTGGCATTTGGCCATCCTCACATCAGTAGGTACCAAGAAAGTCTTACTTGTACTTGGTAAATCCAAACAAGTGAGCCCACTGGGACTGGGACTGGGACTGGCTCTCGGTGCCTGGCTTCTTGGATCACAATTTCAGAGAGTTCCATCACCAAGGAAGTTAGCTAGGTCACTTCCTTCAGAAACTGAATGAGGTCCCTCTCTTGGCAACAACTTTGTCCTAACAGTTTCTTCCAAAGGTCCCTTTAGATGGAGGCTGCTCCTACTTTGTGTGACAATTTGACTAGTTAAAATGGTATATCAAAATAGGCACCTGGGAACAGCTCTCCACGCAGGCCTGGTTAGGTCCATCTTCTCTACATTAAGAAGAGAAAGGCTGATGCATACACATCCCTTCATCCTGTTCAGGTTGTTTGCCATGGAAGATGGCTTTTGCTCTCTCAGATCCTTCATAGCTGCCTACATCTTCTCCAGGGATCATTTCTGCATCGAACTTTGAGGTTCTCAGCAGTTGGAAGATACCCTACATTACTGTATTGTAAGATGAACTCTGTCCCTGCTCTTTTGTAATTTTAGATTGAGGCAACAGTGTATGGTTAGGGTTAATTAAAGGTTCGATTTGGGTTAGGAATCATTCTGCGGGATGAATAATGGTCTTGGGAACCTGCAATATTTATAGGAATATAGAGATGAAATATAAGTATGAAAACAGAAATCTAGGTAAGATTTGAAGCTCAGAAGTGCATTGGGCAACTGATTGTGATACGTAGCTTTGAATTACGTTCTGCATACATGTTTCAGAAAAATCGATATACAATAGCATAGGACCTTGTACCTTGGATGATTGAATGTAGTAGAGAACATCCACTCAAAATGGGATAGTTGATAGGATCAGGAAGATAGTCAGTATGTTTCGGAAGAAGAGTGAGTATAGGATTTGGACCAAAGTTCATAAGCAATAGGGTTTCGGTTAGAGAGTGAATGTCAATGTCAGCACATGTGAAGGGTCAGTCACAATGTTGAACTGGAGAAAATATGTAGGAAAGTAGATATCAATAGAGACATTTAAAAATCAGGAAAAGTACAAAGTGAGTGAAAAAATTAGACATTTTCAATGGTATTGAGGTTGAATATATAATCTTATGAAGAAACAAATATGTAGTCACCAATAGGATTGACATTTGAGAGCATTAGGCAACCTGGTCATGGATGTTTTTAGTAATCCATGTTCAGTTTCCATTTAGGCTTTGGTACAGTCATACGTGTGAATTTTGCATTTTGTGTCCAGAATATTACTGTGATACCATGCATATGTAGATCAGGTGATATGAGTATTTCTTACACCATTTCTGGGAGCAATATTTTGAAGATGTATAAATTAGTATTGGGGATACAAAGAGGTGTAACCTGTGTCTATTAATATAGAGATAATGCATGAATAGACCATACTGTGAATAAATAATATAACTGGTTCCACTTTACAAAATGTATTGAATTGATATCAGAAAATATATAAGAAATCTTTTATTGATATATAATCATTCATTCCAACCAGTTATACATCTAATAGTGATATAATAGTTATGGTTTATCATAAAGTGTGTGTCCGTTTTGCTTTAAAAGTGATAAAGTAAATCGAAAATAATGTGTTTGGAAAGAAATCTCATGAAAAGATCAGTCAAGAAACATGGAGGAAAACATGTGTTCTGAAGCAGGAAGTGATTGAAATTGAAACAAATCCCTATAAATTTGCTAAATTGTGGAGGAAATATATATCCTATGATGTGCATAAACTGAAGAAATTGTAATGTCCCAGTGTTGAATAAAAATGAACGTCGATATACACATCATGTCCCATAGGAATCTACTTGCATTGATGATAAACTGTGTCAGTTACTGTAGAAATGTTAGGATTTGTATGCACCATTCACTGAAGTTAGTTTTCAGCACTAGGAATCAAATATGTATTTCAGGTGGATGAAATTTTCTGAGAATAATCTTGTGAAACGTTGATTATAAATCCACGTTCATGAACATGAATGAAATTAGGAAGTGTATATAAGACACATATATTTCATATTTTGAAAAATATGGAGAGAGTGTATATATATATATATATATATATATATATATATATATATATATACACACACACACACACACACACACAGAGACATTAAAAATAGCAATATATGCCAATCAAAATTCACCATGAAATATATATCATCCACAGATCCAAAAATATTCATTTTACTGAACAAAGATTTGTGTATAATTTTGTTCTCTAGGAAGCTCACCCATAGGTTGAATTTTCAGTTCCAACGGCGTTTATGAGGAGTGATCTCTTCTCTCAATTTGTATCTGCCAAGTCAGCCACCTCACAAGAATGTACGTGTAGTACCAGGTAGGATTCTCTATGTGCATATAAAAATATATGTGCTGAGTAGGCTACAGAGAAAGAGAGACAAGAATTCACATATTTGTTATCTTTAAAATCACATGGACAACTATTGCAACAAAAATTGTCTAGATTAATAACTCCTAACCTTTATAATGCAAAAGGCAAGTCCAACTATACACCATGCCTCCTCTGAACTGTTTGTATTTCTATTATGTTTGGGTTATTTTTCTGCCTCACATTAAGATTAGTAGTCAGACACTAGTAGGGTATGGTTTAGTGTCAGGGATTCAGTATTTCAAATGGAAAATTGGAAAATGAATCCAATATGTATGCAAATATGTCCTACACAAAAGTCTTCCCACTCTCATCCAGAAAAAATCCATTGACATTATCTTCACCCTATGTAAGATGCAATTCGAAGAGAAGAGTTAGAAAATCTGTGAATACATATCTGGAATGGAAAATGCTCAGGAGTTCACAACCTTGGAGGTGGTAGAGGAGTTTCCAAAAGTAAGTGACTGCGTAAACACTCCACAAACATGGAACTCTGCTGGCCAAAAGCCTTCTTGAGAAACTGCCTCTGAGTTTGGACACATGAAATATATCTTGTTGTCCGGAGCTTTAGCTTCATTTCTGGTGAGACCATCAAAGCTGGATCTGCATCTATGTGACCTGGAGGACATCGTTTCTTATTTTCCATTGAACATTAGGTACCGGTGTTGATTTCTCTCTTTGTTGGTAAACTGTGGCCACTGGAAGCTTAGTGTCTCTCTGAGTGGACTGTGAAGCCATTTGGTCATCCTGAACTTTTTGTGGTGTTTCTTGCTGCTGCACTGGGAGTTTGGTATTTGCTTCACGAAATACAAGGAGTTCAACTAGGATATAGTGCTAGAGGGAGTTCTGTGACGTGTGTTGGGTCAGGGTCTGCAGGAGAATTCACCAACCAGGGTTCTATCCCACATAGCTTGCCCCCTTGACCATCGCAACCTGATTCTGAACATTGCCCAGAAACCTCTCCATATAACAAGATGCCTTTTCATATAATAGTCTGCTGGCTGTACCAAGTCAGTCACAAGCTATTTGGAAGCCAATGGCTGATCCACATGGCCACACCACAGTTGTATTATCACACACCTGCCCACCACTGCTCTAGGCCCACTACTCAGCAGGCTCCAACTTACTGGCATCTCTGTTCCACACCATTTTCATGAAACCCAGCCAATCAAGGCACTGTCTGTAACACTAATGATCAGCAAGAGAACAACCAATGGTTCTACAGTGCCACTTGGTCATTGGGAATTTCAAAAACATCATGGTATTTATCTATCCATTTTTCAAGAATGAAGTAGGAGGCACTTTGGGGTTTCCATTCTTCCAGGAACCATTACATGGGGAGGACTCTCATTTCAATGAAAGCCCTGAAAAACTCTCACAGGCAAGGCTTCCCAAACAGTGGCCAAAAGGTCACATGAAGCCAGGCCCATTGAGGTCTACAACGGGAAACCCATGTGTCTTTTGACTCTTAACTATGGCTGCCAAGTTTTTCAGAATAAAATCATGCGATATCCTTGCTGAGAATTTCAGTTCTCTGTGGAAAGCCACCCTGGGCCTAGATATCAGGTTTCAAGGGCAACTCTTATGCGTGGCCTCCTAAAATCCCAACACAATTCATGGCAACACTTTTCTGAGGTCAGTTCCAGAACTCAGTCTCTAAGAGGAATCACACCAGAGTTCAAGCCCATGTGGACCCTGTTATCTCTTCCAACCGCCACACAAATGACCACAATTAAAACCAAAACATTCCCACATGTCCCTCATATTCATCCATATAGACAGTCATTATAAACTCTGGCTGGAGGTTTCCATGAGGGGCGCAGCCAAGACAGTGTCCAAAATATGCACCCTTGCCACCCATTTGTCTAAATTCATGGTGGCCTGGACACCCTTCCTGTGAACCAGGAGTGATCAAAAAAGCCTGCCGTTAACGCTGCTCTGCTTCTCCAATTTGAGGCCTACTGACAGTCAGGTATAGATTCATTATGTGATTTGGCATCATGAGAGAACCCAAGTACTTCTGCAGGACTTTGAAGAACTCATTTGACCCAAAAAAATCCCTATTCTCACTTGATGGAGGTCAGGAACCTATCGGAGGAAGGCAGGAGACTTCATCTACAATGACTGATCTTTTTGCCATTTTGGTTTTGGATGCACACATGGGATCTTCTTTACATCTATCAGGAGCTGAGAATCTTATCCACAGCCTCAAACAGAGCCTAGTGTCTGATTAAGACACATCCTTTCCAAAGCAATTAAGCAAAGAGCCACAGGTGATGCACATTCATTTCCATTTGAAATCTGTTTCTTCAGGCTTCACAAAGGGGTGGCATGATGCAAAGACCTTCCTGACATTCAAGGCAACAGAACCATAGGTAAGCAAATGGACCAAAGCAGGGTTTCTCCACTGAGACTTTACTGCTCACACTGATATCTGAGTTTTCTGAGATGTTCCCATTCCCTTCAGCTATCAAGAACATGGACATGTCACAGAGATTGGAGGTGGTACATATCTTGGACAATACATCATGAGCTTTTTCTGGAGAGTGGCCAGAATTCAGGAAGAAAACAGGAACTTAGGATGTTAGTAGGTGTTTCCTATCCATAAGGCATACCACGGTCCATTCATCTATTGTGCAGGATAAATGCTGGGAAGCTTTCTACTAGACAGGACACCTCCATTGATGCATTCTCTTTTCTAATGTCGACAACCATGGACACAGTGGATACACAGACATAGAAAGTCGCCTTGTCAAAAGACTTACTAGAAACAGTCGACTCCAAACAAAACCAACCACATTTCCTACCTATTCTCAGAACATGAGACAAAACCGCAAACTCACATCCACAAACAAAGGCAACTCCTTCCCAAAAGTAGGTCTGTGACTATCCGGAGTGTCCTCTGACTGGTGGGCCATACTATGTTCTCCACAAAATGACCTCTCCTGTCTCAGATCTTGTCTCCTTGGCAAACTCTGTGATGCTGTGAGGAGCCAACTGCTAGCCACTACCTGCTATCTCAGGAAAGGCTTCTCTTCAGAGCTCTCCTGGCATTTGGCCATCCTCACATCAGTAGGTACCAAGAAGGTCTGACTCTGTACTTGGTAAATCCAAACAAGTGAGCGCACTGGGACTGGGACTGGGACTGGCTCTCGGTGCCTGGCTTCTTGCATCAAAATTTCAGAGTGTTCCATCACCAAGGAAGTTAGGTAGGTCACTTCCTTCAGGAACTGAATGAGGTCACTGCCTTGGCAACAACTTTGCCCTAACCATTGCTTCCAAGGGTCACATTGGATGGAGGCTGCCCTTACTTCCTTTGACAATTTGACTAGTTTCAATGGTATATCAAAATAGGCACCTGAAAACAGCTCTCCACGCAGACCTGGTTACGTCCATCTTCTCTACCTTACAAAGAGAGAGTCTGATGCATACACATTCCTTTTTCCTGTCTAGATTGTTTGCCATTGAAGATGGCTTTTGCTCTCACAGGTCCTTCATAGCTGCTGACATCTTATCCAGGGATTATTTCTGCATCGAACTTTCAGGTTCTCAGCAGTTTGCAGATACCCTACATTCCTGTATTGTAAGACGAACTCTGTCCCTGCTCTTTTGTAATGTTAGATTGAGGCAACCGTGTATGGTTATCGTAAATAGCAGGTTTGATTTGGATTAGGAATCATCCTGCAGAATGAATAATGATCTTGGGAACCTGCAATATTTATAGGAATATAGAGATGAAATATACGTATGAAAACAGAAATCTAGGTAAGATTTGAAGCTCAGAAGTGCATTGGGCAACTGATTGCGATACGTAGCTTTGAATTACGTTCTGCATACATGTTTCAGAAAAATCGATATACAATGGCATAGGACCTTGCACCTTGGATGATTGAATGCAGTAGAGAACATCCACTCAAATAGTGATAGTTGATAGGATCAGGAAGATAGTCAGTATGTTTCGGAAGAAGAGCTAGTATAGGATTTGGACCAAAGTTCATTAGCAATAGTGTTTCCGTTAGAGAGTGAATGTCAATGTCAGCACATGTGAAGGGTCAGTCACAATGTTAAACTGGGGAAAATATGTAGGAAAGTAGATATCAATAGAGACATTAGGAAATCAGTCAAAGAGTATCAAGTGAGTGAAAAAAATTAAACATTTTCAACAGTTTTGAGGTTGAATATATAATCTTATGAAGAAACAAATATGTAGTCACCAATAGGATTGACATTTGAGAGCATTAGGCAACCTGGTCATGGATGTTTTTAGTAATCCATGTTGAGTTTCCCTTTAGGCTTTGGTACAATCATACGTGTGACTTTTGCATTTTGTGTCCAGAATATTACTGTGATAACATGCATATGTAGATCAGGTGACATGAGTATTTCTTCCACCATTTCTGGGAGCAATATTTTAAAAATGTATAAATTAGTATTGGGGGTACAACGAGGTGTACCCTGTGTCTATGAATATAGAGATAATGCATGAATAGACCATAATGTGAATAAATAATATAACTGGTTACACTTTAAATAATGTATTGAATTGATATCAGAAAATGTATAAAAAATCTTTTATTGATATATAATCATTCATTCCAACCAGTTATACATCTTATGATGATATTAGAGTGATGGTTCATCATGAAGTCTGTTTCAGTTTTTCTTCAAAACTGATAAAGGAAATCGAAAATAATGTGTTTGGAAAGAAGTCTCATGAAAAGACCAGTCAAGAAACACGGAGGAATGCATGTGTTCTGAAGCAGGAAGTGATTGAAAGTGAAACAAATGCCTGTATATTTGCTAACCTGTGGAGGAAATATATATCCTATGATGTGCATAAACAGAAGAAATTGTAATGTGCCAGTGTTGAATTAAAATGAACATCAATATACACATCATGTCCATTGGAATCTACTTGCTTTGATGATAAACTGTGTCAGTTACTGTAGAAATATTAGGATTTGTAAGCACCATTCACTGAAGTTAGTTCTCAGGACGAGGAAACAAATATGTATTTCAGGTGGTTGAATGTTTCTGAGAATAATCTTGTGAAAAGTTGATTATATATCCACATACATGAATATGAATGAATTTAGAGAGTGTTTAATAAGACACATTTTTTTCATATTTTGAAAAATCTAGAGAGTGTATATATATAAATATATATACATGTAAAACTCATGGAGAAATATTACAATTAAAATTTGACAAGATTTATAATACATACCCTTGATAAAGCCGAAGGCAAATCCAAGTATATACCATGCCTCCTATGAAAGGCCTGTATTTCTATTCTGTTACGTTTCTTTTTATCCATCATATTAGCATTAGTAGTCAGAGTCTATTAGGGTATGTGTTAGTGTCAGGGATCATTATTTCAAATGAAAATAGAAAAATGAATCTAATGTGTATGCAAATATGTGCTACACAAAAATCTTGCCACTCTCATCCAGAACAATTCCTTGACATTTACTTCGCTCCAAGTAAGACACAATTAGTGGAGAGGAGTTCGAAAACCTGTGATTACATATGTGGAACTGAAAATGTTCAGGAGTTCACAACATTGGAGGTGGTAGAGCAGTTTCCAAAAGTAAGGGAGAGGTTAAACACTCCACAAACTTGGAGCTCTGCTGGCCTAAAGACTCTTTGAGAAAATGCCTCTCAGGTTGGGCACATGAAATATATGAAGTTGTCAGGAGATTTAGCTTCCTTTGTTGTGACACCATCAAATGTGGGTCTGCATCTATGTGACCTGGAGGAAATGGTTCCTTATTTTCTAATGAACATGAGACAGCAGTTCTGAATTCTCTTTTTCTTGGTAAACTGTGGCCACTGGGAGTTAAGTTTCTCCCCGTGTGGTCTGTGAAGCCGTTTGGTCATCCTCCATTTTCGTGGTGTTTCTTACTGCTGCACTGGGAGTTTGGAATTGGCTTAATGAAATACAAGGAGTTCAACTGGCACACAATTCTGGAGGGAGCTCTGTCACGTGTGATTGGTCAGGGTCTTCAGTAGAATTTTCAAAACATGGATCTATCCCACATAGCTTTCCCCCTTGACTATAGCAACCGAATTCTGAACATTGCCCTGAATCCTCTCAATATAACAAGATGCCTTTACATATAAGGGTCTGCTGCCTGCACCATGTCAGTCACAAGTATTTTGGAAGCCAGTGGACGATCCACGTGGTCCCAGAACAGATATTTATTCACAACTATATAGTCCACTGCTCTAGCCCCAATACTCAGCAGGCTCCAACTTATGACATCTCGGTTCTATACCATTTTCATGACAACCAGTCAATCAAGGAACTGTCTGGTACACTCATGATCAGCAACAGGACATCCAAAGTTTCTCCAGTGCCACCTGGTCATGGGAATATTAAAAATTTCATGGTATTTATGTAGCCATTTTTCAAGGATGATGTTGGAGGCACTGTGGGTTTCAATTCATTCAGGAACCATTAAATGGTGAGTAAGCTCATTTCAATGAAAGCTCTGGAGAACTCTCACAGACAAGGCTTCCCAAAGAGTGGCCAGAAGGTCACATGAAGCCAGGTTCATTGAGGTCTACAATGTGAGGTACATGTGTGTTTTGAGTGTCAACTATGACTTCCAAGTCTTTCAGTAAAAAAATCATGTGTTATCCTGGCTGAGATTCCCAGTGCTCAGTGGAAAGCCACCCTGGGCCTAGATCTCAGTTTCCAAGGGCTAATCTCATGTGTGGCCTCCTATAATCCCAACACAATTCATGGCAATACTTCTCTCAGGTGAGTTCCAGAACTCAGTCTCTAAGGAGTATCAGAGCAGAGTTCAAGCCCTGGTGGACCAAGTCATCTCTTCCAACCGCCACACAAATGACCACAATTAAAACCAAAACACTCCTACATGGCCCTCATCTTCTTCCATAAAGACACTCATCATCACATATGGCTGGAGGTTTCCATGAGGGGCACAGCCCAAGACAGTGTCCAAAATAAGCTCCCTTGCCCCTCATTTGCCTAAAGTCAGGGTGGCTTGGACACCCTTCTTCTGAACCAGGAGTGATCTGTAAGGGTAAAAGAAATTGAAATTAAAGTGTTAAAGTTAAAGTGTAAAAGACCGGGTGTTGTAAAGTTTCTAATCTTCAAGGCCTGGTTTAAAATGTAAAGGACCAGGTATTTTTAAGTTTCCATGCTACACGCAAAACCTGAAATTCCTGTAAATTGTAGGACAATTTGTGGACTGCCCAGTAAATATTCCCCCTGACCGCCTGGTTGTTTAATAACCTAGGACCCTGTGTGGCCTACCACATATGCATCGCAGGGCCTAAATCAATCAATTTCAATGTGTACCCCGCTTTAGAATTGACCTATCACTCCCGCCTGACGTGTTCAAGCCAATGAATGAACTAATCATGTTTAGGATTTGTTGTTTCATTTTCCCACAGTGTATGATGATTTGCTAAAGGAGACTGTGATATATGTAAAGTCTCACACTCCCCAAATCGTGTACTTAAGCACTGCTCAACCCCTGCTTGGGGATCTGGGCTGCTCTCCCTTCTTGAGTGAGCACAGAGCACCAGCATGCTGGATTGGATCCTCAATAAATGTCTTTTGCTGTTGCATGAGCCTTGGTCTCATACATGAACATGAATGAAATTAAGGAGTGTATAATAAGACACATATATTTCATATTTTGAATAATCAATAGAGTGTAGATTTTTCACAAAACACATACAGAGATATTAAAAAGTAGCAATATATATGCCAATCAAAATTCATCATGAAATACATATCATACACAGATCCAAAAATCTTTATTTTACTGAACATGGATTTATGTGTAATGTTGTTCAACTAGGAAGCTCACGCAAATGTTGAATTTTCAGTTCCTACAGCGTTTAGGAGGAGTGATCTCTTCTCAAAATTTGTAACTGCCTAGTCAGCCACCTCACAATAATGTACGTGTGGTACCAGGTAGGATTCTATTTGTGCATATAAAAATACATGTGCTGAATAGGCAACAGAGAAAGGGAGACAGGAATTCACATATCTGATACCTTTCAAAACACATGGAGAACTATTTCAATTAAAAATTAACCAGATTTTTAACAACTACCCTTTATCATGCAAAAGGCAAGTCCAACTATACACTATGCCTCCTCTGAATTGCTTGTATTTCTATTCTGTTTGGGTTATTTTTCTCCATCATATTAGCATTAGTAGTCAGAGTCTAGTAGGGTATGCTTTAGTGTCATGGATTCAGTAATTCAAATGAAAATAAAGGAAAATGAATCCATTGTTTACGCAAATATGCACTAGAAAAAATCTTTCCACTCTCATTCAGAGCAATGCCTTGACATTACCTTCACCCCAAGTAAGACACAATTAGAGGACAAGAGTTAGAAAATCTGTGAATACATATCTGGAATGGAAAATGCTCAGGAGTTCACAAGCTTGGACATTTTAGAGGAGTTTTCAAAATTAAGGGACAGGATAAACAGTCCACAATCATGGAACTCTGCTGGCCTAAAGACTTCTTGAGAAACTGACTCTGAGGTTGGGCACTTGAAATATATTTTCTTTTCAGGAGCTTTAGCTTCCTTTGTAGTGATAACATCAAAGATGGGTCTTCATTTATCTGACCTGGAGGACATGGTTTCTTATTTTCCAAAGAACATGAGGCAGCAGTGCTCAATCCTACCTTTGAAGGTAAACTGTGGCCACGGAGGGCTAAGTGTCTCCCCATCTTGACTGTGAAGCCAATTGGTCATCCTACAATTTTCGTGGTGTTTCTTGCTGCTGCACTGGGCTTTTGGTATTTCCTTCATGAAATACAAGGAGTTCAACTGGGACACAGTGCTGGAGCGAGTTCTGTCACGTGTGGAGGGTCAGGGTCTACAGGAGAATTCACCAACCAGGCTTCTATCGCACATAACTTGCAACATTTTCCATAGCAAACTGATTCTGAACATTGTCCTGAAACCTTTCCTTATAACAAGATGCCTTTACATATA
This sequence comes from Callospermophilus lateralis, assembly GCF_048772815.1. Classification (NCBI taxonomy): domain Eukaryota; kingdom Metazoa; phylum Chordata; class Mammalia; order Rodentia; family Sciuridae; genus Callospermophilus; species Callospermophilus lateralis. Next base: position 7,371,764 of record NW_027514551.1, read on the forward strand.
AGGGTCTGCTAGCTGCACCACGTAAGCCACAAGCCATTTAGAAGTTAATGGCAGACTCACATGGCCCCACCACAGATATTTTATTATACACCTGCACACCACAGCTCTGGGCCCACTTCTCAGCACTCTCCAACTTACTTACATCTCTGTTCTACACAATTTTCGTGAAACCCAGTCAGTCAAGGCACTGTCTGGTACACTCATGATCAGCAACAATACATCCAAATGTTCTCCAGTGCCACCTGGTCAGGGGAATTTCAAGGTATTTATGGAGCAATTTTTCAAGGATGAAGTTGGAGGCACTGTGGGTTTCAATTCATTCAGGAACCATGAAATGTTGAGGAACCTCATTTCAATGAAAGCTCTAGAGAACTCTCACAGGTAAGGCTTCACAAAGAGTGGCCAAAATATACATATATTTCATATTTTGAAAAATCTTGACAGTGTATATCTATATCTATATCTATATCTATATCTATATCTACACACACACACACACACACACACACACACACAAACACACACAGACATTAAAAACTAGCAATATATATGCCAATCGAAATTCATCATGAAATATATATCATCCACGTATTCAAAAATATTCATTTTACTGAACATGGATTTATGTATAATGTTGTTCAACTAGAAAGCTCACCCATAGGTTGAATTTTCAGTTCCAACAGCGTTTAGGAGGACTGAACTTTTCTCACAATTTGTATCTGCCAAGTCAGCCACCTCAGAAGAATATATGTGTGATACAAGGTACAATTCTATATGTGCATATAAAAATATATGTGCTGAATAGGATACAGAGAAATGGGGGAGACAGGAATTCACATATTTGATAAGTTTAAAAATACATGGACAACTCTTTCAACAAAAAAAATTGACTAGATTTATAACTCCTACCCTATATAATGGAAAAGGCAATTCCAATGGTACACCATGGCTCCTCGGATGTGTTTGTATTTCTATTCTGTTTGGGTTACTTTTCTCCATCAAGTTAGGATTAGTTGTCAGAGTCTTGTAGGGTTTGGGTTAGTGTCAGGGATTCAGTATTTCGAAAGGAAAATTGGAAAATGAATCCAATGTGTATGCAAATATGTGCTACACAAAAATCTTCCGACTCTCATCCAGAACAATGCCTTGACCTTAACTTCGTCCCAAGTAACACATGTAGAGAAGATGAGTAAGAAAATCTGTGAGTACATATCTGGAATTGAATATGCTCAGGAGTTCACAACCTTGCAGGTAGAAGGGGAGTTTCCAAAAGTAAGGGACAATGTAAACACTCCACAAACATGGAGCTCTGCTATCCTAAAGACTTCTGGAAAAACTGCCTCAGATGTTGGGCTCTTGAAATATATGTTGTTGTCAGGAGCTTTAGCTTCGTTTGTAGTGAGACCATTAAAGCTGGGTCTGCATCTATGTGACCTGGAGTAGATGCTTTCTTATTTACCAATGAAAATGAGGCAGCATTGATGAATTCTCTTTTTCTGGGTCAACTGTGGCCACTTGGGGCTCAGTGTCTCCTCATGTGGACTCTGAAGCCATTTGATCATCCTCCAATTTTTGTGATGTTTTTTGCTGCTGCACTGGGAGTTCAGTATTTGCTTCATGAAATACAAGGAATTTAACTGGGACACAGTGCTGGAGGGAATTCTGTCACGTGTGGTGGAACAGGGTCTGCAGGAGAATGCACAAACCAGGCTTCTTTCCAACATAGCTTGCCACCTTGACCATAGCAACCTGATTCTGAACATTGCCCTGAAACTTATCCATATAACAAGAATCATTTACATATAATGGTCTGCTGGATACACCATGTCAGTCACAAGGCATTTGGAAGCCATTGGCAAATCCAGATAGAAGCACCACAGATGTTTTATCTCACACATGCCCACCTTTGCTCTAGGTCCACTATTCAGCAGGCTCCAACTTACTGGCATCTCTGTTCTACATCATTTTCGTGAAACCCAGCCAATCAAGGCACTGTCTGGTACACTCATGATCACCAACAGGATATCCAATGGTTCTCCACTGCCTCCTAGATATGGGAATTTCAAAAATTTAATGGTATTTATCGAGCCCATCTTTCAAGGTTGAAGTTGGAGTCACTGAGTGTTTCATTTAATTCAGTAATCATTAAATGGTGAAGAAGCTCATTTCAATGAAAGCTCTGGAGAACTCTAACTGCTAAGGCTTCTAAAAAAGTGGCCAAAATGCCACATGAAGCCAGGCCCATTGAAGTCTACAATGTTAAGTGCATTTGTGTTTTGACTCTCAACTATGGCTGCCAAGTGTTTCAGAATAAAATTATGTGATATCCTGGCTGAGATTCCCAGTGATCTGTGGAAAGCCACCCTGGGAATAGATCTCTGTTTCCAATGGCGACTCCCATGTGTGGCCTCCTAATATCCCAACACAATTCATGGCAATACTTCTCTGAGGTCAGTTCCAGGACTCAGTCTCTATGGGGTATCACACCAGAGTTCAAGCCCAGGTGGACCCAGTCATCGCTTCCAACTGCCACACAAATAACCACAGTTAAAACCAAAACACTCCCACATGGCCCTCATCTTCTTCCATATAGACACTCCTCATAATCTCTGGCTGGATGTTTCCATGAGGGGCGCAGCCCAACACAGTGTCCAAATAAGCTCGCTTGCCCATCATTTTCCTAAAGTCAGGGTGGATTGTACACCCTTCCTGTGAACCAGGAGGGATCAAATATGCCTTCCAGTAATACTGCTCTGCTTCTCCAATTTGAGGTCTACTGACTGTCGGTATAGATTTTTTATGTGATGTGGAGTCATGAGAAAACACAAGCATGTATGCAATTGCCTTTGCAGGGCTTTGAAGAACTCATTTGTTTCAAAGGATCCCTATTCTCACTTGATGGTGGTAAGGAACCTAACAGAGGAAGGCGAGAGACTTCATCAACAATGACTGATCTTTTTCCCATTTTGGTTTTGGATGCACACATGGGATCATTCTTTAGATCCATCAGGTGCTGAGAACCTAAGCCACAGCCTAACACAGGGCCAAGAGACTGATTCAGACACATCCATTTCCAAAGCAATTAACAAAGAGCCACAGGTGATGCCCATTTAATTCCATTTTAAAACTGTTTTCTTCAGGCTTCACAAACTGTGTCCTGAGGCCAAGATCTTCCTCACATTCAGGGGAAGAGAAGAATTGGTTAGCAAAAGGCCCAAAGCAGAGTTTCTCCACTGAGGCTTTCCTGGACACACAGATATCTGAGTTTTTTGAGATGCTAGCCATTCCCTTTAGCTATCCACTACATGGCCTTGTCACAGAGCTTGGAGGTGGTACATATCTTGGACACAAAACCATGAGCCTATTCTGGAGAGTGGCCAGATTTAGGAAGAAAACAGGAACTTAAGAAATTAGTAGGTGTTTTCCATCCATAAGGGAAGCCACAGTCCATTCATCAATTGGGCAGGATGAATGCTGGGAAGGATTCTACTAAACAGGACACATCCATTGATGAATTCTCTTTTCAAATGTCGACAACCACAGACATAGTGGGATACACAGACATAGAAACACTCACTTTGTGAAACGACTTACTAGGAACAGTCCACTCCAAACCAAACAAACCACCTTTTTTACCTATTCTTAGAACATGAGACAAAACCACAAACTCACACTCACACCCACAAAGGCACCTCCTTCCCCCAAAGAGGTCTGTGACAATCCGGAGTGTCCTCTGACTTGTGGGCCTTATTATGTTCCCTGAAATGTCCTGTCCTGTCTCAGATCTGGTCTCCTTGGCCAAATCTGCGAAGTGGTCAGGAGCCAGCTGTGAGCAACTACCTGCTTTCTCAGGAAAGGCCCCTCTTCTGAGCTCTCCTGAAATTTGGCCATTCTCACATCAGTAGGTACCAAGAAAGACTGACTCTGTTCTTTGTAAATTCAAATAAGTGAGCCCACTGGGAATGGTACTGTTACTGCCTCTGGTTGCCTGGCTTCCTGGATCCCAAGTTCAGAGAGTTCTATCACCAAGGAAGTGAGGAAGGTCACCTCCTTTGTGAACTGAATGAGGTCACTGCTTTGGAAACCACTTTGTCCTAAAATTTGCTTCCAAGGTTCCCATGAGATGGAGGCTGCCCCTATTTCCTGTGATACTTTCACAACTGAGAATTGTATATCAACCATAGGCAGCCGGGAACAGCTGTCCACACTGGCCTGGTTTGGTCCATCTTCTCTACATTAAGAAGAGTGAGGCTGATTCTGACACATCCCTTCATCCTGACCGGGTTGTTTGCCATGGAAGATGACTTTTGCTCTCTCAGGTCCTTCATAGCTGCCTAAATCTTCTCCAGGGATCATTTCTGCATGGAACTTTGAGGTTCTCAGAGGTGGAAGATCCCCTACATTCCTGTATTGGAAGACCAATTCTGTCCCTCCTCTTCTGTAAAGTTAGATTGAGGGAACATTGTATGGTTAAGGTTAATAACAGGTTCCATTATGGTTATGAATCATTCTCTGGGATGAATAATGGTATTGGGATTTTGCGATATTTTCAAGAATATATAGGTGAAATATAAGTATGAAAAAAGAAATCTAGGTAATTTTTGAAGGACAGAAGGGAATTGGTCCCATGATTGGGATTCTTAGCTTTCAATTATGTTCTGCACAGGTGTCTCAGATAAATTGATATACAGTGGCATAGGATCTTGTCTTTTGGATGATTGAATGTCGAAGAGAGCATCTGGTCCAAAAGGGATAGTTGGTGGATTAGGAAGATATTAGGTAGGTTTAGAATGAAGAGTGTGTATAGAATTTGGACCAAAAGATCTTTAGCAATAGGGTTTTGGGTAGAGACTGAAAGTAAATGTCAGCACATGTGAAGAGTCAGTCACAGTGACAAACTGGGGAAAAAATACAGGAAATCAGATATCAATAGAGACATTAGGAAATCAGGACAAGTATAAAGTGAGTGATAGGATTAGACATTTTCAACAGGGTTGAAGTTGAATATGTAATTTCAGGAAGAAACAAATATGTAGTCACCAATAGGATTCACTTTGAGAGCATTAGGCAACCTGGATATGGATTTGTTTTTTTTAATCCATGCTCACTTTCCATTTAGGATTTGGTACAATCATAAGTGTGACTTTGCTTTTTGTTTCCACAATATTACTGTGATTAATGTATATATAGATCAGATGACATGAGTATTTCTTCCACCATTTCTGGGAGCAATATTTTGAAGACATATAATTTAGTATTGTGGGTACAAATAGGTATAGGCTGTGTTATACGAATATAGAGATAATGCATGAATAGACCATACTGTGAATAAATAATATAACTGGTTCAAAATTTAAATAATGGATTGAATTGATATCTGGATATATACTGGAAAACTTATATTGATATTCATTCAATCATTCTTACCAGTTATACATCTAATGGTAATATTAGTGTTATGGTTTATCATGAAGTGTCTGTGAGTTTTGCTTCTAAAATGATTATGGAAATCAAAAATAATGTGCTTGGAAAGAAGTCTCATTAAAACAACAGTCACGAAACCTGGGGGAATACATATGTTCTGAAGCAGGAAGTAATTGAAAGTGAAAAAAAATCCTATAAATTTGTGAATTTGTGAATGAAAAATGTATTCTATTATGTGCAAAAACTGAAGAAATATTAATGTACCAGTTTTGAATAAAAATGAACGTCAAAGTACATATCATGTCCCATAGGAATCTACTTGCATTGATGTCAAACTGAGTCATTTACTGTAGCAATATTAGGATTTGTATGCACCATTCACTGAAGTTAGCTTTCAGTACAAGGAAACAAATATATATTTCAGGTGGATTAATATTCCAGAGAATATTCTTATGAAAAGTTTAATAAAAATCCACATTCATTAACATCAAGGAATTTAGGGAGTATATAATAAGACACATACATTTCATATTTTGAAAAATCTGGAGAGTTTATACATATATATATGCACACACACACACACACACACACACACACATATACATTAAAATGTAGCAATATAAATGCCAATCGAAATACATCATGAAATATATATCATCCACAAATCCAAAAATCTTCACTTTTCTGAACATCAATTTAAGTATAATGTTGTTCAACTAGGAAGCTCACCCATAGTTTGTTTTGTAAGTTCCAACAGCATTTAGGAGGAGTGATCTCTTCTCACAATTTGTATTTGCCAAGTCAGCAACCTCACAAGTATCTACGTGTGATACCAGGTAGGATTCTATATGTGCATATAAAAATACATGTGCTGAATAGGGTACAGAGAAATGGAGACAGGAATTCTCATATTTGTTAACTTTAAAAACACATGGAGAAGGGAGAGGCAGAGCCGCCAACCGCGCCTGTAAGGTAGGCGGACCTGCGAGCCACCGGTAGAACAGGCCTAGCGGCCCGCAATCGTAAAAAACACATCACCCTGGTTGGGGGTTGGGCAGAGCCGCTGCGCGCCTGCAAGGAGCGCGGACATGCGACCCACAGGGAGAACAGGCCCAGCAACCCACGGAGGGGCAGAGACACCCCTTGCAACTTCTAGATAGGTGAACCTGTGACCCACCGGCAGAAGAGGCCCAGCTGCCTTCAGAGGGGCAGAGCCGGCCGCCGCGCCTGCGAAGTAGGCAGACCTGCGAACACCGACAGACCAGGCGCTAGGCCCCGCCACGGTGCTAGACACATAACCAGGTTTGGGCAGGGGCCGAGCCACTGCCCGTGCCTGGAAAGCAGGTGGACCTCTCACCCTCTGGCAGAACAGACCCAGCAACCTACCAGCCTGGTAGATATATCGCCCCGGTTTAGGGAGGGGCAGAGCTGCCACTCGCGCCTGCAATGTAGACAGCCCTGCAATCCACAGACAGAAGAGGCCCAGCGGCACGCGGAGGGGCAGAGCCGACACCTGCGCCTGCAAGGTAGGTGGACCTGTGACCCACTGGCTGAACAGGACCAGCGCCCGAAGAGGGGTAGAGCAACTGCCCGCTCCTGCAAGGTAGGCGGACAGGCTACCGACTGGCAGAACAGGTCCAGAGGGCTGCTGGTGTGGTAGGCACATTGCCCCAATGGGAGAAGGGGCAGAGCCACCGCCCACACCTGTGAGGGAGACTTTTCATGAATACAATAGCAATATAAACATTTAGGGGTAAAATTCAATAACACAAAAGTTCCACCAAACAGAAAAAAACGCAAACAGTAGGAAAAGACAAGGAAAGAAAGGACCACAAGCAATGCAGGTCAACTCAACATTAGAAGAGGTAATATCTGCAGCAGATGGAATGTCAGATAAAGAATTTAGGATATACTTGCTTCCGATGATCTGAGTCAACAGGGAGACATTAGACAGCAAAATCAGACAATGAAAGATCACTTCAACAATAAATTACATAAACAAATCCAAGAAGCAAAAGATCAACTATACAGGGAGATAGAGGTTATAAAAAAAAAACAAACAGAAATCACAGAAATGCAGGAAGCAATAAACCAACTTAAAAACTCAATTGAGAATACTACCAGCAGAGTAGATCACGTAGAAGATAGAACATCAGACAATGAAGACAAAGTATTTCAACTTGAAAAGAACATAGACAGCTCAGCAAGACTGTTAAGAAACCATGAGCAGAAAATCCAAGAAATATGGGATAACATGAAGAGACCAAACTTAAGAGTAATTGGGATACAGGAAGGTATACAGGTGCAAAACAAAGGAATGAGCAATCTATTCAATGAAATAATATGAGAAAACTTCCCAGACATGAAGAATGAGACAGAATCCCAAATCATAGAAGCCTACAGGATGCCGAATGTGCAAAATCATAAGAGATAAAGACCTAGACATATTATAATGAAGATGCCAAACATACAGAATAAAGAGAGAATTTTAAAAGCTACAAGAGAAAGGAAGCAGATTACATTTAGGGGTAAACCAATCAGGATAACAGCTGATCTTTCAACACAGACTCTGAAAGCTAGAAGATCCTGGAATAACATTTTTCAAACACTGAAAGAAATTGGGTTCCAACCAAGAATTGTGTATCCAGCGAATTTAAGCTTCAGGATGGAAGATAAAATTAAAACCTTCCATGATAAACAAAAGTTAAAAGAATTTGCAGCTAGAAAACCCTTTCTTCAAAAGATCCTTGGCAAAACATTATAGGAAGACGAAATGGAAAATAACAATGAAAACCAACAGTGGAGTTAGTACAGTAAAGGGGGGAAAAATAATCAAAGAGGAAAAAAAAACATGGTTAGTAACATAAATAAACAAATATGGCTGGAATAACAACCCATATCTCAATAGTAACCCTAAATGTTAATGGCTTAAACTCACCAATTAAGAGACACAGGCTAGTTGAATGGATCACGATAGAAGACCCAACAATTTTCTGCCTGCAGGAGACGCATTTGATAGGAAAAGAGAAACATAGACTGAAGTTGAAAGGTTGGGAGAAATCATATCACTCATATGGACTTCGGAAACAAGCAGGAGTGTCCATACTCAGATCAAATAAAATAGATGTCAAGCCAAAGTTAAGCAAAAGGGATAAAGAGGGACACTACATACTGCTCAAGGGAACCATACACCAACAAGACATAACAATCATAAATATATATGCCCCAAACAATGGTTCAGCTATGTTCATCAAAAAAACTCTTCTCAAGTTCAAGAGTCTGATAGACCACAATACAATAATCATGGGAGACTTCAACACACCTCTCTCACTACTGGACAGATCTTCCAAACAAAAGTTGAAAAGGAAACTATTGAACTGAATAACACAATTAATAACATAGACTTAATAGACATATATAGAATATACCACCCAACATCAAGCAGTTACACTTTTTTCTCAGCAGCACATGGATACCTCTCAAAAATAGATCATATATTATGTCACATGGCAACTCTTAGACAATATAAAGGAGTATAGATAATACCAGGCGTCTTATCTGATCATAATGGAATGAAACTGAAAAATCAACAATAAAAGAAGGAAGGAAACTTCATGCATCACTTGGAGAATGAACAATACGTACTGAATGATCAATGGGTTATAGAAGACATCAAGGAGGAAAATAAAAAATTCTTAGAGATAAATGAAAAAGACAGACGGAACATATCAGAATCTATGGGACACATTGAAAGCAGTTCTAAGAGGAAAATTCATTGCTTGGAGTTCTTTCCTTAAGAAAAGAAAAAAAAAACCAACAAATAAATGATCTCATAGTTCATTTCAAAATCCTAGAAAAAAAAGAGCAAAACAACAGCAAAAGAAGTAGAAGGCAAGAAATAATTAAAATCAGAGCTGAAATTAATAAAATGAAAACAAAAGAATCAATTGAAAAATTTGACAATACTAAAAGTTGAAAAATAAATAAAATTGACAGACTCTTAGCCATGTTAACAAAGAGAAGAAAAGAGAGAACTCAAATTACTATCATACTGGATGAAAATGGCAATATCACAACAGACACTTCTGAAATACAGAAGATAATCAGAAATTATTTTGAATCCTTATACACCAATAAATTAGAAGATAGTGAAGGCATTGATAAATTTCTTAAGTCATATGATCTGCCCAGATTGAGTCAGGAGGATATAGACAACCTAAGCAGACCAATATTAATTGAGGAAATAGAAGAAACCATCCAATGACTACCAACTAAGAAAAGAACAGGACCGAATGGGTATACAGCAGAGTTTTTCAAAACCTTTAAAGAGGAACTAATACCAGTACTTTTCAAGATATTTCAGGAAATAGAAAAAGAGAGAGAACTTCCAAATTCATTTTAGGAGGCCAATCTCACCCTGATTCATAAAACAGAAAAAGACACTTCAAAGAAACAAATCTACAGACCAATATCTCTAATGAACCTAGATGCAAAAATCCTCAATAAAATTCTGGCGAATCAGATACAAAAACATATTTAAAAAATTGTGCAACATGATCAAGTAAGATTCATCCCTGGGATACAAGGCTGGTTCAATATACGGAAATCAATAAATGTTTTTCACCACATTAATAGACTTAAAAATAAGAACCATATGATCACCCCAATAGATGCAGAAAAAGTATTCAACAAAGTACAGCATCCCTTTATGTTCAAAACTCTAGAAAAACTAGGGATAACAGGAACATACCTCAATATTGTAAAAGCAATCTATGCTAAGCCTCAGGCTAGTATCATTCTGAATTGTGAAAAAATTGAAAGCATTCCCTCTAAAATCTGGAACAAGACAGGGATGCCTTCTCTCACGACTTCTGTTCAACATAGTTCTCGAAACACTGGCCAGAGAAATTAGACAAATGAAAGAAATTAAAGGCATAAAATTAGGAAAAGAAGAACTTAAATTATCACTATTTGCAGATGACATGACTCTATACCAAGCAGACCCAAAAGGGTCTACAAAGAAACTATTAGAGTTAGTAAATGAATTCAGCAAAGTGGCATGATATAAAATCAACAATCATAAATCAAAGGCATTCCTGTATATCAGCAACAAATCCTCTGAAATGGAAATGAGGACTACCACTCCATTCAGAATATCATCAAAATAAAAATAAAAAACTTGGGAATCAACGTAACAAAAGATGTGAAAGACTTACACAATGAAAACTACAGAACCCTAAAGAGAGAAATAGAAGATCTTACAAGATGGAAAAATATACCCTGTTCATGGATAGGCAGAATTAACATCATCAAAATGGCGATATTACCAAAAGTTCTCTATAGGTTTAATGCAATGCCAATCAAAATCCCAAGGGCATTTCTTGTAGAAATAGATAAAACAATTATGAAATTCATATGGAAAAATACAAAACCCAGTATATCAAAGACAACTCTAAGCAGAAAGTTTGAATCAGGCGGTATAGCGATACAAGTCCTCAAATTATACTACAGAGCAATAGTAACAAAAAGAGCATGGTACTGGTACCAAAACAGGTGGGTGGACCAATGGTACAGAATAGAGGACACAGAAATCAATCCACAAAATTACAGCTATCTTATATTTGATAAAGGAGCTAATAGCATGAAATGAAGGAAGGATAGCATCTTTAAAAAATGGTGCTGGAAAAACTGGAATTCCATATGTAACAAATGAAACTGAATCCCTTTCTCTCCCCATGCACAAAAGTTAACTCAAAATGGATCAAGGAGCTTGATATCAAATCAGAGACACGGCATCTGATGGAAGAAAACTTTGGCTATGATCTACATACTGTGGGGTCGGGCTCCAAATTCCTCAATAGGACACCCATAGCATAAGAGTTAATAACTAGAATCTACAAACTGGACTTACTCAAACTAAATAGATTTTTCTCAGAAAAAGAAACAATAAGAGAGGTGAAAAGGGAGCCTACACCCTGGGAACAAATCTTGACTCCTCACACTTCAGATAGAGCCCTAATATCCAGAGTTATACAAAGAAATCAAAAAAATTAACAATAAGAAAATGAATTACCCAATCAACAAATGGGCCAAGGACCTGAACAGACACTTCTCAGAGGAGGACATACAATCAATCAATAAGTACATCAAAAAATTCTCACCATCTCGAGCATTCACAGAAATGCAAAACAAACCCACCCTAAGATACCATTTCACTGCAGTAAGCTTAGCAGCCATTATGAAGTCAAACGACAACAAGTTCTGGCGAGGATGTGGGGAAAAGGGTACACCTGTACATTGCTGGTGGGACTGCAAATTGGCGCAGCCATTTGGAAAGCCGTATGGAGATTTATTGGAAAGCTGGGAATGGAACCACCATTTGACCCAGCAATTCCCCTTCTCGGTCTAATCCCTATAGACCCAAAAAGAGCATGCTACAGGGACACTGATAAATCTATGTTCATATCAGCACAATTCACAATAGGAAGACTGTGGAACCAACCTAGATGCCCTTCAATAGATGAATGGATTAAAAAAATGTGGCATTTATACACAATGGAGTATTACTCTGCATTAAAAAATGACAAAATCATACAATTTGCAGAGAAATGGATGGCATTAGAACGTATTATGCTACGTGAAGATAGCCAATCACTAAAAAACAAATGCCAAATGTTTTCTTTGATATAAGGAGAGTAACTGAGAACAGAGTTGGAAGGAAGAGCATGAGAAGATGATTAACATTAAACAGGGGTGAGAGGTGGGAGGGAAAAGGAAAGAGAAGCAAAATTGCATGGAAATGAAAGGAAACCCTCATGGTTATACAAAATTAAATACAAGATGAAGTGAGCGGAAAGGGGACGAAAACAAGGGGAAGAAATGAATTACAGCAGATGGGGTACATTGAGAGGATTGGAGGGGAGGTGATGGGAGATAGTAGAGGACAGGAAAGGCAGCAGAATACAACAGACACTAGTATAGCAATATGCAAAACAGTGGATGTGTAACTGATGGGATGCTGCAATCTGTATACGGGGAAAAATGGAAGTTCATAACCTACTTGAATCAAAGTGTGAAATATGACATGTCAAGAACTATGTAATGTTTTGAAGAACAAACAATAAATATCAAAGGAAAAAAACACATGGAGAACTATTTCAATTAAAAATTGACTAGGTTTATAACACCTACACTTTATCATGCAAAAGGCAAGTCCGACTATACACCATGCCTCTTCAGAACTGCTTGTTTTTCTATTCGGTTTGGGTCATTTTTCTCCATCATATTAGGATTAGTAGTCAGAGTTTTGTAGGGTACGTGTTAGTGTCAGGGATTCAGTTTTTGGAATGGAAAATTGGAAAATGAATCCAATGTGTATACAAATATGTGCTACACAAAAATCTTCCCACTTTCATCCAGAACAATGCCTTGATGTTACCATCTCCCCAAATAAGAAACAATTAGAGGAGAAGAGTTAGAAAATCTGTAAATACATATCTGGAATGGAAAATATTTAGGAGGTCACAAACTTGGAGGTGGTAGAGGAGTATCCCAAAGTAAGGTACAGGGTAAACACTCCACAAATATGGAGGTGTGCTGGCCTAAAGACTTCTAGAGAAACTTCCTCTGAGAATGGGCACTTGAAATATATGTTGTTGTCAGTAGCTTTAGCTTCCTTTGTAGTGAGATCATCAAAGCTGGGTCTGTATCTATGTGACCTGGAGGACATTCTTTCTTGCTTTCCAAAGCACATGAGGCAGCAGTGCTGAATTCTCTCTTTGTATGTAAACTATGGCCACTGGGGTCTAAGTGTCTCCCCGTGTGGACTGTGAAGCCTTTTGTTCATCCTCCACTTTTCGTGGTGTTTCCTGCTGCAGCACTGGGAGTTTGGTATTTGCCTCACGAAATACAAGGGGTTCAACTGGAACACAGTGCTGGAGGGAGTTTTGTCACTTGTGGTTTTTCAGGGTCTACAAGAGAATGCACCAACCAGGCTTCATTCCCACATAGCTTGCCCCCTTGTCTATAGCAACCTGATTCTGCACATTGCCCTGAAAACTATCAATTTAACAAGACACCTTTACATATAAGTGTCTGGTCACTGCACCATGTCAGTGACAAGCCATTTGGAAATCAATGGCAAATCCACATGGCGCAACCACAGATGATTCATCACACACCTGCACACCACAGCTCAGGGCTCACTACTCAGGAGGGTCCAACTTAATAGCATCTCTGTTCTACACCATTGTCATAAATCCCAGTCAATCAAGGCACTGTCTGGTACACTCATGATCAGTAAAAGTGCATCCAAATGTTCTCCAATACCATCTGGTCATGGGAATTTCAAAAATTTCGTGGTATTTGTCTAGCCTCTTGGTAAATCCAAACAAGTGAGCCCACTTGGACTGGGACTGGGACTGGCTCTGGGTACCTGGCTTCTTGGATCACAAAATTCAGAGATTTCCATCACCAAGGAAGTGAGGTGAGGTCACTTCCTTCAGAAAATGAATGAGGCCACTGTCTTGGCCACCACTTTGTCGTAACAGTTGCTTCCTAGTGTCTCAGGAAAAGGAGGCAGCCTCTATTTCCTGTGACACTTTCACAAGTTAGAATGGTATAGAAACATAGGCACCTGGGAACAGCTCTCCACACATGCCTGGTTTCATACATCATCCCTACATTAAGAAGAGATAGGCTGATTGAGACACATCCTTTCATCCTGATCGGGTGGTTTGCAAAGGAAGATGACTTTTGCTGTTTCAGGTCCTTCATAGCTGCCTACGTCTTCTCCAGGGATCATTTCTGCATGGATTTTGAGGTACTCAGCAGGTGAAAGATCTCCTAACTTCCTGTATTGTAATACTAACTTTGTCCCTGCTCTTCTGTAAAGTGAGATTGAGTGAACAATCTCAGTTTACAGAATGGTTAGGGTTAATAGCATGTTCGATTTGGGTTATGAATCATTTTGCTGGATGAATAATGATATTGGGAACCTGCGATATTTATAAGAATATGGAGGTGAAATATAAGTATGAAAACAGAAATCTAGGTAATATTTGAAGCCCAGAAGGACTTTGGGCCCTTGATTGGGATACATAGCTTAAATTATGTTCTGTGTGACCTTTGCATTTTGTGTCCAGAATATTACTGTGATAATATGTATATGTAGCTAAGGTGACATGAGTATTTCTTCCACCATTTCTGTGAGCAATATTTTGAAAACTTATAAATTAGTACTGGGGATACTAATAGGTTTACCCTGTTTTGATGAATATGGAGATGATGCATTAATAGACCCTACTGTGAATAAATTATATAACTGGTTCCAAATTTAAATAATGGATTGTATTGATATCTGAAAATATATAGGAAATCTTATATTGATATACATACATTCATTCCAACCAGTTATATATCTAATGGTAATGTTAGGGTTATCATTTATCATGAATAGTGTGTGAGTTTTGCTTCAAAAATGATTATGGAATCGAAAATAATATGTTTAGAAAGAAGTTTAGTAAAAAGACCAGTCAAGAAACATGGAGGAATATATGTCTTCCAAAGGAGGAAGTGATTGAAAGTGAACCAAATGTTTATAAATTTGTGAACTTGTGAATGAATGGATATATCTAATGATGTCCATAAACTGAAGAAATAATTACGTACCAGGTTTGAATAAAAATGAACTTTAACAAACACAATAGAAACATTAGGAATTCTGGAAAAGTATAGTTCGCAGTGAAAGGTTAATAAAATAAGTACTTGTCACTTCCTGTTTTTCTGTATGCTTAACAAAACACTGTTGAAATCTTGAGAACTTTTTGATAGTCTTATTCCCAGAATGTGCTGTCCAAAACTGCCAAACTGCAGAATGTACTCCCTCAACCGGTTGCACACAAACCGCTCACTCGCCCGGACCCATCAATAAACTTCCCCCCCTGCCCTCTCCTAGGAAAATATATAAGCTCTGCTTAAGCTGTTCTCAAGGATCTCTGCTCTATTCAAGTGAGCTCTGAGCCCCAGCATGCTGGACCCCCAATAAACCCTTTGCTTTGCATGAGACAGTCTCTTGGTGGTCTCTTCACCCGATTGTCACCGGACCTTTACATATGGAGGTTCCACCGAGATCCGGCAGCCGTGGACAAGCGACCCCAACGAACTCCTCTCGGGGTAAGTAAGGTGCCTCTTTCTGGTTTCAGGTTTCAGGTCAGGGCTTGGCAAAATGGATGTCGATGAAGAGCGTGAGCTCTCTCCGATGGTGGCTGACAGTCATGTCACAGAGCCACAGGCCAAGTCCCTGGGGGACGTCATAGAGGACTCAGAAAATCGAGGAACAATAGTCTCCATGACTCAGTGATATTTTGTTTCAGATTCGGTATTGCCAACCCATTGGGTTTTGCCAACTACTCAGTCCTTGTCTCAGTGTTGGACTTCCATATCCTGTCTTTATTGTCTTGTCTTGTCTGTGTCATGTGTTGTTGCTTTTACTGTTTGTGTATCTTTCATTATGGGACAGAGCACTTCAATGCCTCTGTCTCTGACCCTTGTTCACTGCAACAAAGTTTGCTTAAGGGATCAGAATCTTTCTTTTTCAGTAAAATGCTGGACCTGGCAGACTCTCTGTGCCTCAGAATGGCTCACCTTTGGATTTGGATGGACCCTAGAAGGATCTTTCTACTTCCCACTAATTTAAAAAGTTAGAGATATTGTCTTTCAGCCAGAGCCACATAGATACCTGTGAAGACAGATGGACACTGCCTACCAACCCGGTGACGAGGGGAATCAACATCAAAATCAAGAAAGAGACTTTGTCTACATTAGATGACATCAGGTGTCATCCCTGGAACCCTGCTGGAAGGGACCATAGCAGGTGCTACTTATAACACCTACAGCAGTAAAGGTAGACAGAATCACTTCCTGGATCCATACCTCTCATCTCAAGCCTGTGCCCTGTCCAGACTCTGGCTGGAAACTGTAAAAGACTGGTAACGCTTTCAAATTGTGTATTTGCCATGTGGATAAGGCAATAGACTCTCCCCTTGACCACCAGTAGTCCTAACCCTCATCAGCCCATTCAGCAGCGATGGCTGATCACAAATCTCACTGGACAAGAAGTATGGTCTATCTCGCATACAGCCCACTTAGGGACATGGTCGCCATCTCTCCACAGAAACATTTGTCAGCTGGCTATAGGTCTTTTCCATTGGGATATCCCTGATGAAGTGGATCCCACTAAAATTTCATTAAATCCCTTCTCTACCATAGATAATGGAAACAAATATTATGGATGTAGGGACACGCGAGCCAGATGCAGGTTGGCTAGCCTAGATTACTATGTTTGCCCTGCGGACTATCAAAGCCACAAACAGTCAAGGCTGTGTTGGGGGAAAGCCGGCTTCTTCTGTAAGTCATGAGGATGTGAGCATACAGGGACTGCTTGATGGAACCCAAACTCCTCATCAAATTCTGTACACAACATTGGCCATATTACCAATTAGATAACCAAAATTGATGGCCCCCAGAGGGGTCTCTGGATCCTCAAATTCTGCGTGACCTTTTTAACTTCTGCAAGTGCTGAAAAGGGTAAAAGGAGATTCCTCTATGTGGAGGCCTTTTCCCTCCTTTGCTCACATCCTGAACTATGCTTCTCCAATAGATCCTCACCCTCAGCCTTCTGCTCCAGACTCTCTGCTCTTACTCTCACCTATGCAACCTTATTTCTCCCCTCCAATTACTAGATCAAAAACCCAAACCTCCGCCTGTTCTAAGACCATTGCCCCATTCTTGAGGTAGCAGGTACTGAGGTACACCTCAACCAACTCACTCCTCTCTTCTCCTGTCATTGCCCGCACTGGGTCCCACCAGGTCCTCTTACTACCTAACACAAAGCCCAAACCAGCTGAGAAGAGCCCTCACACCCTTATCCAAGATGCAATGTAAATGGCCTTTAAAGTTGCTTTTTCATCACTGAAAACATGTTACTAAGTATTTAAAGTCCCTCAAATGCTTTTTGGGATACTAACTCCCATCTTACCCTCTGCTGTACCTGTTGTACTGCTCAAGATTTGTTCCTAGAAAAATCCAAAACCCCTTTTCCATTATTCTTTTACATTTCTCCTACCTCATTCTCAGATCCACGGAACTGCTCACAACCATGCCTTCCCCGTCTTCCCCCTCTGTACCAGGCCCACAGAAAAGTCTTAACTGACCTTCTCCAGAAATCTCCAACATAGCTGAATTTAGGAATTTCAGCAAAAGAGTCCAAATAAAAGATTTCTAAGTAGATAAAATTCCACTTTTCGTGTTGCCCTATTCTACTTGGCCACTGGCTAAAAAAATCTGCAATCCTAAGCTAGACACCCCCATACTAATTTTTCACAAAATATGTGAACAAGGCCTTGGCCTTGAGCTGAGGCTTCACATAGATGGCTACATTTGTAAGATAAAGAAGTTACCAACTGGGCTCCATGGTAACAGTTGGCAGGGGGAAAAATAAAGGGAATATAAAGCTCTCCCTCACCCAGGTGTCCTTGGAAGGTTAACTTTCCCAGAACAGAGGAAAAAAAAAGAAGACAAACGGCTTCTTGTGAACTTCTTAAGACTGTGAAGTTCTGAGCCCCTTCCCTTATATGTTGGGTACAAAATTCTGAAACTACCTAAACTTGGGATTCCGGGGATTTAATTGATTACAACAGAAGTAATGCCCTCTGAATATGGTTGCAAACAAATAGGACTGTTTTCCTGTCTTTGGTACTATCTTAGGTGCCTTGCCTTGTCCATCCCTACAACAGTATAATTCTATATACTTAAAACATTGCTTATGTTTTCATGAAGTGGTCAAAAGATGTGATTAATTGTGTAGTTGTGCAAATGTTTCCCAGAGTGCTCTATCATGACACAGGTTCATTTGAAGATCAAATAGGGGGGCATAAAACCTGGTTCCACTGGGAACATATATCCCTCACTTTCGCCATCCTATTGGGAATACATGTTGCTGCAGGGGTGGGCACAAGAACCACTGCCTTGGTCCATGGGACAAAACAAATGACCCAAATAGAAGCAGCAATAGGCCAAAACTTAAAGATATTAGAAACCTCCATCACAGCATTGCAGGAATCTTTAACCTATCTCTCTGAAGTTGTTTTACAGAACAGTCGAGGATTGGAATTTCTCTTCATGAGAGAAGAGGGCCTTTGTTTTGCATTGATGGAAGAATGTTGTTTTTATGCCAACCATACTGGAGTTGTAAAAAAATCTATGAGTAAATTAAAATGACGACTTGAAGAGCGTCAACGAGAGAGAGAGGCCCAAAAAGGGTGGTTTGAATCTTGGTTCACAAAGTCCCCCTGGTTAACTACGCATTTATCAACCCTGGCGGGTCCAATAATAATCCTCACATTATTGCTAACTATAAAACCCTGCTTGCTCAACCATGTAATTTATTTTCTCCAGGCTCAAATTGGACAAGTTAAACTAATGGTAATACCCCACTAGCAGACATGGAATGTGACACCACCCAATGATCATATTTATGATTAAAAGTAGCCAGAAAAAGAAGTGTCGAATGAAAGGTTAATAAAATATGTAGTTGTCACTTCCTGTTTTTCTGTACACTTAACAAAACACTGTTGAAATCTTGAGAAATTTTTGCCAATCTTGTTCCCAGAATGTGCTGTCCACAACTGCCAAACTGCAGAATGTACTCCCCCACCAGGTTGCATGCAAACTGAACACTCGCCCTGACACATCAATTAACTTCCCTCCCTGCACTCGCAAGGAAAAGTTTATAACATCTGCTTAAGCTGTTCTCAGGGCTCTCTACTCTTTTCAAGTGAACTCTGAGCCCCAGCATGCTGGACCCCCAATAAACCCTTTGCTGTTACATGAGATAGACACTTGGTGGTCTCTTCTTCCGAAGCTCGCCCGACCATTTCTTGGATGATTGAATGTAGAATAGAACATCCAGTCAAAAAGGGATAGTCGGTAGGATTAGGAATATAGTCCGTAGGTTTAGGAAGAAGAGTGAGTATAGGATTTGGACCAAAGGTTCTTTAGCAATAGGGTTTCGGTTAGAGAGTGAATGTAAATGTCAGCACATGTGAAGAATGAGTCACAATGATGAAATGCGGAAAATATGTAGGAAAGCAGATATCAATAGAGACATTAGGAAATCAGGCAAAGTACAAAGTGAGTGATAGAATTAGACATTATCAACAGGGTTGAGTTTCAATATATAATCTTAGGAAGAAACAAATATGTAGTCACCAATAAGTTTGACATTTGAGAGCATTAGGCAACCTGGACATGGATGATTTTAGTAATCCATGTTCACTTTCCATTTAGGCTTTTGGGAGAATCCTAAGTGTGACCTTTGCATTTTGTGTCCAGAATACTACTGTGATAAAATGTATGTATAAATCAGTTGACATGAGTATTTCTTCCACCATTTCTGGGAGCAATATTTTGAAGATATACAAATTATTATTGGGCGTACACAGAGGTGTACCCTGTGTCTATGAATATAGAAGTAATGCATGAATTGACAATACTGTGAATAAATAATATAACTGATTCCACTTTAAATAATGGATTGATAGAATTGATATTTAAAAATATATAAGAAATCTTATATTTATATAGAATCATTCATTCCAATGAGTTATACATCTAATGGTAATATTAGGGTTATATTTTATCATGAAAGGTGTGTGAGTTCTGCTTCAAAAGTGAGTATGGAAATGGAAAATAATGTGTTTGGAAAGAAGTCTCATGAAAAGACCAGTCAATAAACATAGAGGAATGCATGTGTTCTGAAGTAGGAAGTAATTGAAAGTGACAAAAATGCAAATAATTTTGCTAACTTGTGGGTGAAATATAAGTATGGAAAAAGAAATGTAGGTATGATTTGAAGCCCAGAAGGGCATTTGCCCCTTGAGTGGTTTAATTAGCTTTGACTTATGTACTGCACATATGTCTCAGATAAAGCGATATACAATGGAACAGGAATTTGCACCTTGGATGATTGAATAACGAAGAGAACATCCAGTCAAAAAGGATTTGTCGCTAGGATTAGGAAGACAGTCGGTAGGTTTAGGAAGAAGATTGAGTATAGGATTTGGACCAAAAGTTCTTTAGCAATAGGGTGTCGGGTAGAGATTAAATATATATGTCAGCACATGTGAAAAGTCAGTCACAATGATGAACTGGGGAAAATAGTAGGAAAGCAGATATCAATAGAGATTAAGAAATCAGGCAAATTATAAAATGAGTCATAGGTTTAGACATTCTCAACAGGGTTGAGATTGAAAATGTAATCTTCAGAAGAAACACATATGTAGTCACCAATATGATTGACATTTGAGAGCATTAGGCAACCTGGACATGGATGAGTTTAGTAATCCATGTTCACTTTCCATTTAGGCTTTTGGGAGAATCCTAAGTGTGACCTTTGCATTTTGTGTCCAGAATACTACTGTGATAAAATGTATGTATAAATCAGTTGACATGAGTATTTCTTCCACCATTTCTGGGAGCAATATTTTGAAGATATACAAATTATTATTGGGCGTACACAGAGGTGTACCCTGTGTCTATCAATATAGAGATAATGCATGAATAGACCATACTGTGAATAAATAATATTACTGGTTCCACTTTACATAATGGATTAAATTGATATCTGAAAGTACACAAGAAATCTTATATTGAAATTCAATCATTCATTCCAACCAGTTTTATATCTAATGATAATATTAGGGTTATGGTTTATCATGACGGTTGTGTGAGTTTTGCTTCAAAATTGATAATGGAAATCGAAAATAATGTGTTTATAAAGAAGTCTCTTAAAAAGAGCAGTCAAGAAACATGGAGTAATCCATGTGTTCTGAAGCAGGAAGTGATAGAAAGTAAAACAAATGCGTATAAATTTGCTAAATTGTGGATGAAATATACATCCTATCATGTGCATAAACTGGAGAAATAGTAATGTACCAGTTTTGAATGAAAATGAACGTCAAAATACACATTATATCCCATAGGAATCTTCATGCATTGATGTTAAACTGGGTCAGTTACTGTAGAAATATTTGATTTTTTTTGGTGTCATAATACACTTTATTTTAGCACTAGCATGCCACAGAATGTAGAGGAAAGAGCAATAGATTTTCAGTTATAGCACTAATAATCTAACATTTAATGACTATTTTGGGGAGTCTAGAAATTGCATAAGGCTATGTAACATAATTGTTTTTTATTTAACATTCATAAAAACTTGGAATTTTGGTAATATTTCTCCTTTTTCATTTTTTATTTTTTCAGTTGTTCATAGACCTTCATTTTATTTATTTGTATGTGGTGATGAGAATATAACCCAGTGCCTCACACATGCTAGACAAGCATGTTAACACTGAGCCAGAAACCCAGCTCCTCCACTTTATCTTATCATCAAACACTCCTCACCCTCTTCATTACTCACTTTCTTAATCGTTTTCCCCCTTCTCTCTATTCTTTTTCACTTTCCCTCCTTATGTATTTTTCTCTCATGTCATTACAAACACTAGTATGCTATGAAATTTACATTTAAAACTGATTTTATAGTCATTCTTTTTTCTTGAGAAAATTTAAAAATTATAATCACCTCATAGATATATTACAATACATTTATTATACATATGCATCTATATTCATTCACATGTATTACATATAAATATACATATATATTTAAAATTACTTTGATTAGCCTGTTAGAAATAATATATACCAAGTCTTTCTTAATTTTCAAGTCTTCCAGAATTAACATGTTACAGTGAAAATCAAATAAACATGTTTAAGTTAACAGGTATCATTCTTATTTATGAATACTGATAATTTAAGGTTTTATATCACATTAAGTTGTAATATGGCATATTAACTCTTATGAATTAGAGAAATTTTTTTTTGAACAACCTATTATTTAAGGACCATATGCACTGACATTTCAAATGGCCTTCTTGTGATTTCAATTTCTATCAATTGTGTGTTAATTAAAAAATACTTATTTTAGTAATTTTCATATTCATAATTGATATAAAGTCAATTGTTTAATCCTTTTTGTAAGTAGTTACTTATTACAGTAGGGGCAGTATTAATAATTCTAAATCTTTATAAGAAAAATGGTACAAAGATATATTCAGGCAAAATTAAGAATAATTGCGATCTCTAAATGTTTGATTACTGATACATATAATACAGAGCTTTTGATGAGTCTCTTTCCCAGTAAAACATAAAATGCAAAGATACAGTTGGGTATGTATGTCCAAATAAAGATAAGAAAAAATACACATTATCAGTTAGAAACTATTAAATAAAAGATGAAAAGAACAATCCAACACATTGTACCAACTTGTCAGTTGAGTTAGTATTCTGGAAGAATAGCCTAAGACTAGAACTGGTCCATTACAAAATATTCACTAAAAAATGAAAAATGAAAAATATAGGAAATACTATGAATTTTTCAGGAGGGTAGGTGGATTAACCTTTAATCTCAATTATGTGCATTTTTAAAACCAGTTTTCTGGTACAATAAATTTGTGATAGATACAACTAAACAAAACAAAGTTTCTGCTTAGCAAAATGAATGCATCTCAACACTTTTTTAGCTGATATCTTCCCACTCAATTTTAAACCTTTATTTATTTATTTTTTATTGGTTGTTCAAAACATTACAAAGCTCATGGTATATCATCTTTCATACATTTGACTCAATTGGGTTATGAACTCCCAATTTTCCCCAAATACGAGTTGCAGAATCACAATGGTTACACATTCATATTTTTACAAAATGTCATATAAGTGACTGTTGTATTGTGCTACATTTCCTATCCCCTACTATCTTCCCTCCCCTCCCCTCCCATCTTCCCTCTCTACCTCATCTGCTGTTTTTCACTTCTCTCCCTATTCCACCCCCCTTTCCCCTCACTACCTCTTATATGTAATTTTGTGTAACATTGAGGGTCTCCTACTATTTCCATATGGTTTCCATTCTCTCTCCCTTTTGCTTTCCTCTCTCGTCTTTGATTAATGTTAATCTTTTCCTCAAGTTCTTTCTCCCTGTTCTATTCTTAGTTGCTCTCTTTATATCAAAGAAGACATTTGACTTTTGTTTTTTAAAGAGTGGCTACCTTCTCTTAGCATAATCTGCTCTAATGCCATCCATTTCCCTACAAATTCTATGATTTTGTCATTTTTTAGTGCTGCATAATACTCCATTGTGTATAGATGCCACATTTTTTTTTATCCATTCATATATTGAAGGGCATCTAGTTTGTTTCCACAGTCTACCTATTTTGAATTGTGCCACTATGATCATTGATGTGGCAGTATCCCTATAGTACGCTCTTTTAAGATCCTCAGGGAATAGTCTGAGAAGGGCAAAAGCTGGTTCAAAGGGTGGATCCATTCCCAGTTTTCCCAGGAATCTCCATTCTGCTTTCAAAGTTTGCTTCACCAATTTGCAGTCCCACCAGCAGTGTACAAGTGTACCCTTTTCCCCACATCCTCGTCAACACTTGTTGTTCTGTGACTTCATAATAGCTGTAAATCTTACTGGAGTGAGATGGTATCTTAGGGTGGTTTTGATTTGCATTTCTCTGACTGCTAGAGATGGTGAGCATTTTTTCATGTACTTGTTGATGGATTGTATGTCTTCCTCTGTGAAGTGTCTGTTCAGTTCCTTGTCCCATTTGTTGATTACATTATTTGTTATCTTATTGTTTAATTTTTTGAGTTCTTTGTATATTCGGGATATTAGGGCTCTATCTGAAGTGTGAGGGGTAAAAATTTGTTCCCAGGATGTAGGCTCCCTATTTACCTCTCTTATTGTTTCTCTTGCTGAGAAAAAAAAACTTTATAGTTTAAGTAAGTCCAATTTGTTTATTCTTGTTATTAACTCTTGGGCTATGGGAGTCTTATTATGGAATTTGGAGCCCGACCCCACAGTATGAAGATCGTAACCAACTTTTTTCTATCAGACACAGTGTCTCTGATTTTATATCTAGCTTCTTGATCCATTTTGAGTTAACCTTTGTGCATGGCAAGAGAAAGAAATTCAGTTTCATTTATTTGCATATGGATTTCCAATTTTCCCAGCACCATTTGTTGAAGATGCTATTCTTTCTCCATTGCATGCTTTTAGCCCCTTTATCAAATATAAGAAAGTTGTAATTTTGTGGATTGGTTTCTGTGTCCTCTATTCTGTACCATTGGTCCACCTGCCTGTTTTGGTACCAGTACCACACTGTGTTTGGTACTATTGCTTTGTAGTACAGTTTGAACTCTGATATCGCTATAACTCCAGATTCACACTTACTGCTTAGAGTTGCTTTCGCTATTCTGGGTCTTTTGTTTTTCCATAAGAATTTCATGATTGCTTTATCTTTTTCTACAAGAAATGTTGTTGGGATTTTGATTGGCATCACTTTAAACCTGTAGAGAACTTTGGGTAATATTGCCATTTTGATAATGTTATTTCTGCCTATCCATGTACAGGGTTCATTTTTCCATCTTCTAAGATCTTCTTTTATCTCTCTCTTTAGAGTTCTGTAGTTTTCATTATATAAATCTTTCACCTCTTTTGTTAGGTTGATTCCCAAGTATTTTATTTTATTTGAGGATATTGTGAATGGAGTGGTTTTCCTCATTTCCATTTCAGAAGTTTTGTTGCTGATATACAAAAATGCCTTTGATTTATGTGTGTTGATTTTATATCCTGCCACTTTGATGAATTCATTTATTTACTCAAGCCGTTTCTTTGTAGACCCTTTTGGGTCTGTTAAATATATTATCATGTCATCTACAAATAGCGATAATTTAAATTCTTCCTTTCCTATTTTTATGCCTTTATTTTCTTTTGTCCGTCTAATTGCTCTGGCTAGTATTTCTAGAACTTAATTGAATAGAAGTGGTGATAGAGGGCATCCCTGTCTTGTTCCAGATTTTAGAGGGAATTTCTTCAGCTTTTCTCTATTTAGGATGAAGCTAGCCTGATTTTTAGCATATATAGCTTTTACCATGTTGAGGTAAGTTCCTTTTATCCCTAGTTTTTATAGTGTTTTGAACATAAAGGGATGCTGTAGTTTGTCGAATGCTTTTTCTGCATCAATGGAGATGATCATATGGTTCTTGTCTTTAAGTCTATTGATGTGGTGGATTACATTTATTGATTTCCATATATTGAACCAGCCTTGCATCGCAGGGATGAATCCTACTTGATCATGAAGCACAATTTTTTTGATATGCTTCTGTATTCGATTCGCCAGGATTTTATTGAGAATTTTTGCATCCAAGTTCATTAGAGATATTGTTCTGTAGTTTTCTTTCTTTAAAGTGTCTTTGTCTGGTTTCGGGATCAGGGTGATGTTGGCCTCATAGAATGAATTTGGAAGAGCTCTTTCTTTTTGTTTTTCTTGAAATAGCTTGAATAATATTGGTATTAGTTCTTCTTTGAAGGTTTTGTAGAACTCCGCTGTATACCCATCGAGTCCAGCGTTTTTTTTGGTTGGCAGTCCTTTGATGGTTCTTCTATTTCTTCCTTTGTTATTGGTCTGTTTAAATTGTGTGTGTCTTCCTGACTCAATCTGGGCAGATCGTATGACTTAAGAAATTTATCAATACCTTCACTATCTTCAATTTTATTGGAATATAGTGTTTCACAATACTTTCTAACTATCTTCTTTATTTCTGTAGTGTCTGTTGTGATATTGCCTTTTTCATCCCGTATTTTAGTAATTTGAGTTCTCTCTCTTCTTCTGTTCATTAGTATGGCTAAGGGCCTGTCGATCTTATTTATTTTTTCAAAAAACCAACTTTTAGTTTTATCAATTTTTTCAATGTTTTTCTTTGTTTCAATTTTGTTGATTTCTTCTCTAAATTTGATTATTTCTTGTCTTCTACTACATTTGCTGTTGTTTTGCTCTTCCTTTTCTAGGTTTTTGAGGTGTAGCATGAGTTCATTTATTTGCTGGTTTTTCTTTTTTTGAGGAAAGAACTCCAAAAAATGAATTTCCCTCTTAAAACTGCTTTCACTGTGTCCCATAGATTCCGGTACATTGTGTCTGTATTGTCATTTGTCTCTAAGAATTTTTTTATCTCCTCCTTTATGTCTTCTGTTACCCATTGATCATTCAGTAGCATGTTGTTCATTTTCTATGTGATGCAGGATTTTTCCTTCCTTCTTTTATCATTGATTTCCCGTTTCATTCCATTATGATCAGATATGGTGCATGGTATTATTTCCATGCCTTTATATTTACTAAGAATTGCCCTATGGCATAATATATGGTCTATCTTTGAGTAGGATCAATGTGCTGCTACTGAGAAGAACGTGTATCCACTTGATGATGGTTGATATATTCTATATGTCTGTTAAGTCTAGGTTATCGATTGTGCTGTTGAGTTCTATAGTTTCTTTATTCAGTTTCTCTCTAGAGGATCTGTCCAATGCCAAGAGTGGTGTGTTGAATTCACCCATAATTATTGTGTTGTAGTCTATGTGACTCTTGAACTTGAGGGGAGTTTGTTTTATGAGCGTTGCAATTCCATTGCTTGGTGCATACAAATTGATAATTGTTAGTCTTGTTGGTGGACGGTTCCTTCTAAAAGAATATAGTGTTCTTCTTTATCCCTTTGATTTACTTAGGTTTGAAGTTGATTTTATTCCATATGAGTATGGCCACTCCTTCTTGCTTCCGAGGGCCATGTGAGTGGTATGATTTTTCCCAAACTTTTACCTTCAGCCTGTGTATGTCTTTTCCTATCATATGGGTCTCCTGAAGACAACATATTGTTGGATTTTTTTTTCCACGTTACTAGCCCATGTCTCTTGATTGGTGAGTTTTGGCCATTAACATTTAAGGTTACAATTGAAATATGATTTGTACTTCCAGTCATGTTTATTTATTTATTATATTTTAGTTTGGCTAGTTTTTACTTTTTTGGTTATTTTCCTCCCCCTTTACTGAAATACCTCCTGCTGTTAGTTTTGGGCACTATTTTTCAATTCTTCTTCTTGTAGTATTTTGCTCAAAATGCTTTGCAGTGCTGGTTTTCTGGCTGCATATTCTTTTAGCTTTTGTTTATCATGAAAGACTTTAATTTCATTTTCAAATCTGAAGCTTAATTTTGCTGGGTACAGTGTTCTTGGTTGGAATCCATTATTTTTCAGCATTTGAAATACATTGTTCTAGGATCTTCTCTCTTTCAAAGTCTGTGATGAAAAATCAGTCGTTAACCTAATTGGTTTACCCCTGAATGTAATCTGCCTCCTTTCTCTTATAAGCGTTTAATATTGTCTCCTTGTTCTGTATGTTGGCTATCTTCATAATTATATGTCTTGGATTTGGTCTATTATGTTTTTGAATGTTTGGGGTACTGTAGGCTTCCAGGATTTGGCAATCCAATCCATCTTTCATCTCTGGGATGTTTTCTAGAATTATTTCATTTAATATGTTGTCCATTCCTTTGGTTTGAATCTCTATGCCTTCTTCTATCCTGATGACTCTCAAGTTTTTTTTTTTTTTGACATCCCTTATCTCTTGAATAGATTTAAGCATCTTTTCTGTGTTGACTATATTCTTTTCAAGTTGATAAACTTTGTCTTCATTTTCCGATTTTCTGACTTCTACTTGATCTACTCTATTTGTAATATTCTTGTTTGAGTTTTTAATTTGGTTTATAGTTTCCTGCATTTCTAGAATTACTGTTTGAATTTTTTTAAGATCTCTATTTTTTGGTAAAGCTCATTTTTTGCCATTTGAATTTGTTTGTTTAATTCATTTTCAAAATATACTTTTATTCCTTGGACTTGCTGCCTCATGTCTTCTCTAATATTTCTTTCCATCTGAGTTAAGTATGCCTTGATTTCTTTCCCTATCCCTGTTTCTGGTGCTTCTAGGTCCTCCTGTAGAATAAAGTTGTCCTGCATTGTTTGTACTCCTTTTATTCCATTGTTTTTTCATGATGTTCACGTTACTTTCCAGCTCTATTTGATTGCTGTGTTTCTGCTTTATTCTAGAGATTTGTTTTGGTGTTGTATGTCTCTGTTGTCTCTCCTTTGTGTTGGTAGACTATGCATGCTAAAGTGGATTCCGCTTGGAAGAAATTCCGAAGGCCGAGCTCCAGTGACGTCACCTCTCTGTTTTGGCAGGCCCAAGGCTCCTTGCTGAGGTGTCCGTATAGGGGGGTGGGACTGTACTGTCACTTGTTGGTTTCAGCTCCGGGTCACTGGCGGGCAGGCGGTCTCCAGCTGCCCAGTCACTTGTGCAGCAGGTGGGCTGTCACTGGCGGGCGGGCGATCTCTAGCCACCCAGTGGTGCGGTCGGTCGCCGGCGGCAGGGCGTTCCCAAGCCGCCTAGTCACGCGGGCAGCGGGTGGACTGTCGCCTGTGGGCCTGCAGTCTCCCGCTGCCCAGTCACAAGGGCCTGGCCTCTAGTCCTCTGCTTTCTCCTGCTAGTCCTGGTTTTTCCTGCAAGACCAGATTTCCCCTGAGTGATGGCTCTCGGCAGTTCAAACTGTACTCTGGGCCTGCGGTTTGTTGGTTGTGGAGGGTGTCTATTGGGAAGCCAGACACTCTATTGTTTTGATTTTTTCCACTTGCCCCTCCCCCAGCACTAGTTAGACAGGTTTTATTTTCACAGTTGATCAGAGGGGGAGTTGAAGGTCAGTTGCCTCTTGTTTTCCCCCATCTTTATGCAGGCTCGCTCTGATAATCTCTCCCCCGGAAATCCTAGGAGAGATTTTATGCGAATTCCCCGATATATGGGAGATGAGCTGAATAACACACTCCTGTTTTATTGTTGTAATCTGTAGGAGAGTGGCTGTGGTTACTTCAGCTCTCCAAGATGATGGACATTGGTTTCCTTGGAAGAGTTTCCATTGTGGGAGATAGAACTGTACCGCTTCCTTCCCTGTCTGAAATCCTGAACTCAGCTCAGGGCTCAGTGGGGGCTCTACCGGCAGGATTCCACAGAATCCTCATCAACGTTTCTCCCTGCTTATTGGACCCATCTCGGTGGTGCCGCACCGTCTTTAGCCACTGGGTGGGCCGCGCGGATCAGTCAAATGGGATCTCGGGTCGCACATTTGGCTCGTGTTTGAGACTCAATTACCGGACCATGGTGCTAGAAATCCTTCTTCTAGGTTTTGGTGCACCCCCGTTTTGCTGTAATTTCCTAACAAGATAGTTTTTTTGTCACTCTAACTCGTTATTCACCTGTGCAGTGGTGCAGTACACTTGGTGTGATGCACTCTATTCGTGGCCATCTTGCAATGACGAAATATTATGATTTGTATGCACCATTTACTGAAGTCAGTTTTCAGTTTTAGAAAACAAATATGAATTTCAGGTGTATGAATATTTCGGAGAATAATCTTGTGAAAAGTTGATTATAAATCCACATACGTGAATATGAATGATTTTAGGGAGTGTATAATAAGACACATATATTTTATATTTTGAAAAATCTGGAGAGTATATATATATATATATATATATATATATATATATATATATATATACACACACACACAAACACACACACACACGCAGACATTAAAAAGAAGCAGTATATATGCCAATCGAAATTCATCATGAAATATATATCTTCCACATATCCAAAAATATACATTTTACTAAAAATGGATTTATGTAAAATGTTGTTCAACTTGGAAGCTCACACTTAGGTTGAATTTTCAGTTCCAACAGCGTTTAGGAGGAGTGATCTCTTCTCACAATTTGTATGTGCCAAGTCACCCACCTCAGAAGAAGATACGTGTGATACCAGGTAGGATTCTATATGTGCATATAATAATACATGAGCTGAAAAAGGCTAAAGAGAGACAGGAATTGACATATTTCTTAACTTTAAAAACACATGGTGAACTATTTCAATAAACATTGACTTATTTATAACTCCTATCCTATATAATGAAAACTGGAAGTCCAAATATACACCATGCCTCCTCTGAACTGCTTGTATTTCTATTCTGTTTGAGTTACTATTCTCCATCATATTAGGATTAGTAGTCAGAGTCTAGTAGGGTATGGGTTAGTGTCAGAGATTCATTATTCCAAATGGAAAATAGGAAAATAAACCCAATGTGTTTTCAAATATATGCTACACAAAAATCTTCCCACTCTCATCCAGAACAATTCCTTGATATTACCCTCGCCTGAAGTAATGCACAATTAGAGGAGAAGAGTTAGAAAATCTGGGAATACATATCTGGAACGGAATATGCTCAGGAGTTCACAACCTTGGAGGTGGTAGAGGAGTTTCCAAAAGTAAGGGACAGGGTAAACACTCCACAAACATGGAGCTCTGCAGGCCTAAAGACATCTTGAGAAACTGCCTCTGAGTTTGGGCACTTGAAATATATGTTGTTGTCAGGAGCTTTAGCTTCCTATGTAGTGAGAGCACCAAAATTGGGTCTGCATCTATGTGACCTGGAGGTCATGGTATCTTATTTTTCAATGAACATGAGGCAGCAGTGCTGAATTCTCACTTTGTAGGTAAACTGTGGCAACTGCGGTCTTAGTGTCTCTCCGTGTAGACTGTGAAGCCATTTGGTCATCCTCTAGTTTTCCTGGTGTGTCTTGCTGCTTCACTGGGAGTTGGGTATTTGCTTCACGAAATACAAGGAGTTCAACTGGGACATAATGCTGGAGGGAGTTCTGTCACATGCGGTGGGTCAGGGTCTGCAGGAGAATAGACCAATCAGGCTTCTATCTCACATAGCTTGCCCCCAGGCCCATAGCAGCCTGATTCTGAACATTGCCCTGACCCTCTCCATATAACAAGATGCCTTAACATATAAGGGTCTGCTAGCTGCACCATGTCAGTCACAAGCCATTTGGAAGCCAATGGCAGATCCACATGGCCCCAACACAGATGTTTTATCACACACCTGCCCACCACTGCTCTAGACCCGCTACTAAGGAGGCTCCAACTTACTGGCATCTCTGTTCTACACCATTTTTCATGAAACCCAGTCAATCAACGAATTGTCTGGTATACTCATGAACAGCAAATGGACATCAAAAGGTTCTCCAGTGACACCTGGACATGAAAATTTCAAAAATTCCATGGTATTTATCTAGCCATTGTTCGTGGATGAATTTGGAGGCACTATGATTTTCAATTTATTCAGGAACCATTAAATGTTGAGGAAGCTCATTTTAATGAAAGCACAGGAGAACACACACAGGCAAGTCTTCTCAAAGAGTGGCCAAATGGTCACATGAAGCCAGGCCCATTGAGGTCTACAATGTGAGGTCCATGTGTGTTTTGACTCTCAACTATGGCTGCCAAGTTTGTCAGAATAAAATCATGTGATATCCTTGCTGAGATTCCCCGTGCCTTGTGGAAAGCCTTCCTGGGCACACATCTGAATTCCAAGGGTGACTCTCATGCATGGCCTCCTAAAATCCCAACACAACTCATGGCAATACTTCTCTGAGGTCTGTTCCAGAACTCAGTCTGTAAGGAGAATTACAGCAGAGTTCAAGCCCAGGTGGAGCCAGTCATCATTTCCAACCATCAAACTAATAACCACAATTAAAACCAAAACACTTCCGCATGGCCGTGATCTTCTTCCATATAGACACTCATTATAACCTCTGACTAGAGGTTTCCATGAGGGGCGCAGCCCAAGACAGTGTCCAAAATAAGCTCCCTTTCCCCTCATTTGCCTAAAGTCGGGGTGGCCTGAACACCTTCCTGTGAACCAGGAGTAATCGAGTAGGCCTTCCGTTAATACTGCTCTGTTTCTCCAATTTGAGGAATACTGACTGTGGGGTTTAGATTCTTTATGTGAATTAGAAACATGAGAAAACCCAAGCACCTATGGGCTTCCCTCTTCAGGGCTTTGAAGAACTCATTTGACCCAAAGGATCCCTATTCTCACTTGATGAAGTTCAGGAACCTTACAGAGGAAGGCGAGAGACTTCATCCACAATGACTGCTCTTTTGGCCATTTTGGGTTTGGATGAAAACATGGGATCCATCAGGTGCTGAGAATCTAACCACAGCCTCACACAGGGCCAAGAGTCTGATTCAGACACATCCATTTCCGAAGCAAATAAGCAAAGAGCCACAGGTGAATCCCATTCATTTCCATTTGAAACTGTTTTCTTCAGGCTTCACAAAGGAGTGGCCTGAGGGAAAGACCTTCCTGAAATTCTGGGCAACAAACAAGAGGTAAACAAAAGGCACAAAGCAGGGTTTCTCCACTGAGACTTTCCTGGTCACACTGATATCTGAGTTTTCTGAGATGCTCGCCATTGCCGCCAGTTATCCAGAACATGGCCATATCACAGAACTTGTAGGTGGTACATATCTTGGACACAAAACCATGAGGCTATTCTGGAGAGTGGCCAGAATTCAGGAAGAAAACAGAAACTTTGGAAGATAGCAGGTGTTACCCTTCGATAAGGCAAGCCACAGTCCATTCATAAATTTGGCAGGATGAATGCCTGGAAGCTTTCTACTAGACAGGACACATCCATTGATGCATTCTCTTTACTAATGTCTACAATCACGGACAGAGTGGGATGCACAGATATAGAAGCACTTGACTTGTCAAACGACTTACTAGAAACAGTCAACGCCAATCCAAACAAACAGCCTTTCCTACCTATTCTCAGGACATGAGACAAAACCAGAAACACACATCCACACCCACAAAGGCACCTCTTTTGCCCAAGTAGGTCTGTGACTATCCGGAGTGTCCTCAGACTGATGGGCCATACTATATTCCCCCAAAATGGCCTCTCCTGTCTCAAATCTGGTCTCCTTGGCCAACTCTGTGAAGTAGTCAGGAGCCATGGGTGAGCCACTACCTGCTTTCTCAGGAAAGTCCCCTCTTCAGAGCTTTCCTGGCATTTGGCCATCCTCACATCAGTAGGAACTAAGAAAGACTGACTCTGTCCTTGGTAAATTGAAACAAGTGAGACCACTGGAACTGGGACTGCGAGTGCCTCTGGGTGTGTCTCTTTCTGGATCACAAGTTCAGAGAGTTCCATCGACAAGGAGGTGAGGTGAGGTCACTTCCTTCCGAAACTGAATGAGGTCACTGCCTTGGCAACCTCTTTGTCCTAACAGTTACTTCTAAGGGTCCCATGAGATGCAGGCTGCCCCTACTTTCTGTGACACTTTCACAAGTTAGAATGGTATATCAACCATAGGCACCTGTGAACAGCTCTTCACACAGGCCTTGTTTGGTCCATCTTCTCTATATTTAGAGGTTGATTCAGACACATACCTTCATCATGACCAGGTTGTTTGCCATAGAATTTAACTTTTGCTTTCTCATGTCCTTCATAGCTGCCTATATCTTATCCAGGGGTCATTTCTGCATGGACCTTTGATGTTCTCAGCAGGTGGAAGATCCCCTACATTCCAGTATTGTAAGACCAACTCTGTCCCTCCTCTTTTGTAAAGTTAGATTGAGGGAACAGTGTATGTTTAGGGTTAATAACATGTTTTATTTGGGTTAAGAATCTCTCTGACGGATGAATAATGGTATTGGGAACCTGTGATATTTACAAGAATATATAGCTGAAATATAAGTATAAAAACAGAAACCTAGGTAAGATTTGAAATGAGAAGGGCATTGGGCCCTTGAGTGGGATACTTAGGTTTTAATAATTTTCTGTATATATGTCTCAGATAAATTGAAATACAATGGCTTAGGACCTTATACCTTGGACGATTGATTGTCGAATTGAACATCGAGTCAAAATGCAATAGTCAGTAGGATTAGGAAGATAGTCAGTAGGTTTAGAAATAAGAGTGAGTATAGGATTTGGAACAAAATTTCTTTAGCAATAGGGTCTAGGGTAGACAGTGAATGTATATGTCACCAAATGTGAAGTGTCAGACACAATGATGAACTGGGGAAAATATGTAGGAAAACAGATATCAATTGAGATATTAGGAAATCAGGCAAAGTATAAAGTGAGTGATAGGATTAGACATTTTCAACAGGCTCGAACTATAATATATAATCTTAGGAAGAAACAAATATGTAGTCACCAATAGGATTTACATCTGAGAGCATTTGGCAACCTGGACATTGTTGTTTTAGTAATCCATGCTCACTTTCCATTTAGGGTTTGATACAATCATGATTGTGACCTTTGCTTTTTGTGTCCAGAATATTACTGTGATAAAAAATATATATAAATATGTATATAGATAAGGTGATATGAGTAATTCTTCCACCATTTCTGGGAGCAATATTTTGAAGAGGTATAAATTAGTATTGGGGGGACAAAGAGGTGTACACTGTGTCTTTGAATATAGAGATAATGCATTAATAGGCCATACTGTGAATAAATAACATAACTGGTTCCAACATTAAATAATGCATTGAACGGAAATGTGAAAATATACAGAAAATCTTTTATTGATATACATACATTTATTTCAACCAGCTATACATCTAATGGTAATATTAATGTTATGGTTTATCTTGAAGAGTGTGTGAGTTTAGCTTCGAAATTGATTATGGAAATCGAAAATGATGTGTTTGGAAAGAAGTCTCATGAAAAGACCAGTCAAGTAACATGGAGGAATACATGTGTTATGAAGCAGGAAGTGACTGAAAGTGAAACAAATTCCTATAAATTTGTGAACTTGTGGATGAAATATATATCTTATGATGTGCAAAAACTGAAGAAATAGTAATGTACCAGTGTTGAATTATAATGAACGTCAAAATAGAAATCATGTCCTATAGGAATCTACTTGCATTGATGTTAAACTGGGTCATTTACTCAAGAAATATTAGGATTTGTAAGCACCATTTATTGAAGTTACTTTTCAGAACTGGGAAACAAATATGTATTTCAGGTGGATGAGTATTTCTGAGAATAATCTTGTGAAAAGTTGATTATAAATCCACATACATGAACATAAATGAATTTACAGAGTTATATAAGACACATATATTTCATATTTTATAAAATGTGAAGAGTGTGAATATATATATATATATATATATATATATATATATATATATTTATATATGTATTTATATATATATATATTTATATATATTAAAAAACCACAAAAAATACATTAAAAGTATCAATATCTATATGCCAATCGTAATTCATCATGTAATATAAATCATCCACAGATGCAAAATTATTTATTTTACTAAACCTGGATTTATGTATAACATTGTTCTACTAGGAAGCTCACCCATTGTTTGAATTTTCAGTTCCAACAGCGTTTAGGAGGAGAGATCTCTTCTCACAATTTGTTTCTGCCAAGTCAGCCAACTCATAAAAATGTACGTGTGATACCAGGTAGAATTCTATATGTGCATATAAAAATACATGTGCTGAGTAGGCTACAGAGAATGGGAGACAGGAATTCACATATTTGTTAACTTTAAAAACACATGGAGGACTATTTCAATTAAAAATTGACTAGATTTATAAAACCTACCCTTTATCGTGCAAGAGGGAAGTCCTACTATACACCATGCCTTCTCTGAAATGCTTGCATATTCATTCTGCTTGGGTATTTTTCTCCATCATATTAGGATTAGTAGTCATATTATAGTAGGGTATGAGTTAGTGTCAGGGATTCAGTATTTCGAATGGAAAATAAGAAGAAGAATCCAATGTTTATCAAATATGTGCTTCACAAAAAATTTTTCTACTCTCATCCAGAACAATGCCTTGACATTACCTTCGCCCCAAGTAAGACACAATTAGAGGAGAAGAGTTAGAAAATCTTTAAATACATATCTGAAATAGAAAATGCTCAGGAGTTCACAACCTTGGAGATGATAGAACAGTTTCCAAAAATAAGGGACAGTGTAAAAACTCCACAAACATAGAGATTTGCCTGCCTAAAGACGTCTGGAGAAACTGCCTTTAGGTTGGGGACTTGAAATACATGTAGTTGTCAGGAGCTTTAGGTTCCTTTCTAGTGAGACCATCAAAGATGGGTCTTCATCTCTGTGATTTGGAGGACATGGTTATAATTTCCCAATGAACATGAAGCAGCAGTGCTGAATTC
Organism: Callospermophilus lateralis; assembly: GCF_048772815.1. Lineage (NCBI taxonomy): Eukaryota > Metazoa > Chordata > Mammalia > Rodentia > Sciuridae > Callospermophilus > Callospermophilus lateralis. The sequence goes on from NW_027514551.1 coordinate 7,408,258, forward strand.
TCTTTGTAGTGAGAGCATCAAAGGTGGGTCTGCATCTATGTGACCTGGAGGACATGGATTCTTATTTTACAATGAAAATGAGGCAGCAGTGCTGAATTCCCTCTTTGTATGTAATCTGTGGCCACTGGGGGCTAAGTGTCTCCCCACGTGGACTGTGAAGCCATTTCATCATCCTCCACTTTTCACAGTGTTTCTTGCTGCTGCACTCGGAGTTTGGTACTTGCTTCAGGAAATACAATGCGTTCAACTGGGACACCATGCTGGAGGAAGTTCTGTCAAATGTGGTGGGTCAGGGTCTGCAGGATAATGCACCAACAGGGCTTGTATACCACATAGGTTGCCCCCTTGACCAAAGCAACCTGATTCTGAACATTGCCCTGAAACCTCTCCATATAACAAGATGTCTGTACATATAAGGGTCTGCTAGCTGCACCATGTCAGTCACAGCGATTTGGAAGCCAATAGCAGATCCACATGACCCCACAACAGATGTTTTATTACACACTTGCTCACCACTGCTCTAGTCCCACTACTAAGAAGGCACCAACTTAATGGCATCTCAGTTCTCCACAATTTTCATGAAATCCAGTCAATCAATGCACTGTCTGGTACAGTCATGATCAGCAACAGGACATCCAAAGGTTCTCCAGTGCCATCTGGTCATTGGAATTTCAAAAATTTTATGGTATTTATCTAGTCAATTTTCAAGGATGAAGTTGGAGGCACTGTGGGTTTCAATTCATTCAGGAATCATTCAATGGTGAGGAAGCTGATTTCAATGAAAGTTTTGGAGAACTCTCACAGGCAAGTCCTCCCAAAGAGTGGCCAAAAGGTCACAAGAATCCAGGCCCACTGAGGTCTACAATTGAGGTCCATGTGTGTTTTGACTAGTTAATATGGCTTCAAAGTCTTTCAGAATAAAATTATGTGATATCTTGGCTGAGATTCCCAGTGCTCTGTGGAAAGCCACCCTGGGCCTAGTTCCCAGATTCCAAGGGCGAATCTCATGTGTGGCCTCCGAAAATCCCAACACAATTCATGGCAATACTTCTTTGATGTCTGATCCAGAACTCAGTCTTTCAGGGGAATGACACCAGAGTTCAAGCCCAGGTGGATCCAGTCATCTCTTCCAACTGCCACACGAATGACCACAATTTAAACCAAAATACTCCCACATGGCCCTCATCTTATTAAATATAGACACTCATCATAACCTGTGGCTGGAGGTTTCAAAGCGGGACACATCCCAAAAGAATGTCCAAAAAAATCTCCCTTACCCCTCATTTGCCTAAAGTCAAGGTGGCATGGACACCCTTCCTGTGAACCTGGAGTGATCCAATAGACCTGCCGTTAATACTGCTCTGCTTCTCCAATTTGAGGCCTACTGATTCTCAGCGATAGATTTTTTATGTGATTTGGAGTCATAAGAAAACACAGGCATCTCTTCAGGGCTTCAAAGAACTCATTTGACCCAAATGATCCCTATTCTCACTTGATAGAGGTCAGGGACCTAACAGAGGAAGGCAAGAGACTAATCAACAATGACAGATTTTTGGCCATTTTGCTTTTGATTGCACACATGGAATCTATCTTTAGATTCATCATGTGCTGAGAATCTAAGCCACAACCTCATACAGGGCCAAGAGGCTGATTCAGACACATCCCTTTCCAAAGCAATTAAGCAAAGAGCCACAGGTTATGCCCATTTATTTTCATTTGAAAACTGTTTTATTCAGGCTTCACAAAGGGGTGGCCTGAGGCAAAGACCTTCCTGAAATTCAGGGCAACAGAACCATAGATAAGCAAATGAACCAAAGCAGGGTTTCTCCACTGAGAGTTTACTGGTCACACTGATATCTGAGTTTTCTAAGATGTTCCCATTCTCTACAGCTCTCAAGTATATGGACATGTCACATATCTTGGAGATGGTACATATCTTGGACACAAAACCATGAGCCTATACTAGAGAGTGTCCAGAATTCAGGAAGAAAACATTAACTTAGGAAGTTAGTAGGTGTTGCCCATCCATAAGGCACACCACAGTCCATTCATCAATTAGGCAGAATAAATACTGGAGAGTGTTCTACTAGACAGGACACATGCATTGATGCATTCTCTTGTCTAATGTCTACAACCACAGACACAGTGGGATACACAGACATAGAAACACTAGCCCTGTCAAACGACTTATTAGAAACAGTCCACTCCAATCCAAACAAAGAGCCTTTCCTACCTATTCTCAGAAATTGAGAGAAAACCACAAACTCACACCCACACGCAAAAAGGCACCTCTTTAACACAAGTAGGTCTGTGACTATCCAGAGTGTCCTCTAACTGGTGGGCCATACTATGTTCCCCTGAAATGGCCTGTCCTGTCTCAGATCTGGTCTTCTTGGGCAACTTTGTGAAGTTTTCAGGAGCCAGTGGTGAACCAATACCTGCTTTCTCAGGAAAGGTCCCTCTTCAGAGCTCTTCTGGCATTTGACAATCCTCATATCAGTAGGTACCAAGGAAGACTGACTCTGTCCTTGGTAAATCCAAACAAGTGAGACCACTGGAACTGGGACTGGGACTGGCTCTGGGTGCCTGGCTTCCTGGATCACAAGTCCAGAGATTTCCATCACCAAAGAAGTGAGGTGAGGTCACTTCCTTCAGGAACTGAATGAAGTCACTGCCTTGGCCACCACTTTGTACTTACAGTTGCTTCCAAGGGTCCCATGAGATGGAGGCTGCTCCTACTTCCTGTGACACTTTCACAAGTTAGAATGGTATATCAAGCATAGGCACCTGGGAACAGCTTTCCACGCAGGTATGGTTTGATCAGTCTTCTCTACAATAGGAAAGGAGAGGCTGATTCAGACACATCCCTTCATACTGACCAGGTTGCTTGCCATGGAATATGACTTTTGATCTCTTAGGTCCTTCATAGCTGCCTGCAACTTCTCCAGGGTATCATTTCTGCCTGGAACTTTGATGTTCTCAGCAGGTGGAAGACCCCCTACAATACTATTGTAAGACAAACTCTGTCCCGGCTCATCTGTAAACTTAGTTTAAGGGAACAGTGTATGTTTAGGGTAATAACAGGTTCGATTTGGGTTAGGAATCATACTGAGGAACAAACAATGGTATTGGGAACTTGCAATATTTACAAGAATATATTGTTGAAATATATGTATGAACACAGAAATCTAGATAAGATTTGAATCCAAGAAGGGCATTGGGCTGTTGATTGGAATACTTAGCTTTGAATTATATTCTGCATAGATGTCTCAGATAAATCAATATACAATGGCTTAAGATCTTGTACCTTGGATGATTGATTGTAGAAGAGATCATCCAGTCAAAAAGGTATAGTTGGTAGGATTAGGAAGATAGTCAGTAGATTTAGAAAAAAAGAGTGTGTATAGGATTTCGACCAAAAAGTTCTTTAGCAATAGGATTTCGGATAGAGAGTGAATGTAAATGTCAGCACATGTGAAGAGTCAGTCACAATGATGAACTCGTGAAAATATGTAGGAAAGCAGATATCAATAGAGACATTAGGAAATCAGGCAAAATACAAAGTGAGTGATAGGATTAGTCATTTTCAACAGGGTTGAGGTTCAATATATAATCTTAGGAAGAAACAAATATGTAGTCACAAATAAGATTGATTTCAGAGCATTAGGCAACGTGGACATGGATGTTTTTAGTAAACCATGCTCACATTCCATTTAGGCATTGGTGAAAGGTTAATAAAATAGGTACTTGTCACTTCCTGTTTTTCTGTATGCTTAACAAAACACTGTTGGAAACTTGAGGACTGTTTGCTAATCTTGTTTCCAGAATGTGCTGTCCCCAACTGCCAAACTGCAGAATACACACCCTCACCCGTTTGCACACAAACCTCCCCCTTGCCCTGACCCATCAATAAACTTCCCTCCCTGCCCTCTCCAAGGAAAGTATATAAGCTCTGCTTAAGCTGTTTTCATTGCTCTCTGCTCTATTCAAGTGACCTCTGAGCCCCAGAAAGCTGGTCTCCCAATAAACCCTTTACTGTTGCATGAGACATTCTCTTGGTGGTCTCTTCCTCTGTCGCTCACCCGATCTTTACATCTGGAGGCACCAGCGAGATCCTGCAGTGGCGGACGAAAGACCCCCAAGGGGCTCCTTTCAGGGTAAGTAAGGTGACTCTTTCTGGTTTCAGGTTTCAGGTTAGGGTTTTGCAAAATCGCTATCGGTGTTGAGCATGAGCTCTCTCTGATGGTGGCTGACAGACGTGTCACAGAGCCACAGGCCACATCCCTGGGGGACGCCCCAGAGGACTCAGGAAATCAAGGAACAATAGTCTCCTCGACTCTGTGATATTTTGTTTCGGATTCGGTATTGCCAGCCCATCAGGTTTTGAGGGCTACTCAGTCCTTGTCTCAGTATTGGACGTCCATTGTCTGTCTTTATTGTCTTGTCTTGTCTGTGTAGTATGTCGTTGCTTTCACTGTTTGTGTATCTCTCATTTTGGGACAGAGCACTTCAACACTTCTCTCCCTGACCCTTGATCACTGGACCAAAGTCTGCTTAAGGGCCCAGAATCTTTCTTTTTCATTAAAACGCTGGACCTGGCAGACTCTCTGTGCCTCAGAATGACACACCTTTGAAGTTGGATGGCCCCCAGAAGGATGTTTCTACTTCCCACTAATTTGAAAAATCAGAGATATTGTCTTTCAGCTGAGGCCACATAGCCATCTAGATCAACAGCCATATATCTTAACTTGGCAGGACCTCTGCAAATCTCCTCCTCCATGGGTGAAGCCTTTCCTTGTCCCTGCCTACGCTCCTACTCCTTCCACCACGATTCTATCTCTCAAACCCTCTGCTCCTCCTCCTCCACCCTCTGTTCTCCCTGAGTCTCAAGATTCTACTGTACTCTCCTCCTCCTTCTTATCCCCTGCCCTTGTCCCCAACCCCCAACAAGCTCTAAGTGATTCCCCTGCTGACTCTGCTTCTCTGCCATTGGAGGAAGTTAGGCCGGCCCAGTGCCCTCCAGATGACTCCCCCGCGTCACACACAGCCCCTCCTTCCCTGGAGGAGGCTGGCCCGGCTAAAAGAACTCAAAGAACTCCCTGGGGTTTTCACACTTGCCTACTTGGGATGACTGCCAACAAATCCTAGGGACTCTCTTTACGGCAGAGGAATGAGAGAAAAACCTCCTGGAAGCTAAAATATATATTCTCGGACCAGATGTGTGACCAACACAACTTCCCAACATAATCAAAGCCAGCTTCCCCTTGAAATGACCCAACTGAAACCCCAACACCTTTGAAGGTAGGGAGCATCTGTCCACTTATTGCCAGGCCCTAATATTGGGTTTCCAATCGGCCGCTAGGGAACCACCTAATTTGGCCAAGGTAAGAGAGATAATTTAAGGGCCTGATAAATATCCCTCTATGTTTCTAGAGAGAATTATGGAGGCATATATGAGATTTACTCCTATTGATCCTCAGGCAGAGGATCAAAAGGCATCTGTCATGATGGCCTTCATTGGGCAAGCTGCCCTGGATATTAAAAGAAAGTTACAACTCTTAGAGGGATCACAAGATATGACTTTGGGAGATTTAGTCAGAGAAGCCGAGAAAGTATACTATATGAGAGAAACAAAGAGAAAGAAAGGGAGCAAAGGGAAGATGAGAGATGCAAAAGACAGACTAAGGCATTGACTAAAGTCCTGGTCACAACAATAAATAGGCCAGAAATTAACAAACAGGAAGACAGGAATGGAAACCTGGGTGCACGCCAGAGGCCACCCCTGGCCTCAGATCATTGTGCCTACTGTAAAGAAAAAGGTCACTGGGCCAAAGAGTGCCCTAGAAAAGAGACAGCCACGACAGCCAGCCATTCTGACTCAAAAGGATGACTAAGAACGTCGGGGCTCAGATCCCTTCCCCAAGCTCAGGGTAACTTTTGAAGTGGAGAGGACCCAGGTAAACTTTGAAGTGGATACAGCAGCAGTATACTCAGCCCTTAAGGTCCCACTGGGCACACTATCAAATAAAATGTCTCTAGTTCAAAGGGCTAATGGCAGTAAATATCAGACATAGACAACTAAGAGGACCATGGACATGGGGAAAGGAAAAATCCATCACTCCTTCCTAGTAATCCCAGAATGCCTGGCCCCATTGATGGGCAGAGATCTGCTCAGTAAGCTCCAGGCCAAAACAACTTTTAACCCCGAAGGCCCCAAAATGAAATTTCTAAATCCTTCAGTAAAAACTCGTATAGTCTTGGCTTTATAAATGTCAGTAGAATATGAACATCCACTCTTCACACCCCCCAAGACTGCTCAAACAAGCAAGCTACCCCAGAAATGGATAACAGATTACCCAGATACCTGGGCAAAAACGGCTAGGTTAGGCCTAGCCGTGAAACAACCTCCAAGAACAGTGGAGTTAAAAACCTCAGCCTCCCCAATCAATGTCAAACAATATCCTCTGAGCAGAAAAGCTAAAGATGGGATAAGGCCCCATATTCAGAAATATCTGGCCTTAGGGTCCTAAGGCCCTGTCAATCGGCCTGGAAGACTCCCCTGCTGCCAGTAAAAAAAGCCAGGAACCGGGGACTATACCCCGTTCAAGACCTAAGAGAGATTAATAACAGAGTGCAAGACATTCACTCCACGGTAACTAATTCGTACAATCTGCTTATCACTCTGAACCCTTAGCAGAAATGGTATACTGTTCTGGACTTAAAAGATGCTGTCTTTTGTTTGCCTCTGCATAAAGATAGTCAGTTGCTGTTTGCTTGCTAGTGGGTAGACCCAGAAACTGGAACGTCTGATCAAGTAACTTGGTCTAGACTCCCACAGGGGTTCAAAAACTCTCCCACTCTCTTTGATGAAGCCCTCCACAGAGATCTCAACAACGTCAGAACTACACACCCCAAAGTCACCCAGCTTCAATACGTGGATGACCTGCTACTGGCAGCCAACACCAAAGAAAACTGTGAGTCTGGGACCCAAGCACTATTATATGAGCTTGCTCAACTCGGGTATAGAGCTTCTGCCAAATAGGCCCAAATTTGCCAGCAAGAAGTAATCTTCCTGGGCTATTCCCTTAGGGGCAGTAAACGATGGCTCACTGAGCCCAGAAAACAAACGGTTGTGCAGATACCACCCCCCATCTAGCAGCAGACAACACAGAGAGTTTCTTGGGACTACTGGGTTTTGCAGGTTATGGATTTCTGTGTTTGCATCCTTAACTTCTTCTTTATACCCGCTGTTAAATGAAGATACCCAATTCCAATGGACCCCTGAGCACCAGAACGCTTTTGATAACATCTAACGACACTGGCACTGAATTCCTCAACTTGACTGAGCCAAGCCTGCAATTTCAGAAAGCCCTAGAGTACGTTAAAAATGTACATTAATTCACACACCTTGGTTCAAAGAAACTGCAGGCATTCCTGAAGGATCAAGAACAGAGTTTTCCACTAACCCACTCACAGCAAAAGGAAATAACTGAACAGGTAACAAAAGTCTGTCCGGTCTGTCAATAGGTTAATGCTTATCTTTCCAAGCTTTCCCCAGGAAAGCACCTATTAGGAACCAGACCAGTACAATTCTGGGAAGTGGACTTTACTGAAATTAAGCCAGCAAGGTATGGACTTAAATATCTCCTAGTCTTTGTAGATATATTTTCAGGATGGATTGAAGCCTTCCCCACAAAAAAAGGCACAATTGGTGGTCAAGAAGATCCTGAAAGATATTTTTCCAACACACGGCCTGCCTAAGGTAATAGGGTCTGATAATGGCCCGGCGTTCATGGCCCAGGTAAGTCAGGGGTTAGCCAGGACACTGGGGATAAATTGGAAGTTACATTGTGCTTATAGACCCCATAGCTGAGGACAGGTAAAAAAAATAAACAGAACCATTAAAGAGACCTTAACGAAATTAAGCTTAGAGAGCGGCATAAAAGATTGGACTATGCTCTTGCCTTATGCACTGTTTCATGCAAGAAATACTCCCTCTATTTCTTTGTTTAACCACACCCCCTATGAAATTCTTTATGGAGCCCCTCCTCCAGTAAGGGACCTAACCCCAACTCTAAGACCTAGTGATCCCCTCCACAACCCCTTGTTTGACAGACTTAAAGCTCTTGAAAGAACTCAGCGATACCTGTTGAAACAGCTGGCCACTGCCTACCAACCTGGTGAAGAGGGGACTCCACATCGATATCAAATAAGAGACATCCTCTACATAAGACAACATCAGGTGTCATCCCTGTAACCCCGCTGGACAGGACCATACCAGGTGCTACTTATAAAACCTACAGTGGTAAATGTAGGAGGAATCAATTCCTGGATCCTAATTCTTATCTCAAGCCTGCGCCCTGTCCAGACTCTGGCTGAAAAACTGGAAAAGACTGGAAACCCTTTCAAATTGCATATTCGCCACGTGGGTAAGGCTATAGACTCTCCCCTTGTCCACCAGTAGTCCTTACCCTCATCAGCCCATTCATCAGCGATGGCTGATCACAAATCTTACTAGACAAGAAGTATGGTCTATCTCGCATACAGCCCCCTTAGGAACCTGGTGGCCATCTCTCCACCCAGAATTTGTCAGCTGGCTATACGTCTTTCATATTGGGATATCTCTGATGAAGAGGATCCAACTAAAATTCCATTAAATCCCTACTGTACCACAGATAATGGAAACAAACATTATGGATCTAGGGACACGCGAGCCAGATGCAGGTTGGCTAGCCTAGAATACTATGTTTGCCCGGCAGACTATCAAAGCCACAAACAGCCATGGCTGTGTGGGGGAAAAGCGGACTTCTTCTGAAAATAATGGGGATGTGAGCATACAGGGGCTGCCTGGTGGAACCCAAACTCCTCATCAAATTCAGTACACAGCATTGGCCATATTACCAATTAGACAACCAAAACTGATGGCCCCCAGAGGGGTCTCCAGATCCTCAAATTCTGTGTGACTTTTTCAACTTCGGCAAGTGTTCAAAAAGATCCATCAATTGGGAATTTCCTTCCAAGGAAATTCCCCTATGTTTATGCCTTTTCCCTCCTTTGCTCACATCCTGAACTATGCTTCTCCAATACATCCTCACCCCCCGCCTTCTGCTCCAGACTCTCTGCAGTCACTCTCACATGAGCAACCTGATTTCTCCCCTCCAATTACTAGATCAAAAACAAAAACCTCCGCTGGATCTCATACCATTGCCTCCTTGCTGAGGTAGCAGGTACTGAGGTACCCTTCCACCCACTCACTCCTCTCCTCTCCTGTCAGTGCACGCACCGGGTCCCACCAGGTCCTCTTACCAGCTAACACAAAGCTCAAACCAGCTGAGGAGTGCCCTAAGACGCCTATCCAAGATGAAATGAAAATGGCCTTTAAAGTTGCTTTGTCATCACTGAAAACAGGTTACAAAGAATTTAAAGTCCCTCAAAGGCTTTTTGGGATACTCACTCCCATCCTCCCCTCTGCTCTACCTGTTCTACTGCTCAAGTTTTATTGCCAGGAAAATCCCAAACCGCTTTCCCATTATTCTTTTATAACTCTTTTTCCTCATTCTCAGAACCACGGAGCTGCTCTCACCCCCCACCTTCCTTGTCTTTCCCTCTGTTCCAATCCCACAGAAAAATCTTAAATGGCCTTCTCCAGAAGCCTTGATCATGGCTGACTTTAGGACTTTCAGCAACAGAGGCCCTATACAAGAGTTCAGTGTAGATAAACTTCCTCTTTTTGTGTTGCTTTGTTCTACTTGGCCACTGGCTGGAAAAATCAGCACTCCTAAGCTAGACACCCCCTTACTATTTTTTCACAAAATATGTGAACAAGGCCTCTGGCGTTGAGCTGGGGCTTCCAGAGATGGCTACATTTCTAAGATAAAGAAGTTACCAACTGGGCTCCATGGTAACAGCTGGCAGGAAGAAAAAAAAAGAAGAAAAAAGCTCTCCCCCTACCAGGTGTCCTTTAAAAGTTAACTTTCCCAGAGCAGAGGAATAAAAACAGAAACAAAAACTGCTTTTTGTGAACTTCTGCAGACTGTGAATTTCTGAGCCCCTTACGTTACATGTTGGGTACAAAAATTCTGAAACTACCTAAACTTGGGGTTCAGGGGATTAAAAGATTACAACAGAAGCAATGCCCTCTAAATCTGGTTACAACCAAATAGGACTGTTTCCCTGTCTTCTGTGCTATTTTAGGTGCCTTGCCTTGTCCGTCCTTACAACAGTATAATTCTATATACTTAAACATTGTTTATGTTTTCATAAAATGATCAACATATGGCTGTTGCATGAGACACTCTCTTGTGGTCTCTTCCTCTGATTAAGTATGTAATGGTGCAGATGTTTCCCAGAGTCCTCTATCATGACGCAGGATCATTTAAAGTTCCAATAGGGGGGCATACAACCTGGTTCCACCAGGAACCCGTATCCCTCACTTTCTCCATCCTATTAGGAATAGGAGTTGCTGCAGCGGTGGGCACAGGAACCACTGCCCTAGTCCATGGGACACAACAAATGACCCAATTAGAAGTAGCGATAGACCAAATTTTAAAGATATTAAAAACCTCCATCACAGCTTTACAGGAATCTTTAACCTCTCTCTCTGAAGTTGTTTTACAGAACAGGCGAGGGTTCGACCTCCTCTTATTGAGAGAAGGGGCCTTTGTCCTGCATTGAGTGAAGAATGTTGTTATTATGCCGACCATACTGGAGTTGTAAAAGAATCTATGATTAAATTAAGAAGACGCCTTGTAGAGCATCAACAAGAGAGAGAGGCCCCAAAAGGGTGGTTTGAGTCTTGGTTCACAGAGTCCCTCTGGTTAACTACGCATTTATCAGCCCTGGCTGGTCCATTAATAAACCTCATATTATTGCTAACTGTGAGACCCTGTTTGCTCAACCGTGTAGTTTCCTTTTTCCAAGCTCAAATTGGACAAGTTAAACTTATGGTAATAAGAAAACAATATACCACACTAGCAGACATAAAATGTGACACCCCCAATGATCACTTTAATGATTAAAAGTAACCAAAAGAAGAAGTGGGGAATGAAAGGTTAATAAAATAGGTACTTGTCACTTCCAATTTTTTGGTATGCTTAACAAAACATTGTGGATATCTTGAGAACTGTTTGCTAATCTTGTTCCCTGAATGTGCTGTACCAACTGCAAAACTGCAGAATGTACTCCCTCACCTGTTTGCATGCAAACTGCCCACTCGCCCTGAGCCATCAATAATCTTCCCTCCCTGCCCTCTCCAAGGAAAGTATATAAGCTCTGCTTAAGCTGTTCTCAGGGCTCTCTGCTCTATTCAAGGGAGCTCTGAGCCCCAGCATGCTGGACCCCCATAAACCCTTGGCTGTTGCATGAGACAGTCTCTTGTGGTCTCTTCCTCTGACACTCGCCTGACCATTACATTGGTAAAATAATAAGTGTGACCTTTGCTTTTCGTGTCCAGAATATTACTGTGATAAAATGTACATGTAGATAAGGTGACTTGAGTATATCTTCCACCATTTCTGGGAGCAATATTTTGAAGATGTACAAATTAGTATTGGGTGTACAAATAGGTGTACCCTGTGACTATGAATATAGAGATAATGCAAGAATAGACCATACTGTGAATAAATAATATAATGGGTTCCAAATTTAAATAATGCATCCAATTTATATCTGAAAATATAATGGAAATCTTTTATTGATACATATACATTCATTCCAACCACTGATACATCTAAAGGTAATATTAGGTTTATGGTTTATCATGAAGAGTCTGTGAGATTTGCTTCAAAACTGATTATGGAAATTTAAAATAATGTGTTTGGAAAGAAGTCTCATGAAAAGACCATTCAAGAAACACGGAGGAATCCATGTGCTCTGAAGCAGGAAGTGATTGAAAGTGAAACAAATGCCTATAAGTTTGCTAACTGGTGGATGAAATATATATCCTATGATGTGCATAAATTGAAGAAATAGTAATGTACCAGTGTTGAATAAAAATGAACATTAAAATACACAACATGTCCCATAGGAATCTACTTGCATTGAGGTTAAACTGGGTCAGTTACTGTATAAATATTAGTATTTGTATGCAACATTAACTGAAGTTAGTTTTCAGTACTGGAAACAAATATGTATTTCAGGTGGATGAATATTTCTGAGAATAATCTTGTGAAAAGTTCATTATAAATCCATATACATGAATATGAATGAATTTACGGAGTGGGTATAAGACACATATATTTCATATTTTGAAAAATCTGGAGAATATATATATATATATATATATATATATATATATATATATATATATATATATACTTCTTGTGTGTGTGTGTGTATATACATATATATATATATACACACACACACACAAACACACACACAGAGATATTAAAAAGAGCAATATATATATGCCAATCGAAATTCACCACGAAATATATATTATCCACAGATCCAAAAATATTCTTTTTACTGATCATGGATTTACGTATAGTGTTATTCAACTAGGAAGCTAACCCATAGGTTGAATTTTCAGTTCCAACACTGTTTAGGAGCAGTGATCTCTTCTCACAATTTGTATCTGCCAAGTCAGCCACCTCACAAGTATGCATGTTTCATACCAGGAAGGATTCTATATGTGCATATAAATATACATGTGCTGAATAAGCTACAGAGAAACGGAGACAAGAATTCACATATTTCTTAACTTAAAAACACATAGAGACCTATTCCAACAAAAAAATGACTAGATATATAACTCCTACCCTATGAAATGCAAAAGGAAAGTCCAAATATACACCATGCCTCCTCTGATCTGCTTGTATTCCTATTCTGTTTGGGTTATTTTTCTCCCTCAGAGTCTAGTAGGGTATGTGTTAGTGTCAGGGTTTCAGTATTTCGAATGGAAAATTAGATAAGGAATCCAATGTGTATGCAATATGTGCTACACAAAATTATTCCCACTCTCATCCAGAACAATGACTTGACATTACCTGTGTGGGTAAACACTCCACAAACATGGAGCTCTGTTGGCCTATAGACTTTTTGAGAAACTGCCTCCAAGGTTGGGCACTTGAAATATATGCTATTCTCAGGAGCATTAGCTTCCTTTCTAGTTAGACCATCAAAGCTGGGTCTGCATCTATGTGACCTGGAGGACATGGTTTCTTATTTTACATTGAACTTGAGGCAGCATTGCTGAATTCTCTCTTTGAGGTAAACTGGTGCCACTGGAGGCTAAGTTTCTTCCCATGTGGACTGTGAAGCTATTTGGAATTCCTCCACTTTTCGTGGTTTTTATTGGTGCTGCACTGGGACTTTGGTATTTGCTTCATGAAATACAACAAGTTCAACTGGGAGACAGTGCTGGAGGGAGTTCTGTCATGTGTGGTGGGTCAGGATCTGCAGGAGAAAGCACCAACCAGGCTTCTATCCAACATAGCTTGCCCCCTTGTCCATAGCAACCTGATTCTGAAAATTGCCCTGAAATCTCTCCAAATAACAAGATGCCTTTACATATAAGGGTCTGCTGGCTGCACCATGTCAGTCCCAAGCCATTTAAAAGCCAATAGCACATTCACATGGCCCCACCACAAATGCTTTATCACACACTTGCACACCACTGCAATAGGCCCACTACTCAGCAGGCTCCAACTTACTGGCATCTCTGTTCTACACCATTTAAATGAAACACAGTCAATCAACGCTTTTGCTGGAAGACTCAAGATCAGCAGCAGGACATCCAAAGGTTCTCAAGTGCCACCTGGTCATGGGAATTTAAAACATTTCATGGTATATATCTTCCCCGTTTTTCAAGGATGAAGTTGGAGGCACTGTGGGTTCAAATCATTCAGGGACCATTAAGTGTTGAGGAAGCTAATTTCAATGAAAGCTCTGGAGGACTCTCACAGGCAAGGCTTCCCAAAGAGTGGCCAAAGGTCACATGAAGCCAGGTACATTGAGTTCTACAATGTAAGGTCCATGTGTGTTTTGACTTTCAACTATGGCTGCCAATTATTTCAGAATAAATCATGTGATACCCTGGATGAGATACCCAGTGCTCTGTGGAAAGCCACCCTGGGCCTAGATCTCAGTTTCCAAGGGTGACTCTCATGCGTGGCCTGCTAAAATCCCAACAAAATTCATGACAATACTTCTCTGAGTTCAGTACCAGAACTCATTTTCTAAGGAGAATCACTCCAGAGTTCAAGCCCAGATGGACACAGTCATCTCATTCAACTGCCACGCAAATGACCACAATTAAAACCAAAACACTCCTTCATCGCCCTCATATTCTTCCACATAGACACTCATCATTACCTATGGCTGGAGTTTTTCATGAGGGGTGCAGCCCAAGACAGTGTCCAAAATAAGGTCCCTTTCCCCTCATTTGGCTAAAGTCATGGTGGGCTGGACACCCTTTCTGTGAACCAGGAGTGGTCAAATAGGCTTGCCTTTAATACTGCTCTGCTTCTCCAATTTGAGGCCTAATGACTGTCAGGTATAGATTCTTAATGTGATATGGAGTCATGAGAAAACCCAAGCACCTATGGGCTAGCCTCTGCAGGGCTTTGAAGAGCTCATTTGAAAGAAAGGATCCCTATTCTCACTTGATGGAGATCAGTAACCTAACAGAGGAAGGCAAGAGACTTCATCCACAATGACTGAACTTTTTGCTATTTTGGTTTTGGATGTACACATGGGATCATTCTTTGGATCCATCAGGTGCTGAGAATCTAATCCACGGCCTAACACAGGGCCAAAAACCTGATTTAGACAAGTCCCTTTCCAATGCAATTAAGCAAAGAGACACAGGTGATGCCTATTCAATTCCATTTAAAAACTGTTTTCTTCACGCTTCACAAAGTGGTGGCTTGAGGCAAAAACCTTCCTGAGATTCAGGGAAACAGAACAATAGGTAAGCAAAAGGCCCAAAGCAGTGTTTCTCCACTGATATTTTCCTGGTCACACTGATATCTGAGATTTCTGAGATGCTCCCCATTCCCTTCAGCTATCCAGTGCACGGCCATGTCCCAGAGCTTGGAGGTGGTACATATCTTGCACACAAAACCATGAGCCTATTTTGGAGAGTGGCCAGAATTCCTGATGAAAACAGGGACTTAGGAAGGAAGTAGGTGTTGCCCATCCCTAAGGCAAGTGACAGTCCATTCATAAATAGGGTAGGATGAATGCTGGGAAGCTTTCTACTAGACAGGACACATCCGTGATGCATTCTCTTTTCTAATGTCTACAACGAAGGACACAGTGGGATACACAGATATAGAAACACTCACCTTGTCATAAGTCATACTAGAATTTGTCCACTCCAAACCAAACAAACCGCCTTTCTTACCTATTCTCAGAACATGAGACAAAACCACAAACTCACACCCACACCCACAAAGGCACCACCTTCCCCCTAGTATGTCTGTGACTATCCAGAGTGTCCTATGACTGGTGGGCCCTACTATGTTTTCCTGAAATGGCCTGTCCTGTCTCGGGTCTGCTCTCCTTGGCCAACACTGTGAAGTTGTCTGGAGCCAGCGGTTAGCCATTACCTGCTTTCTCAGTAAAGGCCCCTCTTCAGAGCTCTTCTGGCTTTTTCCATCCTCACATCAGCAGGTACCAAGAAAGACTGACTCTTTCCTTGGTAAATCCAAACAAGTGAGTCCACTGGGACTAGTACTGCAACTGGCTCTGAGTGCCTGGCTTCCTGGATCCCAAGTTCAGAGAGTTCCATCACCAAGGAAGAGATGTAGGTCACTTCCTTTAGGAACTGAATGAGCTAACTGCCTTGGCAACCACTTGGTCCTAAGAGTTGCTTCCAAGTGTCCCATGAGATGGAGGCTGCCCCTACTTACTGTGACACTTTCACAAGTTAGAATGGTATATCAACCATAGGCACCAGGGAACAGCTCTCCAAACAGGCCTGGTTTGGTCCATGTTCTCTATATTAAGAACAGAGAGACTGATACAGACAAAACCCTTCATCCTGACAAGGTTGTTTGCCATTGAAGATGACTTTTGCTCTCTCAGGTCCTTCATAGCTGCCTACAACTTCTCCAGAGTTCATTTCTACATGGATCTTTGAGTTTCTCAGCATGTGGAAGATCTCCTACATTCCTGTATTGAAAGACCAACTCTGGGCCTGCTCTTCTGTAAAGTTAGATTGAGGGAACAGTGTATGGTTAGGGTTAATAACAGGTTCGATTTGGGTTAGGAATCATTCTGCGTGATGACTAATAGTATTGGGAATCTGCAATATTTACAAGAATATATAGGTGAAATATAAGTATGAAAATATAAATCTAGGTAAGATTTGAAGCCTAGAAGTGCATTGGGCCCATGATTGGTATACTTAGTTTTGAATTACATTCTGCACAGATGTCTCAGATATATCGATATAAAATGGGATAAGACCTTCTACCTTGGATGATTGAATGTCGAAGAGAACATCCAGTCAAAAAGGCATAGTCGGTAGGATTAGGAAGATAGCCTGTAGGTTTAGAAAAAAGAGTGATTATGGCATTTGGACAAAAGTTCTTTAGCAATAGATTTTTGGGTAGTGAGTGAATGTCAGTGTCAGCACACGCGAAGGGTCAGTCACAATGATAAACTGGGGAAAATAAGTAGGAAAGCAGATATCAACAGAGACATTAGGAAATCAGGCAAAGTATAATGTAAGAGGGTTAGACATTTTCAACATGGTTGAGGTTGAATATATAATCTTAGGAAGAAAGACATATGTTGCCTCCAATATGATTAATATTTGAGAGCATTAGGCAACCTGGACATGGTTGTTTTTAGTAATCCATGCTCACTTTCCATTTTGCTTAGGTGAAAGGTTAATTAAATAGGCATTTGTCACTTCCTGTTTTTCTGTATGCTTAACAAACCACTGCTGAAATCTTGAGAACTGTTTGCTATTTTGTTCCCAGAATGTGCTGTCCCCAACTGCCAAACTGCAGAATATACTCCCTCACCCGGGTGCACGCAAACCGCACACTCGCCCTGACCAATCAATAAATTTCCCTTTCTGCCCTCTCCAAGAAAAGTATGTAAGCTCTGTTAAAGCTGTTCTCAGGGCTCTCTGCTCTATTTAAGTGAGCTCTGAGCCCCAGCATGCTGGACCCCCAATAACCTCTTTGCTGTGGCCGAGTGAAAATTGTATACTGTTCTGTACTTAAAAGATGCTTTCTTTTGCTTGCCTCTGCATAAAGATAGTCAGTTGCTGTTTGCTTTCGAGTAGGTAGACCCAGAAACCGGAACGTCTTTTCAACTAACTTAGACTAGACTCCCACAGGGGTTCAAAAACTCCCCCACTCTCTTTGATGAAGCCCTTCACAGACATCTCTACAACTTCAGAACTACGCACCCCGAAGTCATTCTGCTTCAATAGGTGGATGTCCAGCTACTGGCAGCCAACACCAAAGAAAACTGTGAGTCTGAGACCCAAGCACTATTATCTGAGCTTGCTCAACTCGGGTAGAGAGCTTCGGACAAAAAGGCCCAAATTTGCCAGCAAGAAGTAATTTTCCTGGGGTATTCTCTTAGGCACGGTAAATGATGGCTCACTGAGCCCAGGAAACATACCGTTGTGCAGATACCACCCCCATTTAACAGGAGACAACATAGAGAGTTTCTTGGGACTGCTGGCTTTAGCAGGTTATGGACCTGGGTTTGTGTTCTTAGCTGCTCCTTTATACCCGCTGTTAAATGAGAATGCCCAATTCCAATGGACCCTTGAGCACCAGCAAGCTTTTGATAACATCTAAGAACACTAACACTGAACTCCTCAACTTCAGTGAGCCCAGCCTGCAATTTCAGAAAACCCTACACTACGTTAAAAATGTACATCAACTCAATCAACTTGGTTCAAAAAAACTGCAGGCATTACTGTAGGATCAAGAACAGAGTTTTAGACTAACTCACTCACAGTGAAAGGAAATAATTGAATGGGTAACAAAAGCCTGTCAGTTCTGTCAATTGGTTAATGCTTACACTTCCAAGCTTCCTACAGGAAAGCACCTATGAGGAACCAGACCAGGACAATTCTGGGAAGTGAACGTTACTGAAATTAAGCCAGCAAGGTATGGGCTTAAATATCTCCTAGTCTTTGTAGATACATTTTCAGGATGGATTGAAGCCATTCCCACCAAAAAAAAAAAAAAAATAAAAGAAAACCGGCACAAATTGTGGTCAAGAAGATCCTGAAAGATATTTATCAAAGACACGGCCTGCCTAATGTAACATGGTCTGATAATTGAAGACCCTTAATGGGCCAGGTAAATCAGGGGTTAGCCAGGACCCTGGGGATTAATTGGAAGTTACATTGTGTTTATAGACCCCAGAGATCAGGACACGTAAAAAAAATAAATAAAACCATTAAAGAGACCTTAACGAAATTAAGCTTAGAGACCGGCATAAAAGATTAGACTATGCTCCTGCCTTATGCACTATTTCATCAAGAAATACTCCCTTTGTTTCTTTGTGTTACCTCACCCCCTATGAAATTCTCTATGGGGCCCCTCCTCCACTAAGAGACCTAACCCCGACTCTAAGACCTAAGGATCCCTTCCACACACCCTTGCTTGACAGACTTAATCTCTTGTAAGAACTCAGATATACCTGTGGAAACAGCTGGCTACTGCCTTCCAACCTGGGGACGAGGGGAATCCACATTGATATCAAGAAGGAGACTTCCTCTACATAAGATGACATCAGGTGCCATCCCTGGAACCCCGCTGGAAAGGACCATTCCAGGTGCTACTTATAGCACCTACAGCAGTAAAAGTAGAGGGAATCACTTCCTGCATCCATGCGTCTCATCTCAAGCCTGTGCCATGTCCAGACTCTGGCTGGAAACTGGAAAAGACTGTTAACCCTTTCAAATTGCATATTCGCCACGTGGGTAAGGCTATAGACTCTCTCCTTGGCCACCCGTAGTCCTAACGCTCATCAGCCCCTACTGCAGCAATGGCTGATCACAAATCCTACTAGATAAGAAGTATGGTCTCTCTTGCATACAGCCCACTTAGGGACCTGGAGGCCATCTCTCCACCCAGACATTTGCCAGCTGGCTATAGGTCTTTCCTATTAGAATATCCCTGATGAAGAGGATCCCATTAAAATTCCATTAAATCCTTTCCGTACCATAGATAATGGAAACAAACATTATGGTTGTAGGGAAAGGCAAGCCAGATGCAGGTTGGCTAGCCTATATTAGTATGTTTGCCCGGCAGACTATCAAAGCCACAAACCGCCACGGCTGTGTGGGGGAAAAGCCGACTTCTTCTGTAAGTCATGGGGATTTGAGCATACAGGGGCTGCCTGGTGGAACCCAAAATCCTCATCAAATTCAGTACACAGCATTGGCCATATTACCACTTAGACAACCCAAACTGATGGCCAACAGAGGAGTCTCTAGATCTTCAAATTCTGTGTAACCTTTTTAACTTCTGCAAGTGCTCAAAAGGGTGAAAGGAAATTCCCCTATGTGAAGGCCTTTTTCCTCTTTCACTCACATCCTGAACTATGCTTCTCCAATGGTTCCTCAAACTCAGCCTTCTGCTCCAGACTCTCTGCTGTAAGTCCCACCTCAGCAAACCTGATTTCTCTTCTCCAATTACTAGATCAAAAACCGAAACCTCCGCCGGTTCTCAGAGCATTGCCCCCTTGCTGAGGTAGCAGGTACTGAGGTACCCATCCACCCACTCACTTCTCTCTTTTCCTGTCAGTGCCCACACCGGGTCCCACCAGGTCCTCTTACCACCTAACCCAAAGCTCAAACCAGCTTAGGAGAGCCCTCAGACCCCTATCGAAGATGTAATGAAAATGGCCTTTAAAGTTGCTTTGTCATCACTGAAAACAGGTTACTAAATTTTAAAGTCCCTCACAGGCTTTTTGGGATACTCACTCCCGTCTTCCTTTCTGCTCTACCGTTTCTACTGCTCAATTTATGTTGCTAGGAAAATCCCAAAATCCTTTCCCATTATTCTTTTACATCTCTCCTTCCTTATTCTGAGATCCACGGAGCTGCTCTCACCTCCTGCCTTCCCCATCTTCCCCCTCTGTACCAGGCCCTCAGAAAAATCTTCACTGAACTTCTCCAGAAGTCTTCACCATGGCTGACTTTAGGACTTTCAGCAAAAGAGTCTCTATAAATGAGTTCAGTGTAGATTAACTTCCTCTTATTCTGTTGCCCTGTTCTACTTGCCTACTGGCTGGAAAAATCAGCACTCCTAAGCTAGACACCCCCTTAATAGTTTTTCACAGAATATGTGAACAAGGCCTCTGGCCTTGAGCTGGGGCTTCATAGAGATGGCTACATTTCTAAGATTAAAAAGTTACAAACTGGGCTCCATGGTAACAGTTGGCAGGGGGATAAAAGAAAAGGAAAAAAAAAGCTCTCTGCCTCTCAGGTGTCCTTGAAAAGTTAACTTGACCACAATAGAGGAAAAAACAGAAAAAAAAAGCTTCGTTTTGTGAATTTCTGCAGACTGTGAACTTCTGAGTCCCTTCTCTTTCATGTTGGGTACAAAATTCTAAAACTACCTAAAATTGGGGTTCAGGGAGTTAATTGATTACAACAGAAGCAATGCCCTCTGAATCCGGTTGCAACCAAATAGGACTGTTTCCCTGTCTTTGGTGCTATCTTAGGTGCCGTGCCTTGTCCGTCCCTACAACAGTATAATTCTATATACTTAAACATTGTTTATGTTTTCATGAAATGGTCAACAGATGTGATTAATTGTGTAATGGTGAAGATGTGTCCCAGATTGCTCTATAATGACCAAGGTTCATTTGAAGTTCAAACAGGGGGGCATACAACCCGGTTCCACTGGGAACCTATATCCCTCACTTTAGCCATCATATTAGGAATTGGAGTTGTGGCAGGGGTAGTCACAGGAACCACTGCCCTGCTCCATGGTACACAACAAATGACCCAAATAGAAGCAGCAAGAGACCAAAACTTAAAGATAATAGAAACCTCCATCACAGCTTTGAAGGAATCTTTAACATCTCTCTCTGAAGTTGTTTTACACTCAAATTGAGGGTTGGACCTCCCCTCCATGAGAGAAGGGGGCCTTTGTGCTGCATTGATGTAATAATGTTGTTTTGATGCCGACCATACTGAGGTTGTAAAAAAAAAACCTATGAGTAAAATAAAAGGATGCCTTGAAAAGCGTCAACGAGAGAGAGAGACCCAAAAATTGTGGTTTGAGTCTTGGTTCACACAGTCCCCCTGGTTATCAACGCTTTTATCAACCCTGGCCTGTCCAATAATAATCCTCATATTATTGCTAACTATAAAACCCTGTTTGCTCAACCATGTAAGTTCTTTTCTCCAAGCTCAAATTGGACAAGTTAAACTTATGGTAATACCCCACTAGCAGACATTGAATGTGACATGCCCCAATAATCACCTTTATGATTAAAAGTAGCAAGAAGAAGAAGTGGGGAATAAAAGGTTAATAAAAAAGGTACTTGTAACTTCCTGTTTTTCTGTATGCTTAACAAAACACTGTTGAAATCTTGAGAACTGTTTGTAATCTTGTTCCCAGATTGTGCTGTCCCCAACTGCCAAATTGCAGAATGTATTCCCTCACCCAGTTTCACACTAACCGCCCACTCGCTCTGACCCATCAATAAATTTCTGTCCCTGCCCTCTCCAAGGAAAGTATATAAGCTCTTCTTAAGCTGTTCTCAGGGCTCTCTGCTCTATTCATGTGAGTATATTCAGAAGGAGTATAAAGTGAGTGACAGGATTAGACATTTTCAACAGGCTTGAGGTTGAATACATAATCTTAGAGAGAAACAAATATGTAGTCACCAATAGGATTTATATTTGAGAGCATTAGACAAAGGTGAAATGGATGTTTTAGGAATCCATGCTCACTTTCCACTTAGGATATGGTACAATCATAAGTGTGAACTTTGCATTTGTGTCCAGAATATTACTGTGACAAAATGAATGTGTAGATCAGGTGCGTGAGTATTTCTTCCACCATTTCTGGGAGCAATATTTGAAGACTATAAATTATTATTGGGGGTGCAAATAGATGTACCCTGTGTTTATGAAAATAGAGATAATGCATGAATAGACCATACTGTGAATAAGTAATGTAACTGGTTCCAACTTTAAATAATGGATTGAATTCACATCTGAAATTATACAGGGAATCTTATATTGATATACAATCATTCATTCCAACCAGTAATACACCTAATGGTAATATTAGGGTTATGGTTTATTATGATGTGTGTGAGTTTTGCTTCAAAAGTGATTATGGAAATTGAAAATAATGTGTTTGGAAAGAAGTCTCATGAAAAGACCAGTCAAGAAACCTGGAGGAATGCATGTCTTCTGAAGCAGGAAGTGATTGAAAGTGAAACAAATGCATATAAATTTGTGAACTTGTGGATGAAATATATATATATTATGAAGTGCAAAAACTGAAGAAATATTAATGTACCAGTGTTGAATGAAATTGAACGTCAAAAGACTCATCATGTAACATAGGAATTCACTTGCATTGATGTTAAACTGGGTCAGTTACTGTAGAAATATTGATATTTGTAACCACCATTCGCTGTAGTGAGTTTTCTGTTATAGAAAACAAATATGTATTTCAAGTGGATGAATATTTCTGAGATAAATCTTGTGAGAAGTTGATTATTAATCCACATACATGAAAAAGATTGAATTTTGAGAGTGTATATAAGACACATGTAATTCATATTTTGAAATATTTTTATAAACACACACACACACACACACATACATCACATACATACACACAAAATACACACAGACATTAAATAGTAGCAATATATATGAAAAACGTAATTCATCATAAAATATATACCAACCACAGATGGAAAAATAATATTTATTTTACTGAAAATGGATTTATGTATAATGTTCTACTAGGAAGCTCACCCATAGGTTGAATTTTTAGTTCCAACAGCGTTTACGAGAAGTGATCTCTTCTCACAATTTGTATCTGCCAAGTCAGGCACCTCACACAAATGTACGTGTGATACCAGGTAGGATTCTATATGTGCATATAAAAATACACGTGCGGAATAGGCTAGAGAGAAAGGGAGTCAGGAATTGACATATTTGTTCATTTTTAAAACACATGGAGAAATATTTTAATAAAAAATTCACTAGATTTATAACACCTACCCTTTATCTTGCAAAAGGCAATTCTAGTATACACCATGCCTCCTCTGAAATGCTTGTATTTCAATTCTATTTGCGTTATTTTTCTCCATCATATTAGTATTAGTAGTTAGAATCTAGTAAGCTATGGGTTAGTGTCAGGGATTCAGTATTTCGAATGGAAAATTGGAAAATGAATCCAATGTATATGCAAATATGTGCTGCACAATAATCTTCCCACTCTCATCCAGAATAATGTCTTGACATTACCTTGGCCTCAAGTAAGACACAATTAGAGGAGAAGAGTTAGAAAATCTGTGAATACATATCTGGATTGGAAAATGCTCAGTAGTTCACAACCTTGGAGGTTGTAGAGGAGTTTCCAAAAGTAAGGGACACGGTTGATACACCCAACCTAAGCTTTTATTAAAATTAGGAGCCATCTTTCCACAAAACCATGAAAAGATAATTTTGGCTTTAGTATAAATTACTGCAAATTCTGAACCTGCTTGAAATGCCTGCCCGTGCCTTGAACTCCCCCATGCCTAGCTCTCTGACCAGATCGCAGCCCTCTCTGAAACTTCAGTGACATCTCATAAATAATGGCCTTCCCTGACCATACAACGACCCTCTCTGAGGCTCTAACGGTCCTCATAATTTCTGATTCTAGGGCCAGCAAAAAAAAAATGTAAACAAAAATTAGTGTGATGCTTATCAAAATTCTGTTTTCTGTAACGCCCCTTTTGTGTAACTTTCTGGGCTATAAAGCTGGGCTGTAGGAGAGGTGGGTTTGCTGTCTTGTTTCCACTATTTTGAGAGGAAGATGCAGCCCGGCCACTGAAAATAATAAGCTTGTCTTAATTTGACTTTAATTGGAGTCAGTGGTCTTTTCTTGAATCGTGGTCTAACATTTTGTAGTTCCGCAGCGAGATGAACCTGCCCCAACAGATCACAAGACCAGACTGCTGGAAATTCTGAAGCTGGCCTTCCCTCCAGGGCTCCGTCCTTGAGAGGCAAGTTCCAAGGCCTTGGAGTGAGCTTTTGGTCCGGGGAGAACTGCAGTGAACCAACGCACTAAAACAATTAGCAAGCTCATGGTGGAGGAGGCCTCCATTGGTAAGTAGCACCTATATAACATTTGATATCCGGTAAAGGGAGATCTCTTCTGATGACAGAGAGGTGGCCTGGGGAGGCACACATATACTCCTGTCTGGGACAGTAACGAGAATCATTCTGTCCTCTGTTCTATTCTGTAGTGAATTCCTCTGAAAGGGTAGAGAGGTGCCAACAGACACACAGAAGTTCCTATCCAGGAGCATTAGCAAGATGTTCCATTGCTCCTCTGTTTTTCTGTTTCTGCGCCGAGTTTCTGGTTATTTTTTGTGTGTGTTTTTTTTTCTGTCTTCTACATGTTTTTTGTTTGTTTGTTTTTGTGTGTTTTGTTGTGTGATTTCTGTGGAAAAAACTTAAGGATATTGGACATGAAAATGGGTAATAAAGCATGTAAGACTGACATCCCTTTGAACTGTGTTTTAAAGAACTGTGATGAACTTTACCCCCCTTTGTTAAGCAGGATAAGAGAAGCCACTAGCTGGCTGCCTGGAGCACACACACTGCACAGGGCAATGCCTGCTGGGGACGGAAGAACTGAGTATCTCCCAGGTTAACAATTGAAACTCCTTTAAAACCCCTTGTCCCGTCAGACAAAGAGAGTTACAACCTTTGGGCAGAGACCCCTGTGTTTTCCCTTTGTTAGCAAAGCAGTAAAACTCCCTTTTTCTTTTTCTCAAACCCTGTCCTCACTATTAAATTGGCATGAATTGACTTCAAATTCAGGAAGTGAACTTTAAGTTACAAATTTTGGTACCCCCCACCGCCCCGGAAATTTTTGAGAGCTGACTACTGAAATGTTAGGAGATGGAGCGTGCTTGGGGTGGAACGAAACCAGAAGAGCTAATCCTGTAAGTATAAGGAGGGACTGAGCGACTCCCAGCAGCTGCCAAAGCCCTGTTTTTTCAGATAATTACCTCCTTCCTTCCCTGCACTGTAAGGATTATGCCACCTCTGTTTTTTTTAAAAAAGAGAAAAAGAAAAAGGGGACACTAAATGCAGTAAAGTAACCATGGAGACCCTTGATATTACATTTCAGGTTGTCCCTCTGTGAAAACATCTGGTTCCCTTGTGGGGACATCTATGGTTCCACTGGTGTAGTTGATTTTTCTCTTATCTGCTCTGTTTTAAAGGCTTCTGTCTGTCAGCCATATTCTGGAGCTCCTTTCTGTCTGTCTTGTGTCTTTTTTTCTGGCCCTTTAAGACATGTGCAATGATATGTTGATATTATAAATTGTTTCTTGGGAATAATCTTAGCTGAATGTGTGTCTAAATGATGATGTTTTATTGTAACAATCTGGTATCTGAATGGGTTTTTAAAGCATTGCACAATCTTGCAGTTAAAAGTCGGGTTTAGGTAATTGTTTAGTTTATGATTTCAGATAATTCATGTCAGAGAACTTAAATACTTAGGATGGAAAACTAAACAACACAACTTCCAAGTTGGCAAGTAACTTCCCAATCATTCAGTCTATTTTTCACCAATTTTGAACTGGGTAGCCTGGGAAAATGTCACTGTGTGTAGCAGTGCATTAAATTGGACAAGGATAGTAAATCATAGTATGGTATCTGTTGACAAAAAAAGATGTAAAGATATAAAATTTTGTGAATTGTATCTTAAACTTGTATGATAATTTTCAACATCCAAACCTGAATATTATGGTTGAAATGCCTTAGGCCTGAGGTGTCTGCTCAGATTAGCAGCTTTTCCCTGTTCCTTCTGGACCTCAGCCAGGACTAATGTTGAAATGCAAATGAAAGAAGCCTGCTAACTTAGTAGGAGACTGATCTGAGGCCTAAGAGAAAAAAAAAGTTAAATTGTATGGTATTTACTAATTAATTACCAGTCATTTTTTCTAGAACTCTTATTTTTTTCCTTAGATTCTTTATTTTTTTTGAGCTCATGATTTTGATCCTACAGACCTAGGTTAATGTTTTTCTGATCAGTTCTATCTTTGACCAACTGTGGAGTTTTTGAAACATTGCAATGGATATTTCACCTGTGAAAAGCTACAAGACCTTTACTATTATTATGTGTACACACTGTTGTTATGTGTTGTATATCTATATATACATATGTCCATATATCATATATATGATACACAAATTAACATATATAAAGTGCACTCATAAAAACAACGCTCATAAAAACAAATTTTACAAAGTGGATCTAAAGATCTTTAATTCACGTGATTTAAATTGTTGAATTTAAATTGGATAAACAGATAAAAATAAATGTCTTTAAAACTCAGCTTACAAGTTTTTCTAGGTGTTCAAAAATCTAATAAAATATTAATGTCTACAAAAATTCTAATATGACTTGGTTCTAGGACTTTTCCTTCAACAAAAAAAAATGGTTTACAATCTTCAATACATTTGTCTAATATTTTGATAAATAAGTAAAGTAAATTTGATATGGGATTACTCATTCATGAGTACTTTTGTTAGATATCTGATTGATTTACTAAGGTCTGTAGAAGTGTGTAATAAAGTCTGTATAAGATTGTAAAAATCAGTCATGTGTTAAAGAGACAAAAATTTCTGAAAACATAAGTTTACCCATAACATTGTGTTTTATTAAGTTTTATTTTTTCTAGAGCAAGCAATCATAAAAATTAAACAACTGATTAAATAAGAACTGTTATTTTAGAGCCCTGTACTGCCATTTCTTTAAAAGCTAAACTTGCTTAATGTAGAAACATCAATGTAATTGTGATGCTATTAATGTGCTCCTATCTTTCAGGTATACAAGTCTGTAAGGTAGAAACTTTAAAAGAGCATTATACCAAGCTGGTGTTCTGAAGTTGTATAGTAAAAAAAATATATTGGGCATTCATTTACCTGTTTTCAATAAGATATGTAAAGTTTTATGTTACTTTTTACATTGGGGAACAATTTAAATGTATTTTTATGTTAATGAGAGCCTTATCTATGCAAAGGTTAAAAACTTTCAGTGTTTATTAAATTCATGTTTTAAATGTGATATCCTATGGTGTTAGCTAATGTTCATGTGACCTCAAACAATTTATATAAAATTTGTAAAATGATATTTAAAAAAACAAAGTTCATCTTTAGAACTAAAACACTTAATATTTATAAAGAGCCCTGCCTTACCTGAGATAAGGCTCTGTGTCCCATATTACTACATGTGAGAATGACTACGAAAGCTGTAGGTAAGATTATGTTTCATTTAAAGTTATGTTCAAAAGTTGTTTTGTTTTCTGTTAAGATTACTAGGATCTCAAACAGGGGATATAATGTATAACTCAGCTAAAAAATTCAGGGGAGCTATTACACGAACTATGTATTTTTACACTTGTTAAAAAATTTTATTTTGTAATTTCCTTATAAGTGATCTAAAGATTCCCTGTTAGTGTTTTACAGAAGTGTTGCTTTAAGAACACAGCAGGGGTTAATTTAAGATAATAAGTCATCACCTACAAGACACCTACAATACAGATCCCAATTAATAAAAAGATAAATAATTATAAACTTATAGACATTAAACCCCAGTACTCTTAATATAAGGCTGTTAAAATTTATTTGCTGGATAATTAAGATTAGGATTTAAAATTAAATTTACATGAAAAGAGCCAAGAAAACCAATATTTGGATCTTGCCCTCTGAGTCAGTCTGAATCCATTGAACAGGGGACTTCTCTAAAAGCTTTGCAACTCTGGGCCTCATAACCTCCAAATCAGGGAGATTAATGAGACCACTGGAAAACAGAAAGCCAATCAGTGCATTTGCTATGAAGAAGAGAGTCATCAGAGAAGGGAGACATCTTTGATGCTTCCGAGGGAAGCCCCATGGTCAAGCAAGACCTGGACCCACCTAGCGCAAATGGCACCAGCAGAACTGAGAAGCTGCTCTCAAGTTTCACCAGGAATAACTTTCATAAAACTCAGCTAATGTTAACAATAGATAGAAACAAAAGTCAGTTTGACAGCTTCATCTTAAACACTGAGCAAAGAGAGTTAAAACCAAAATACAGCCATTCCTGACATTTTAAATAATAATAATAATAATAATAATAATAATAATAATAATAATAATATTTTAAGGTATTCACTTTATGTTATCCTCCAAAAATAAGTAAGACTGGAGGCCACAAAGAAGGATTCTCAGTCAGCAATGCCTGATAACTATAAAAAGTGACTATCAAGAGGAGCTGCCAGAGGCACAAATTTTAAGTTTAAGGCCTACAGATATTCGTAACCTACACAGGTAGGCTTGGTGTTTGCTAGTATGATTATCCAGCCCTGAGTAACAGAATTAAAGGTTTCTCTATTACACACAGAGGTCATACTAGTAAAAGAATTTTGCAAAATCAGATGACATTAAATTATTAAACTGTATCTTATGGGGAGGGACAAATGTAACACTAAATGTTAAATATTAAGTTGACATTCTGATAACTGGGGATATTAAAGCCTGCTGAGGGAACTTCTATACAGTGACATGTTCCAGCTGCTGCAACATTTTTTCAGTACTCATGGTTTTTGTTTCTCACATAGAAGAACCCATCCCCAGATGACTTTACAACCTGTTCTTCCCCAACCAGACTTCAAACCGAACTGATTTCTAAAAGGCAACCCATGTCCCTCAACTGACTTCTAAAAGACAAGTCATGTCCCATATGCTGTGCCCACTCACGTCACCTTCTCTCAGCTCTGAAGACGTCAAAATGAGTGACGCCTCTCGTCTAACAACTATGGAGCCAAAAATAAATAGACTATCAATATAAGTAATTAATTATGTCAGGTAAAATCAGGAATCCAGTTTTAGGTGAGTTCTAAAAATTTGGAGACTGTTGCCTGAGGAATTAAAATTCCCTCATTGCTCTTTTCCTACCCTATCAAAGATTTGGAAGGGGCACATTAGAAAGGGGGAATGATAGACCCAACATGATCATTTATTAAAATTGGGAGCCATCTTGCCACAAACCATGAAAAGATAATTTTGGCTTTACTATACATTACTGCAAATTCTGAATCTGCTTTGAATGCCTGCCCATGCCTTGAACTCACCCATGCCTGGCTCTCTGACCAGATAGCAGCCCTCTCTGAAACTTTAGTGACACCTCATAAATATTGGCCTTCCCTGGCCAGACAACGACAGTCGTTGAGGCTCTAATGGTCCTGATAAATTCTGATGAGGGGCCAGCAAAAAACAAAAAATGTAAACTAGCATTAATGTGATGCTTCTCCGAGTTCTCTTATCTGTAACCCGCCTTTGTGTAACTTTCTGGGCTATAAAGGTGGGCTGTAGAAAAGGTGGGGTTGCTGTCTAGTTTCCACCATTTTTAGAGGGAGAGGAAGCCAGTGGAAATAATAAGCTTGGTTTAATTTGATTTTAATTGGAGTCAGTGGTCTTTTGTCATGTCCTGGTCTAACAGGTAAACACTCCACAAATATGGAGCTCTGCCGGCCTAAAACTTCTTGAGAAACTGCCCCTGACCTTGGGCACTTGAAATATATGTTGTTGTCAGGAGCTTTAGCTTCCTTTGTAGTGAGACCATCAAAGCTGGGTCTGCATATATGTGACCTGGAAGATATAGTTTCTTATTTTCAAATGAACGTGAGGCAGCAGTGCTGAATTCTCTCTTTGTTGGGAAACTGTGGCCACTGAAGGCTAAGTGCCTCCCCGTGTGGACTGTGAAGCCATTTGCTCATCTTCCACTTTTCATGGTGTTTCTTGCTGTTGCACTGGGAGTTTGGTATTTGCTTCACAAAATACAAGGAGATCAACAGGGACTCAGTGCTGGAGGAATTTCTCATACGTGTGGTGGGTCAGGGTCTGCAGGAGAATACACCAACCAGGCTTCTATCCCACATAGCTTGCCCCCTTAACCATTGCAACCTGATTGTGAACATTGCCCTGAAACCTCTCCATATAACAAGATGCCTTTATATGAAGAGGTCAAACGTATAAGGGATTACGCGCTGCACCATTTCAGCCACAAGCCATTTGGAAGTCATTGGCAGATCCACATGGCCCCACCAGAGATGTTTTATCACACACCTGTGCACCACAGCTCTGTGTCACTATTCAGCAGTCTCCATCTGAGTTTGCCTAGATCTCAGTTTCCAAGGGCGACTCTCATGAGTGGCCTCCTAAAATCCCAACACAATTCATGGCAATTCTTCTCTGAGGTCAGTTCCAGAACTCAGTTTCTAAGGGGAATCACACCAGAGTTCCAGTCATGGTGGCCACAGTCATGTCTTCCAACCGCCACAAAAATGACCACAATTAAAACCAAAACACTCCCACATGGCCCTCATCTTCTTCCATATAGACACTCATCAAATTTTCTGGCTGGAGGTTTTCATAAGGGGCGCAGTCCAAGACAGTGTCCAAACTATGCTCCCTTGCCCCTATTTTCCCTAATGTCAGTGTGGCCTGAACACCCTTCCTGTGAACCACGAGTGATGAAATAGGCCTGCCCTTATTACGGCTTCACTTCTCCAATTTGAGGCCTAATGACTGCCAGTTATAGATTCTTTATGTGAATTGGAGTCATGAGAAAACCCAAGCATCTATGGTCTAGCCTCTGCAGGCATTTGAAGAACTCATTTGTCCCAAAGGATCCCTATTTTCACTTGATGGATGTCAGAAATATTACAGAAGATGGCGAGAATCTTCATACACAATGACTGCTATTTTGACCATTTTGGTTTTGTAGCACACAGGGAATCTTTCTTTAGATCCATCAGGTGCTGAGAATCTAAGCCACAACCTCACACAGGACCAAGAGTCTGATAAAAAACATCCCTTTCCAAAGCAATTAAGCAAAGAGCCACAGGTGATGCCAATTCATTTCCATTTGAAAACTGTTTTGTTCAGGCTTCACAAAGGGGTGGCCTGAGGCAAAGACCTTCCTGACATTCAGGGCAATGGAACAATAGGTAAGCAAATGGCCCAAAGAAAGGATTCTCCACTGAGACTTTACTGGTCACATTCATATCTGAGTTTTCTGAGATCCTCCAATTCCCTTCAGTTATCATGTACATGGCCATGTCACAGAGCTTGGAGGTGATACATATCTTGGACACAAAACCATGAGCCTAGTCTCGAGAGTGGCCAGAATTCAGGAAGAAAACAGCAAGGTAGTAAGATAGTAGGCATTGCCATCGATAAGGCGAGTCAAAGTCCATTCACAAATTGGGCAGAATGAATGCTGGGAAGCTTTCTACTAGACAGGACACATCCATTGATGCATTCTCTTTTCTAATGTCTACAACCACGGACAAAGTGGGATACACAGACATAGAAACACTCGCCTTATCAAACAACTTACTAGAAAAAGTCCACTCCAAACCAAACAAACCGCCTTTTCTACCTATTCTCAGAACATGAGAAAAAACCACAAACTCACACCCACACGCAAAAAGGCACCTCCTTCCCCCAAATAGGTCTGTGACTATCCGGAGTGTCCTCTGACTGGTGGGTCATACTATGTTCCCCTGAAATGGACTATCCATTCTCAGATCTGGTCTCCTTGGCCAACTGTGTGAGGTTGTCAGGAGCCTGTGGTGAGACACTACCTGCTTTCTCAAGAATGACCCTGGCATTTGGCCATCCTCACATCAGTAGGTACCAAGGAAGAGTGACTCTGTCCTTAGTAACACAAAACAAGTGAGCCCACTGGGACTGGGACTGGGATTGGCTCTGGGTACCTGGCTTCCTGGATCCCAAGTTTAGAGAGTTCCATTACCAAGGAAGTGAGGTAGGTCACTTCCTTTAGGAACTGAATGAGGTCACTGCCTTGCCAAACACTTTGTTCTAACAGTTGCTTCCAAGTGTTCCATGAGCTGGAGGCTGCCCCTACTTCCTGTGACACTTTCACAAGTTAGAATGATATATCATTCATAGGCACCAAAGAACAGCTCTGCACAAAGGCCTGGTTTGGTCCATCTTCTCTACATTAAGTAGAGAGAGGCTGATTCATACACTTCCCTTCATCCTGACCAGGTTTTTTGCCATGGAAGATGACTTTTGCTCCCTCACGTCCATCATAGCTGCCTACATCTTCTTCAGGGATCCTTTCTGCATGGACCTCTGAGGTTCTCAGCAGGTGGAAGATCCCCTACATTTCTGTATTTTAAGATCAGCTCTGTCCCTGCTCTTCTCTAAAGTTAGATTGAGGGAACACTGTGTAGTTAGGGTTAATATCAGGTTTGATTTGGGTTAGGAATCATTCTGTGGGATGAATAATGGTACCGGGAATCTGTGATATTTATAAGAATATAGACGTATGATTCAAGTATGAAAAACAGAAATCTAGGTAAGATTTGAAGCCCAGAAGAGACTTGGGCCCTTGATTGGGATACTTAGCATTGAAATACTTTCTGCACAGATGTCTCAGATAAATCGATATACAATGGCATAGGACGTTGTACCTTGGATGATTGAATGTCAAAGAGAACCTCCAGTCAAAAAGGGATAGTTGTTAGGATTAGGAAGATAGTCGATAGGTTTAGAAAGAAGAGTGAGTATAGGATTTGGACCAAAGTTCTTTATCAATAGAGTTTCAGTTAGAGAGTGAATGTTAATGTCATTCCATGTGAAGAGTCAGTCACAATGATGAACTGGGGAAAATATGTAGGAAAGCAGATATCAATAGAGACATTATGAAATCAGGCAAAGTATTAAGTGAGTCATAGGATTAGGCATTTTCAACAGGGTTGAGGTTGAATATATAATCTTAGGAAGAAACAAATATGTAGTCACGAAGATAATTGGCATTTGTGAGTATTAGGCAACCTGGACAAGAATGTTTTTAGTAATCCATGCTCACTTTACATTTAGGCTTTGGTGAAATTACATAAAATAGGTAGTTGTCACTTTCTGTTTTTCTGTATGCTTAACAAAACACTGTTGAAATCTTGAAAACTTTTTGCTAATCTTGTTTCCAGAATGTCCTGTCCCGAACTGCCAAACTGTAGAATGTATTCCCTCTCCCGTTTACACGCAAACCGCCCACTCGCCCTGACCCATCCATAAACTTCCCTCCCTGCCCTCTCCAAGGAAAGTATATAAGCTCTGCTTAAGCTGTTCTCAGGGCTCTCTTCTCTATTCAAGTGAGCTCTGAGTCCCAGAATTCTGGACCCTTGGCTGTTGCATGAGACAGTCTCTTGGTGGTCTCTTCCTCCAATGCTCGCCCGAACTTTACATCTGAGGGCCGCAGGGAGATCCAGCAGTGGTGGATGAAAGACAGACAATGGGCTCCTCTCAGGGTGAGTAAGGTGCCTCTTTCTGGTTTCAGGTTTCAGGTTAGGGATGGGCATAATGGCTATCGGTGATGAGCATGAGCTCTCTCTGAGGGTGGCTGACAGACGTGTCACAGAGCCACAGGTCATGTCTCTGGGGGACGCCCTGGAGGTCTCGGGAAATCGAGTAACAATAGTCTCCTCGACTCAGTGATATTTTGTTTTGGATTCGGTATTGCCCGCCCATCAGGTTTTGCCGGCTACTCTGTCCTGGTCTCAGTACTGGACGTCCATTGCCTGTCTTTATTGTCTTGTCTTGTCTGTGTCGTGTGTCATTGGTTTCACTGTTTGTGTATCTTTCATATGGGACAGAGCACTTCAACGCCTCTGTCCCTGACCCTTGATCAGTGGACCAAAGTCTGCTTAAGGGCTCAGAATCTTTCTTTTTCAGTAAAACGCCGGACCTGGTAGACACTCTGTGCCTCAGAATGACCCACCTTCGGAGTCGGATGGCCCCCAGAAGGATGTTTCTACTTCTCACTAATTTAAAAACTCAGAGATATTGTCTTTCAGCCAGGGCCACTTAGCCATCCAGATCAACAGCAATATATCTTAACGTAGCAGGACCTCTGCAAATCTCCTCCTCCATGGGTGAAACCTTTCCTTGAACCTGCCCCCGCTCCTACTGCTTCCCCCACGATTGTATCTCTCAAACCCTCTGCTCCTCCTCCTCCACCCTCTGTTCTCCCTGAGTCTCAAGACTCTACTGGACTCTCCTCCCCCTCCTTATGCCCTGTCCTCGTCCCCCAACCCCCAACTCCCTCTAAGTGATTCCCCTGCTGGTGACTCAGACTCTCCACCATTGGAGGAATCTAGGCCAGCCCAGCTCTCTCCAGATGACTACCCCGTGGCACACACAGCCCCTCCTTCCCTGGAGGAAGCTGGCCCTGCCAAAAGAACTCAAAGAACTTGCCGGCAGTGAGTAAATTTTGAAGTGGACACAGGGGCAGTATACTCAGCCCTTAAGACACCATTGGGCCATCTATCAAATAAAATGACTCTAGTTCAAGGGCCTAATGGCAGTAAATATGGGGCTTAGACAACTAAGAGGACCATGGTCCTGGGGAAAGGAAAAATCCATCACTCCTTTCTAGTAATCCCAGAATGCCCCCCCCCCATTGATGGGCAGAGATCTGCTCAACAAGCTCCAGGTCAGAATAACTTTTATCCCTGAAGGCCCCCAAGTGAAATTTCTAAAACCTTCAGTAGAAACTCCTATAGTCACGGCTTTAACTATGTCAGTAGAAGATGAACATCAACTCGTCACCCCCCCCAAGACTGATCAAACAGGCAAGCTACCCCAGAAATGGATAACAGATTTTGCAGATGCCTAGGAAAAAACTGCTGAGTTAGGCGTAGCCATGAAACAACCTCCAATAACAGTGGGGTTAATAACTACAGCCCACCCAATCAATGTCAAAAAATATCCACTGAGCAAGAAAGCTAAAGATGGGATAAGGCCCTGTATTCAGAAATATCTGGCCTTAGGGGTCCTAAGGCCCAGTCATTCAAACTGGAACACACCCCTGGTACCAGTAAAAAAATCCAGGAACTGGGGTCTATCGCTTCCTTCAAGACCTAAGAGAGATCAACAACAGAGTGCAGAACATTCACCCCACGGTACCTTATCTGTACAATCTGCCTAGAACTCTGAACCCTGAGCGGAATTGCTATACTGTTCTGTACTTTAAAAAAATGCTTTCTTTTGCTTGCGTCTGCATAAAGATAGTCATTTTCTATTTGCTTTCGAGTGGGTAGACCCAGAAAACAGAACGTCTGGTCAACTAACTTGGACTAGATTCCCACAGGGGTTCAAAATTTCCCCCACTCTCTTTGATGAAGCCCTCCCCAGAGATCTCAACAATTTCAGAACTACGCACCCTGAAGACACCCTGCTTCAATATGTGGATGACCTGCTACTGGAAGCCAACACCAAGGAAAACTGTGAGGCTGGGACCCAAGCACTATTTTCCGAGCTTGCTCAACTCGGGTATAGTGCTTCTGCCAAATAGGCCCAAATTTGCCATAAAGAAGTAATCTTCCTGGGCTATTCCCTTAGGGGCAGTAAACGATGGCTCACTGAGCCCAGAAAAGAAACCATTGAGCATATACCACCCCCATCTAATAGCAGACAATTCAGAGAGTTTCTTGGGACTGCTGGCTTTTGCAGGTTATGGATACGCGGGTTTGCGTCCTTAGCTGCTCCTTTATACCCGCTGTTAAAAGGAGATGCCCAATTCTAATGGACCCCTGAGCACCAGCAAGCTTTTGACAACATCTAATGACACTGAAACTGAAATCCTCAACTTCACTGAGCCCAGCCTGCATTTTCAGAAAGCCCTATGGTACGTTAAAAATGTACACCAACTCACTCACATTGGTTCAAAGAAACTTCAGGCATTCCTGAAGAATAAAGAACAGAGTTTTCCACTAACCAACTCAGAGCGAAAGGAAATAACTGAACATGTAACAAAAGCCTGTCAGGCCTGTCAATTGGTTAATGCTTACCCTTCCAAGTTTCTTGCAGTTAACCACCTACAAAGATCCAGACCAGGAAAATTCTTGGAAGTGGACTTTACTGAAATTAAGCCGGCATGGTATGGACTTAAATATCTCCAAGTTTTTGTAGGTACATTTTCAGGATGGATTGAAGCCTTCCCACAAAAAAAGGCACAAATTGTGGTCAAGAAGATCCTGAAAGATAATTTTCCAAGATACGGACTGCCTAAGGTAATAGGGTCTGAAAATGGATTGGCGTTCATGGCCTTGTAAGTCAGGGGTTAGCCAGGACCCTGGGGATTAATTGGAAGTTACAATGTGCTTATAGACCCCAGAGCTCAGGACAGGTAAAATAAATAAATAGAAGCATTAAAGAGACGTTAACAAAATTAAGCTTAGATATCAGCATAAAAAGTTGGACTATGCTCCTGCCTTATGCACTGTTTCATGCAAGAAATACTCATACTCCCTCTGTTTCTTTGTGTAATCTCACGCACTATGAAATTCTCTATGGTCCCTCCTCCAGTAAGGGACATAACCACAAATCTAAGACCTAATGATCCCTTCCGCACCTCCTGAGTTGACAGAGTTAAAGTTCTTGAAAGAAGACAGTTATATCTGTGGAAACAGCTGGCCACTACCTACCAACCTGGGGACGAGGGGACTCCATATCAATATCAAGTTAGAGACTTCATCTACATAAGATGACATCAGGTGTCATCCCTGGAACCCCGCTGGAAAGGACCATACCAGATGCTACTTATAACACCTACAGTGGTAAAGGTAGAGGGAATCACTTCCGGGATCCATGCCTCTCATCTCAAGCCTGCGCCCTGTCCAGACTCTGGCTGGAAAATAGAAATGACTGGTAATCCTTTCAAATTGTGTATTCGCCATGTGCATAAGGCTATAGACTCTCCCCTTGGCCAATAGTAGTCCTAAACCTCATCAGCCTGTTCAGCAGCGATGGCTGATCACAAATCATACTGTACTAGAAGTATGCTCTATCTTGCATACAGCCCCCTTAGGGACCTGGTGGCCATCTCTCTACCCAGACATTTGTCAGCTGGCTATAGGTCTTTACTATTGGGATATCCCTGATGAAGGGGATCCCACTAAAATTCCATTAAATCTTTTCCGTGCCATACGTAATGGAAACAAACATTATGGATGTAGGGACACGTGAGCCAGATACAGGTTGGCTAGCCCAGATTACTATGTTTGCTCAGCGGACTATCAAACCCACTAACAGCCAGGGCTGTGTGGGGGAAAAGCCGACTTCTTCTGTAAGTCATGGGATGTAAGCATACAGGGGCTGCCAGGTGGAACCCAAACTCCTCATCAAATTCAGTACTCAGCATTGGGCATATTACCAATTAGACAACCAAAACCGATGGCCCCCAGAGGGGTCTCTAGATGCTCAAATTCTGCATGACCTTTTTGACTTCGGCAAGTGCTCAAATGGTGGAAGGAAATTCCCCTATGTGGAGGCCTTTTCCCTCCTTGACTCACATCCTGAACAATGCTTCTCTAATAGATCCTCACCCTCTGCTTTCTGCTCCAGACTCTCTGCTGTCACTCCCACATAAGCAACCTGATTTCTCCCCTCCAATTACTAGATCAAAAACCGAAGCCTCTGCCGGCTCTTAGACCATTGCCCCCTTGCTGAGGTAACAAGTACTAAGGTACCCATCCACCCACTCACTCCTCTCTTCTCCTGTCAGTGCCCTCACCAGGACCCACCAAGTCCTCTTACCAACTAAACCAAAGCTCAAAAAGCTAAGGAGAGCCCTCAGCACCCTATCCAAGATGTAATGAAAATGGCCTTTAAAGTTTTTTTTGTCATCAGTGAAAACAGGTTACTAAAAATTTAACATCGCTCACAGGCTTTTTGGGATACTCACTCCTGTTTTCTCCTCTGCTCTACGTGTTCTACTGCTCAACATTTTGTTGCCTGGAAAATCCCAAACCCCTTTCCCATTATTCTTTTACATCTCTCCTTTCTCATTCTCAGACCATTCTCTTAAACCTCTCTCTCTGAATTTGTTTTACAGAACAGGCGAGGGTTGGACCTCCTCTTCATGAGAGAAGAGGGCCTTTGTGCTGCATTGAGGGAAGAATGTTGTTTTTATGCCGACCATACTGGAGTTGTAAAAAAATTTATGAGTAAGTTAAAAAGATGCCTTGAAGAGCATCAACAAAGGACAGGGGCACATAAAGGTTGGTTTGTGTCTTTGTTCACATAGTCCCCCTGGTTACCTACGCTTTTATCAACCCTGGCCAGTCCATTAACAATCCTCATATTAATGCTAATTGTAGGAACCTGTTTGCTCAACCGTGTAGTTTCTTTTCTACAAGCTCAAACTGGATCAGTTAAACTTATGGTAATCAGACAACAATATACCTCACTAGGAGACATAAAATCAGAGACCCCCCAATGATCACTTTTATGATTAAAAGTAACCAGAATGAGAAGTGGGGAATGAAAGGTTAATAAAATAGGTACTTCTAATACCTGTTTTTCTGTATGCTTAGCAAAACACTGTTGAAATCTTGAGAACTGTTTGCTAATCTTGTTCCCAGAATGTGCTGTCCCCAACTGCCAAACTGCAGAATGTACTCCCTCTCCCATTGGCACGCAAACCACTCACTCGACCTGACCAATCAATAAATTTCCCTCCCTGCCCTCACCAAGTAAAGTACATAAGCTCTGCTTAAGATGTTCTCAGGGCTCTCTTCTCTATTCAAGTGAGCTCTGAGCCCCAGCATGCTGGACCCCCAAAAAGCCCTTTGCTGTTTCATGAGACAGTCTCTTCCTGGTTTCTTCCTCCAATGCTCGGCCGACCTTTACATTGGTACAATCATAAGTGTGAACTTTCCTTTGTGTGTCCAGAATATTACTGTAATAAAATGTATATGTAGATCAGGTGACTGGAGTATTTCTTCCACCATTTCTGGGAGCAATATAATGAAGATGTATGAATTAGTATTGGGGATAGAAATAGGTGAACCATGTGTCTATGAATATAGAGATAATGCATGAATAGACAATACTGTGAATAAATAATATAACTGGTTCCAACTTTAAATAATGGATTGAATTGATATCTGAAAATATACAGAAAATCTTATATTGATATAATACATTTAATCCTACCCATTATATATCTAATTGTAATATTAGGGTTATGGATTCTCATGAAGAGTGTGTGAGTATTGCTTCAAAAGTGATTATGGAAATTGAAAATAATGTGTTTGGAAAGAAGTCTCATGAAAAGACCAGTCAAGAAACCCGGAAGTGTACATGTGTTCTGAAGCAGGAAGTGATTGAAAGTGAAACAAATGCCTAAATATTTGCTAACTTGTAGATAAAATATATATCCTATGATGTGCATTAATTGAAGAAATAGTAATGTACCAGTGTTGACAAAAATTAACGTTAAATACACATCATGTCCCATAGGAATCTACTTGAATTGATGTTAAACTGGGTCAGTTACTGTAGAAATATTAGGATTTGTATGCACCATTCACTCAAGTTAGTTTTCAGTACTAGGAAAGAAATATGTATTTCAGGTGGATGAATATCTCTGAGAATAATCTTGTGAAAAGTTGATTATAAATCCACATATATGAATATTAATTAATTTAGGGAGTGTATAATAAGACTCATACATTTCATATTTTGAAAAATCTGGAGAGTGTGTGTGTATACACACACACACACACACACACACACACACACTGAGACATTAAAAATAGCAATATATATATATCAATCGAAATTCACCATGAAATATATATCATCCACAGATCCAAAAATATTCATTTTATTGAAGATAGATTTATGCATAATGTTGTTGAACTAGCAAGTTTACCCATACATTGAATTTTCAGTTCCAACAGCATTTAGGAGGAGTGATCTCTTCTCACAATTTGTATCTGCCACGTCAGCCACCTCACAAAAATGTACGTGTGATACCAGGTAGTATTCTATATGTGTATATAAAAATGCATGTGCTGAATAGGCTACAGAGAGAGGGAGACAGGAATTTACATATTTGTTAACATTAAAAACACATGGAAAACTATTTCAACAGAAAATTGACTATATTTATAACACCTACCCTTTTTTATGCAAAAGGCAAGTCCAACTCTACACCATGCCTCCACTGAACTGCTTGCATTTCTATTCTGTTTGGGTTATTTTACTGCATCATATTAGGATTAGTAGTCAGAGTCTAGTTTGTTATGGGTTACTGTCTGGGATTCAATATTTCAAATGGAAAATACGATAATGAATCCAATGTGTATGCAAATATGTGCTACACAAAAATCATCCCACTCTCATCCAGAACAAAGCTTTGACATTCCCTTCGTCTGAAGTAAGTCACAGTTAGAACAGTGGTGTTAGAAAATCTGTGAATACATATCTGGAATGGAAAATTCTCCGGAGTTCACAACCTTGGAGGTGGTAGAGGAGTTTCCAAAAGTAACGGACATGGTAAACACTCCTCAAACATGGAGGTCTGCTAGCCTAAAGACATCTTGAGAAACTTCCTCTGAGTTTGGGCACTTGAAATATATGTTATTTTCAGGAGCTTTAGCTTTCTTTGTAGTGGGACCATCAAAGCTGGGTCTACATCTATGTGACCTGAAGGATATGGTTTCTTATTTTCCAGTAAACTTGAGGCAACAGTTCTGAATTCACTCTTTGTAGGTAAACAGTGGCCACATGGGTCTAAGTGTCTCTCCGTGGGGACTGTGGAACCATTTGGTCATCCTCCACTTTTCGTGGTGTTTTTTGCTGCTGCACTGGGAGTTTGGTATTTCCTTCACAAAATACAAGAAGTTCAACAGGGACACAGTGCTAGACGGAGTTCTGTCACTTGCGGTGGGTCAGGGTCTGCAGGAGAATGCACCAACCAGGCTTCTTTCCCACATAGCTTGCCAACTTGTGCATAGAAACTTGATTCTTAACATTGCCCTGAAACCTCTCCATATAAAAACATGCTTTTACATATACGTGTCTCCTGCCTGCACCATGTCAGTCACAAGCAATTTGGAAGCCAATGGCAGATCTACATGGCCACAACACAAATTTATTATCACACAACTGCACACCACTTTCAAGGCCCACTACTCTGCAGGCTCTAACTTAATGGCATCTCTGTTCTACACCATTTTCATGAAACTCAGTCAATCAAGGAACTGTCTGGTACACTCTTGATCAGCAACAGGACATCCAAAGGTTCTCCAGTGCCACCTGGTCATGGGAATTTCAAAAATTTCATTTTATTTATCTAGCCATTTTTCAAGGATGAAGTTGGAGGCACTGTGGGTTTCAATTCATTCAGGAACCATTAAATGGTGAGGAAGCTCATTTCAATGAAAGTTCTGGAGAATGATAACAGGCAAGGTTTCCCAAAGAGTGTCCAAAAGGTCACATGAAGCCAGCGCTGTTGAGGTCTACAATGTGAGGTCCATGTGTGTTTTGACTCTCAACTATGGCTGCCAAGTTTTTCAGAATAAAATCATGTGATATTCCGGCTGAGATTTCCAGTGCTCTCTGGAAAGCCACCTGGGCCTAGATCTCAGGTTCCAAGGGTGACTCTCATGCAAGGCCTCCTTAAATGCCAACACAATTCATGGCAATACTTCTCTGAGGTTAGTTCCAGAACTCAGTCTCTAAGGGAAATCACACCAGAGTTCAAGAGCAGGTGGACCCAGTCATCTGTTCCAACTGCCACACAAATGACCACAATTTAAACCAAAACACTCCCACATGACCCTCATCTTTATCCATATAGACATTCATCATAACCTCTGGCTGTATGTTTCCATGAGGGGTGCAGCACAAGACAGTGTCCAAAATAGACTTCCTTGCCCCTCATTTGCCTAAAGTCTGGGTGGCCTGGAAACACTTCCTGTGAAACAGGAGTGATCAAATAGGCCTGCCCTAAATACTGCTGTGCTTCTCCAATTTGAGGCCTACTCACTGTCATGTATTGATTATGTATGTGATTTGGAGTCATGAGACAACACAAGCAACTATGGGCTAGACTCTGCAGGGATTTGAAGAGCTCATTTGACCCAAAGGATCCCTATTCTCACTTGATGGAGGTCAGGAACCTTACAGAGGAAGGCGAGAGACTTCATCCACAATTACTGCACTTTTTGGCATTTTGGATATGGATGCAAACATGGGATCTTTCTTTAGATCCATCAAGTGCTGAGAATCTAAGCCAAAGCCTCACACAGGGCCAAGTGGCTGAATCAGACACATCCCTTTCCTAAGCAATTAAGCAAAGAGCCACAGGTGATGTCCATTCATTTCCATTTGAAAACTGTTTTGTTCAGGCTTCACAAAGGTGTGGCCAGAGGCAAAGGCCTTCCTGACATTAAGGGCAACAGAAGAATAGGTAAGCAATAGGCCCAAATCAGGGTTTCCCCACTGAGACTTTCCTGGTCACATTGATATCTGGGTTTTCTGAGATGCTCCAATTCCCTTCAGCTATCCAGTACATGGCTATGTCACAGAGATTGGAGGTGGTAAATAATTTGGACACAAAACCATGATCCTATTCTGGAGAGTGGCAAAATTCAGGAAGAAAAGAGAAACTTTGGAAGATAGTAGGCATTGCCCATCCATAAGGCAAGCTGAATTCCTTTCATTAATTGGGTAGGATGAATTCTGGGAAGATTTCTACTACACAGGACACATTCATTGATGCATTCTCTTTTCTAATATCTACAACCAAGGTCACAGAGAGATAGACAGACATAGAAACACTCGGCTCCTCAAAGGACTTACCAGACACAGTCCACTCCAAACCAAACAAACCACCTTTCCTACCTATTCTCAGAACATGAGACAAAATCACAAACTCACACCCACACCCACAAAGGCACCTCGTTTTCACAAATAGGTCTGTGACCATCAGGAGTGTCCAATGACTCGTGGGCCCTACTATGTTTTCCCGAAATGGCTTGTCCTGTCTCAGATCTGGTCTCCTTGGCCAACTCTGAGGAGTTGTGAGGAGCAAGCGATGAACAACTACATGCTTTCTGAAAAAGTACACTCTTCAGAGCGCTGCTGGCATTTGGCAATCCTCACATAAGTAGGTACCAAGGAAGACTGACACTGTCCTTGGTTATTTCAAAAAACTGAGCCCACTGGAACTGGGACTGGGACTCGCTCTGGGTGCCTGGATTCCTGGATCCCAAGTTCGGATAGTTCCATCACCAAGAAAGTGAGGTAGGTCACTTCA
Organism: Callospermophilus lateralis; assembly: GCF_048772815.1. Classification (NCBI taxonomy): domain Eukaryota; kingdom Metazoa; phylum Chordata; class Mammalia; order Rodentia; family Sciuridae; genus Callospermophilus; species Callospermophilus lateralis. Next base: position 7,451,574 of record NW_027514551.1, read on the forward strand.
TTCAGGAACAGAATGAGGTCACTACCTTGGCGACCACTTTGTCCTAACAGTTCCATTCAACGGTCCAAATAGATGGAGGCTACCCTTACTTCCTGTGACACTTTCACAAGTTAGGATGGTATATCAACCATAGGCACCCAGGAACATCTCTCCACACAGGCCTGGTTTGGTCCATCTTCTCTACATTAAGAAGAGAAAGGCTGATTCAGACACAAACCTTCATCCTGACCAGGATGTTTGCCATGGAAGATGACTTGTGCTCTCTCAGGTTCTTCATGGCTGCCTACAACTTCTCCAGGGATTATTTCTGCATGGACCTTTGAGGTTCTCAGCAGGTGGAAGATCCCCTACATTCCTCTTTTGTAAGACCAACTCTGATCCTGCTCTTCTGTAAAGTTAGATTGAGGGAACAGTGTATGTTTAGGGTTAATAGCATGTTCAATTTGAGTTAGGAATCATTCTGTGGGATGAATAATGGTACTTGAAACCTGTGATATTTACAAGAAGGGGGAAATATAATTATGAAAACAGAAATCTAAGTAAGATTTGAAGCCCTGAAGGGCAAATTGGGGCCTTGAGTTGGATACTTATCTTTGAATTATGTTCCGCACAGTTATCTCAGATAAATCCATATACAATGGCATAGGACCTTGTACCTTGGATAATTGAATGTAGAAGAGAACATCCAGTCAAAAAAAGATAGTCAGTAGGATTAGGATGATCGTCCGTAGGTTTAGGAAGAAGAGTGAGTAAATGATTTGGACCATAAGTTCTTTCGCAAGAGGGTTTCGAGTAGAGAGTGAATGTAAATGTCAGAACATGTGAAGAGTCAGTCACAAAGATGAACTGGGGAAAATATGTAGGAAAGTAGATATCAATAGAGATATTAGGAAATCAGGAAAAGAATAAAGTGAGTGATTGGATTAGACATTTTCAACAGGCTTGAGGTTGAGTATATAATCTTAGGAGGAAACAAATATATAGTCACAAATAGGATTTACAATTGAGAGCATTAGGCAACCTGGAGATGGATGATTTTTGTAATCCATGCTCACTTTCCATTTAGGATTTGGTACAATCATAAATGTGACTTTGCATTTTGTGTCCAGAATATTACTGTGATAAAATGTATATGTACATCAGGGAACATGAGTATTTCTTCCACCATTTTTGCAAACAAGTTTTTGAAGACATATAAATTAATTTTGGGAGTAAAAATAGGTGTGCCCTGTGTCTCTGAATATAGAGAAAATGCATGAATAGACCATACTGTGAATAAATAATATAACTGGCTCCAACTTTAAATAATGGATTGAATTGATATCTGAAAATATACAGTAAATTTTATATTGATATACATCCATTCATTACAACCAGTTATACATCTAATGGTAATTTTAGGGTTATGCTTTATCATGAAGAGTGTGTGAGGTTTGCTTTAAAATTGATTATGAAAATCGAAAATAATGTGTTTGGAAAGAAGTTTCATGAAAAGGCCAGTCAAGAAACCTGGAGGAAATCATGTGTTCTGAAGCAGGAAATGATGGAAACTGAAACAAATGCCTATAAATTTGTGAACTTGTGGATGAAATATATATATTATGATGTTCAAAAACTTAAGAAATAGTAATATACCAGTGTTGAATGAAAATGAACCTCAAAATACACACCATGTCCCATAGGAATCTACTTGCATTGATGTTAAACTGAGTCAGTTAGTGTAGCAATATTAGGATCTGTAACCACCATTCACTGTAGTGAGTTTGTTGTACTAGGAAACAAACATGTATTTCACGTGGATGAATATTTCTGAGAAAAATCTTGTGAAAAGTTGATTATAAATCCACATACATGAACATGAATGAATTCGGCGAGTGTATATAAGACACATATATTTCATATTTTGAAAAATCTGGACAGTATATATATATATATATATATATATATATATATATATATATATATATATATATACAAAACACACACAGAGACATTAAAATGTAGCAATATATATATGCCAATCGAAATTCATCATGAAATAAATATCCTCCAGAGATGGAAAAATTTATATTTTAATGAAAATGGATTTATGTATAATATTCCACTAGGAAGGTCACCCATAGGTTGAATTTTAAATTCCAAAAGTGTTTAGAAGGGGTTATCTCTTCTCACAATTTGTATCTGCCAATGCATGCACTCACAATAATGTACTTGTGATACCAGGTAGGATTCTATATGTGAATATAAAAATACATGTGCTGAATAGGCTACAGAGAAAGGGAGACAGAAATTCACATAGTTGTTAACTTTAAAAACTCATGGAGAACTATATCAATTAAAATTGACAAGATTTGAAACACCTACAATTTGTTATGCAAAAGGCAAGTCCAAATATATGTGATACATCCACTGAACTGCTTGTATTTCTATTCTGTTTGGGTTATTTTTCTCCATCATATTAGGATTATCAGTAAGAGTCTAGTTGGGTATGGGTTATTGTCAGGGATTCAGTATGTCGAATGGAAAATAGGAAAATGTATCCAATGTGTATGCAAATATGTGCTACACAAAAATCTTCCTACTCTCATCCAGAAAAATGCCTTTACATTACCTTCACCCCAAGTAAGACACAATTAGAGGAAAATAGTTAGAAAATATGTGAATACATATCTGCAATGGAAAATAATCAGGAGTTCACAACCTTGGAGGTGGTAGAGGAATTTCCAAAACTAAGGGACAGGGTAAACACTCCACGTACATGGAGCTCTGCCGGAATAATACTTCTTGAGAAACTGCCTCTGTGGTTGGACACTTGAAATATTTGTTGTTCTCAGGAGCTTGTCAGAAACTATGTTCCTTTGTAGTGAGAACATCAAAGCTGACCCTGCATCTATGTCCAATGAACATGAGACAGCAGTGCCGAATTCTCCATTTGTATGTAAACTGTGGCCACTGTGGGTAAGTGTCTCCCCGTGTGGACTGTGAAGCCATTTGGTCATCCTCCACTTTCCATGGTGTTTCTTGCTCCTGCACTGGGAGTTTGGTATTTGCTTCATGAAATACAAGGAGTTCATCTGGGACACAGTGTTGGAGGGAGTTATGTCACATGTGGTTTGTCAGGGTCTGCAGGAGAATGCACCAAACAGGCTTCTATCCCACATAGCTTTCTCCTTGACCATAGCAACCCTATTCTGAAGATTGCCCTGAAACCTCTCCATATAAAAAGATGCCTTTAAAAGAAAGAGCCTGCTGGCTGCACCATGTCAGCCACAAGCTATTTGGAAGTCAATGGGAGATCCACATGTCTCAACCACAGATATTTTTTCACACACCTGCACACCACAGCTCTTGGCCCACTACTCTGCAGGCTTCAATATACTGGCATCTCTGTTATACACCATTTTCATGAAACCCAGTCAAACAAGGCACGGTCTGGTACACTCATGATCAGCAACAGAACATCCAAAGGTTCTCCAGTGCAACCAGGTCATGGGAATTTCAAAAATTTCATGGTATTTATGTAGCCATTTTTCAAGGATGAAGTTGGAGGCACTGTGGGTTTCAATTCATTCAGGAACCATTAAAAGTTGAGGAAGTTCATTTCAAAGAAAGCTCTGGAGAACTCTCACATGCAAGGCTTCCAAAAGAGTGGACAAAACGTCACATGACGCCAGGCCCATTGAGTTCTCCAATATGAGTTCCATGTGTGTTTTGACTCTCAACTATTGCTGCCAAGTATTAAAGAATAAAATCCTGTGATATCCTGGCTGAGATTCTCAGTACTCTGAGGAAAGCCACCCTGGGCCAAGCTCTCTGTTTCCAAGGGCGACTCTCATGCGTGGCCTCATAAAATCCCAACACAATTTATGACAATACTTCTCTGAGTCAGTTCCAGAACGCAGTCTCTAAGGGGAATCACACCAGAGTTCAAGCCCAGGTTGACCCAGTCATCTCTCCACACCGCCAAACAAATGACCACAATTAAAACCAAAACACTCCCACATGGCTTCCATCTTCTTCCATGTAGACACTCATCATAACCTCTGGTTGGAGCTTTCTATGAGGGGCACATTCCAAAGAGTGTCCAAAATAAGCTCCATGTCCCTCATTTGGCTAAAGTCAGGGTGGGCTGGAAACCCTTCCTGTGAAACCGGAGTGATCAAATATTCCTGCCCTTAATACTGCTCCGCTTCTCCAATTTGAGGCCTTCTGACTGTGGGGTTTAGATTCTTTATGTGAATTGGAATCAGGAGAAAAGACAAGACCTTCTGCAGAGATTTGAGGAACTCATTTGACCCAAAGGATCCCTATTCTCACTTGATGGATTTCAGGAACCTAACAGAGGAAGGCAATAGAATTCATTCACAATGACTGAACATTTTGCCATTTTGGTTTTGGATGCACACATGGAATCTTTCTTTAGATCCATCAGGTGCTGAGAATATAAGCCACAGCCTCACACAGGGCCAAGAGGCTGATTCAGACACATCCTATTCCAAAGAAATTAAGCAAAGAATCCAAGGTGATGCCCATTCATTTACATTTGAAAACTGTTTTCTTCAGGGTTCATAAAGGGGTGGACTGAGGCAAAGACGTTCCTGAAATTCAGGGCAACAGAACAATAGGTTAGCAAATGACCCAAAGCAGGGTTTCTCCACTGAGAGCTTCCTGGTCACACTGATATCTGAGTTTTCTGAGATACTGGCCATTCCATTCAGCTATCCAGTACAAGGCCATGTCACAGACGTTGGAGTTGGCACCTATCTTGGACACAAATCCATGATCCTATTCTGGAGAGTGGCCAGAATTCAGGAAGAAAAAATTGGACTTAGGAAGGTAGTAGGTTTTGCCCATCCATAAGGAAAGCCACTCTCCATTCATAAGTTAGACAGGATGAATTCTGGGAAGTTTTCTAGTAGACAGGACACATCCATTGTTGCATTGTCTTTTCTCGTGTCTACAACCACGGACACAGTGGGATACACAGACATAGAAACACTCACCTTGTCAAACGACTTACTAGAAACAGTTCACTCCAAACAAACAAACAAACAAACAAACAAACAAACAAAAAAAAACGCCTTTCCTACCTATTCTCAGAACATGAGAGAAAACAACAAACCCACACTCACAAAGGCACCTCCTTCCCCCAAGTAAGTCTTTGACTATCCGGTGTGTCCTCTGACTGGTGGGCCATACTATGTTCCCCCAAAATGGCCTGTACCCTCTCTTGTTTCCTTGGCCAACACTGTGAAGTTGTCAGGAAAAAGTGGTGAGCCACTACCTGCTTTATCAGGAAAGGTCCCTCTTAAGAGCTCTCCTGGCATTTTGCCATCCTCACATCAGTAGGTACCAAGAAAGAGTAACTGTCCTTGGTAAATCTACACAAGTGAGCCCACTGGGACTGGGACTGGGAATGCATCTGGGTGCCTGGCTTCTTGGATACCAAGTTCAGAGAGTTCCATCACCAAGGAAATGAGGTACATCACTTTCTTTGGAACTGAATGAGGTCACTGCCTTGGCAACCCCTTTGTCCTAACAATTGCTTCCAAAGGTCCAGTGAGATGGTGGCTGTCCCTACTTTCTCTGACACTTTCACAAGTTAGAATGGTATATCAATCATAGGCACCCGGGAACAGCTCTCCACACAGGCCTGGTTTGGTCCATCTTCTCCACAATAAGAAGAGAGAGCCTGATTCAGAAACATCCTTTCATCCTGACCAGGTTGTTTGCCATGCAAATTGGCCTTTGCTCTCTTAGGTCCTTCATACCTGCCTACAACTTCTCCAGGTATCATTTCTGCATGGACCTTTGAGGTTCTCAGCAGGTTGAATGTCCCCTACTTTCCTGTATTGTAAGAACAACTCTGTCCCTGCTCATCTGTAAAATGAGATTGAGGGAACAGTGTATGTTTAGGGTTAATAACAGGTTTGATTTGGGTTAGAAATCATTCTGCTCCATGAATAATTGTATTGGGAACCTGCGATATTTACAAGAATGTAGAGGTGAAATATAATTATGAAAACAGAAATCTAGGTATGATTTAAAACCCACAAGGGCATTGGGCCCTTGATTGGGATACTTAGCTTTGAATTATGTTCTGCACAGATGTCTCAGAAAATTTGATATACAATGGCACAGGACCTTGTACCTTGGAAGATTGAATGTAGAAGAGAACATCCACTCAAAAAAGGATAGTCATTAGGATTTGAAAGATAGTCGGTAGGTTTAGGAAGAAGAGTGAGTATATGATTTGGACCAAAAGTTCTTTAGCAATAGGGATTCAGTTAGAGAGCGAATGTATATGTCAGCACATATGAAGAGTCAGTCACTATCATGAACTGGGGAAAATATGTAGAAAAGCAGATATCAATAGAGGCATTACTAAATCAGGCAATGTATAAAGTGAGTGAGAGGATTAGACATTTTCAACAGGGTTGAGTTTGAATATATAATCTTAGAAAGAAAGAAATACGTAGTTACCAATAGGATTGACATTTGAGAGCATTAGGCAACCTTGAAATAGATGTTTTTAGTAATCTATGTTCACTTTCCATTTAGGCTTTGGTAGAATCATAAGTGTGACCTTTACAATTTTTGTCCAGAATATTACTGTGATAAAATGTATACATAAATCAGGTGACATAAGTATTTCTTCCACCATTTCTGGGAGCAATATATTGAAGACGTATAAATTAGTATTGGGGGTAAAAATAGGTGTACCCTGTGTTTATGAATATAGAGATAAAGCATGAATAGACCATACTGTGAATAAATAATATAACTTGTTCCAACTTTAAATAATGGTTTGAATTGATATCTGAAAAATTACAGGAAATCTTATATGGATATACAATCATTCATTCCAACCAGTTATTCATCTAATGGTAATATTAGTGTTTTGGTTTATCATGAAGAGTGTGTGAGTTTTGCTTCTAAAGTGATTATGGAAATCGAAAATAATGTGTTTGGAAAGAAGTCTCATGAAAAATCCAGTCAAGAAACCCTGACAATACATGTGATCTGAAGCAGGAATTGATTAAAGTTGAAACAAATGCCTATAAATTTGCTCACTTGTGGATGAAATATATATCCTATGATGTGCAAAAACTGAAGAAATAATAATGTACCAATGTTGAATAAAAATAAACATCAAATTACATATCATGTCCGATAGGAATATACTTGCATTGATGTTTGACTGGGTCAATTACTGTAGAATTATTAGGATTTGTATACACCATTCACTGAAGTTAGTTTTCACTACTAGTAAACAAATATGTATTTAAGGTGGATGAATATTTCTAAGAATAATATTGTGAAAAGTTGATTATAAATCTAAGTCCATGAACATGAATGAATTTAGGGAATTTAAATAAGACACATATATTTCATAGTTTGAAAAATCTGGAGAGTGTATATATATATATATATATATATATATATATATATATATATACACATATACATATATACACAAAACACACACAGAGACATTAAAAAGTACTAATATATATGCCAATCGAAATTCATCTTTAAATATATATCATCCACATATGTAAAAATATTTATTTTACTGAACATGAGTTTACGTATAATGTTGTTCTACTAGGAAGCTCCCCTATAGGTGGAATTTTCAGTTAAAACAGCGTTTAGGAGGAGTGATCTCTTCTCACAATTTGTACCTGCCAAGTCAGCAACCTCACAAAAATGTACCTATAATACCAGGTAGGATTTTATAAGTGCATATAAAAATACATGTGATGATGAATAGGCTACAGAGAAAGGGAGACAGGAATTCACATAGTAGTGAATTTTAAAAACACATAGAGAACTATTTTAATTAAAAATTGACTAGATTTATAACACCTACCGTTTATCATGCAAAAGGAAAGTTCAACTATATACCATGCCTCCTCTAAACTGCTTGTATTTGTATTCTGTTTAGGTTATTTTTCTCCATCATATTAGGATGAATAGTCAAAGGCTAGTAGGGTATGGGATAGTGTCATGTATTCAGTATTTCAAATGGAAAATTGAAAAATGAATCCAATGTGTATGCAAATATTTGCTACACAAAAATCTTTTCAATCTCATGCAGAACAATGCTGCGACATTACCTTGGCCCCAAGTATGACACAGTTAGAGGAGAAGAGTTAGAAAAATCTGTGAATATATATCTGCAATGAAAACTGCTCAATTTTCACAACTTTGGGGGTGGTAGAGGAGTTTCCAAAAGTAAGGGACAATGTAAACACTCCACAAAAGTCGAGACCCCTTGCCCACAAGGAAGACGCAACTCAGGAATCTTCTTTCAGCAGTTTATTCAGGCCCTTGATATTTCTTCTTCTTCCTTGTTGGATGCCCCTCCCAGCCTTAATAAAGCATCCCAAGCCCCAATGCAAAGCTGCCACGTGGAACTTTCTCACAGGGTGCTGAAAAACCATGCACCAACTCTCCCAAACAAGGAGTTGTTTGTTACAGACCACAGTGGAGCCAGCGCCATCCTGCAATGGCGACCATAATCTGCAGAAGCGGCTCACCACAGTTCCCCCTTTCTGTTTTCTGAAAACAATACAGGCGAGAGTAGAGGTCCTATCCCACTGTGCAGAAGTGGCTGCATAGTATGGCTCAGTCCTAAGCAGGGCCCTTCCCCAGATCTGAAGCCATGTCAGCCGACGCCTTTTTCGTGGGGCAGGGCGTGGATATCAAACCCGCATGCAATAGGACATGCTCTCCTTGAGGTCCACTTCAAGGATCACTCAAGTGCAGTGCCTTGCCTCGCATCCTGTATCATGACGAAGGTGGACGAAGGGGGACAGCTGAGGCTGAACTGTGGCTGTACACAACGACAAACGAGTTGACAGCACCCTGAAAGAAAGGCACGGACTTTAAGGCGATAGAGAAGCATTAGTGTGGAAACCCACCTGCGTGCAATGGCAGCAAGACCGGCAGAGTGCAAGGGCTTTCCAACACTAAGAGAATAACGAGGAAAGACATGCCGATCCCAGTGCAATGTTATAATAACTTGGGGTGCAACGACCATGTCAAAGATTTACTGTTTAAGATGCGCAAGCCAGACTTGAGGTGAATTGCCATTTTCTAAAGCTGCAAGAGCTTGGATGATCATAGCCTTATCGTGAGCATTGCGGGCCTTGAGGCAACAGAGAAACCACAAACAGAGAAACATACCGAAGCAACACATTGAACCAAAAATGCCTACCCCCACCCACTCTTTAAAAAAGGAAAAAGCACAAGATATCCAATCGGTGAATTGATCCAAAGTCACGGGATCAACACGGGTGTTATTCAAGACACCTATCTGGGTTAGTTGAGACTGGATCATGTCTTCCGCTTCCATGGACCAATTTCCAGCCAAATATTCGCCAATGATGAGGGAAACATTCCTGGAATCATTAAATCTGACAGAGGTTATGCATAAATGTGCACGTTGGTCAACACAACCCAAAAGCACTATGTCAGCCAATTCTTCTACCTGAGCTTGGAGTAAATCTATTCTTTGGTTGGCAGCTAAAATCCCTGACAAAATATGTTGATTAATTGTATTTTGGGATTCAAGTATGGTGGAAGTTTGTTGGACAACTTGATTAATGGTGGCAGCAGTTTGTACTTGATTGGCCATAGCCACTCCGGCCGTAACCGCTGCAGCAGCAGATACAGCCACGGCTGTCACTATAGCCGCTGTGATTCCAAAATCTCTGCGGACTCTAAGTAGCTCAACAATAGGGAATTTATCAGGATCTGCAGTGACCGGGATTGGGACAAAAGTTGGAATTTTCATAACCACTGCTACAGTCCAGGAACCATTCCACCACTCAGATAAGAGACTGGTAGTATGAGAACAATCCAGTATCCCCGACAAGGTGGCCTTAGCCAATAGGAATAAGAAGGGGGATTGGACACAGACCATTGCAGGAGGCATTGTGGCATTATACAACAGAGAGTTGAATGAAACAGATGTAAGTCTATTACCTCGTTCACTTTCCCTAACAGTACCAGAAACATTAGTCAGCCAACTTTTGGCTCCTACCAACTGAGCCAATGCAGAAATATCGGCTGAAGCCCCCTTTTCATTGGAAATCAGCCATTGAAACCAGGACCAACCTACTCCTGTAGAGGAGCTGGCACTATTGTTAAAGTTATAAACATACCTCTTAAGAGAGGGGGAAAGGGAGAAACCTTTAGCAACTTGATGTTTCTCCCAAGAATGATCCTGACAAGGCGTAAATGTTGGGGGGAAACCAAGATTAGGGGAACAGTAAGGAGAGGCCTTGAAATGAGTGGCATCATGAATACTACTAGAAGAAGGAGGCACTGGGATTAGTACCTCGGAGATAATAGCCAAGGTAGTTATGTTAAGAGCAGAGCTACTGTTTGCGGGGGTTCCTGAGCCTGATTGCTTCCCCGAAGCTACCTTGCTCAATACAGCACTGATAATGCTCCCTGAGACCTGATTGGACCACAATGGGTCCTCCCAGTTAGTCAAATTTTTGGTCTTAAGGCTAATGCAATTAGCGTTTTTAAGTCTGAAACAAAAAACTCCTGTTAGATTAACTTGAGATTGATTAAAAATTCTCTCCATGTCCCCTCTAGGAGAGGCACAGGGAGCAGACATCTCACATGAGGTAGAAAAAAGAGTGGGGAGGACACTAGAATTACCATGAACCGGCATCGGCATTGGCCATGCCCGTGGCACTGCCCACCACCGCATTGGTGTCGCCTGTGCCATCGGCACCAGCAAAAGAGCCAGAGCAATTAGCAGAATGAAGATCCTCATCACAGAATTGTTGTGGTATCTCTTGTTGCTGGTCAGTTGATGTCGAGACTCTTCTTGTCAAGCATTCAGGGACCCACAACGGTTCCGTACGATCCTGGGGAAAAACACATACAGATCCTCATGCCCATGTCAGCACGGGGTCAGGGCCGTTCCATTGGCCCGTAAGAACATCCTTCCACTTAACATAGCCAATCACAGAGGGCTGAGGGGACACATGTCTATCGGCAGCAAAGCCACCATGAATATCCAAATTCGAAAAATTAATGGTAAAGAGAGCTAAGGACAGGCGTTCTTTAGGAGTGTGTTCAGCTCCTATTCCCCCTTTTTGTTTTATGTAACGTTTCCTTTAAGGTGCGATGAGCACACTCAACAATGCCTTGTCCTTGAGGATTGTAAGGCAAACCATGAGTAAGTTGCACTCCCATAGTAGAACAAAAAGCTGTAAATTGTCTGCCAGTATAAGCAGGTCCATTATCAGTCTTAAGGGATGCAGGTGCACCCCATGCTGCCCATGCTTCTAAACAGTGAGTAATGACATTACGTGCCTTTTCTCCTGATAAAGCAGAAGCATGGATAATTCCAGAGCACGTATCAACGGAAACATGCACATACTTGAGGTTACCAAAGTCAGGTATATGTGTCACATCCATTTGCCAAACAACCAATGGCTTTAATCCCCGTGGGTTTACTCCATAATTAGGGGGATGAAGAAATGAGACATAGTGGGGACATTGCAATACTATCTGCCGAGCATCCGCTCTTGAAATGGAAAAATGCCTGTGCAGCGTTAATGCATTAACATGGAAGATTTGGTGAAACAACTTAGCCCCCTCTAAGGAGGAAGCCAAGCATATCAATTGACCTCTAGTGGCTAAGTCCACACGCACAGGCATTACCCTGGATAACGGACCAGGAAGAGAGGTGTGAGCCCTGATGTGCATTGGATAAAAAGAAGCAGTGCGGTTAGAGATAAGCTGTTGAAGCTGAGTAAAGTAAGCAGACACCTTGTGGGCATCACTAATAGCTCCCACGGCCTCCAGGACTTTTAGTGCTTGTACCACATAGCTGGAGTCCGAAATAAGATTAAAAGGAAAAGAACACTGTTTAAAAACTTCAATAACAATTTGTAGTTTTATCCATTGTGGATTTCCAGGAGCAAATTGATGCTGGATAGGGGGAGAGTCATTAATTACATAAGCTCCCATTCCAGACTTGGAACCATCAGTAAAAATGTTAACAGCCCCCGGAATTGGACTGGATGATGTTACCTTAGGGAAAATGATGGGATGTTCTTTAACAAAATGGAGCAATGGATGAGAAGGGTAGTGATTATCAATACCCCCTTTAAACGAGCAACACAGAATAGCCCAGTTGTCTAGAGTAGCACATAAAACATTAAGTTGAGCTTTAGTGTAGGGTATGATAAGAGAAGAAGGTGATTGGCCGAAAAATTGAATGCTTTGTTGAATCCCTTTAAGTGCCAACGCTGCAACAGCATCAGGATAATATTCTAAGGATTTTCCTGGGGATACATGTGGGTGGATCTATAGTAAAGGCCCATCTTGCCACAGTACTCCAGTAGGCTGCTGCATAGTGGCAAGCACACATAACTGGAAAGGTTTATCACTCTGGAGCCTGCATAGAGTGGCATGCTGTATAGCTTGTTCTACTTTTATAAGGGCCGCTCTAGCCTCAGTAGTGAGGCTACGAGGGGAAGCAAGATCTGGATCACCGTTAAGAGTAGCATACAAAGGCTGGAGCACAATATTAGGAATATGTAAATATCCTCTTATCCAATTAATGTCTCCCAGCAATTTTTGAAAATCATTTAGAGTTTGGAAATCTTGAGTCCTGATGGTAATTTTTTGTGGTTTTAATTTGTCATACCCAATTGTCGCTCCCAAATACCTGATAGAATCCCCTGTTTGAACCTTTTCAGGTGCGATGTGCAGTCCATGTTGAGCCAACAGCATCACGAGTTCTTTATAAGTCTCATTAACTGTCTGTTCTAATTTTGCGGCCAATAACACATCATCCATATAATGAATGATCTTGGTGGAGGAATACTTATGTCTGAGAGGTGCGAGTGCCTTCCCCACATACATTTGGCACATCGTGGGACTGTTAGCCATCCCCTGTGCCAACACCACCCACTCAAACCTTTGATCTGGTTCCTCGTGATTACACGAGAGAAGGGTGAAAGCAAAACGTTGTGAATCTTTAGGATGCAAAGGAATGGAAAAGAAACAGTCTTTAATGTCAATAACAATTATATGCCAGCCTTGAGGAACAGAGGAGAGCAGAGGCAGCCCTCTTTGAATGGGTCCCATAAGTTGCATCTGAGCATTAACTGCTTGTAGATCATGCAGTAGGCGCCACTTCCCTGTTTTTTTCTTAATGACAAATATGGGAGTATTCCATGGAGAAGTAGAAGGTTGGATGTGACCCAAATCAAGTTGTTCTTTGACTAGATCATGGGCTGCTGCCAGTTTAGCCGAGGGAAGAGGCCACTGAGGCACCCAAACAGGCTCCTCGTTGAGCCATGTTATGGGTATTTGAGCCCCAGTGGCCCCTAGGAAAAACCCAGACCAAACCTGTTAAGCTTTTGATGAGCTAGCACATGATGCTTACGCCCCTGTAGGTGCCTATTAGGGTCCCCAAAAATCTTTCCAGCGGCATCCACCATCCTTGCTACAAAATCTGAAAAGGGTTCTGTAGAGCCCTGCAGAATCTTAGTCAAGTAACCAGACACCTCTCCTCTATTTGGAAGTGACTTCCATGCCCGAATGCAAATGTTGTTAATTTGATCATATGCCTCAGGAGGGAATCCTGTCTGTTGATTAGCAAATCTGCCTTGTCCTAAAAGCATATCCTTGTCCCAATGGGGGTGTCCCGCCGCATAGTTTTGGGCGGCCTGCTCAACAGCGCCCTCTAGCAGAAAGGCTCTCCAGTCCAAATATTTACCTGGAGAAACACAAGCCCGAACAAGGCTAGCCCAATCTGAAGGAGTCATACAAAATCTAGCAAGTCCCTCCACCTGAGTAAGGGTGAAAGCGGCATCCACGCCATAAGTGCGGAAAGATTCCGCCAAGGTTTTAATTTTCTTAAAGTCTAAAGGCTCATGATATCTTCCCCTGTTATTGTCCTGAAATACAGGGTATGCAAGTCCCATATCTGTATTAACTGTCCTCCAAACTTGCGCATGAAAATATCTCCCGGAATTTTGGCTCCCCCCCACATACGGGGGTGGGGCAACCGGCACCATATCTTCTTTGAGATATTCTACCTCCTGCTCCTCAGAGTGTTGTTGACCGATATTGGATCCCGTCCCCTTTTTACAGTAGGCCTGCGTGCCCTGTATCCCTTTTTTCTTTTTCTTCACTTTTATCTTTCGTAGTTGTTGTAACAATATATCAAGGTCCTCAGAACTCTCTGAGCCGCTTGTGTTCTCAGGCGTTTTTAATTCAGCCAAGTCTGGGTAGAGCCTTCTCCTATTTTTAGTTTCAGGCTCTTTTGCCTTCTCACTACTCTTACTCCCAATGTTCTCTGCCACTTCACTATGTGATCCTTCAGACTTTTCCTCATGTAGTTGCTAAAAAACTTCTTGTCCTTTAGTAAGTGCTTCCTGACATCTGCCATCTGGGAGGCAACTACGGATCATCTTCCAAAGGGGTATCACCCCACCCTCTAATATGCCCTGCTCAGAAGCAAAGTCAAGATCTGTGCCTAACTTATCCCAGCTAGGTATAGTAAGGCTGCCCGAGAACGCAAACCACGGTGCAGCAATATCTGTCTTCCGTAAAAATCTCTGTAAAGTACTACGTTTCACTTCTAGGCCCTTGCAACGTAACAGGTTATCTAGGGCCAGGAGAAGCTGACTTGAAGATACGGCACTCATGACACAACAAAAGACACACAAAAAACAAAAGTGAAAGTAAGAGCGAAAGTACACAGTGCAGCTGCAATAAGATGTAATGCTCTCTCTGGCTTTACAGAGGAGCTGCCGCTTTGATAGCGGGTCCCACTTACCTGGGACTAATCCCCGCTTTGACCGCGGGTCCCACTTACCTGGGACTAACCTCCGCTTTGACCGCAGGTCCCACTTACCTGGGACTAACCGGTGCACCACCCCTGACTGCTGAAAGTTCTGGTTCCCGGGTTTTCAGCACCACTTGTCGCGACCCCTTGCCCGCAAGGAAGACGCAACTCAGGAATCTTCTTTCAGCAGTTTATTCAGGCCCTTGATATTTCTTCTTCTTCCTTGTTGGATGCCCCTTCCAGCCTTAATAAAGCATCCCAAGCCCCAATGCAAAGCTTCCACGTGGAACTTTCTCACAGGGTGCTGAAAAACCATGCACCAACTCTCCCAAACAAGGAGTTGTTTGTTACAGACCACAGTGGAGCCAGCACCATCCTGCAATGGCGACCATAATCTGCAGAAGCGGCTCACCACACACAAACATGGAACTCTGCTGGCCTAAAGTCTTCTTAAGAAACTCCCTCTGAGGTTGGGCACATGTAATATATGTTGTTCTCAGGAGCTTTAGCTTCCATTGTAGTGAGACCATCAAAGCTGGGTCTGCATCTATGGGACCTGGAGGACATGGTTACTTATTTTAAAATGAACATGAGGAAGCATTGCTAAATCCTCTCTTTGTAGGTAAACTGTGGCCACTGGGGGCTAAGTGTCTCCCCATGTGCACTGTGAACCCATTTGTTCATACTCCATCTTTCGTGGTGTTTCTTGCTGCTGCACTCGGAGTTTGGTATTTGCTTCACGAATCAAGGAGTTCAACTGGGACACAGTGCTGGAGGGAGTTCTGTCACGTTTGGTGGGTCAGGGTCTGCAGGAAAATGCACCAACCAGGCTTCTATACCACAAGCTTGCCTCTTTGAGCATAGTAACCTGATTCTGAACATTGCCCTGAAACTCCTCAATATCACAAGATGCCTTTACATAGAAGGGTCTGCTGGCTGCACCATATCAGTCTTAATCCATTTGGAAGCCAATGGCATATCCACATGGCCACACCACAGATTTTTTATCACACACCTGCCCACAATTTCTCTAGGCCCACTACTCAGCAGCCTCCAACTTACTAGCATGTCTTTTCTATATTATTTTCATGAAACCCAGTCAATCAAGGCACCTTCAGGTATACTTATGATCAGAAACAGGACATCCAAAGGTTCTCCAGTGCCACCTGCTCATGGGAATTTTAAGCATTTCATGGTATTTATCTAACCATTTTTCAAGGATGAAGTTGGAGACACTGTGGGTTTCAATTCATTTAGGAACCATTAAATGGTGAGAAAGCTCATTTCAATGAAAGATCTGGAGAACTCTCACAGGCAAGGCTTCCCAAAGAGTGGCCAAAAGTTCACATGAAGCCAGGCCCATTGAGGTCTACAATGTGAGGTCCTTGTTTGTTTTGACTCTCAACTATGGTTGCCAAGTCTTTCAGAATAAAATAATGTGATATCCTGGCTGAGATTTCCAGTGCTCTGTGGAAAGCAACCCTGGGCCAAGACTCATTTTCCAAGGGCGACTCTCATGCGAGGCCTCCTAAAATCCCAACACAATTCATTGCAATACTTCTCTGAGGTCAGTTCCAGAAATCAGTCTCTAAGTGGAATCACACCAGAGTTGAAGCCCAGGTGTAACCAATCATCTCTTCCCACCGCCACACAAGTGATCACATTTAAAACCAAAACACTCCCACCTAGCCCTCATCTTCTTCCATAAAGACACTCATAATAACCTCTGGCTGGAGGTTTACTTGAGAGGCACAGCCCAAGACAGTGTCCAAAAGAAGCTCCCTTACCCCTCATTTGCCTAAAGGCCCGGACTCCCTTCCTGTGAACCAGGAGTGATTAAATATGCCTGCTGTTAATACTGCTTCACTTCTCCAATTTGTGGCCTACTGACTGTGGAGTTTAGATTCTTTATGTGAATTGGAGTTATGAGAAAACCCAAGCACCAATGGGCTAGACTCTACAGAGCTTTGAAGAACTCATTAGACCCAAGGAATCCCTATTCTCACTTGACGGAGGAAGGAACATTACAGAGGAAGGTGAGAGACTTCATGCACAATGACTGCTCTTTTGGCCATTTTCGTTTTGGATGCACACATGGGATCTTTCTTTAGACCCAACAGGTGCTGAGAATCTAAGCCACAGCCTCACACAGAACCAAGAGGCTGATTCAGACTCATCCCATTCCAAAGCAATTAAGCAAAGAGCCCAAGATGATGCCCATTCATTTCCATCTGAAAACTGTTTTCTTCAGGCTTCACAAAGGGGCGACCTGAGGCAAAGACCTTCCTGACATTCAGGGCAACGGACAAATAGGTAAGCAAAAGACCCAAAGCAGGGTTTCTCCACTGAGACTCTCCTAGTCACACTGATATCTGAGTTTTCTGATATGCTCCCATTCCCTTCAGCTATCCAGTACATAGCAATGTCACAGAGCTTGGAGGTGGTACATAACTTGGAAACAAAATCATGAGCCTATTCTAGAGAGAGGCCAAAATCAGGAAGAATACAGGAACTTAGGAAGATTGTAGGTGTTGTACATCTATAAGGCAAGCCACAGTCCATTCATAAATTAGGGAGGATGAATGCTGAGAAGCTTTCTACTAGACATAACACATCCATTGATGCATTCTCTTTTCTAATATCTACAACCACAGACACAGTGGGATACACAGACATAGAAACACTCGCCTTGTCAAAGGACTTACTAGACACAGTCCATTCCAAACCAAACAAACTGCCTTTCCTACGTATTCTTAGAACATGAGACAAAACCACAAACTCACACCCATACCCACAAAGATACCTCTTTCCCCCAAGTAGGTATGTGACTATCCAGAGAGTCCTCTGACTGGTGGGCCATTTTTTGTTCCCCCGAAATGGCCTGTCCTGTCTAAGATCTGGTCTACTTGGCAAACTCTGAAGTTGTCAGGGCCCAGCAGTGAGCCACTACCTGCGTTCTTAGGAAAGGCCGCTCTTCAGAGCTCTCCTGGCATTTGGCCATACTCACATCAGTATTTACCAAGAAAGACGGACTCTGTCCTTGGTAAGTCTAAACAAGTGAGACCACTGAGACTGAGACTGGGCCTGCCTCTGGGTGCTTGGCTTCCTGGATTCCAAGTTCAGAGAGTTCCATCACCAAGGAAATTAGGTAAGGTCACTTCCTTCAGAAACTGAATGAGGTCACTGCCTTGGCAACCACTTTGTCCTAACAGTTTCTTCAAACGGTCCTTTGAGATGGAGGCTGCCCCTATTTCCTGTGACAATTTCACAAGTTAGAATGTTATATTAACCATAGGCACTTGGAACAGCTCTCCACACAGGCCTGGTTTGGTTTATCTTCTCTGCATTAAAAAGATAGAGGCTGATTCAGACACATCCCTTCGTCCTGACCAGGTTTTTTTTGCCATGTAATAGGACTTTCGCTTTCTCAGGTCCTTCATAGTTCCCTACATCTTCTCCAGGGATCATATCTACATGGACCTTTGAGCTTCTCAGCAGGTGAAAGATTCCCTATATTCCTGTATTGTAAGACCAACTCTGTGCCTGCTCTTTTGTAAAGTTAGATTAGGGAACAGTGTATGATTAGGGTTAATAACAGGTTTGATTAGGGTTAGGAATCATTCTGCTGGATGAATAATGGTATTGGTATTCTGTGATATTTAATAATATAGAGGTGAAATATAAGTATGAAAACAGAATTCTAGGTAAGATTTGAAGCCCAGAAGGGCATTGGTCACTTTAGTGGGATACTTACCTTTGAACTATGTTCTGCACAGATGTCTCAAATAAATAGATAAACAATGGCAAAGGACCAAGTACCTTGGTTGATTGAATGTCTAAGAGAACATCCAGTCAAAAAGGCATAGTCGATAGGATTAGGAAGATAGTGTTGGTTTAGATAGAAAAGTGAGTATAAGATTTGGACCAAAAGTTCTTTAGCAATAGAGTTTTGGTTAGAGAGTGAATGTAAATGTCAGCACATGTGAAGAGTCGGTCACAGTGATGAACTGGAAAAAATATGTAGGAAAGCAGATATCAATAGAGACATTAGGAAATCAGGCAAAGTATATAGTGAGTGATAGGATTAGACATATTCAACAGGCTTGAGATTGAATATATAATCTTAGGAAGAAACAAATATGTAGTCACCAATAGGATAGACATTTGAGAGCATTAGGCAACCTGGACATGGGTGTTTTTAGTAATCCATGCACACTTTCTATTTAGGATTTGATACAAACATAAGTGTGACATTTGCTTTTTTTGTGTCCAGAATATTACACTGATAAAATATATATGTAGATCAGATGACATGAGTATTTCTTCCACCATTTCTAGGAGCAATATATTGAAGACATATAAATTAGTATTGGGGGTACAAATAGGTGCACCCTTTTTCTATGAATATAGAGATAATGCATGACTAAACCATACTGTGAATAAATAGTATCACTGTTTTCAACTTTAAATAATGGATTGAATTGATATCTGAAAATATACAGGAAATTTTATATTTATGTACATACATTCATTCAAACCAGTTATATATCTATTGGTAATATTAGGGTTATAGTTTATCATGAAGTGTGTGTGAGTTTTGCTTCAAAATTGATTATGGAAATCGAAAATAATGTGTTTGGAAAGAAGTCTAATGAAAAGACCAATCAAGACACCTGGAGAAATACATGTGTTCAAAAGCAGGAATTGATTGTAAGTGAAACAAATGCCCATAAATTTGTGAATTTGTGGATGAAATATATATCCTATGATGTCCATTATATGAAGAAATATTAAGTACCAGTGTTGAATAAAATTGAACGTCAAAATACACACCTTGTCCCATCGGAATCTACTTGCATTGATGTTAAACTGGGTCAGTTACTGTAGAAATATTAGTTTTTGTATGCACCATTCATTCAACTTAGTGTTCAGTACTAGGATACAAATATGTTTTTCAGGTGGATGAATATTTCTGAGAATAATCTTGTGAAAAGTTGATTATAAATCCAAGTCCATGAACATGAATGAATTTAGGGAATTTAAATAAGACACATATATTTCATAGTTTGAAAAATCTGGAGAGTGTGTATTTGTATATATATACACATATTTATATATACACAAAACACACACAGAGACATTAAAAAGTAGTAATATATATGCCAATCAAAATTCATCAATAAATATATATTATCCACAGATGACAAAACATATATTTTACTGAACATGGATTTATGTATATTGTTGTTCTACCAGGGGACTCAACCATAGGTTGAATTTTCGTTTCCAACAGCGTTTAAGAGGAGTGATCTTTTTTCAGAATTTGTATCGGCCAAGTCAGCCACCTCACAAAAATGTACCTGTGATACCAGGTAGGATTCTATAAGTGCATGTAAAAATACATGTGATGAATAGGATACAGAGAAAGGGATACAGGAATTCACATATTTGTTAATTTTAAAAACACATGAAGAATTATTTCAATTGAAAATTTACTAGATTTATAACACCTAGCATTTATCATGCAAAAGGCAAGTCCAACTATACACCATGCCTCCACTGAACTTCTTGTATTTCTATTCTGTTTGCATTATTTTTCTCCATCATCTTAGGATTAGTTGTCAGACTCTAGTAAGGTATGTGAATATTTCTCAAAATAATCTTGTGAAAAGATTTTTATAAATCCACATTCATGAATATGAAAAATTTAGGAAGTGTAAAATAAGACACATATATTTCATATTTTGAATAATCTGGAGAGTGTGTGTGTGCGTGTGTGTGTGTGTGTGTGTATATATATACACACTCATGCACACACACACACACACACACATATACACAGACATTAAAAAGTAGCACTATATGTCAATTGAAAATCACCAAGAAATATATATCATGCACAGATTCAAATAAATTCATTTTACTGAACATGGATTTATGTATAATGTTGTTCAACTAGGAAGCTCACACATAGGTTGAATTTTCAATTCCAACAGCGTTTAGGAGGAGTGATCCCTTGTCAGAATTTGTATCTGCCAATTCAGCCACCACACAAGAATGAACGTGTGGTAACAGGTAGGATTCTATATGTGCATATAGAAATACAGGTCCTGAATAGGCATTAAAAACATATGGAGAACTATTTCCAAAAAAAATTGACTGGATTTATAACTCCTACCCTATATTATGCAAAAGGCAAGTCCAACTATACACCATGCCTCCTCTGAACTGCTTGTAGTTCTATTCTTTTTGGGTTATTTTTCTCCAACATATTAGGATTAGTATTCAGAATCTAGTAGAGTATGTGTTAATGTCAGGGATTCAGTATTTTGAATGGAAAATTGGAAAATTTATCCAATGTGTATGCAAATATGTGCTACACAAAAATCTTCCCACTTTCATCCAGAACAATGCCTTGACATTACCTTCACCCCAAGTAAGACACAATTAGAGGAGAAGTGTTAGAAAATCTGTGAATACTTATCTGGAATGAAATATGA
The DNA here is from genome assembly GCF_048772815.1 of Callospermophilus lateralis. Classification (NCBI taxonomy): domain Eukaryota; kingdom Metazoa; phylum Chordata; class Mammalia; order Rodentia; family Sciuridae; genus Callospermophilus; species Callospermophilus lateralis. Next base: position 7,472,910 of record NW_027514551.1, read on the forward strand.
TAAGGAGTTCACAACCATGGACGTGGTAGAGGAGTTTCCAAAAGTAAGGGACAGGGTAAACACTCCACAATAATGGAGCTCTGCTGGCCTAATGACTTCTTGAGAAACTGCCTCTGAATTTGGGCACTTGAAATATATGTTGTTGTCAGGAGCTTTTGCTTTTATTCTAGTGAGATAATCAAAGCTGGGTCAGTATCTATGTGACCTGGAGGACATAAATTGTAATATTCCAATGAACATGAGGGAAGAGTGCTGGATTCTCTTTTTGTGGGTATACTGTGGCCACTGGTGGCTAAGTGTCTCCCTGTGTGGACTGTATAGTCATTTATTGCTCTTCCACTCTCCATTGTGTTTCTTGCTCCTGCACTGGGAGTTTGGTATTTGCTTCACCAAATACATGGAGCTCAACTGGGACACAGTGCTGGTGGGAGTTATGTCACGTGTGGTGGGTCAGGTTCTGCAGGAGAATGCACCAACCAGGTTTCTAACCCACATAGTTTACCCCCTTGAACATAGCAAGCTGATTCTGAACATTGCCTTGAAACCTCTCCATATATCAAGATGCCTTTAAATAGAAATTTATGCTGGCTGCACCATGTCAGTCCCAAGCAATTTGGAATCCAATGGTAGATCCTCATTCCCCTACCACAGATGTTTTATCACACATATGCCCACCACTTCTCTAGGCCCACTACTCAGCAGGATCCAACCTATAGGCTTCTCTGTTCTACACCATTTTCAGGAAACCCAGTCAATCAAGGCACTCTCTGGTATACTCATGATCAGCAACAGGACACCCAAAGTTTCTCCAGTGCCACCAGGTCATTGAAATTTCAAAAATTTAATGGTATTTATATAGCCATTTTTCAAGGATGAAATTGGAGGCACTGTAGATTTCAATTCATTTAGGAACCCTTAAATGGTGAGAAAGCTCATTTCAATGAAAGATCTGGAGAACTCTCACAGGCAAGGGTTCCCAAAGAGTGGCCAAAAGGTCATATGAAGCCAGGCCCATTGAGGTCTACATGTGAGGTCCATGTGCGTTTTGACTCTCAATTATGGTTGCCAAGTCTTTCAGAATAAAATCATGTGATATCCTGGCTGAGATTTCCACTCTCTGTGGAAAGCGACCCTGATCGCATTTTCCAAGGGCAATTCTCATGCGAGGCCTCCTAAAATCCCAACACAATTCATGGCAACACTTCTCTGAGGTCCGTTCCAGCACTCAGTCTCTAAGGGGAATCACACCAGTGTTCAGGCCCAAGAGGACCCAGGCATCTCTTCCAACCGCCACACAAATGACCGCAATTAAATCAAAACACTCCAACATGGGCCTCATATTCTTCCATATAGACACTCATCATAACCTCTGGCTGAAAGATTCCATAAGGGGTGCAGCCCAAGACAGTGTCCAAAATAAGCTCTTTTGCCACTCATTTGCGTAACATCAGGGTGGACTGTACACCCTTCCTTTGAACCAGGAATGATCAAATAGCCCTGCCGTTAATACTGCCCTGCTTCTCCAATTTGAGGCCTACTGACTGTCAGGTATTGATTCTTTCTGTGATTTGGAGTCATGACAAAACCCAAGCCCCTATGGACTATCCACTGTAGGGCTTTGAAGAACTCTTTTGACCCAAAGGATCCCTATTCTCACTTGATGGAAGTCAGGAACTGAAAAGTTCGGACGAACGTCTTAGGAAAAGACCACCAAGAGACTGTCTCATGCCACCGCAAAAGGGTTTATTGTGGGTCCAGCATGCTGGGGCTCAGAGCTCTCTTCAGAGGAGCAAAGAACAAAGAGCCCCAGAACAACTTGAGCAGAGTTTATATACATTCTATGGAGAGGGCAGGGTTTTTACATACATCATAGCCTCTTTTAGAAAATCATCTTATACCCCAGCAAAATCAAATAACAACTCTAAAACATGATTAGCACATTCATTGGCGGGAACAGGTCGTGCAGTGGGTGATTGGTCAGCCCTGAGAATGGGTTAACATTTAAACTGATTGGTTGAAGCCCTGAGATGTATACGTGCAGATCTGCATGGTTTCTGGGAAGGGGTGTTAAGTATCTAGCTGGTCAGGGAAGATTTCAACACACATCTAATAGGAAGATCTGGGAATTGTCTTAAGTGCCACAGGAATTTCAGGTTCTGAGTGCAGCTTGAAAGCTTTACAAAACCTGGTTCTTTACATTTCAATTTCAATATATTTTATTCTTTCATTTCCCACTCGTTTTTCTGACTACTTTTAATCTTAAAAGTAATGTTTCATAATTATTCTGGCATCTCAAATTCTATTTCTGCCAGTGGAGCATATTTCTGTCTGATTAGCATGAGTTTTACCTACCCAATCTGAGCCTGGAATAAGGAAACTATGCGGTTAAGCAAACAAGGTCCCAGAGTTAGCAACACCTTAAGGATGATCAGGGGTCAAGCTAAGTCTGATAGGAGTGTAGTTAACCAGGGGGACTGGGTAAAACATGACTCAAACCACCCTTGTTGAATCTCCCTTTCTCTCTGGCGCTATTCAAGTTATTTTCTTAATTTACTCATGGATTATTTTGCAACTCCAGTAGGGTCAGCATAAAAACAACAGTATTCTCTCAGTGCCGCACAGAGACCCCCTCCCTCATGAAGAGGAAATCTAGTCCTCCCCTGTTCTGTAAAACAAATGCAGAGAGAGAGAGAGAGGTTAAGGATTCCTGCAGCACTGTGATAGAGGTTTCTAACGTCTTCAAGTCTTGATCTATTGATGTTTCTAATTGGGCCAATTGTTGTGACCCACGGATCATAGCAGCTGTTCCCATACCCACTCCTGCAGGACCTCCTATCCCCAATAGGATGGCTAGAGTAAGGGACAATGGCTCCCAGTGAAATTGGGTTGTTTGTCCCCCAAGTAGACCTTCGAATGATTCTGCATCATGATAGAGCACCCTGGGGAGTATCTGCACCATTACACAATAATTTACAGAGCTGTCAAATACCTGGGCTGAAAAGCAATGAGTTCTGACTGTGTGGAGTTCAGTACCATAAACATTCCTTTAATTAGTTCCCAGGGGGTGGAGTCAGCTGTACTCTGGACTGGGGAAGTAGGCAAAGACGGAAACCGGGAATTATGAGATGGTAGAGGGGTTCTGGTAGATCTAGGCATGGGAGGTTTAGGAGGCTTAATTCCTGGCTTGAGGGGATTGGGCCCTATTGCTGTGGGATTTTCTTTCTTTTTAAGCTGGAGGGTGAACCAGAGACCAAAGTCATAACCGGGGCCATAAATATAGAATTGCATTCCGCACGTATTTCTCATAGGCCATTTTGTGCTGAGGTAGCCCCTTCCTTTGGAAGTGAAAGTTATATTGAGGGGGTAACATAGACTATTCTTTCCACAGCGAGTTTTTGACACCACTTGGCTAGTGGCACATTTCTTGGGATCAATCCAGGTGTCATTTCATCCTACCCAAATCTTGCTGTCTGGGGAGTTTGGGTTCCACCATGCAGCTTCCGTTTGTTCACAACCCCAAGATCTAAAATAAAAGTTACTGGGTCCTCCACAGGTTTGGGCCTGTTTGCGACTTTGGAAATCTGCTGGGCACACATAATAATCTTGACTGGCTAGTTTACATATGAGCTTGGGGAGATGACATCCATAATTCATGGGGTAAAGTGGTCTATGTTGCCCTGGTTTGCATTTGAGTGGGATCTGTGTGGGGTCCTCTATGTCAGGGAGATCCCAGTCAGAGAGGCCTATGGGAAGCTGACAAATGTCCGGGGGGAGAGATGGCCACCAATTCCATAAGGGGGCTGTATGTGAAATACACCACCCTACTTGCCCAGTAGGATTTATAACTTGCCATCGTTGCTGAACAGGCTGATGGGGATTAGGACTGCTGATGGTCAGGGGAAGAATCCATAGCCCTACCCACATGACGGACACACAACTTGAGATGGTTACCAGTCTGTTTCAGTTTCCAGCCGGAGTCTGTACAGGGTGCAGGCATGAGATGGGTGGTATGGATCTATGAAGTGATCTCATCCACTTTCACCACTGTGGGTGTTATAAGCAGCACCTGGTATGGTCCTTTCCAGCGGGGTTCCAGGGATGACACCTGATGCCATCTCACGTAGATGAACTCTCCCACTTGATATCGATGTGGGGTTCCCTCATCTCCAGGCTGATTAGCAGAGGCCAACTGTTTCCACAGGTATCGCTGGGTGCTGGTTTTGTTCAAGGGCTTTAAGTCTGTCAAGCAAGGGGGTGTGAAAGGAATCATTAAGTCTCCTAGTTGGGGTTAGGTCCCTTACTGAAGGAGGGGCACCATAGAGAATTTCATAAGGGGTGAGGTTACACAAAGAGGAAGACTTGGTATTTCTTGCACAAAACAGTGCATTACTTAGGAACAGAGTCCAATTTTTCATGCCAGTCTCCAAGCTTTATTTCATTAAGGTCTCTATGATGGTTCTATTCATCCTTTCTACCTGTCCTGAGCTCTGGGGTCTATAAGCACAATGTAACTTCCAATTAATCCCCAGGGTCCTGGCAAATCCCTGTCTTACCTGGGCCATGAATACCGGTGACTTATCCGACGCTATTACCTTAGGCAGGCTGAACCTTGGAAAATGTCTTCTAGGATCTTTTTGACCACCAGCTGAGCCGTTTCTTTCTTCATGGGGAAGGCTTCAACCCATCCTGAAAAAGTATCTACAAAGACTAGGAGACATTTAATTCCAATCCTTGCTGGCTTTATTTCAGTAAAGCTCACTTCCCAGAATTGTCCTGGTCTGATTCCTCATAAGCGCTTCCCTGAAGTAAGCTTTGATGGGTAAGTATTAACTAATTGGCCAACTTGACAAGCTGTAGTCACCTGCGCAGTTGTTTCTTTCCTCTGTGAGTCAGTCAATAATAATTCCTTCCTTTGGTCCTTTAAGAGTGCCTATAACTTCTTAGAGTCTAAGTGGGTGAGCTGGTGTATGTCTTTGAGATAAAGGTGGGCTTTTGAAAATTGTGTACTTGGCTCTGTAGGTTCCCAGAGTTCTGTATCTGTCTCCTCAGATGATAAGTTGCCTGAATGTTCCGGTGCGGCCAAGTCTCCTGATTGTTGTTCTCCCCGGTGTGGAAAAAGTGAACAGAGGCACTCCGTTTAGGGCTGCCAATTAGCTTCCTCATCTGCCCTTCTGTTTCCAACCGCCACGGGGTCGTTTCCCTTCTGGTGCCCTGGACAGTGCACTATGCCTAGGTCCGTAGGGCCCTGCACTGCTGAGAGAAGGTGGAGGATCATATCTTTGTTCTTTATTTCTTTATTTCTTTCCCAGCCGAGGTTAATAGCTGCCTTTGCTGGTAAATAGCCCCGTGCACATTTGCAGTGGCAAATGCATAGCGGCTATCAGTGTATATGGTGGCCCTTTTGCCTGTTGCTAGTACCAATGCTTTCGTAAGGGCAATCAGTTCTGCCTTTTGGACTGATGTCTCTTCTGTGAGACCAGAGAAACAGATGACATTAGTTTTGCTAACTACTGCTGCTCCAGCCCACCACGTACCATCTTGGAGGAAGCTGCTCTCGTTCGTAAACCATACGACTTCAGGGTGAGGCAGTGGCTGGATCCTTCAAGTCTTGTCCTATACTGGTTTCTCTGCCTCTTTTTGGGGCACTCTTTGTCCAAGTTTTCTTTTTCTTTACAGTAGGCACATTGATCTGAGGCCAGGGGCAGCCTTTGGCATGGGCCCATGTATCCCTTCATGTCTCCGTGCTTTTTAACTTCTGGTCTATTTGCTGCTCTGACCAAAACCTTAGCCAATGATTTAGTCTGCCTTTTGCTCCTTTCATCCTCCTTTTGTTCCCTTTCCTTCTCTCTCATCTGTTCCCATTCCTCCTCAGTTTCTCTCCTATAATATACTTTCTCAGTTTCTCTGACTAAATCTCTTAAGGTCATATCTTGTAATCCATCTAGACGTTGTAACTTTCTCTTAATATCTAGGGCAGCCTGCTGGATAAAGGCCATTGCAACAGAGGTTTTTTTGTCCTCTGCCTGAGGATCAAAAGGAGTATATTTTCTATTTGCTTCCATAATTCTCTCCAGAATCATAGAGGGAGACTCATTAGGACCTTGGATTATCTCTCTTACCATGGCCAAATTAGTCGGCCCTCTGGCGGCCACTCGGAGCCCCGCTATTAGAGCCCGGTGATAAGTGGACAAATGCTACCAACCTTCAAAGGTGTTGGGGTCCCAGTTTTGTCGGTTCATGGGCCCATAAGGACGAAGAGGGAGCATCACAGTGGCTTCTGAGTTTTCTATTTTCCGTAGCTGGCGGGTTTCCTCAGGTGGCCCAGCTTCCACCAGAAAAGGAGGGGCTGCTGCTGCTGCGGAGAAGTCCCTTGGAGGGCTTGGGTCTGGCCCAATTGCCTCTAGTGGCGGAGAGGCTGAGTCAGTGGTGGGAGAATCATCTGGAATGTGTTGTCGGTTGGGGAGCGAGTGTAGAGGATAAGGAGGGGGAGGATTGTCCAGTCTTGTGACTCAGGAAGAATGGCGGGAAGATGGGAAGGGAACGGAAGGTTTGAATGATAGGATCCTGGGGAAGGGGTATATGGCTGTTGATCTGGGTGGCCACGTGGTCCCGGCTGAAAGACAATATCTCTGACTTTTCGGATTAGAGGGAAGTAGAAGGATCCTTCTGCGGGCCACCTGACTTTGAGGATGGGCCATTCTGAAGCACAGAGAATCTGCCAGGTCTGACATTTAACTGAAAAATAATGATTCTGGGCCCTTGAGTGGACATCAGTCCAATGATCAAGGGTCAGCGACAGAAGCATGAAAGTGCTTTGTCCCATAATGGGAGTTACTCAAAAAGAGACAGTGAAGACACAAACGCAACACAGACAAAGACAAACAGTAAACGTTTAACATGGGTCCAAGACAAATATTAGAACTCAGTAACTGGCAAAACCTGATGGGTTAGACAATAAAGACAGACAGTAAACTCAACATGAGTTCGGGACAATGAACAAAACTGTGTAGCCAGCAAAACCTGATGGGCTGGCAAACCGAATCCTGAAGCAAAATATAACCGAGTTGAGGAAACTAATATTCCTTGATTTCCCTCATCCTCTGGAGTGTCCCCCAGGGACGTGGCCAGTAGCTCTGTGACACGTCTGCCAGCCACCGTCAGAGAGAGCTAATGCTCTTCACCGACAGCCACTTTGCCAAGCCCTCACCTGAAACCCGAAACCAGAAAGAGGCACCTTTCTTACCCTGAGAGGAGTCCCTTGGGGTCTTTCGTCCGCTGCGCCGGATATCTCACCTGGGGCCTCCAGATGAAAAGGTGGGGCGAACATCGGAGGAAAAGACCACCAACAGGCTTTCTCATGCAACACCAAAGGGTTTATTGGGGGTATAGCGTGCTGGAGCTCAGGGCTCACTTCAGAGGAGCAAAGAACAAAGAGCCCTAAGAACCACTCGAGTGGAGTTTATATACATTCTTTAGAGAGGGTAGGGACTTTACACACATCATAGCCTCCTTTAGCAAATCATCATATTCCATGGGAAAATCAAATAACAACTCTAAAACATGATTAGCACATTCATTGGCGGGAACAGGTTGGGCAGGGGGTGATTGGTCAGCCCTAAGAAGGGGTATACATTTAAATTGATTGGTGGATGCACTGTGATGTATACGTGGTGAGCTGCATGGTTTCTGGGGAGGGGCTGTTAAGTAACTAGGTCCTCAGGGAAGATTTCAACACACATCTAATGTGCAAATCCGGGAATTGTCTTAACTGCCACAGGAATTTCAGGTGCTGAGTGCAGCTTGGAAACTTTACAAAACCTGGTTCTTTACATTTCAATTTCAATTTCTTTTATTCTTTCAGAACCTTACAGAGGAAGGCGAGAGAGTTCATCTACAATTACTGCTATTTTGGCTATATTGGTTTTGGATGCACACATGGGATCTTTCTTTAGATCCATCTGGTGCTGATAATCTAAGCCATAGCCTCAAACAGGGCCAAGAGGCTGATTAAAACATATCCATTTCCAAAGCAATTACTACTCTGAAGTCAGTTACAGAACTCAGTCTCTTAGGAGAATCACGCCAGTGTTAAAGCCCAGGTGAACACAGTCATCTCATCCAAAAGCCACACAAGTTACCACAATTAAAATCAAAACAATCCCACATGGCCCTCATCTACTTCCATATAGTCACTCATCATAACCTCTGGCTGGAGGTTTCCTTAAATGGCACAGCCCAATAGATTGTCCATAATAAGCTCCCTTCCCCTTATTTGCCTAAATTCAGGGTGGCCTGGACACCCTTCCTGTGAACCAGGATTGATCACATAGTTCTGCCATTAATACTGCTCTGTTTCTGCAATTTGAGGCCTACTGACTGTCAGGTATAGATTCCTTATGTGATTTGGAGTCATTATTAAACCCAAGCACCTTTGCAGGGATTGGAAGAACTCATTTGACCCAGAAAATCCCAATACTCCCTTGATGGAGGTCAAGAACCAAACAGAGGAAGGCAAGAGACTTCATCCACAATGACTGATTTTTTGCCATTTTGGTTTTGGATGCACACATTGGATGTTTCTTTAGATCCATCCGATGCTGATAATCTAAGCCACAGCCTCACACAGGGCCAAGAGGCTGATTCAGAGACATTCCTTTCCAAAGTAATTAAGCAAAGAGCCACAGGTGATGCCCATTCATTTCCATTTTAAAACTGTTTTCTTCAGGCTTCACAAAGGGTGGCCTGAGGCAAAGACCTTCCTGACATTCAGGGCAACAGAACAATAGGTAAGCAAAAGGGCCAAAGCAGGGTTTCTCCACTGAGACTTTCCTGGTCACACTGATATCTGAGTTTTCTGAGATGCTTGCCATTCCCTTCAGCTATGGATTACATGGCCATGTCACAGAGTTTGGAGGTGGTACATATTTTGGACACAAAACCATGAGCCTATTCTGGAGAGTGGCCAGAATTCAGGAAGAAAACAGGAACTTAGGAAGACAGTACATGTTGTCCATCGATAAGGCAACCTGCAATCCATTCCTAAAATGGGTAGGATGAATGCTGGGAAGCTTTCTACTAGACAGGACACATCCATTGATTCATTCTCTTTTCTAATGTCTACAACCACGGACACAGTGGGATACACAGACATAGAAACACTAGCCTTGTCAAAAGACTTTCTAGAAACATTCCACTCCAAACCAAGCAAGCCGCCTTCCCTACCTATTCTCAGAATATAAGACAAAACCACAAACTCACACCCACACTGAAAAAGGCACCTCCTTCCCCAAAGTAAGTCTGTGACTATCCAGAGTGTCCTCTGAATGGTGGGCTATACTATGTTCCCCAGAAATGGCCTGTCCTTTCTCAGATCTGGTCTCCTTGGCCAAGTCTGTGAAATATCAGGAGCCCGCGGTGAGCCACTTCTTGCTTTCTCTGGAAAGGCCAGTCTTCAAACTTTCCTGGCATTTGGCCATCCTCACATCAGTAGGTACCAAGAAAGACTGACTCTGTCCTTGGTAAATTTAAACAAGTGATCCCACTGTACTGGGAATTGAACTGGTTCTGGATGCCTGACTTCCTGGATCCCAAGTTCACAGAGTTCCATCACCAAGGAAGTGAGGTGAGGTCACTTCCTTCAGGAACTGAATGAGGTGACTGCCTTAGCAACCACTTTTTCCGAAAAGTTGTTTCCATATTTCCTCTGACACTTTCACAAGTTAGATAGGTATCTCAACCATAGGAACCCAGGAACAGCTCTCCACAAAAGCCTTGGTTGGTCCATCTTTTCTACATTAAGGAGAGAGGGTGAAAGAGACACAACCCTTCATCCTTACCAGGTTGTTTTCCATGGAATATGACTTTTGCTCTCTCACGTCCTTCATAGTTGCCTACATGTTCTCCAGGGATCATTTCTGCATGGACCTTTGAGGTTTTCAGCAGGTGGAAGATCCACTACATTCCTGTATTGTAAGACCAACTCTGTCCCTGCTGTTCTGTAATGTTAGATTGAGGGAACAGTGTATGGTTAGGGTTAATAACATGTGTGATTTGGGTTAGGAATCATTCTGCTGGATGAATAATGGTATTGGGAACCTGCTATATGTATGAGAATATATAGGTGAAATATATGTATGAAAACAGAAATCTAGGTAAGATTTGAAGCCCAAAAGAGCATTGGGCCCTTGATTGGAATACTTAGCTTTGAATTAAGTTGTGCACAGATGTGTCAGATTAATCAATATACAATGGCATAGGACCTTGTACCTTCGATGATTGAATGTCGAAGAGAACATCCAGTCAAAAAGGGATAGTCGGAAGTGAAAGGTTAATAAAATAGGTATTTGTCACTTCCTGGGAAGAATTTTGTGTTTATTCCGAGCATAATGTAGTTGTAAAAAAAAAATGATTAAATTAAAAAGACACCTTGAAGAGCGTCAATGAGAGAGTGAGAGGACCAAAAAAACTGGTTTGAGACTTGGTTCACCTAGTCCCCCTGTTTGACTACTTTTTTATCAACCCTGGCCTGTCCGATAATAATCTCCATATTATTGCTAACAATAAAACCCTGTTTGCTCAACCGTGTAATTTCTTTTCTCTAAGCTCAAATTGGACAATTTAAACTTATGGTAATACCCCACTAGCAGACATAGAATGTGACACCCCCCAATGATCACTTTTATGATTAAAAGTAGCTAGAAGAAGAAGTGGGGAATGAAAGATTAATAAAATATGTACTTGTCACTTTTTTTTTCTGTATGCTTAACAAAGCACTGTTGAAATCTTGAGAACTGTTTGCTAATCTTGTTCCCAGAATGTCCTGTCCCCAAATGCCAAACTGCAGAATGTACTCCCTCACCCGGTTGAATGCAAACCGCCCACTCTCCCTCACCCATCAATAAACTTCGCTCCCTGCCCTCCCCAAAGAAAGTATATAAGCTCTGCTTAAGCTCTTCTCAGGGCTCTCTGCTCTATTCAAGTGAGCTCGGACCCCTGCATGCGGACCCCCTATAAACCCTTTGCTGTTGCATGAGATAGTCTTTTGGTGGTCTCTTCCTCCGAAGCTCGCCCAATGTTTACTTTGATGACTGGGTGTAGAAAAGAACATTCAGTCAAAAAGGGATAGTAGGTAGGATTAGGAAGATAGTTGTTAGGTTTAGGAAGAAGAGTGAGTATAGGTTTTGGAAAAAAAATATTCTTTATCAATAGGGTTTTGTTTAGAGTGTGAATGTAAATGTTAGCCCATGTGAAGAGTCAGTCAAAATAGTGAACCGGAGAAAATATGTAGGAAAACAGATATCAATAGAGATATTACGAAATAAGGCAAAGTATAAAGTGGGTGATAGGATTAGACATTTTCAATAGGGTTGAATTTGAATATATGATCTTAGGAGAAACCAATATGTAGTCACTAATTGGATTGATATTTGAGAGCATTAGGCAACCTGGACATGGCTGTGTTTAGTAATCCATGTTCATTTTCAATTTAGGCTTTGGTACAATAATAAGTGTGAACCTTGCATTTTGTGTCCAGAATATTACTGTGATAAAATGTATATGTAGATCAGGTGACATGAGTAATTTTTCCATCATTTCTGGGAGCAATATTTTGAAGATTAATAAGTTAGTATTGGGGGTACAAAGACGTGTACCTTGTGTCTATGAATATAGAGCTAATGCATGAATAGACCATACTGTTAATAAATAATATAACTGGTTCCACTTTATATAATGCATTGGATTCATATCTTAAAATATATAAGAAATCTTATATTGATATACATACATTCCTTCCAACTAGTTATACATCTAATGGTAAAATTAAGGTTATGGTTTATCATGAAAAGTGTGTGAGTTTTGCTTCAAAAGTGATTATGTAAATCAAAAATAATGTGTTTGGAAAGAAGTCTCATAAAAAGACCAGTCAAGAACCATGAAAAAATACATGTGTTCTGAAGCAGGAAGTGATTGAAAGTGAAACAAATGCCTCTAAATTAGCGAACTTGTGGATGAAATATATATCCTATTATGTGCATAAACTGAAGAAATAGTAATGTACCAGTTTTGAATAAAAATGAACGTCGAAATACACATCATGTCCCATAGGAATCAATTTGCATTGATGTTAACCTGGGTCAGTTACTGTATTAATTTTAGGATTTGTAGGCACCATTCACTGAAGATAGTTTTCAGTACTAGGAAATAAATACGTATTTCAGGTGGATGAATATTTCTGACGATAATCTTGTGAAAAGTTGATTATAAATTCACATATATGAATATGAATGAATTTAGGAAATGTATAATAAGACACATGTATTTCATATTTTGAAAAATCTGGAAAGTTTGTATATATATATATATATATATATATATATATATATATATATATATACACACACACACACACATGCACACAGACATTAAAATGTAGCAATATATATGCCAATTGAAATTCACCATGAAATATATATCATCCACAGTTTCAAAAATATTCATTTTACTGAACATGGATTTATGTATAATGTTGTTAAACTAGGAAGCTCACAGAGAGTTCGAATTTTAACTTTCAACAGCATTTAGGAGAAGTGATCTCTTCTCACAATGTGTATCTGCCAAGTCAACCACTTCACAAGAATGTACGTGTTGTACCTTGTAGGATTCTATATGTGCATATAAAAATACATGTGCAAATAGGCTACAGAGAAAGGGAGACAGGAATTCACATATTTGTTAACTTTAAAAACACATGGAGAACAATTTCAACAAAAGTTGACTAGATTTATAACTCCTACACTACATAATGCAAAAGGCAAATTCAACTATACACCATGCCTCCTCTGAACTGTTTGTATTTCTATTCTGTTTGGATTATTATTCTCCATCATATTAGGATAAGTAGTCAGAGTCTAGTAGGCTATGGGTTAGTGTCAGGGATTCAGTATTTCGAATGGAAAATTGGAAAAGGTATCCAATGTGTATGTAATTATGTGCTATGAAAAATCTTCCCACTCTTATCCAGAACAATGCCTTGACATTACCTTTGCCCCAAGTAAGACACAATTACAGGAGAAGAGTTCGAAAATCTGTGTGTGTATATATATATATATATATATATATATATATATATATATATATATATATATATATATATATGGAATGCAATATGCTCAGTTGTTCACAAACTTGGAGGTGGTAGATGAGTTTACAAAAGTAACGAACAGGGTAAACCCTCCACAAAAATGGAGCTTTGCTGGCCTAAAGACTTCTTGAGAAACTGCCTCTGAGGTTGGGAACTTGAAATATATGTTGTTGTCAGGAGCTTAATCTTCATTTGTGGTGAGACAATTAAAGCTGGATCTGCATCTATGTGACCTGAAGGATCTTGTTTCTTATTTTCCAATGAACATGAGACAGCAGTGCTGAATTCTCTCTTTGTAGGTAAACTGTGGCCACTGGGGGCTATGTGTCTCCCTGTGAGGACTCTGAAACCATTTGGTCATCCTCCAATTTTCGTGGTGTTTCTTGCTGCTGCACTGGGAGTTTGGTATTTGCTTCGTGAAATACAAAGATTTCAACTGGGACACAGTGCTAGAGGGAGTTCTGTCATGTGTGGTGTGTCAGGGTCTGCAAGAGAATGCACCAACCAGGCCTCTATCCCACATAGCTTGCCCCCTTGACCATAGCAACCTGATTCTGAAAATTGCCCTGAAAACTCTCCATATAACAAGATGCATTTACATATAAGGGTTTGCTGGCTACACTATATCAGTCACAAGCTATTTGGAAGCCAATGGCAGGTCCACATGACTCCACCACAGATGTTTTATCACACACCTGCACACCACTACTCTAGGCCCACTACTCAGGGGGCTCCAACTTACTGGCATCACTGTTCTTCAACATTTTCATGAAACCCAGTCAATCAAGGCACTGTATTGTATACTCATGATCAGCAACAGGACATCCAAAGTTTCTCCAGTGCCACCTGGTCATGGGAATTTCAAAAATTTGATGGTATTCATCTAGCCATTTTTCAAGGATGAAGTTGGAGGCACTGTGGGTTTCAATTCATTCAGGAACCACTAAATGGTGAGGAAGTTCATTTCAATGAATTCTCTGGACAACACTCACAGGAAAGGCTTCCCAAAGAGTGGCCAAAAGGTCACATGAAGCCAGGCCCATTGAACTGTACAATGTGAGGTCCATGTGTGTTTTGACTCTCAACTATGGCTGCCATGTTTTTCATAATAAAATCATGTGATATCCTGGCTGAGATTCCCAGTGCTCTGTGGAAAACCAACCTGGGACTAGATTTCAGATTCCAAGAGTGAATCTCATGCGTGGCCTCCTAAAATCCCAATTCAATTCATGGCAATACTACTCTGAGGTCAGTTCCAGAACTCAGTCTATAAGGGGAATCACCCAAGAGTGAAGCCCTGGTGGACCGAGTCATCTCTTCCAACTGCCACAAAAATGACCACAATTATAACCAAAACACTCCCACATGGCCCTCATTTTCTTCCATATAGACATTCATCATAACTTCTGGCAAGAGGTTTCCATAAGTGGCGCAGCTCAAGACAGTGTCCAATATAAGCTTCCTTGTCCCTCATTTGCCTAAAGTAAGTGTGGCCTGGACACTCTTCCTGTCAACCAGGAGTGATCAAATAGGCCTGCCATTAATACTGCTCTGCTTCTACTATTTGAGGCCTACTGACTGTCAGGTATAGATTCTTTATGTGGTTTGTAGTCATGAGAAAACACTAGCACATCTGCAGGGCTTTGAAGAACTCATTTTACCCAAGGGTCCATAATCACACTTGATGGAGGTCAGGAACCTAACAGAGGAAGGTGAGAGACTTCATCCACAATGACTGATCTTTTTGAATTTTGGTTATGGATGCACACATGGGATCTTTCTTTAGATCCATCAGGTGCTGACAATCTAAGCCCCAGCTTCACCGAGAGCCAAGAGGCTGATTCAGACACATCCATTTCCAAAGAAATTAAGCAAAGAGCCACAGGTGATGCCCACTCATTTCCATTTGAATACTGTTTTCTTCAGGCTTCACAAAAAGGTGGCCTGAGCCAAAGACTTTCCTTACATTTAGGGCAACAGAAAAATATGTAAGCAAATGACCCAAAGCAGGGTTTCTCCACTGAGACTTTCCTGGTCACAATGATATCTGAGTTTTCTGACATGCTCCCCTTCCCTTCAGCTCTCCAGTACATGGCCATGTGACAGAGCTTGGAGGTGCCACATAGCTTGGACACAAAACTGTGAGCCTATTCTGGAGAGTGTCCAGAATTCAGGAAGAAAACAGGAACTTAGAAAGATAGTAGGTTTTGCCCATTGATAAGGCTAGCCGCAATCCATTCATAAATTGGCAGTATGAATGCTGGGAAGCTTTCTACTAGACAGAACACATCCATGATGCATTCTTTTTCTAATACCAAGACCACAAACAGAGTGGGATACACAGTAATAGAAACACTCACCTTGTCAGAGGACATACTAGATAAAGTCCTCTCCAAACCAAACAAGTCGCCTTTCCTACATATTCTCAAAATCACACCCACACTCAAAAAGGCAGCACCTTCCCCAAAGTAGGTCTGTGACTATCCGGAGTGTCCTATGATGGGTGGGATATACTATATTTCCACGAAATGCACTGTGCTGTCTCAGTTCTGGTCTCCTTGGCCACCTCTGTGAAGTTGTCAGAAGTCACTGGTGATCCACTACCTGTTTTCTCAGGAAAGGCCCCTCTTCTTAGCTTTCCTGGCATTTGGCCATCCTCACATAACTAGGAACCAAGAAAGACTGACTCTGTCCTTGGTTTACCCAAACAAGTGAGACCACTGGAACTGGGACTGGAACTGGCTGTGGTCTCCTGGCTTCCTGAATCCCAAGTTTAGAGAGTTCCATTACCAAGGAAGTTATGTGAGGTAACTTCCTTCAGGAAGTGAATGAAGTCACTGCCTTGACAAACACTTTGTCCTAACAGTTGCTTCCAAGGGTCCGATGAGATGGAGGGTGCACCTACTTCCTGTGACATTTTCACAAGTTAGAATGATATATCAACCATAGGCACCTGGGAACAGCTCTCCACACAGGCTTGGTTTGGTCCATCTTCTCTACATTAAGAAGAGAGAGGCTGATTCAGACACATCCCTTCACCTGACCAGGTTGTTTACGATGGAAGTTGACTTTTCCTCCCTCAGGTCCTTCATTGCTGCCTACATCTTCTCCATGGATTATTTCTGTATTGACCTTTGAGGTTCTCAGCAGGTGGAAGATCCCCTACACTCCTGATTGTAAGACCAACTCTGTCCCTGCTTTTCTGTAAAGTTAGATTGAGGGAACAGTGAATGGTTAGGGTAATAACAGGTTTGATTTGGGTTAGGAATCATTCTGCATGATGAATAATGGCAATGGGAACCTGTGATATTTACAAGAATATATAGGTGAAATATAAGTATGAATACAGAAGTCTAGGTAAGATTTGAAGCCCAGAAGAGCATTGGGTCCATGATTGGGATACTTAGCTTTGAAATACCTTCTGCACAGATGTCTCAGATAAATCGATAAAAAATGGCATAGGACCTTGTAAATTGGATGATCAAATGTAGAAGAAAACATCCACTTGGTAGGATTGGAAAGATAATCAGTAGGTTTAGGAAGAAGAGTGAGTATAGGATTTGCTCCAAAAGTTCTTTAGCAATAGGGTTTCTGGTAGAGAATGAATGTAAATTCAGCATAATGTGATGAGTCAGTTACAATGATTAACTGGGGAAAATATATAGGGAAGCAGATATCAATAGAGACAGGAAGAAATCAAGCAAAGTATAAATTGAGTGATAGGATTAGACATTTTCAGCATGGTAGATGTTGAATATACAATCTTAGAAAGAAACAAATATTTAAAAACAATAGGATTGACATTTGAGAGCATTAGGCAATCTGGACTTGGATGTTTTTAGTAATCCATGCTCACTTTCCATTTAGGCTTTGGTACAATCATAAGTGTGAACTTTGCATTTTGTGTCCAGAATATTACTGTGATAAAGTGTATATGTAGATCAGGTGACATGAGTATTTCTTCCACCAATTATGTGGTCAATATTTTGAAGATGTATAAATTAGTATTGGGTGTACAAATAGGTCTACACTGTGTCTACAAATATTGATAAAATGAATGAATAGACAATACTGTGAATAAATAATATAACTGGTTCCAACTTTAAATTATGGATTGAATTGATATCTTAAAATATACAGGAAATCTTATATTGATATACATACATTCATTACAACCATTTATAGATCTAATGGTAATATTAGGGTTATGATTTGTCATGAAGAGTGTGTGAGGTTTGCTTCAACATGATTATTGAAATCTAAAATGAAAAGTATTCTCATGAAAAGACCAGTCAAAAAACATGGAGGAATATATGTGTACTGAAGCAGGAAGTGATAGAAAGTGAAACAAATGCCTATAAATTTGCAAACTTGTGAATGAAATATTTATCTTATGATGTGCATAAACTGAAGAAATAGTCATGTAACATTGTTGAATAAAAATGAACGTCATAATACACATCATGTACCATAGTAATCTACTTGCATTGATGTTAAAGTGGGTCAGTTACTGTAGAAAAATTAGGACTTCTATGCACCATTCACTGAATTTAGATTTCAGTACTAGGAAACAATATGTATTTGAGGTGGATGAATATTTCTGAGAATAATTTTGTGAACATTTGATTATAAATCCACATACATGAATATGAATGCATTTAGGGATTGTATAATAAGACACATATATTTTATATTCTGAAAAATCTGGAGAGTGTGTGTGTATACACACACACACACACACACACACGCACACACACAGACATTAAAAGGTAGCAATATATATGCGAATCGAAATTTATCATGAAATATATATCATTCACAGATCCAAAAATATTCATTTTACTGAACATGGATTTATGTATTATCTTGTTCAACTAGGAAGCTCACCCATAGTTTTAATTTTCAGTTCCAACAACGTTCAGGAGGAGTGATCTCTTTTGACAATTTGTATCTGCCAAGTCTGCCACCTCACAAAAGTGTACTTGTGTTACCAGGTAGGATTCTATATGTGCATACAAAAATACATGTGCTGAATAGGATACAGATAAAGGGCGACAGGAATTCACGTATTTGTTATCTTTAAAACACACGGAGAACTACTTCAATTTAATATTGACTTGATTTATAACACCTACCCTTTATCATACAAAAGGTAAGTCCAGCTATACACCATGCCTCCTCTGAACTGCTTGTATTTCTATTCTCTTTTGGTTATTTTGCTCCATCAATTTAGGATTGCCACAGTCTGGCTGGGCACAATTCAGGAGCCACTTGTCAAAAGCTAACTTTATTTTTAGAACCACACACGCCAAAAAATAGCTCCTCCGGAAAAACACTCAGAGCACAACTGCCACCACCGGCTTCCCACAAGCTCTCAACCTCCTCACTCCTCCTGCTCTTGAGGTCGATTGGCTGGGTTGTTTGAGCAGAGCCAAAAAAGTCCACCAAGAAGCAGCTCCATAATTTGAAAGGGTGGGGAGACAGCCCAATGGGCATCACCGCACAGGAGCCAATCAGCTAGATGTTGCTGGGGCCGCTGTGAGCCAACCATCAGCTGGCAGTCTGAAAGTTTGCTTTGGCCCCTTGGACTGTGGCTCTCAACATCTAGCCCTCTCTGTTTAAACAACAAGCATGTGGCTTAGGGACCGTGCCTGCCTTAGGTTGTCCAATAGTACATATGGTCCTTACCCATTATCGAATGAGCTGACCTCAAGGTGTCAGCCTCCTGTCTTAGATTGGTACCATTGTAATTGGATCTTACCCATCACTGACTACAGGTCCAGTATACATCCACACCTGTGGAGAGGTCTTTGTACCAGGGGCAGGTGAGGTTCTTTGCCTCATCTCTGTTGGCACCCAAATTTTAGCTGAACGACCATGACAAGCAGAAGGGAGGAAGATACACCAAGGCAATTGATGGCTCTTTTTGAAAAAATTGTACCACCGATGACATCATCAGAGAAATACCCCAACACTACCACAAGTCGCTGCACCAACAGATAGTTCACAATGCATGCAGGTGAGTTCACAATGCATACAAGTGATACATAGTCCAGGCAAGATCTGCAAGCAGTTCAGTGATGGCTATTGCAGAAGCTGTAGATTGGTTTTATCTTTGTCTTCACATGCACTGGGATGAAGTTAGAAATTCTGGCAACAATGCCTAAAGAAAGAATTATGTAACATTCCAAAAGGCACTAAAAGAAAACAATTTTCTTAACAATTTACATTGTCTCGAAGAGAATTATTAAATATAATGCAAAGAAAAGGTGGATCCAACATGGCGGCGGGCAGAGAGGCTGCACTTTTAATGCAGTCACAGTGATGGGGTCATAAAGTCGCAAGGATAACTCTTGGATTCTACCAACGGAGATTCTCCTAGCAAAATTCCACTGAAGGGAGACCGCCCGGGAGCTACTAGAATTTTTTTGAAGCGTCTGTGTGACCCCGACGAGCGGGACCCTGCCACTAGACGCGGAGTTCGAGATTCACCAGCCACAGTCCGCGCACCGTGGGCACAGCTGCAGATCCATCCACCCGCCCGCAGCCAAAGTGACTGGGTCCTGCTAGACGCTGAGACACAGCTTGGCAGGAAGAAGTCTTTAGCCAAGCCTCCACGCGCCAGGAGCTGAGGCGAACCAGGCCGGGCCAGTCCCACCCCTCCCCTCGGTCAATCCGGCAAGAAGCCTGGGGCCCGCCATAGCAGAGAGTTGACGTCATCGGAGTTCGGCTGGCGAAATTCCTTCCCAGCAGAATCCACTTTAGCAGGTCCGTGACTCCCCATACTGATACAAGCAGCCAGGAAACTTCATTGACTTCTCAGGGGTCATGTCCGTAGGGAAGCAGAGGGGAGCCCAGACCCCAAGGCCCCCATATCACCAGCGGTGACCCCTAAGGTCTTAGCTGCCAGTTTACCACAGCACTGGGGCTTAAAAGGGACACTCGGTGGGGCTGCAAGTGTAACTAGATCTCTGGAGAATCACTTCTGGGAAACAGGACCTGGCTGGCAGGCTGACAGGAGGAAGGGGGTTAAGAGCTGGAGAAGTGAAATGGCTCTGGACTGACAAGTCTGAGAAACCCCCAGAAGACACAGTACAGGGATAGCTCTCGGCAGGTAGAGAGCAGACACTCCGCTTGGAAGGCACAGCTCTGCCTACTGGAAGAGAAGAAGGTGGATCTCTAAGACTTTAATTTTTTTTGTTGTTGTTGTTGTTGCTGTTGTTGATATTTTTTTCTCTCCTTCTTCTCTCCCTGTTCCTTCCCCCCTTTTCCTTCTCTCTTTCTATCCCATTTCAAGTTTTATTGTTCTTTTCATTCCGCTCTAATCTATCTCTCCCTCTATCATTTTTTCTTTTTAAGAGCACCTTCATTCTCCTACCGCCCAACTCTCATCCCAAGCATTACATCTTCCATTGTGTGTAATTGTCTAAATGCAAATAGGTGAATGTCTCGAGGCTGTCTATAAGACTCCTAAATACCTAGCTACTACCAACACCCTGATCCAATTGCCTGGAAGTATCCACCTTCAGTGGAGCAATGTTCTAAAGTAGCCAAGTCATACTAACCATTGTACCACCAGAGCACCCAACCTAAACATATAGTCCTAAGAACAAACAGCAAATCATTATATGCATACAGAACCTAGAAGCCTTATATGAATTGAATGAATCAGCTTTAAAGTACAACAAAGCCCAAAATTTCTAGGCATAATCTCCCACCACAAAAGAGAGACAACAGAGATATACAAAGCCAAAACAAATGTATAGGAGAAAGCAGTTACAAAGCAGTCAAACAGATCTGGAAAGCAACGTGAACAATATGAAAAAACAAGGGAAAAAAGGGTTACGAACAATGCAGTACAATCTAAATATACAGGAGGACCTAGAAGAATCAGAAATATGGACAGGGAAAGAAATCAAGGCATTCCTAATTCAGATGGAACGGAATATTAGAGAAGACATGAGACAGCAAATCCAAGCATTGAAAGTATATTTTGAAGAGGAACTAACCACACAAATTAAATCCACAAAGAATGAGCTTTATCCGGAGATAGAGGTGTTAAAAATAATCAAGTTGTAATCATAGAAATGCAAGAAACCGTAAATCAGATTAAAAGTGCTAATGAGAATATTACAAACAGACTAGATCAAATAGAAGTCAGAACATCAGATAATGAAGACAAAGTATATCAACTTGAAAAGAATATAGTCAACACAGAAAAGATGCTGAAATCAAACATATAACACAAAACACAAGTGTGCACACATAATATAATACATACAACACATGACATAATATTAAAGGCCTTATGACTTTTTACAGGTGAAATCTCCATTGCAATGTCTAAAAACTCTATTGTCCAAAAATAGAACTGATCAGCAAAACATTAACCTAGGTCTGTATGAGCTAAAAAAAAAAAAAAATAAAACTTCATGATATGAGAAAGGGCAATAATAAAATAGATGTTGAAAAAAACATTCTGGTTCTGTCACAGATGTAAGAACAGCCAAACTGGAGTTCTGGATATCAGCTCTTATTGATTTGAGCCAAATCATCTTATTTTTGGTCTGTAGAAATCTCTTTAGTTAATCTCTCTGGAATCCAAATTGGCTACTCTTCTCCCTGTAGAAACACAAAAACAGACCCCGGACTCCAGACAATTACTGGGTCAGGACCTTTCCATTGTTCTGTTAGAATATCCTTCCAAAGTACCTTGGGCTTATGTACATTATTTGGACATATATGCCTTTCTGCAGCATTAAGCCCTGATGAACCCAAATTTAAAAAGTTTAGAGTAAAAGGGTTATTTTAAGTTTATCTTTGGGGAATATATACCCCTTCCCAATTCCTTCTTTTTGCTTTAATATGTATGTTTTAATAGTTTGATGTGATCTTTCAACTATGCCTTGTCCCTGTGGATTGTATGGGATTCCTGTTATATGAGTAATGCCAAATGATGAGCAAAATTGTTTAAAAGAGGTAGAAATATAACCAGGGGCATTATCTGTTTTTAACTCTTTTGGAACGCCCACAGTGGCAAAATTTTGTAAGCAATGAGCTATAACATCTTTAGTTTTTTTCTCCAGCAAGAAGGGAGACCATCAAAAATCCAGAAGAAGTATCAACTGTAACATGCAAATATTTTAATTTTCCAAATTCTAGCAAGTTTGTGACGTTCATCTGCCAAATATGGTTAGGTATCAATCCTCTAGGATTGACTCCAAGATTAACTTGTGGTAAAAAGGTCACACAATTTTGACATTGTTTTATTATTTGTCTAGCTTGTTCCTTTGTTATTTTGAAATGCTTTTGTAAAGTATTAGCATTGACATGGAACTTTTTATAGATATTTATAGCTTCTTCTAGTGTAGAGAAAATATGTATGTATGTCATGTGTTGTTTTATCTACTAAATAATTGCCCAAACTAAGGGCTCCAGGCATTCCTGTATGTGTCCTGAAATGTCCTATAAAGAACGGATCTTTCCTGTCCCAGATTAGACTTTGTATAGTGGAAAGCAAAGAGAAAAGAGTAGAGGAAGGGGAAATCCTTCCACCATCTTCAAGTGATACTATAGCAATAACTATATACTGATTATCGGAAAATAAATTAATTACAGATGCTTTAAGCATCACAAAAGCTTGTAATACTGCATTAAGCTCTACATTTTGAGCTAATTGTTTGGGTACTAAAAATGTAAAAGTTTGATCAGGTGTAACTATTACTGCTGTACCATTATTTGACCCATCAGTGAATATATTTGTAGCATTTATAATAGGTGTTTTTCTTGTCATTTTTGGAAAAATTACATGATGTGATGACCAAAAAGACAATAAAGGATTAGATGGTAAGTGGTTATCAAATGAAACATTAGATTTGCACATGATTATTGCCCAAGTATTTAACTAATTATCTAACTCATCAATTTGATTCATAGTATATGGAGTAATAATTTTATTGGAAGACATTCCAATCAGTCCCTTTGCTGCTTTTATTCCTTTGAGTATTAATTGTCCTAAAGCCTCAGTATACCTAGTAAGAATAGTGTTAGGAGAACAAGAAAAATGTATTCATAATAATGGACCTTCTTGCCAAAAATACTTCTGTAGGAATATTTTTTTGGTGGTAGTACAATAAATAATAAAGGCATTCTTAAATCAATTCTATCCAAATGAATATTTTCCATACATTTTTCAATGATTTTTAATGCCTTTCTTGCTTCAGGTGTTAACATTCGGGGTGCATTTGGATCTGATAGACCTTTTAGGATATCAAATAAAGGTTCAAACTCTCCTGTTGGTATACCTAGATAAGGCCTTATCCAATTTATGTCTCCTAATAACTTTTGAAAGTCATTAAGTGATTTGAGTTGATCTATTCGTATTTGAATTTTTGGTGGATGGACCATGATTGAGAATAAAAGAACTTCTAAATAATTAATTGAAAAATTTAATTGTACTTTATCTATTGCTATCTCTAGTTTATAATTTTTTAATAAGTTTGTAAGTGTGGCATAACATTCTA
Organism: Callospermophilus lateralis; assembly: GCF_048772815.1. Lineage (NCBI taxonomy): Eukaryota > Metazoa > Chordata > Mammalia > Rodentia > Sciuridae > Callospermophilus > Callospermophilus lateralis. Next base: position 7,496,574 of record NW_027514551.1, read on the forward strand.
GCAATGCGTTTTTAGCTTTCTGTGCTAATAATACACCATCCATATAGTGAAATATTTGTAGTTCAGGATTTTGATTTCTAAGTGGCTGGATTAATTTGTTAACATAAATTTGACACATAGTTGGACTGTTAGCCATCCCTTGAGGGAGTACTTTCCATTTGGATCTCTGATCAGGACCTTCATGATTCAGTGCAGGGATAGTAAATGCAAACCATGGACTATCCTCAGGATGAATTGCAATTGAATAAAAACAATCTTTAATATCTATAATTAAAACATACCAGGTTTTTGGCAAAGCAGAACATTGAGGAATTCCCAAATGAGCAGGTCGCATAATAACCGTCTCATTATTAATGGCTCTTAAATCTTGCAATAATCTCCATTTACCAGATTTCTTTTTGATGACAAAAATGGGAGTATTATGGGGAGATACAGACGGTTGTATATGTCCTTCCGCTAATTGTTGTTTGACCAGGTCATGGGTTGCTTGTACCTTTTCTTTAGTCAGGGGCCACTGAGGAACCCATACTGGTATTTCTGATTTCCAAGTAGTTTTTATTGTCTTAGTGGCCCTTTCTTAAAATCCAACCCATGTCTGTCTGTTCTTTGATCTATTTGTATTGGGACTGCTATACCTTGTTCTTGTTTTTCTAATCTTTTTCCTTTCCTAAAACCTTGTCTAACCATAATTGTGGGTACATTTTGATTGATGTTATTTGTTAATGTCAAACCTAATCGATCTAGGACATCTCATCCCCATAAATTTATGGGAAGATGATCCATACATATGGCTGTTTAGTTCCTTCACATCCTTCAGGATCCTTCCAATCTAATACCATTGCTCTTCTATGGGGATTAGTCACCAATCCTAGGCCTTGAAGCATTTGAGTGTATTGTTGTAATGGCCAATGTTTTGACGAGAGATGATGCTAAGTTCTTGATGAGAGATGATGCTAAGTTCTGCATCTGTATCCAATAGCCCATTAAATTCATGTCCTTGAATATTTAGTTTTAGCATGGGGCGAGAATCTAAATTTAAAGAAGCATAGCCCAATCTACACGTGTGGAGCCTAATCCCTTGGAACCTCTTTCTACAGCATGACTGAAAAATTTATCATGTAGGCTTGGTATTATTAGTAACTGTGCTATTCTGTCTCTTGGTGAAATTACAGATATACCCTTTGGAGAACTGGCTATAATTTTTAATTCACCTTCTATGGTCTACAAGCACGGACACAGAGAGATACACAGACATAGAAACAGTTGCCTTGCCAAAGGACTTACTAGACACAGTTCACCCCAAACCAAACATTCTGCTTTTCCTACCTATTGTCAGAACATGATACAAAACCACAAACTCACGCCCATACCCACAAGTCACCTCCTTCCCCAAAGTAGGTCTGTGACTATCCAGAGTTTCCTCTGACTGGTGCGCCATAATATTTTCCCACGAAATGGCCGGTACTGTCTCAGATCTGGTCTCCTTGGCCAACTCTGTGAAGTTTTCAGGAGCCAGCTATTTCCTGCTTTCTCAGGAAAGGCTCCACTTCAGAGCTCTCCTGGCATTTGGCCATCCTCACATCAGTATGTACCAAGAAAGACTGACACTGTCCTTAGTAAATCCAAACAATGAGCCCACTGGGACTGAGACTGGGACTGGCTCTGTGTCCCGGGCTTCCAGTTCAGAGAGTTCCATCACCAATTAAGTGAGGTAGGTCACTGCTGGCTTGTGGGAAGCCGGTGATGGCAGTTGGGTTCTGAAGGTTTTCCTCAGGAGCTGTTTTGTTTGGCATGTGTGGTTCTTAAAATAAAGTTCGTTTCTTTTGTCAAGTGGCTCCTGAATTTTGCCCAGCCAGACTGTGGCATTTGGAGGGCCGCAAGGGGAATGAGTGAGGGTAAGTGATAAGGTAAACTGCTCACCTCTGAAGGCAGGGCGAGAGGATGGGAAGCCATTTTAAAATTCCTCTTTTGTTTTGCTTCACTTTTGTTTTAAGTTGCCTGTCCCTGGAGATGGGTAAGATGGAAGAAAAACCACTCACATCTGAGGAACTGATTGAGAGAAAAAAGAGATGGACATTTCAGGAGGATAGAAAAGCTATTATAATGATTTTCTGTTGTTCCACTTTTGTTTCATTCTGGTTCAGTTTTGTTTGGCGATATCTTCTTGGGTTGTATTATAGTTATAGTAGAAATATTCAAGTAAAAGAGAAGGTCTCTCAAGCTAGTCAGACAGAGATAAAAATTCAATTAAAAGAGAAGGTCTCTCTAGCTAGTTAGACAGAGGAAAAAAACAGGTGATTGATCCTGATAATGTGTCTGAATCAGCCTCTTGGACCTGTGTGAGGCTGTGGCTTAGATTCTCATCACCTGATGGATCATTCCGTGTGTGAATCCATACCCAAAATGGCCAAATGAGCAGTCCCTGTGGATGAAGTCTCTTGCCTTCCTCTGTAAGGCTACTGACCTCCATCAAGTGAGAATACGCATCCTTTGTGTCAAATGAGTTCTTCAAAGCCCTGGAGAGTCTAGCACATAGGTTCTTTGGTTTTCTCATGACTCCAATTCACATAAAAATATCTATACCTGACAGTCAGTAAGCCTCAAATTGGAGAAGCAGAGGTGTATTAAGGGCAGCCCTATTTGATCACACCTGGTTCACAGGAAGGGTGTCCAGGCCACCATGACTTTAGGCAATGAGGGGCAAGAGAGCTTATTTTGGACACTGTCTTGGACTTCGCCACTCATGTAAACCTCCAGACAGAACTTAGTATGAGAGTGTATATATGGAAGAAGATGAGGACCATGTGGGAGTGTTTTGGTTTTAATTGTGGTCATTTGTGTGGTAGTTGGAAGATATGACTGGGTACACCTGGGCTGAACTCTGGTGTGATTCCCCTTAAAGACTGAGTTCTGGAACTGACTTAGAGAAGTGTTATCATGAAATATGTTGGGATTTCAGTTGGTCACGCATGAGAGTCGCCCTTGGAAACCGAGATCTAGGCCCAGGTTTGCTTTCCACAGAGCACTGGGAATCTCAGCCAGGATATCACATGGTTTTATTCTGAAAGACATGGCAGCCATATTTGAGAGTCAAAACACAAATGGACCTCACATTGTAGACAACAATAGCCCTGGCTTCCTGTGAAATTTTGGCCACTCTTTGGAAGCCTTGCCTGTGAGATTTCTCCAGAGCTTTCATTGAAATGAGCTTCCTCACCATTTAATTGTTCCTGAATGAAGTTAAACACACAGTGCCTCCAACATCATTCTTGAAAAATGGCTAGATAAATACCATGAAATTTTTGAAATTCCCATGACCATGAAAATGGTGTAGAAGAGAGATGCCAGTAAGCTGGAGCCTGATGTGAAGTGGGCCTAGAAAAGTCGTGTGCAGGTGTGTGATAAAATATCTGTGGTGGGGCCATGTGGATCTGCCATTGGCTTCCAAATGGCTTGTGACTGACATGGTGCACCCAGCAGACCCTTCTATGTAAAGGCATCTTGTTATATGGAGAGTTTTCAGGGCAATGTTCAGAATCAGATTGGTATGGTCAAGGATGGGATTGAAGCCTGGTTGGTGCATTATCCTGCAGACCCTGACACACCACACGTGACAGAACTCCCTTTAGCACTGTGTCCCAGTTGAACTCCTTGTATTTTGTGAAGCAAATACCAAACTCACATTGCAGCAGCAAGAAACACATCGACAAGTGGAGGATTGCCGGATGGCTTTACAGTCCACACAGAAAGATTTTCCCCCCAGTGGCCACAGTTTACCTACAAAGAGAGAATTCAGCACTGCTGCCTCATGTTCATTAGAAAATAAGAAACCATGTCCTCCAGGTCACTTAGATACATACCTAGCTTTGATGGTCTCTCTACAAAAAAAGCTAAAACTCCTGACAACAACAAATATTTCAAGTGCCCAAACTCAGAGGCAGTTTCACCAGAAGTCTTTAGTCCAGCAGAGCTCCATTTTTGTGGAGTATTTACCTGTCCCTTACTTTTGGAAACTCCTCTGCCACCTTCAAGGTTGTGAACTCTTGAGCATATTACATTCCAGATATGTATTCACAGATTTTCTAACTCTTCCACTCTAATTGTGTTTTACTTGGGGTGAAGGTAAAGTCAAGGCATTGTTCTGGATTAGAGTGTGAAGATTTTTGTGAAGCACATATTTACATACACATTGGATTCATTTTCCTATTTTCCATTCAAAATGCTGAATGCCTGACACTAACCCATACCCTACTAGACTCTGACTACTAATTCTAATTTGATGGATAAAAATAACCCAAACCGAATAGAAATACAAGCAGTTTAGACGAGGCATAGTGTATTGCTGGACTTGCCTTTTGCATTATACAGGGTAGGACTTATAAATCTAGTCAATATTTTGTTGAAATAGTTCTCCATGTGTTTTTAAAGTTAACAAATAGATGAATTCCTTTCTGTATTTCTCTGTAGCCAATTCAGCACATGTAATTTCATATGCAAATATTGAATCGTACCTGTTATCACATATACATTCTTGTGAGGTGGCTGACTTTGCAGATACAAATTGGGAGAAGAGATCACTCCACCTAAACACAGTTGGAACTGAAAATTCAACCTATGGGTGAGCTTCATAGATGAACAACATGATAAATAAAATCATGTTCAGTATAATGAATATTTTTGGATCAGTGGATGATATACATTTCATGATGAATTTCGATTTCCATATATATTGCTACTTTTTAATGTCTGTGTGTGTGTGTGTGTGTGTGTGTGTGTGTGTGTGTGTGTGTATACACTCTCCAAGTTTTTCATAATATTAAATATATGGGTCTTAATGTACACTCCCTAAATTCATTCGTATTCATGTATGTGGATTTATAATCAAATATTCAAGAGATTATTCTCAGAAATATTCATCCACCTAAAATACATATTTGTTTCCTAGAACTAAAAACTAACTTCTGTGAATGGTGCATATGAATCCTAATATTTCTACAGTAACTGACCCAGTTTAACACCAATGCAAGTAGATATTTATGGAACGTGATGTGTATTTTGATGTTCATTTTTAGTCAACACTTGTACATTACTATTTCTTCAGTTTATGCACATCATAAGATATATATTTCATACACAAGTTAGCAAATTTATAGGCATTTGTTTCACTTTCAATAACTTCATTCTTCAGAACACATGTATTCCTCCATGTTTTTTGACAAGACTTTTCATGAGACTTCTTTCTAAACACATTATATTCGATTTCCATAATCACTTTTGAAGCAAAACTCACACACTCTTCATGATGAAATATCACCCTAATATTACCATTAGAAGTATAACTGGTTGGAATGAATGATTTAATATCACTATAAGATTTTCTGTATATTTTCAGATATCAACTCAGTCCATTATTTAAAGCGGACCAATTATATTATTTATTCACAGTATGGTCTATTCTTGCATTATCTCTATATTCTTAGACAGATACTACACCACATTCTACCCCCAATACTCATTTATACGTCTTCAAAATATTGTTCCCAGAAATGGTGGAAGAAATACTCATGTCACCTGATCTACATATACATTTTATCACAGTAATATTCTGGAAAATAAAGCAAAGGTCACACTTATGATTGTACCAAAGCCTAAATTTAAAGTGAGCATGGATTTCTAAAAACATCCATGTCCAGGTTGCCTAATTCTCTCAAATGTCAATCCAATTGTTGACTACATACTTGTTTCTTTCTAAGATTATATATTCAAACTCAACCCTGTTGAAAATGTCTAATCCTATCACTCTCTTTAAACTTTGCCTGATATCCTAATGTCTCTATTGATATAGGCTTTCCTTCATAATTTCCCAGTTCATCATTTTGACTGTTCATTTGTGCTGACATTTACATTCACTCTCTACCTGAAACCCAATTTCTAAATAACTTTTGGTCCAAATCCTATACTCACTTTTCTTTCTGAATATACCGACTATCTCCCAAATCCTACTGACTATACTTTTTTGAATGGATGTTCTCTTCGACATTCAATCATTCAGGGTACAAGGTCCGATGCCATTGTGCATTGATTTATCTGAGACATCTGTGCAGGACATAATTCAAAGCTAAATCTCCCAATCAAGGGCCCAATCCCTTTCTGGGCTTCAAATATTACTTAGATTTCTGTTTTCATACATATATTTCACCTCTATATTTTTATAAATATTGCAGATTTCCAGTACCATTATTCATCCAGCAAAATGATTCCTAACCCAAATCGAACAAGTAATTAACCCAAACCATATACTATTCCCTCATTCTAACTTTATAAAAGAGCAGGGAAAGTCTTGGTCTTACAATATAGGAATGTAGGGGATATATCATCTGCTGAAAACCTCAAAGGTCCATGCAGAAATAATCCCTGGAGAAGATGTAGGCAGCTATTAAGGACCTGAGAGAGCAAAAGTCATCTTCCATGGAAAACAACCCTGTCTGGAGAGGGGTTGTTTCTGACTCAGTGTCTCTGTTCCTAATGTACAGAAGATGGACCAATCCAGGCCTGTGTGCAGAGCTGTTCACGGGTGCCTATGGGTGATATACTATTCTAACTGGTGAGAGTGTCACGGGAAATAGGGACAGCATCTATCTCATGGGACCCTTGAAAGCAACTGTTAGCAAAAAGTGGTTGCAAAGGCAGTGACCTCATTCAGTTCCTGAAGGAAGTGACCTCATCTCTATTCCTTGGTGATGGAACTCTCTGAACTTGTGAACCAGGAATCAGGCACCCAGAGCCAGTCCTAGTCCCAGTCCCAGTGGGCTCACTTGTTTGGATATTCCAAGGACAGAGTCAGTCTTTCTTGGTATCTATTGATGTGAAGATGGCCAAATGCCAGGAAAGCTTTGAAGACTGGCCTTTCCAGAGAAAGCAAGTAGTGGCTTACCATGGGCTCCTGACAATTTCACAGAGTTGGCCAAAGAGACCAGATCTGAGACAGGACAGGCCATTTTGGAGGTACGTAGTAAGGCTCACCAGTGAGAGTACACTCCGAATAGTCACAGACCTACTTGGGGGAAGGCTATGCCTTTGTGGTTTTTGTTGTGTGTTTGTGGTTTTATCTCATGTTCTGAGAAAAGGTAAGAAAGGTGGTTTGTTTGGTTTGGAGTGAACCGTTTCTAGTAAGTGATTGGACAAGGCAAGTGTTTCCATGTCTGTGTATCCCAATGTGTCTGTTGTTGCAGACATTAGAAAAGAGAATGCATCAATGTATGGGTCCTGTCTAGTAGAAAGCTTCCCAGCATCAATCCTGCCCAATTTATGAATGGGCTGTGGCTTGCATTATCGAAGGGCAACACCTACAAACTTCCTTAGTTCCTGTTTTCTTCCTGAATTCTGGCTACACTCAAGAATAGGCTCATGGTTTTGTGTTCAAGATATTTACCACCTCCAAGCTCTGTGATATGGCCATGTACTGGATAGCTGAAGGGAATGGCGAGCATCTCAGAAAACTCAGATATCAGTGTGACCAGTAAAGTCTCAGTGGAGAAACCCTGCTATGGGCCTTTTGCTTACCTATTGTTCTTTTGCCCTGAATGTCAGGAAGGGCTTTGCCTCACGCCACACATTTGTGAAGCCTGAAGAAACCAGTTTTCAAATGGAAATGAGTGGGCATCACCTGTGGCTCTTTGCTTAACTGCTTTGGAAAGGGATGTGTCTTAATCAGTCTCTTGGCCCTGTGTGAGGCTGTGGCTTAGATTACCAACACCTGGTGGATGTAAAGAAAGATCCCATGTGTGCATACAAAATCAAAATGGCAAAAATTGCAGTCATTGTAGATGAAGTCTCTCGCCTTTCTCTGTAAGGTTCCTGACCTCCATCAAGTGGGAATAGGGATCCTTTGGGTCAAATGAATTCTTCAAAACCATGCAGAGGCTAGTCCATAGGTGCTTCGGTTTTTTCTTGACTCCATTTCACATAAAGAATCTAAATGCCAAAGTCAGAATGCCTCCAATTGGAGAAGTGGAAAAGTATTAATGGCAGACCTGTTTGATCACTCCTGGTTCACAAGAAGGGTGTCCAGGCCACCGTGACTTTAGTCACACACACACACACACACACACACACACACACACACACACACACATATATATATATATATATATATACTCTCCAGATTTTTCAAAATATGAAATATGTGTCTTATTTTACACTCACCAAATTCATTCATATTCATATACGTAAATTTATAATCAACTTTCCAAAGATTATTCTTAGAAATATTCATTCACCTGAAAAACATATTTCTTTCCTATACTGAAAAGTAACTTCAGTGAATGATGCACACAAATCCTAATATTTCTACAGTACCTGACCCAGTTTAACATCAATGCAAGTAGATTCCAATCGGACATGATGTGTATTTTGACGTTCATTTTTATTCAACACTGGTAGATTACTATTTCTTCAATTAATGCACATCATAGGATATATATTTCATCCACAAGTTAGAAAATTTATAGGCATTTGTTTTACTATCAATCACTTCCTGCTTCAGAGCACATGCATTCCTCCATGTTTCTTGACTGGTCTTTTCATGAGAAAAGGGATGGACAAGGCAAGGTAAGGCAACTAAGATAGCACCGAAGACACGGAAACAGTCCTATTTGGTTACAACCGGATTTTGAGGGCATTTCTTCTGTTGTAATCATTTAATCCCCTGCACCCCAAGTTTAAATTGTTTCAGAATTTTGTACCCAACATGTAAGGGAGGGGCTCAGAAGTTCACAGTCTGCAGAAGTTCATAAAAAGCAGTTTTTGTTTCTGTTGTTTTTTCTCTGATCTGGGCAAGTTAACATTTTAAGGACACCGGGAATGGGGCAGAGCTATTTTCTTCTCTTTTTTTTTTCTCTCTGCCAGCTGTTACCATGAAGCCCAGTTGGTAACTTCTTTATCTTAGAAATGTAGCCATCTCTGTGAAGCCCCAGCTCAAGCTCAGAGGCCTTGTTTACATATTGCCAGTATTGTGACTGACTCTTTCCAAACACATTATTTTTGATTTCCATAATTACTTTTGTAGCAAAACTAACATATCTTCATGATAAACCGTAACCCTAATATTAATATTAGATGTATCATTGGTTGGAATGAATGATTGTATATCAATATAAGATTTCTTATATATTTTCAGATATCTATTCAATCTGTTATTTAATGTGGAACCAGTTATATTATTTATTCACTTATGGTCTATTCATGCATTATCTCTATATTCAATGACACAGTGTACACCTTTTTGTACCCCCAATACCCATTTATATGTCTTCAAAATATTGCTCCCAGAAATAGTGGAAGAAACACTCATGTCACCACATCTACATATACATTTTATCACAGTAGTATTCTGGAGACAAATGTAAAGGTCACAATTGTGATTGTACCAAAGCCTAAATGGAAAGTGAGCATGGATTACAAAAAACATCCATGTCAAAGTTGCCTAATGCTCTCAAATGTCAATTCTATTGGTGACTACATTTTGTTTCTTCTTAAGATTATATATTCTAACTCAATTCTGTTGAAAATGTCTAATTGTATCACTCACTTTATACTTTGCCTGATTTTGTAATGTCTTTATTGATATCTGCTTTCCTACATATTTTCCCCACTTCATTATTGTGACTGTTCACATGTGCTGACATTTACATTCACTCTCTAACCGAACCCCTATTGCTAAAGATATAGTTTTCCAAATCCTATACTCACTCTTCTTCCTAAACCTACCGACTGTCTTCTTAATCTTACCGACTATCCCTTTATGACTGGATTTTCTCTTCTACATTCAAACATCCAAGTAATGTTCCTGCAAGCATTGGAGGAAGAGATCACCAAGAGAGTGTCTCATGCAACAACAAGGGGTTAATTGGGGGTTCAGCAAGCTGGGGCTCAGAGCTCACATGAATAGAGCAGAGAGCCCTGAGAACAGCTTAAGCAGAGCTTATATACTTTCCTTGGAGAGGGCAGGGACGGAAATTTATTGATGGGTCAGAGCGAGTGGGCGGTTAGTGTGAAAGTGGGTGAGGGAATACATTCTGCAATTTGGCAGTTGGGGACAGCACAATCTGGGAACAAGATTACAAACAGTTCTCAAGATTTCAACAGTGTTTTGTTAAGCATACAGAAAAACAGGAAGTTACAAGTACCTTTTTTATTAACCTTTCATTCCGCACATCTTCTTCTTGCTACTTTTAATCATAAAAGTGATTATTGGGGCGTGTCACATTCTATGTCTGCTAGTGGGGTATTACCATAAGTTTAACTTGTCCAATTTGAGCTTGGAGTAAAGAAATTACATGGTTGAGCAAACAGGGTTTTATAGTTAGAAATAATATGAGGATTATTATTGGACAGGCCAGGGTTGATAAAAGCGTAGATAACCAGGGGGACTGTGTGAACCAAGACTCAAACCACCCTTTTTGGGCCTCTCTCTCTCATTGACGCTTTTCAAGGCATCCTTTTATTTTACTCATAGGTTTTTTTTACAACCTCAGTATGGTCGGCATCAGAACAACATTCTTATATTAATGCAGCACAAAGGCCCCCTTCTCTCATGAAGAGGAGGTCCAACCCTCAACTGGTGTGTAAAACAAATTCAGATACAGATGTTAAAGATTCCTGCAAAGCTGTGATGGAGGTTTCTATTATCTTTAAGTTTTGGTCTCTTGTTGCTTCTATTTGGGTCATTTGTTGTGTACCATGGAGCAGGGCAGTGGTTCCTGTGATTACCCCTGCCGCAACTCCAATTCCTAATATGATGGCTAAAGTGAGGGATATATGTTCCCAGTGGAACCGGGTTGTATGCCCCCCTGTTTGAACTTCAAATGAACCTGGGTCATTATAGAGCAATCTGGGACACATCTTCACCATTACACAATTAATCAAATCTGTTGACCATTTCATGAAAACATAAACAATGTTTAAGTATATAGAATTATACTGTTGTAGGGACGGACAAGGCACAGCACTTAAGATAGCACCAAAGACAGGGAAACAGTCCTATTTGGTTGCAACCGGATTCAGAGGGCATTGCTTCTGTTGTAATCAATTAACTCCCTGAACCCCAAGTTTAGGTAGTTTCAGAATTTTGTACCCAACATGAAAGAGAAGAGACTCAGAAGTTCACAGTCTGCAGAAATTCAAAAAAAGAAGCTTTTTTTTTTCTGTTTTCTCCTCTATTGTGGTCAAGTTAACTTTTCAAGGACACCTGGGAGGCAGAGAGCTTTTTTTTTTTTCCTTTTCTTTTATCCCCCTGCCAACTGTTACCATGGAGCCCAGTTTGTAACTTTTTATCTTAGAAATGTAGCCATCTCTGTGAAGCCCCAGCTCAAGGCCAGAGGCCTTTTTCACACATTCTGTGAAAAACTATTAAGGGGGTGTCTACCTTAGGAGTGCTGATTTTTCCAGCCAGTAGCCAAGTAGAACAGGGCAACAGAAAAAGAGGAAGTTAATCTACACTGAACTCATTTATAGAGACTCTTTTGCTGAAAGTCCTAAAGTCAGCCATGGTGAAGACTTCTGGAGAAGTTCAGTGAAGATTTTTCTGTGGGCCTGGTACAGAGGGGGAAGACGGGGAAGGCGGGGGGTGAGAGCAGCTCCATGGATCTGAGAATAAGGAAAGAGAAATGTAAAAGAATAATGGGAAAGGGTTTTGGGATTTTCCTAGCAACATAAATTGAGCAGTAGAACCGGTAGAGCAGAAAGGAAGACAGGAGTGAGTATCCCAAAAAGCCTGTGAGGGACTTTAAATTCTTAGTAACCTGTTTTCAGTGATGACAAAGGAACTTTAAAGGCCATTTTCATTACATCTTCGATAGGGGTCTGAGGGTTCTCCTAAGCTGGTTTGAGCTTTGGGTTAGGTGGTAAGAGGATCTGGTGGGACCCGGTGTGGGCACTGACAGGAAAATAGAGAAGTGAGTGGGTGGATGGGTACCTCAGTACCTGCTACCTCAGCAAGGGGGCAATGCTCTGAGAACCGGCAGAGATTTCGGTTTTTGATCTAGTAATTGGAGAAGAGAAATCAGGTTTGCTGAGGTGGGACTGACAGCAGAGAGTATGGAGCAGAAGGCTGAGTTTGAGGAACTATTGGAGAAGCATAGTTCAGGATGTGAGCGAAAGAGGAAAAAGGCCTTCACATAGGGGAATTTCCTTTCACCCTTTTGAGCACTTGCAGAAGTTAAAAAGGTCACACAGAATTTGAGGATCTAGAGACTCCTCTGGGGGCCATCAGTTTGGGTTGTCTAAGTGGTAATATGGCCAATGCTGTGTACTGAATTTGATGAGGATTTTGGGTTCCACCAGGTAGCCCCTGTATGCTCAAATCCCCATGACTTACAGAAGAAGTGGGCTTTTCCCCGACACAGCCATGGCGGTTTGTGGCTTTGATAGTCTGCTGGGCAAACATACTAATATAGGCTAGCCAATCTGCATCTGGCTTGCCTTTCCCTACAACCATAATGTTTGTTTCCATTATCTATGGTACGGAAAGGATTTAATGGAATTTTAATGGGATCCTCTTCATCAGGGATATTCTAATAGGAAAGACTAATAGCTAGCTGACAAATGTCTGGGTGGAGAGATGGCCACCAGGTCCCTAAGTGGGCTGTATGCAAGATAGACCATACTTCTTGTCTAGTAGGATTTGTGATCAGCCATCGCTGCTGAAGGGGCTGATGAGCGTTAGGACTACGGGTGGCCAAGGAGAGAGTCTATAGCCTTACCCACGTGGCGAATATGCAATTTGAAAGGGTTAACAGTCTTTTCCAGTTTCCAGCCAGAGTCTGGACATGGCACAGGCTTGAGATGAGAGACATGGATGCAGGAAGTGATTCCCTCTACTTTTACTGCTGTAGGTGCTCTAAGTAGCACCTGGAATGTTCCTTTCCAGTGGGGTTCCAGGGATGACACCTGATGTCATCTTATTCAGAGGAAGTCTCTTTCTTGATATCAACGTGGATTCCCCTCGTCCCCAGGTTGGAAGCCAGTAGCCACCTGTTTCCACAGGTATAGCTGAGTTCTTAAAAGAGATTTAAGTCTGTCAAGCAAGGGTGTGTGGAAGGGATCCTTAGGTCTTAGAGTCGGGGTTAGGTCTCTTAGTGGAGGAGGGGCCCCATAGAGAATTTCATAGGGTGTGAGGTTACACAAAGAAACAAAGGGAGTACTTCTTGCATGAAACAGTGCATAAGGCAGGAGCATAGTCTAATCTTTTATGCCGGTCTCTAAGCTTAATTTCGTTAAGGTCTCTTTAATGGTTCTATTCATTTTTTTTTATGTGTCCTGAGCTCTGGGGTCTATAAGCGCAATGTAAATTCCAATTAATCCCTAGGGTCCTGGCTAACCCCTGATTTTCCTGGCCCATGAAGGCTGTTCAATTATCAGACCATGTTACATTAGGCAGGACATGTCTTTGATAAATATCTTTCAGGATCTTCTTGACCACAATTTGTGCCGGTTTTCTTTTCTTTCTTTTTTTTTGGTGGGAAAGGCTTCAATCCATCCTGAAAATGTATCTACAAAGAATAGGAGATATTTAAGTCCATACCTTGCTGTCTTAATTGCAGTAACGTCCACTTCCCAGAATTGTCCTGGTCTGGTTTCTCATAGGTGCTTTCCTGCAGGAAGCTTGGAAGGGTAAGCATTAACCAATTGACAGAACTGACAGGCTTTTGTTACCCATTCAATTATTTCCTTTCACTGTGAGTGAGTTAGTCTAAAACTCTGTTCTTGATCCTACAGTAATGCCTGCAGTTTTTTTGAACCAAGTTGATTGAGTTGATGTACATTTTTAACGTAGTGTAGGGCTTTCTGAAATTGCAGCCTGGGCTCAGTGAAGTTGAGGAGTTCAGTGTTAGTGTTCTTAGATGTTATCAAAAGCTTGCTGGTGCTCAAGGGTCCATTGGAATTGGGCATTCTCATTTAACAGCTGGTATAAAGGAGGAGCCAAGAACACAAACCCAGGTCCATAACCTGCTAAAGCCAGCAGTCCCAAGAAACTCTCTATGTTGTCTCCTGTTAAATGGGGGTGGTATCTGCACAACGGTTTGTTTCCTGGGCTCAGTGAGCCATCATTTACCGCGCCTAAGGGAATACCCCAGGAAGATTACTTCTTGCAGGCAAATTTGGGCCTTTATGTCCGAAGCTCTCTACCCGAGTTGAGCAAGCTCAGATAATAGTGCTTGGGTCTCAGACTCACAGTTTTCTTTGGTGTTGGCTGCCAGTAGCTGGACATCCACATATTGAAGCAGAATGACTTCAGGTTGCGTAGTTCTGAAGTTGTTGAGATGTCTGTGAAGGGCTTCATCAAAGAGAGTGGGGGAGTTTTTGAACCCCTGTGGGAGTCTAGTCCAAGTTAGTTGACAAGACGTTCCGGTTTCTGGGTCTATCTACTCGAAAGCAAACAGCAACTGATTATCTTTATGCAGAGGCAAGCAAAAGAAAGCATCTTTTAAGTACAGAACAGTATACCATTTTCACTCGGCCACAGCAAAGAGGTTATTGGGGGTCCAGCATGCTGGGGCTCAGAGCTCACTTGAATAGAGCAGAGAGCCCTGAGAACAGCTTTAACAGAGCTTACATACTTTTCTTGGAGAGGGCAGAAAGGAAAATTTATTGATGGGTCAGGGCGAGTGTGCGGTTTGCGTGCACCCGGGTGAGGGAGTATATTCTGCAGTTTGGCAGTTGGGGACAGCACAATCTGGGAACAAAATTAGCAAACAGTTCTCAAGATTTCAAGAGCGGTTTGTTAAGCATACAGAAAAACAGGAAGTGACAAGTGCCTATTTAATTAACCTTTCACCAAAGCAAAATGGAAAGTGAGCATGGATTACTAAAAACAACCATGTCCAGGTTGCCTAATGCTCTCAAATGTCAAACCTATTGGAGGCAACATATGTCTTTTTTCCTAAGATTATATATTCAACTTCAACCATGTTGAAAATGTCTAACCCTATTACATTATACTTTGCCTGATTTCCTAATGTCTCTATAGATATCTGCTTTCCTACATATTTTCCCCAGTTCATCATTGTGACTGACTCTTCATATGTGCTCATATTTACGTTCACTCTCTACCCAAAACCCTATTGCTAATTAAACTTTCGTCCAAATCCTATATTCACTCTTTTTTCTAAACCTACTGACTACCTTCCTAATCCTGCCGACTATTCCTTTTTGACTGGATGTTCTCTAGGACATTTAATCATCCAAGGTACAAGGTCCTCTGCCATTGCACATCAATTTATCTGAGATATCTGTGCAGAACATAATTCAAAGCTAAGTATCTCACTAAAGGGCCCAATGCCCTTCAGGGCTTCAAATCGTACCTAGATTTCAGGTTTCCTACTTATATTTCACCTATATATTCTTGTGAATATCGCAGGTTCCCAATACCATTATTCATCCCGCAGAATGTTTCCTAACCCAAATAGAATATGTTATTAACCCTAACCATACACTGTTCCCTCAATCTAACTTCACAAAAGAGCAGGGACAGAGTTGGTCTTACAATTCAGGAATGTAGGGGATCTTCCACCTGCTGAGAACCTCAAAGTTTGATGCAGAAATGATCCCTAGAGAAGATGTAGCAGCTATGAAGGACCTGAGAGAGCAAAAGTCATCTTCCATGGCAAACCACCTGTTCAGGATGAAGTGATGTCTGAATCAGCCTCTCTCCTACTGATATAAAGAAGATGGACCAAACCAACCCTGTGTGGAGAGCTTCTCCTGGGTGTCTACGGTTGATATACCATTCTAACTTCTGAAAGTGTCACAGGATGTAGGGGCAGCCTCCATCTCAACGGACCCTTGGAAACAAGTGTTAGGACAAAGTGGTTGCCAAGGCAGTGACCTCATTCCCTTCCTGTTGGAATTGACCTACCTCACTTCTTTGGTGATGTAACTCTCTGAACTTGGGATCCAGGAAGCCAGGGACACAGAGCCAGTCCCAGTCCCATTCCCAGTGGACTTACTTGTTTGGATTTACCAAAGAGAGAGTCTGTCTCTCTTGGTACCTAATGGTTTGAGGATGACAAAATGCAAGTAGAGCTCTGAAGTTGGCCCTTTAATGAGAAAGCAGGTAGTGGTCAGCACAGGCTCCATACAACTTCACAGAGATGGACAAGGAGACCAGACCTGACACAGGACAGGCCATTTTGGGGGAACATAGTATGGCCCACCAGTCAGAGGACACTCTGGATAGTTACAGACTTACTTGGGGGAAGGAGGTGACTTTTTGAGTGTGGGTGTGAGTTTGTGGTTTTGTCTCATGTTCTGAGAATAGGTAGGAAAGGCGGTTTGTTTGGTTTAGAGTGGACTGTTTCTAGAAAGTCCTTTGACAAGGCGAGTGTGTCTGTGTCTGTGTATCCCACTGTGTCCTTGGTTGTACACATTGGAAAACAGAATAGATCAATGGATGTATCCTGTCTAGTAGAAAGCTTCCCAGCATTCATCCTGCCCATTTTAGGAAAGGACTGCTGGTTGCTTTTCGATGGGCAACACCCACTATCTTCCTAAGTTCCAGTTTTCTTCCTGAATTCTGGCCACTCTCCAGAATAGGCTCATGGTTTTTTGTCCAAGATATGTACCACATCCAAGCTCTGTGACATGGCCATGTACTGGATAGCTGAAGGGAATTGCAAGCATCTCAGAAAACTCAGATATCATTGTGACTAGTAAAATCTCAGTGGAGAAACCCTGCATTGGGATTGGCTGACTTATTGTTCTGTTACCCTGAATTCAGGAAGGTCTTTGCCTCAGGCCACACCTTTGTGAATTTTGAAGAAAACAGTTTTCAAATGGAAGTGAATCGGCATCACCTGTGGCTCTTTGCTTAACTGCTTTGGAAAAGTATGTGTCTGAATCAGCCTTGTGGCTCTGTGTGAGGCTGTGGCTTAGATTATCAGCGCCTGATGTATCTAAAGAAAGATCCAATGTGTGCATCCAAAACCAAAATGGCAAAAAGATCAGTCATTGTGGATGAAGTCTCTCGCCTTCCTCTGTAAGTTTCCTGACTTCCACCAAGTGAGAATAGGGATCCTTTGGCTCAAATGAGTTCTTTAAAGCGCTGCAAAGTTGCTTTGGTTTCCTAATTACTCCAAATCACATAAGGAATCTAAACCTGACAGTCAGTAGGCCTCAAATTGGAGAAGCAGAGCAGTATTAAAGGAAGAACTATGTGATCAATCCTGGTTCACAGGAAGGGTGTTCAGGCCACCCTGAGGTTAGGCAAATGACGGGCAAGGGATCTTATTTTGGACACTCTCTTGGGCTGCGCCATTCATGGAAACCTCTAGCCAAAGGGTATAATGAGTGTATATATGTAAGAAGATGAGTGCCATATGAGAGTGTTTTGGTTATAATTGTGGTCATTTGTGTGGCGGTTGGAAGAGATGACTGGGTCCACCTGGTCTTGAACACTGGTGTGATTATCCTCAGAGACTGAGTTCTGAAACTTACCTCAGAGAAGTAATTGCTTTGGAAAGACATGTGTCTTAATCAGGCTATTGGCCCTGTGTGAGGCTGTGGCTTAGATTATCAGCAACAGACGGATCAAAAAAAAGATCCCATGTGTGCATCCAAAACCAATATAGCCAAAAGAGCAGTCATTGTGAATGAAGTCTCTCACCTTCCACTGTAAGGTTCTGAAAGAATAAAAGAAATTGAAATTGAAATGTAAAGAACCAGGTTTTGTAAAGTTTCTAAGCTGCGCTCAGAACCTGAAATTCCTGTGGCAGTTAAGACAATTCCTGGAACTGCCCATTAGATGTGTGTTGAAATCTTCCCTGACCACCTAGTTACTTAACAACCCCTTCTCAGAAGCCGTGCATCTCACCACGTATACATCTCAGGGCTTCAACCAATCAGTTTAAATGTGTACCCCTTCTCAGGGCTGACCAATCACCCCCTGCCCCAACTTTTCCCGCCAATGAATGTGCTAATCATGTTTTAGAGTTGTTATTTGATTTTCCCGTGGTACATGATGATTTCCTAAAGGAGGATATGATGTATGTAAAGTCGCTGAGCTCTCTAAAGAATGTATATAAACTCTGCTCAAGTTGTTCTCGGGGCTCTTTGTTCTTTGCTCCTCTGAAGGGAGCTCTGAGCCCTAGCATTCTGGACCCCCAATAAACACTTTGCTGATGCATGAGAAACCCTCTTTGTTGTCTTTTCCTTTGACGTTCGCAGCACCTTTTCATCTGGAGGCCCCAGGTGAGATATCCGGCAGCGGTGGACGGAAGACCTCAAGGGACTCCTTTCGGGGTAAGTAAGGCACCTCTTTCTGGTTTTGGGTTTCAGGCTAGAGTGTGGCAAAATGGCTGTTGGTGAAGAGCATTAGCTCTCTCCTATGGTGTGACAGACGTGTCACAGAGCCAAGGTCACGTCCCTGAGGGACACTCCGGAGGACTAGGGAATTCAAGGAATAGTAGTTTCCTCAACTCGGTTATGTTTTGCTTCAGGATTCGATTTGCCAGCCCATCAGGTTTTGCCGGTAACTCAGTTTTGGTCATTGTTCTGAACTCATGTTGAGTTTACTGTCTGTCTTTATTGTCTAACCCATCAATATTTGCCAGTTACTCTGTTCTAATCTTTGTCATGGACTCATGTTAAACGTTTACTGTTTGTCTTTGTCTGTGTTGTGTTTGTGTCTTCACTGTCCCTGTTTGAGTAACTCCCACTATGGGACAAAGCACTTCCTCTTCTCTGTCTCTGACCCTTGATCATTGGACTGATGTCCGCTCAAGGACCCAGAATCTTTCTTTTTCATTAAAACACCGTACCTGGCAGACTCTCTGTGCTTCAGAATGGCCCATCCTCGAATTCGGATGGCCCCAGAAGAATCCTTCCACTTTCCTCTAATCCGAAAATTCAGAGTTATTGTCATTCAGCCGGGGCCACGTGGCCACCCATATCAACAGCCATATACTCCTTCCCCCACATTCCTATCATTCAAACTTTCCGCTCCTCTCCCTCTTCCTTCCATTCTCCCTGAGTCACAAGACTGGACACTCCACCCCCTCCTTATCATCTACTCTCCCTCCCCAACCCCCAACACAGTTCCTGATGATCCTCCCACCGCTGACTCAGCCTCTCCACTGCTAGAGGCAATTGGGCCAGACCCAAGCCCTCCAGGGGACTTCCCCGCAGCAGCAGCAACCCCTCCTCCCCTGGAGGAAGCTGGGCAACCTAAAGAAACCCACCGGCAACGGATAATAGAAAACTCAGAAGCCCCTGTGATGCTCTCTCTCCATCCCTATGGGCCTATGAACCGACCCAACTGGGACCCCAACACCTTTGAAGGTAGGAAGCATCTGTCCACTTATTGCCGGGCTCTAATAGCGGGTCTCCAAGTGGCCGCCAGAGAGCCGACCAATTTGGCCAAGGTAAGAGAGATTATCCAAGGGCCTAATGAGTCTCCCTCTATGTTTCTGGAGAGAATTATGGAAGCATATAGAAAATATACTCCTTTTGATCCTCAGGCAGATGACCAAAAGGCATTTGTTACAATGGCCTTTATTGAGCAGGCTGCCCAAGATATTAAGAGAAAGTTACAATGTCTAGATGGGTTACAAAATACGACCTTAAGAGATTTAGACAGAGAAGCTGAGAAAGTATAAGATATATATTATAAGTATATATTATAAGTATATAAGTATATTATAAGAGAGAAACTGAGGAGGAGAGGGAACAGAGGAGTGAGAAGGAAAGGGAACAAAAGGAGGATGAAAGGAGCAAAAGGCAGACAAAAGCATTGGCTAAGGTTTTCTTCACAGTAGCAAATACGCCAGAAATTAAAAAGCAGGGAGTCAGAAAGGGATACTTGGGCCCACGCCAAAGGCTGTACCTGGCCTCAGATCAATGTGCCTACTGTAGAGAAAAAGGACACTGAGTCAAAGAGTGCCCCAAAAAGAAGAAGCCACCGCAGCCCGCCATGCTGACTCTAGAAGACGACTAGGAATGTCAGGGCTCGGATCCCCTCCCCGAGCTCAGGGTAACATTTGAAGTGGAGGGGACTCCAGTGAACTTTTAAGTGGATACAGGAGCAGTATACTTAGCCCTTAAGGCTTCACTGGGCCCCATATCAAATTAATGGTCCCTAGTTCAAGGGGCTAATGGCACTACATATCGGGCTTGGACAACTAAGAGGATTATGGAAGTAGGAAAATGAAAAGTCCACCACTCTTTCCTAGTAATCCAAGAATGCCCAGCCCCATTGATGAACAGGGATCTGCTTACCAAACTCGGGGCTAGAGTAACCTTTAACCCTGATGGTCCCCAAGTGGATGTTCTAAAACCTTCAGTAAAAACTCCCATAGTCACAGAATTGACATTGTCTGTAGAAGATGAACATCAGCACTTCGTGCCCCCTAGGACTGATCAAAGAGGCAAACTACAACAGAAATGGATAAAAGATTATCCTAATGCCTGGGCAGAAACTGCTGGGTTAGGTCTAGCCATAAAACAACCTCCAATAGTAGTAGAATTAAAAGCCTCTGCCTCTCCAATCAGTGTTAAACAATATCCTCTAAGCAAAGAAGCTAAGGATGGGATAAGTCCCCATGTTCAGAAATAATTGGCCCTTGGTGTCCTAAGGCCCTGTCAATCAGCCTGGAATATCCCCTGCTACCAGTAAGACAGCCAGGAACTAGGGACTACAGTTCTGTTCAAGACCAAAGAGACATCAACAACAGAGTTCAGGACATTCACCCCACAGTACCCAATTCATATAATTTGCTTAGCACTCTGAATCTGGAGCGGGAATGGTACACTGTGCTGGACTTAAAAGATGCTTACTTCTGCTTGCCCCTACATAAGGACAGTCAGTTGCTGTTTGCTTTCGTGTGGATAGACACAGAATCTTTAACATATGGCCAACTATCCTGTACTAGACTCTCACAGGGGTTCAAACCCCCCCCCACTCTCTTTGATGAAGCCCTCCACAGAGACATAAATGACTTCAGAACTGCACACCCCGAAGTCACCCAACTCCAATATGTGGATGATCTGCTACTGGCAGCGGACACCAAGGAGAACTATGAGTCTGGGACCCAAGCACTATTATCTGAGCTTGCTCGGCTTGGATATAGGGCTTCTGCCAAAAGGCCCAAATTTTTCAGCAAGAAGTAATCTTCCTGGGTTATTCTCTTAGGGGTGGCAAATGATGGCTCACTGAGAACAGAAAACAAACCATTGTGCAGATACCACCCCCATCTAATAAGAGACAACTCAGAGAGTTTCTTGGGACTGCTGGCGTTTGCAGGTGATGGATTCCTGGGTTCGCCTCTCTGGCTGCCCCTTTATACCCGCTGATAAAGTGGAATGCCCAATTCCAATGGAACCCTGAGCACCAACAAGCTTTTGATAATGTCAAAAAAAGGTGCTGCTATCTGCTCCGGCCTTAGCACTCCCAGATATAGATAAACCCTTCACTCTCTACATCGAGGAAAAGAAAGGAATAACACGGGGAGTGTTCACTTAGACTTTGGGACTTTGGAAAAGGCCGGTAGCATTCTTATCAAAAAAACTGGACCCAGTGGCTACTGGGTGGCCCTGTTGCTTAAGAGCTATAGCAGCGGCAGCGCTTCTAATAAAAGATGCTCATTAATGAACGTTGGGACAGAAGCTAACCATTATAGCCCCCCATGCCCTGGAGAGCATCATCTGTCAACCTCCAGAGAGGTGACTATCAAACTCCAGAATAAACCACTACCAGAGCCTCTGGATTAGCAAAGACAGAATAACTCTTGGACCTTCTGCTCCACTCAACCTGGCTGCCAGAAGAATCATCAGGTCCTGTTGCTCATGAGTGTCAACACATACTGGCAGAGGAAACCAGTATAGGACGAGACTTGTAGGATCCAGCCACTGCCTCACCCTGAAGTCGTATGGTTTAAGAAAGAGAACAGCTTCCTCCAAGATGGTATGTGGCAGGCTGGAGCAGCAGTAGTTAGCAAAACTAATGTCATCTGATCCTCTGGTCTCCCAGAAGAGACATCAGTCCAAAAGGCAGAACTGATTGCCCTTCCGAAAGCATTGGAACTAGCAACAGGCAAAAGGGCCACCATATACACTGATAGCCGCTATGCAGTTGGCAATGCTAATGTGCACGGGGCTATTTACCAGCAAAGGGGGCTATTAACCTCCACTGGGAAAAAAATAAAGAACAAATTTGAGATCCTCCACCTTCTCTCAGCAGTGCAGGGCACTAAGGATCTAGCTATAGTGCACTGTCCAGGGCACCAGAAGAGAGACGACCTCGTTGCACTTATAAACAGAAGGGCAGATGAGGAAGCTTAATTGGCAGCCCTAAACGGAGTGACTCTGTTAACTTTTTCCACACCAGGGGGATCAACATTCAGGAGACTTGGCCACACTGGAACATTCAGGCAACTTATCATCTGAGGAGACAGATACAGAACTCTGGGACGCTACAGAGCCAAGTTTACAATTTCAAAAAGCCCACCTTTATGTCAAAGACGTACACTAGCTCACCCACTTAAGCTCAAAGAAGATATAGACACTCTTAAAGGACGGAAGAAAGGATTTATTATTGACTGACTCACAGAGGAAAGAAATAGCTTAGCAGGTGACTAGAGCTTGTCAAGTCTGCCAATTAGTTAATGCTTACCCATCCAAGCTTCCTGCAGGGAAGCGCTTACGAGGAACCAGACCAGGACAATTCTGGGAAGTGGACTTTTCCTGAAATTAAGCCAGGAAGGTATGGACTTAAATATCCCCTAGTCTTTGTAGATACTCTTTCAGGATTGGTTGAAGCCTTCCCCATGAAGAAAGAAACGGCTCAGACGGTGCTCAAAAAGATTCTAGAAGACATTTTTCCAAAGTTCGGCCTGCCTAAGGTAATAGGGTCCAATAATGAACCGGCATTCCTTGCCCAGGTAAGTCAGGGATTCACCAGGACCCTGAAGATTAATAGGAAGTTACATTGTGCTTATAGACCCCAGAGCTCAGGACAGGTAGAAAGGATGATTAGAACCATCAAAGAGACTTTAACGAAATTAAGCTTGGAGACCGGCATAAAAAATTGGAGTATGCTCCTGCTTTAAGCACTGTTTCGTGCAAGAAATACACCCTCTGCCTCTTTGTGTAAACTCACCACTTATGAAATTCTCTATGGTGCCCCTCCTCCAGTAAGGGACCTAACCCCAACTCTGAGACTTAATGATTCCTTTCACACCCCCTTGCTTGACAGACTTAAATCCCATGAACAAACACAGCACCCAGCGATACCTGTGGAATCAGTTTTCCACTGCTTATCAGCCTGGAGACGAGGGAACCCCACATCGATATCAAGTGGGAGTCTGCGTCTACGTGAGACGTCATCAGGTATCATCCCTGGAACGCCGCTGGAAAGGACCATACCAGGTGCTGCTTATAACACCTATAGTGGTGAAAGTGGATGGAATCACTTCCTGGATCCATGCCACCCATCTCAAGCCTGCGCCCTGTCCAGCCTCCGGCTGGAAACTGGAACAGACTGGTAACCTTCTCAAGTTGCGTGTCCGTCGTGTGGGTAGGGCTATGGATTCTTCCCCTGATCACCAGCAGTCCTAATCCCCATCAGCCTGTTCAGCAACAATGGCAAGCTATAAATCCTACTGGGCAAGTAGTGTGGTCTATTTCACATACAGCTCTCTTATGGACTTGGTGGCCATCTCTCTACCTGGACATTTGTCAGCTTGCCATAGGCCTCTCTGACTGGGATCTCCCTTACATAGAGGACCCCACACAGATTCCACTCAAACCCAAACCAGGGCAACATAGACCACCTTACCCCATGAATTATGGATATCATCTTCCCCAGCTCAGGTGTAAACTAGCCAGTCTTGATTTTTATGTGTGCCCAGCTGATTTCCGAAGTTGCAAACAGGCCCAAACCTGTGGAGGACCCAGTGACTTTTATTTTAGATCTTGGGGTTGTGAACAAACGGGAGCTACATGGTTGAACCCAAACTCCCCAGACAGTATCATTCAGGTAGGAAAAAATGACACCTGATCCCAAGAAATGTGCCGCTAGCCAAGTTGTGTCAAAAACTCGCTGTGGAAAGAATAGTCTATGTTACCCCCTCAATATAACTTTCACTTCCAAAGGAAGGGGCTACCTCAGAACAACATGGTCTATGGGAAATACGTGGGAAATGCGATTCTATATTTATGGCCCTCATTATGACGTTGGTCACTGGTTCACCATCCTGCTTAAAAAGGAAGAAAATCCCACAGCAATAGGGCAAAATCCCCTCAAGCCAGGAATTAAGCCTCCAAAACCTCCCATGCCTAGATCTACCAGAACCCCTCTACCATCTCATACTTCCCAGTTTCCATCTTTGCCTACTTCCCCAGTCCAGAGTACAGCTGACTCCTGCCCCTTGGAACTAATTAAAGGAACCTTAATTGTACTGAACTCCACACAGTCAGAACTCCTTGCATTTCAACCCATGTATTTGACAGCTCTGTAAATTATCGTGTAATGGTGCAGATACTCCCCAGGGTGCTTTATTATGATGCAGAATCATTTTAAGGTCTACTAGGGGGACAAACAACCTGATTTTGCTGGCATCCAGTGTCCCTTACTCTAGCCTTCCTATTGAGGATAGGAGCTGCTGCAGGAGTGGGTATGGGAACAGCTGCTATGATCCATGGGTCACAACAAATGGCCTGATAAGAAACAGCAATAGATCAAGACTGGAAGACATTAGAGACCTCCATCACAGTGCTGTAGGAATCCTTAAACTCTCTCTCTGAAGTTGTTTTACAGAACAGGTGAGGATTAGACCTCCTCTTCATGAGGGAGCGGGGCCTCTGTGCTGCACTGAGAGAAGAATGTTGTTTTTATGCTGACCATACTGGAGTTGTAAAAGAATCCATGAGTAAATTGAGAAAATGCCTTGAAGAGCACCAGAGAGAAAGGGAGATTCAACAAGGGTGGTTTGAGTCATGGTTTACCCAGTCCCCCTGGTTAACTACACTCCTATCAGGCTTAGCTTGACCCCTGATCATCCTTATGGTGTTGCTAACTTTGGGACCTTGTTTGCT
This sequence comes from Callospermophilus lateralis, assembly GCF_048772815.1. Lineage (NCBI taxonomy): Eukaryota > Metazoa > Chordata > Mammalia > Rodentia > Sciuridae > Callospermophilus > Callospermophilus lateralis. Next base: position 7,521,660 of record NW_027514551.1, read on the forward strand.
TAACCCCATAGTTTCCTTTCTCCAGGCTCAAATTGGGCAGGAAAAACTCATGGTAATCAGACAGAAATACGCTCCACTGGCAGAAATAGAGTGTGAGACCCTGCAATAATTATGATTCATTGCTTTTAAGATTAAATATAGTAAGAAAAAGGAGTGGGAAATGAAAGAATAAAAGAAATTAAAATTGAAACTTAAAGAACCACGTTTTGTAAAGTTTCCAAGCTGCACTCAGAACCTGAAATTCCTGTGGCAGTTAAGACAATTCCCGAAACTGCCAATTAGATGTGTGTTGAAATCTTCCCTGACCACCTAGTTACTAAACAACCCCTTCCCAGAAACCGTGCAGCTAATCACGTATACATCTCAGGGCTTCAACCAATCAGTTTAAACGTATACCCCTTCTCAGGGCTAACCAATCACCCCCTGTCCGACCTCTTCCTGCCAATGAATATGCTAATCATGTTTTTGGGTTGTTATTTGATTTTCCCATGGTATGTTGATTTGCTAAAGGAGACTATGATGTATGCAAAGTCCCTGCCCTCTCTAAAGAATGTAAATAAACTCTGCTCAAGTTGTTCTTGGGGCTCTTTGTTCTTTGCTCCTCTGAAGATAGCTCTGAGCCGCAGCATGCTGGACGCCCAATAAACCCTTTGCTGTGGCATGAGACAATCTCTTGGTGGTCTTTTCCTCCGACTTTTGACCGACCTTTTTACCTATGAAGGACCTGAGAGAGCAAAAGTCAAATCCATGTCAACTTCCATGTCAAACAACCTGGTCAGAATGAAGGAATGTGTCTGAATCAGCCTCTCTCTTCTTAATGTAGATTAAATGGACCAAACCAGGCCTGTGTACAGAGCTGTTCCCAGATGCCTATGGTTGATATACCATTCTAACTTGTGAAAGTGTCACAGGAAGTAGGGGCAGCCTCCATCTCATGGGACCATTGGAAGCAACTGTTAGGACAAAGTGGTTTTCCATGGCAGTGACCTCATTCAGTTTCTGAAGGAAGTGACCTACCACACTTCCTTGGTGATGGAACTCTCTGAACATGGGATCCAGGAAGCCATGCACCCAGAGCAAGTCCTAGTTTCAGTCCCAGTGGTCGCAATTGTTTGAATTTACCAAAGACAGAGTCATTGTTTCTTGATACCTACTTATGAGATGATACTCAAATTTCAGGAGAGCTCTGAAGAGCGGCTTTTTCTGAGAAAGCAGGTAGTGGCTCAACCATGGCTCCTGACAACTTCTAAAAGTTTGCAAAGAAGACCAGATCTGAGATAGGACAGGCCATTTCGTGGGAACATAGTATGGCCCACCAGTCAGAGGACACTCAGGATAGTCACAGTCATACTTGGGGGAAGGAGGTGCTGTTGTGGGTGTCAGTGTGAGTTTGTGGTTTTGTCTCATGTTCTGAGAATAGGTAGGAATGGCGGTTTGTATGTTTGGACTGGAAAGTTTCTAGAAAGTCGTTTGACAACACGAGTGTTTCTATGTCTGTGTATCCCACTGTATCCGTGGTTGTAGACATTTGAAATGCGAATGCATCAATGGTTGTGTCCTGTCTAGTATAAAGCTTCCCAGCATTCTTCCCACCCAATTTAAGAATGGAGTGCGGCTTGCCTAATGGATGGTGAACAGCTACTATCTTCCTAAGTTCCTCTTTTCTTCCTGAATACTGGCCACTCTCCAGAGTATCCTCATGGTTTTGTTTCCAAGATATGTACCACGTCAAAGCTCTGTTACATGGCCATGTACTGGATAGCTGAAGGGAATGGGAGCATCTCAGAAAACTCAGATATCAGTGTGACCAGTAAAGTCTCAGTGAAGAAACCCTGCTTTGGGCCATTTGCCTTCTTATGTTTCTATTACCCTGAATGTCAGGAAGGTCTTTGCCTCAGGCCACCCCTTTGTGAAGCCTGAAGAAAACAGTTTTCAAATGGAAATGAATGGGCATCACCTGTGGCTCTTTGCTTAATTGCTTTGGAAAGGGATGTGTCTGGAACAGCCACTTGGCCTGGTGTGGTGGCAGTGACTTAGATTCTCAGCACCTGATGGATCTAAAGAAAGTTTCCAAGTGTGCATCCAAAACCAAAATGGCCGAAAGAGCAGTCATTGTGGATGAAGTCTCTCACTTTCCTCTGTAAGCTTCCTGAGCTAAATCAAGTGAGAATAGGGATCATTTGGGTCAAATCAGTTCTTCAAATCCCTGCAGAGGCTAGTCGATAGGGGCTTGGGTTTTCTATGACACCAATTCACATAAAGAATCTATCCCAGACAGTCATTAGGCCTCAAATTGGAGAAGCAGATCAGATATAGGGCAGGCCTATTTGATCACTCTTGGTTCACAGCAAGGGTATCCAGGCCACCCTGACTTTAGGCAAATGAGGGGCAAGGGTGCTTATTTTGAACAGTGTATTGGGCTGTGCCCTTCATGGAAACCTCCAGCCAGAGTTGATGATGAGTGTCTATGTGGAAGAAGATGAGGAGCATGTGGGAGTGTTTTAGTTTTAATTGTGGTCATTTGTGTGGTGGTTGTAAGAGATGCCTGGGTCCACCTGGGCTTGAACTCTGGTGTGATTCCTCTTAGAGAATGCGTTATGGAACTGACTTCAGAGAAGTATTGCCATGAATTGTGTTGGGATTTTAGGAGGCCACACATGAGAGTCGCCCTTGGACACTGATATCTAAGCCCAGAGTGGCTTTCCACAGAGCACTGGGAATCTCAGCCAGGATATCACATGATTTTATTCTGAAAGACTTGGAAGCCATAGTTGGGAGTCAAAACACACATGGACCTTACATTGTAGACCTCAATGGGGCTGGCTTCATGTGACCTTTTGGCCAGTCTTTGGGAACCCTTGCCTGTGAGAGTTCTCTAGATTATTCATTGAAATGTGCTTCCTCTAAATTTAATGGTTCCTTAATGAATTGAAACCCACAGTTTCTCCAACTTCATCTTTGAAAATGGCTAGATAAATACCATGAAATTTTTGAACTTCCCATGGCCACCTGCCACTGGAGAACCTTTGGATGTACAGTTTCTGATCCTGAGTGTACCAGACAGTGCCTTGATTGACTGGATTTTATGAAAATGGTGTAGAACAGCGATGCCAGTAAGTTGGGGCCTGCTGAGTAGTGGGTCAAGAGCTGTTGTGTGCAGTTGTGTGATAAAACATCTGTGGTCGGGACATGTGATTCTGGCATTGACTTCCAAATGACTTGTGGCTGACATGTTACAGTCAGGAATCACTTATATGTCTGAAACCTCTCCATAAAAGGCATTTTGTTATAAGGAGACGTTTCAGGGCAATGTTCAGAATCAGGTTGCTATGGGCAAAGGGACAAGCTATGTGGGATAGAAGCCTGGTTGGTGCATTCTCCTGCAGACCCTGACCCACCACACGTGACAGGACTCCCTCCAGCACTGTGTCCCAGTTTAACTCATTACATTTCATGAAGCAAATACCAAACTCCCAGTGCAGTAGGAAGAAACACCATGAAAAGTGGAGGATGACCAAATGGCTTCACAGTCCACATGCAGAGACACTTAGCTTTCAGTGGCCACAGTTTACCTACAGAGAGAAGTCAGCACTGCTGCCTCATGTTCTCTGAAAAAATTGAAACAATGTCCTCCAGGTCTCATAGATGTAGACCCAGCTTTGATGGTCTCATTTGAATGGAAGCTAAAGCTTCTGACAACAACATATATGTCGAGTGCCCATCGTCAAAGGCAGTTTCTCAAGAAGTCTTTAGTCCGGCAGAGCTCCAGGTTTGTGTAGTGTTTACCTTCCAGGTTGCAAGAAAAGACCACTGACTCCAATTAAAATCAGATTAAAGCAAGCTTATTATCTCCACCACCCTGGCTGCCTCTCCCTCCCAAAACGTCGGGAACAGGAGAGCTGCCCAGCTTTATAGCCCAGAAAGTTACACAAAAGTGGGGTTACAAATAACAGAATTCTGACAAGCATCACACTAATGGTAGTTTACATTTTTGTTTGCTGGCTCCAACATCAGAATTTATGAGGACCATTAGAGCCTCAGAGAGTGTCGTCTGGCCAAGGAAGGCCAATATTTATGAGGTGTCAACAAAGTTTCAGAGAGGGCTGTTATCTGGTCAGAGAGCCAGGCATGGGTGAGTTCAAGGCACGGGCAGGCATTCCAAGCAGGTTCAGAATTTGGTGTAATTTATAGTTAAGCCAAAATTATCTTTTCATGGCTTTGTGGCAAGATGGCTCCCAATTTTAATAAAAGATCAGGTTGGGTCAATCATTCCCCCCTTTTCTAATGTGTTCCTTTCATATATTTGATTGGGTAGGAAGAGCACAGTGGGAATTTTAATCCCTCAGGTAACAGTCTCCCGATTTTTTGAACTCACCCAGAAACAGGTCTCCCTGATTTTACCTGACTTAATTAATTACTTATATTGATATTCAATTTATTTTTGTCTCCATTGTTGTAAGAAGAGAGGCGTCACTCATTTAGACTTCTTCTGAGCTGAGAGAGGGTGATGTGAGGGGGCACCGCCTGAGGGACATTAGTTGCCTTTTAGAAGTCAGTTAGGTTTGAAGTCTGGATGGGGAAGAACAGGTAGTAAAGCCATCTGGGGATGGGATCTTCTATGAGAGAAACAAAAAAACATGAGTACTTAATAAATGTTGTAGCAGCTGGAACATGTCACTGTATAGAAGTTCCCTCACCAGTCTTTAATATCCCCAGTTATCAGGACTGTCAACTTAATATTTAACTTTTAGTGTTACATTTGTCCCTCCCCATAAGATTCAGTTTAATAATTTAATGTCATCTGATCTTGCAAAATACTTTTACTAGTATGACCTCTGTGTCTAATAGAGAAACCTTTAATTCTCTTACTCATTGCTGGATAATCATACTAACAAATACCAAGCCTATGTGTTTAGGTTAAGAATATCTGTAGGCCTTAAACTAAAATCTTCTGCCTCTAGCAGATAATCTTGATAGTCTCTTTTTATAGTTATCAGGCATTCCTGTCTGAGAATCCTTCTTTGTAGCCTCCAGTCTTACTTATTTTGGGAGGCTAACATAAAGTGTATACCTTAAAATAGTATTATTACTATTAATATATAAAATGCTCAGGAATGGCTGTAATTTGTTTTTAACTGTCTTTTCTAAGTGTTTAAGATGAAGCAGTCAAACTGACTTTTGTTTCTATCTATTGTGAACAGTCAGCTGAGCTTTTATGGGAGTCATTCCTGGGGAAACTTGAGAGCAGCTTCTCAGTTCTGCTAGTGCCATTTGCGCTAGGTGGGTCCAGGTCTTGTTTGACCATGTGGCTTCCCTCGGAAGCATCAGGGATGTCTCCCTTCTCTGATGACTCTCCTCTTCGTAGCAAATGCACTGATTGGCTTTCTGTTCTCCAGTGGTCTCATTAATCTCCCTGATCAGGAAGTTATGTGGTTCAGAGTTGCAAAGCTCTTTAGAGAAGTCCGCTGTTCCCTGGATACAGACTGACTCAGAGGGCAAGAGCCAAATATTGGTTTTCTTGTCCCTTTTCATATAACTTTAATTTTAAATCCTAATCTTAAACATCCATCAAATAAATTTTAACAGACTTATATTAAGAGTACTGGGCTTTAATGTCTATAATTTAAAATTATTTATCTTTTTATTATTTGGGATCTGTATTATTCTGTCTGTCTTGTAGGTGATGGCTAATTATCTTAAATTAACCAATGTTGTGTTCTTAAAGCAACACTTCTGTAAAACACTAACAGGGAATCTTTATATCACCCATAAGGAAATTACAAAATAAAATTAACAACAGTAAACAAACTTAGTTCGTGTAATAGCTACCCTAAAATTTTTGGCTGAGTTATACATTATATCCTCTGTTTGAGATGCTAGTAATATTGACAGGAAAAAAAAAACTTTTGAAAATATCTTTAAATGAAATAACATCTGACCTACTGCTTTCGTAGTCATTCTCACATAATAAGATGGGACACAGAGCCTTATCTCAGGTAAGGAAGGGCTCTTTATTAATCTTAAGTGTTTTAATTCTAAAGCTAATCTTTGTTTTTTAAATATCATTTTACAAAGTTTACATAAATTGTTTGAGGTCACATGAACATTAGCTAACACCATATGATATAGCATTTAAAACATGAATTAAAAAAAGGCTGAAAGTTTTTAACCTTTACATAGATTAGGCTCTCATTAACTTAAAATACATTTAAATTGTTCCCCAATATAAAAAGTAACATAAAAGTTTACATATCTTATGGACAACAGGTAAATAAATCCCAATATATATATATATATATATATATTTTTTTTTTTACCATACAACTTCAGAACACCAGCTTGATATAATGCTCTTTTAAAGTTTCTACCTTACAGACTTGTATACCTGGAAGATATGAGCACATTAATAGCATCACAATTGCATTGATTTTTCTACATTAACCAAGTTTAGCTTTTAAAGAAATGGCAGTACAGTGCTCTAAAATAACAGTTCTTATTTAATCAGTTGTTTAATTTTTATGGTTGCTTGCTCTAGAAAAATAAAACTTAATAACCACAATGTTATGGGTAAACTTATGTTTTAAGAAATTTTTGTCTCTTAAACACATGACTGATTTTTACAATCTTATACAGACTTTAGGACAAACTTATACAGACCTTAGTAAATCAATCAGATATCTAACAAAAGTACTCATGAATGAGTAATCCCATATCAAATTTACTTTACTTATTTATCAAAATATTAGACAAATGTATTGAACAGTGTACCATTTTTTGTTGAAGAAAAAGTCCTAGAACCAAGGCATATTAGACCTTTTGTCGGCATTAATATTTTATTAGATTTTTGAACACCTAGAAAAACTTGTAAGGTTAAATTTAAAGACATTTATTTTTATCTGTTTATCCAATTTAAATTGTACCAATTAAATCACTTGAATTAAAGATCTTTGGATCCACGTTTTAAAATTTGTTTTTATGAGTGCTTTTTTTATGAGTGCTCCTTATATGTGTTAATTTGTATAACATATATATGATATAGGGATATATGTATATATAGACATACAACACATAACAAAAGTGTGCACACATAATAATAGTAAAGGCCTTGTAGCTTTTTGCAGTTGAAATCTCCATTGCAATGTTTCAAAAACTCCACTGTTGGTCAAAGATAGAGCTGATCAGAAAAACGTTAACCTAGGTCTGTAGGATCAAATTCATGAGCTCAAAAAAAGAATACAGAATCTAAGGAAAAAAATAAGAGTCCTAGAAAAAATGACTGCCCAGTAATTAATAAATACCATACAATTTACCTTTTTTCCTGCCTTAGGCCTCAGATCAGTCTCCTACTGAGCTTGCAGGCTTCTTTCATTTGCATTTCAACAAAAGTCCTGGCTGAGGTCTGAAAGGAGCAGGGAAAAACTGCTATTCTGAGCAGACACCTCAGGCCTAAGGCATTTTAACCATAATTTTGAGGTTCGGATGTTGAAAATTATGATACAATTTTAAGATGAAATTCACAAAATTTTATATCTTTACATCTTCTTTTGTCAACAGATACCATACTATGATTTACTATCCTTGTCCAAATTAATGCACTGGTACACACTGTGATATTTTCTCAGTCTACCCAATTCAAAATTAGTGACAAATAAAATTGAATGTTTGGGAAGTTACTTGCCAACTTGGAAGTAGAGTGCTTTAGTTTTCCATCCTAAGTATTTAAGTTATCTGGCATGAATTATCTGAAATCATAAACTAAACAATTACCTAAACCCGACTTTTAACTGCAAGATTGAGCAATGCTACAAAAACCCATCCAGATACCAGATTGTTACAATAAAACATCATCATTTAGACACACATTGAACTAATATCATTCCCAAGAAACAATTTATAATATCAGCACATTATTGCACATGTCTTAAAGGGCCAGAAACAAAGACACAAGACAGACAGAAAGGAACTCCAGACTATGGCTGACAGACAGAAGCCTTAAAAACAGAGCAGATAAGAGAAAAATTTCCTACACCAGTGGCAGGATAGATGTCCTCACAAGGGGATCAGATGTTTTCACAGAGGGCAAGCTGAAATGTAATATCAAGGGTTTCCATGGTGACTTTACTGCATTTAGTGTCCCCTTTTTCTTTTTCTTTTTTTTAAGAAGACAGAGGTGGCATAATCCTTACAGTGCAGGGAACGAAGGAAGGAATTCCTTGAAGCAGCAGGGCTTTGGTAGATGCTGGGAGTCCCTCAGTTCCTCCTTTTACTTATGGGACTAGCTCGTCTGGTTTGGTTCCACCCCAATCTCGCTCCATCTCCTAACATTTCAGTAGTCACCTCTCAAAAAGTTCCAGGGTCGGGGGGTTATCAAAATTTGTAACTTAAATTTCGGTTTCTGACCTTGAAGCGAATTAATACCTATTTAATAATGAGGACAAGGTTTGAGAAAAATAAAAAGGGAGATTTGCTGCTTTGCTAACAAAGCAGAAACACAGGGGACTCTGCCCAAAGGTTGTGACTCTCTTGAACGGGAGCAACAAGGGGTTTTAAAGGAGTTTCCATTGTTAACCTGGGAGATACTCTGTTCCTTGGTGGCCAGCAGGCATTGCCCTCTGCAGTGGGTGAGTTCCAGGCTGCCAGCTAGGGGCTTTTCTCATCCTGCTTAACAAAGGGGGGTAAACTTCATCACAGTTTTTTAGAACACAGTCCAAAGGGTGTAAGGCTTACTTGCTTTATTACCCATTTTTACGTCCAATATCCTTAAGTTTTTACCACAGAAATCAAACAACAAAATGCACAAAAACAAATAAACAAAAAACATATAGAACACAAAACAAAACACAAAGAAACAGAAACCTGGTGAAGATACAGAAAAACTGAGGAGCAATGAAATGTCTTGCTGAAGCTCCGGGGTAGGAGCTCCTGCGTGCCCGGCTGCACCTTTCTACCCTTTCAGAGAAATTCCATACAGAACAGAACAGAGGACAGAACAATTCTTGTTACTGTCCTGGACAGGAGTACATGTGAGCCTCCCCAGGCCACCTCTCTGTAATCAGAAGACATCTCCCTTAACCAGATATCAGATGTTATAAAGGCACCACCTACCAATGGAGGCCTCCTCCACCAGGTGCTTGCTAATAGTTTTAGTGTGATGGTTCACTGCAGTGCTCCCTGGACCGAAGGCTCACTCCAAGGCTTTGGAACTTGGCTCTCCAGCCCTGAGCCCTGGAGGAAAGGCCAGCGTCAGAATTTCCAGCAGTCTGGTCTTGTGATCTGGTCATGTCATCTCGCTGGGGAACTCCAAAATGTTAGACCAGGATGCAAGAAAAGACCACTGACTCCAATTAAAATCAAATTAAGGCAAGCTTATTAGTTCAACCGGCTAGGCTGACTCTCCTTCTCAAAACGGCGGGAAAAAGACAGCATCCCCACCTTTCCTACACCCCAGCTTTATAGCCCAAAAAGTTACACAAAAAGGGAGTATCAGAAAACAGAACTTTGACAAGCATCACACTAACTGTAGTTAACATTTTTTATTTGCTGGCCCCAGCATCAGAAATTATGAGGACCATTAGAGCCTCAGAGAGGGTCGTTGTCTGGCCAGGGAAGGCCAATATTTATGAGGTGTCAGTAAGGTTTCAGAGAGGGCTGTGATCTGGTCAGTAAGACAGGCATGGGTGAGTTCAAGGCATGGGCAGGCATTCCAAGCAGGTTCAGAATTTGCAGTAATTTATAGTAAAGCAAAAATTATCTTTCCATGGCTTTAAGGCAAGATGGCTCCCAATATTAATGAAAGATCAGGTTGAGTGATCACCCCTGTCCCTTCCTTTTGGAAACTCCTCTACCACCTCCAAGGTTGTGAACTCCTGATCATTTTCCATTCCAGATAAGTATTCACAGAATTTCTAACTCTTATCCTCTAATTGTGTCTTACTTGGGGCAAAGGTAATGTCAAAGCATTGTTCTGGATGAGACTGGGAAGATTATTGTATATCACATATTTGCATACACATTGGATTCATTTTCCATTTGAAATACTGAATTCCTGACACTGACCCATACCCTACTAGACTCTGACTAATAATCCTAATATGATGGTGAAACATAACCCAAGCAGAATAGAAATACAAGCCGTTCAGAGGAGGCATGGTGTGTAGTTGGAATTGCCTTTTGCATTATATAGTATAGGAGCTATAAATCTAGTCAATTTTTTGTTGAAATAATTCTACATGTGTTTTTAAAGTTAACAAATATGGGAATCCTGTCTCCCTTTCTCTGTAGCACACGTATTTTTATATGCACATAGAGAATCCTACCTGGTATCACACGTACATACTTGTGAGGTGGCTGAATTGGTAGATACAAATTGTGAGAAGAGATCACTACTCCTAAACGCTGTTTGAACTGAAAATTCAACTTATGGGTGAGCTTCCTAGTTCAATAACATTATACATAAATCCATGTTCAGTAAAATGAATATTTTTGCATCTGTGGATTATATATATATATATATATATATATATATATATATATATATATATATATATATCATGATGAATTTTGATTGGCATATACATGGCTACTTTTTTTTCTTTTTTTGGTTGTTCAAAACGTTACAAAGCTCTTGACATATCATATTTCATACATTAGATTCAAGTGGGTTATGAACTCCCATTTTTACCCCAAATAAAGATTGCGGAATCACATTGGTTACATATCCACATTTTTACATAATGCCCTATTAGTTACTGTTGCATTCTGCTACCTTTCCTATACTCTATGATCCCCCTCTTTTCCCCTCCCATCTTCTCTCTCTACCCCATCTACTGTAATTATTTTTACTCCTTGTTTATTTTCCCATTCCCTTCACAACCTGTTATATGTAATTTTGTATAACAATGAGGGTCTCCCTCCATTAACATGCAATTTCCCTTTTCTCTCCCTTTCCCTCCCACCTCATGTCTCTGTTAATGTAAATCTTTTCTTCCTGCTCTTCCTCCCTGCTCTGTTCTTAGTTGCTCTCATTATATCCAAGAAGACATTTGGTATTTGTTTTTTAGGGATTGGCTAGTTTCACTAAGCATAATCTGCTCTATTACCATCCATTTCCCTTAAAATTCCATGATTTTGTCATATTTTAGTGCTGCGTAATACTCCATGGTGTATAAATGCCACATTTTTGTTATCCATTCATCTATTGAAGGGCATCTAGGTTGGGCCCACAGTGCAGCAATTGTGAATTGTACTGCTAAGAACATCGATGTGGCAGTATCCCAGAGGTATACACTATTTTAAGGTCTTCAGGAAATAGTCCGAGAAGTGCAATAGCTGGGTCAAATTGTGCTTCCATTCCAAGCTTTCCCAGGAATCTCCATACTGCTTTCCAAATTGGCCACACCAGTTTGCAGGAACAGCTCTCCTCATAGGCCTGGTTTGGTCCATCTTCTCTACATTAAGAAGAGAGAGGCTTACTCAGACACAACCCTTCATCCTGAACAGGTTGTTTGCCATAGAAGATGACTTTTGGTCTTTCAGGTCTTTCATAGCTGCCTACATCTTCTCCAGGGATCAAATATGCATGGACCTTTGAGGTTCTCAGTAGGTGGCAGATCCCCTACATTTCTGTATTGCAAGACGAACCCTGTCCCTTCTCTTTTGTAAAGTTAGATTGAGGGAACAGTGTATGGTTAGGGTTTTAATAACATGTTCAATTTGGGTTCGGAATCATTCTGATGGATGAATAATGGTATTGGGAACCTGTGATATTTATAAAACTATAGAGGTGAAATATAAGTATGAAAACAGAAATCTAGGTAAGATTTGTAACCCAGAAGGGAATGAGGCCCTTGATTGGGATACTTAGCTTTTAATTATGTTCTGCACGGTTGTCTCAGATAAATTGATAATCAATGGCATAGGACCTTGTACCTTGGAAGATTGATTGTAGAAGAGAACATCCACTCAAATTGGGATAGTCGGTAGGATAAGGAAGAGAGTCGGTAGGTTTAGGAAGAAGAGTGAGTATAAAATTTGGATCAAATGTTCTTTAGCAATAGGGTTTCATTTATACAGTGAATGTAAATGTCAGCACATGCGAAGAGTCAGTCCCAATGATGAACTGCGGAAAATATAGGAAAGAAGATATCAATAGAGACATTACAAAATCAGGCAATTGTAAAGTGAGTGATAGGTTTAGACATTTTCAACAGGATCGAGATTGAATACATAATTTTAGGAAGAAACAAATATGTAGTCACCAATAGAAATGACATTTGAAAGCATTAGGCAAACTGGAAATGGAAGTTTTTAGTAATCCATATTCAACTTCCATTTAGGATTTGGTACAATCATAAGTGTGACCTTTGCATTTTGTGCCCAGAAAATTATTGAGATAAAATATATATGTAGATCATGTGACATGAGTATTTTTTACACCATTTCTGTGAGCAATATTTGAAGACATATAAATTAGTATTGGGGGTACAAAGTGGTGTACCCTGTGTCTATGAATATAGAGATAATGCATGAATAGAACATACTGTAAATAAATAATATAACTGGTTACACTTTAAATAATGGATTGAATTGTTATCTGAAAATATATAAGAAATCATATATTGACATACAATCATTAATTCCAACCAGTTATATATCTAATTGTAATCTTAGGGTTATTTTTTATCATGAAGTGTGTGTGAGTTTTGCTTCAAAAGTGATTATGGATCGAAAATAATGTGTTTGGAAAGAAGTCTCATGAAATTACCAATCAAGAAATATGGAGGAATCCATGTGTTCTGAAGCAGGAAGTGATTGAAAGTGAAACAAATGCCTATAAATTTGCTAAATTGTGGATGAAATATATATCCTGTGATGTGCATAAACTGATGAAATAGTATGTACCAGTGTTGAATAAAAATGAACGTCAAAATACACATCATGTACCATAGGAATCTACTTGCATTGATGTTAAACTGGGTCAGTTACTGTACAAATATTAGGATTCGCGTGCATCATTCACTGAAGTTAGTTTTCTTTTTTTTTTTTAATTTTTATTTATGCTTGTTCAAAACATTACATAGTTCTTGATACATCATATTTGTCACTTTGATTCAAGTGGGTTATGAACTCCCATTTGTACCCCATATACAGATTGCAGAATCACATCAATTACACATGCATTGATTCACATATTGCCATACTAGTGTCTGTTGTATTCTGCTGCCTTACCTATCCTCTACTATCCCCCCTCCCCTCCCGTCTCCCACCATCTTCTCTCTCTACCCCCTCTACCTTAATAAATTTCTCCCCATGTATTATTTTCCCCTTTCTTCTCTCTTCCTCTTGTATGTAATTTTGTATAACCCTGAGGGTCTCCTTCCATTTCCATGCAATATCCCTTTTCTCTCCCTTTCCCTCCCACCTCTCATCCCTGTTTTAATGTTAATCTTCTTCTCATCCTCTTCATACCTATTCTGTTCTTAGTTAATCTCCATATATCAAAGAAGACATTTGGCATTTGTTTTTAAGGGATTGGGTAGCTTCATTTAGCATAATCTGCTCTAGCGCCATCCATTTCCCTGCAAATCTATGATTTTTTGTCATTTTTTAATGCAGAGCAATACTCCATTCTGTATAAATGCCACATTTTTTTTTATCCATTCATCTATTGAAGGGCATATAGGTTGGTTTCACAGTCTTGCTATTGTGAATTGTGCTGCTATGTACATCGATGTAGCAGTGTCCCTGCAGCATGCTCTTTTTAGGTCTTTAGGGAATTGACCGAGAAGGGGAATAGCTGGGTCAAATGGTGGTTTCATTCCCAGCTTTCCAAGAAATCTCCATACTGCTTTCCAAATTGGATGCACCAATTTGCAGTCCCACCAGCAATGTACAAGTGTACCTGTTTCCCCACATTCTCACTAACACTTGTTGTTTGACTTCATAATGGCTGCCAATCTTACTGGAGTGAGATGGTATCTTAGGGTGGTTTTGATTCACCTTTCTCTGACTACTGGAGATGGTGAGCATTTTTTCATGTACTTGTTGATTATATGTCCTCCTCTGAGATGTCTGTTGAGGTCCTTGGCCCATTTGTTGATTGGGTTATTTGTTATCTTATTGTTTAATTTTTTGAGTTCTTTGTATACTCTGGATATTAGGGCTCTATCTGAAGTGTGAGGAGTAAAGATTTGTTCCCAGAATTTAGGCTCCCTATTTACCTCTCTTATTGTTTCTTTTGCTGAGAAACAACTTTTTACTTTGAGTAAGTCCCATGTGTTGATTCTAGTTATTAACTCTTGTGCTATGGATGTCCTATTGAGGAATTTTAAGCCCGACCCCACAGTATGTAGATCGTAGCCAACTTTTTCTTCTATCAGACGCCATGTCTCTGATTTGATATCAAGGTCCTTGATCCATTTTGAGTGAATTTTTGTGCATGCAAGAGAAAGGGATTCAGTTTCATTTTGTTACATATGGATTTCCAGTTTTCCCAGAACCATTTGTTGAAGATGCTATCCTTCCTCCATTGATGCTTTTAGCTCCTTTATCAAATAGAAGATTGTTGTAGCATTGTGGATTAATCTCTGTGTCCTCCATTCTGTACCTTTGGTCCACCCGCCTGTTTTGGTACCAGTACCATGCTGTCATTGTTACTATTGCTCTGAAATTTAGTTTGAAATCTGGTATCGCTATACCGCCTGATTCACACTTCCTGGTTAGAATTGCTTTTGATATTCTGGATATTTTATTTTTCCAAATGAATTTCATGATTGCTTTCTCTATTTCTACAAGAAATGCCGTTAGGATTTTGATTGGCATTGCATTAAACCTATAGAGAACTTTTGGGAATATCACCATTTTGATGATGTTAGTTCTCCTTATCCATGAACAGTGTATATTTTTCCATCTTCTTAGATCTTATTCTACTTCTCTTTTTAGGGTTCTGTAGTTTGCATTGTATAAATCTTTCACCTCTTTTGTTAGGTTGATTCCCAAGGATTTTATTTTTATTTTTTGAGGATATTGTGAATGGAGTGTTTTTTTTCTCATTTCCGTTTCAGAAGTTTTGTCACTGATATACAGAAATGCCTTTGACTTATGAATGTTGATTTTATATCCTGCCACATTGCTGAAATCATTTCTTAGTTCTAGTAGTTTTTTTTTTTTTTGTAGACCCTTTTGGGTCTTCTATATATAGAATTATGTCAGCTGCAAGTAGTGATAATTTAAGTTATTCTTTTCCTATTTTCATGCCTTTAATTTCTTTCATCTGTCTAATTGCTCTGGCCAGTGTTTCGAGAACTATATTTAATAGAAGTGGTGGTAGAGGACATCTCTGTCTTGTTCCAGATTTTAGAGGGAATGCTTCAATTTTTCTCCATTCAGAATAATGCTAGCCTGAGGCTTAACATAGATAGCTTTTACAATGTCGAGGTAAGTTCCTGTTATCTCTAATTTTTCTAATGTTTTGAACATAAAGGGATGCTAAGGGTCTATTGTTCTTATTTATTTTTCGCAGAACCAAGCTTTAGTTTTGTAATTTTTTCAATAGTTTCTTTTGTTTCAATTTTGTTGTTTTCCGCTCTGATTTTAGTTATTTCTTGCCTTCTGCTACATTTGCTGTTGTTTTGTTCTTCCTTTTCTCGGGCTTTGAGATGAAGTGTGAGCTCATTTATTTGTTGTTCTTTCCTATTTTTGAGGAATGACGTCAAGGTGGTGAATTTCCCTCTTAAAACTCCTTTCATTGTGTCCCATAGATTCCGATATGTTGTGTCTGTATTTTCATTTATCTCGAAGAATTTTTTGATTTTCTCATTTATGTCTTCTGTAACACATTAATCATTCAGTAAAATGTTGTTCATTTTCAATGTGATGTAGGATTTTTCCTTCCTTCTTTTTCATTGGTTTCCAGTTTCATTCCATTATAATCAGATAAAATTCATGGTATTATGTCCACCACTTTATATTTATTGAGGGTTGCTCTATGGCATAATATATGGTCTATTTTTGAGAAGGATCCATGTGCTGCTTAAAAAAAAAGTATATCCACTTGATGATGGTTGATATAATTTATATATGTCAGTTAAGTCTAGGTTATTGATTGTGATATTGAGTTCTATAGTTTCTTTATTCAACTTTTATTTGGAGGATCTGTCCAATGGTGAGAGAGGTGTGTTGAAGTCACCCATAATTATTGTGTTGTGGTCTATTTGATTCTTGAACTTGAGGAGAATTTGTTTTATGAACGTTGCAGCACCATTTAATGGTGCGTAAATATTGATAATTTTTATGTCTTGTTGGTGAATGGTTCCTTTAAACAACATATAATTTCCTTCATTATCCCTTTTGATTAAATTAGTCATGAAGTCGATTTAATTCGATTTGAGGATGGCCACCCCTGCTTGCTTATGAGGACCGTGTGCATGGTATATTTTTTCCCAACCTTTCACCTTCAGCCTGTGTATGTCTTTTCCATTCAGATATGTCTCCTGGAGGCAACATATTGTTGGATTTGTTTTTTGAAACCAAGTTACAAGCCTATGTTGCTTTATTGGAGAGTTTAAGCCATTAGTGTTTAGAGCTACTATTGATATATGGTTTCTACTGCCATCCATGTTTGAATATTTATCGTTTTTTTAAATTTACTTTGTTTCTCCATGATTAGCTTTTCCCCCGCCCTCTGTCATTACTGAGGCACTTCCCACTGATGGTTTTGGTTGTGGTTTTTCATTTCTTCCTCGTGTAGTGTTTTGCTCAAGACACTTTGCAATGGTGGTTTTCTTGCTGCAAATTCTTTTAGCTTTTCTTTATCATGAAAGATTTTTATTTCGTTGTCGTACCTGAAGCTGAATTTTGCTGGATACAGAATTCTTGTTTGGCATCCATTGTCTTTCAATGTTTGAAATACGTTGTTCCAGGATCCTCTCACTTTCAGTGTCTGTGATGAAAAATAGGTTGTTAACCATATTGGTTTACCCCTGAATGTAATCTTCCTCCTTTCTCTTGAAGCTTTTAATGTTTTCTCTTTGTTCTGTATATTGGATAGCTTCATAACAATGT
Source organism: Callospermophilus lateralis (assembly GCF_048772815.1). NCBI lineage: Eukaryota > Metazoa > Chordata > Mammalia > Rodentia > Sciuridae > Callospermophilus > Callospermophilus lateralis. The sequence goes on from NW_027514551.1 coordinate 7,538,721, forward strand.
GTCTTGGCGTTGGTCTACTGTGATTTTGTGTGCTCTGTGTCCTGTAAGCATCTTCAATTTGTATATCCGTTTCCTTTTTTATTTCTGGAAAATTTTCTGTAATTATTTCATTCAACAGGTTACTCATTCCCATGGTTTGAATCTCTGTATCTTCCTCTCTCCAGATGACTCATAAGTTTGGTTTTTTTATGTTATCCCATATCTCTTGGATGTTTTTCTCGTGATTTTTTACCAGCCTTTCTGTGTTGGCTAGACTCTTTTCAAGATGTTATATTTTGTCTTCATTATGTGACATTCTGTCTTCTACTTGCTCCACGCTGTTAGTGATACTCTCAATTGAGTTTTTAATTTGGTTTATCGTTTTCTTCATTTCTAGAATTATTCTTTGAATTTTTATAATCTCTATCTCCTGATAAAGAAGATTAACTTCTTCTTTTATCTGTTTATGTAATTCATTTTCAATGTGTTCTTTCACTGTATTTATTTGCTCTCTCGTATCCTCTTTAAGGTTTCATTCCATCTGTCTAAGGTATTCCTTGAGTTTTTTATATGACCATTTTTCTGATGATTCTAGGTCCTCCTGAATATTTAGGTTATCCTTCATTATTTGTACTCCTTTTCTTTCTTGCTTTTTTATGCTGCTCATGTTACTTCTTGTTTGTTTGAGTGCTGAGTTACTGCTTATTCTTATAAATTTATTTGAAGCTTGGGAGGAAAGATATTAGAAGATATTAGAAGGGATGGGAAGAAGTCACTAAAGAGAATGAGAATAGGCAGGTAGAATTCAAGGATGAGGGAATAAGAAAATTGAAAAGAAATGAAAAGACAAAAGAAAAAAATAGAAAATAAAGAAAGAAATAATTTTTTTAAAATAATAATGATAATTAAAGATGAAAATTAAAATTTAAAATAATAATAATAATAGTAAAATTTAAAAAATAAAAACATTAAAATAAGTTAAAGAACAACAACAAAAAATGAAAATGAAAGAAAAAAAGTAAAAATAAAATAATAATAATAATAATAATACATGCAGTCATAGAGTTCAATTAACTTCTCTTCCAGTAGGTGGAGCTGTGCTCACTGGGCCAAGCTTCTCCTCTCAATAGGTGGGAACCAATCACTGTGCAGCAGCTCTTCCTCCCAGACTGGGCGGGTCTCCAATCCTGAGTGCCTAGGACCTTCTCTAGTGTTTCCTCAAGCCAGGCTCTGCTCAACTGTGACACTCACCACAATACTTGATACACGTCAGGTCTCTGTTCCTGGTAGTCCTGTTTTCATCAACGCCTGCCACTCTCTCCCTGTTTGCCTCCCTCAGACCCTAAGTTTGTAGAGCTTGGGGCTGGGAACCCTCAGCGAATTTGCTTGCTCTCTGGTATCCATGCCCACATTAGCTGGTGTAAGAGACCTCAGTTGTCAGCACTGGTGGGAGCGGTAGCCAGGAATTCCATGCCACGAGTCCCACAGCACACATGATTCCCTCGGTCTGGCCATCTTTCTCACGGGAGACCTGGGAGGGCCCCTTAAAGGAGAGCTGGAAGGGGCCCTTAATGTTTCCCCGCTGTGTGGAGAGAGATGCATAGGGAATTACACACCTGTCGTACTGGTTTCAATGAAGTTATCTCCTCTGCCCATGACATCAGTTCTCTTCCATGGTGGTATCCCATGCAAATGGTGACCATTCATTCCTTTTGCCAGGTGACCAATGCAACGGATGGGTCCTGACTGTGTCTCCGAAGCCCCATTTTAATTCAGTGGCCTTTTACCTCTGTAAATTCAGAAGGGCCGACCAGTTATTTCAGAGGGAATGTTAGTTCTGAGACACAAGAAGCAGGCAAATCTGAGCTTCTATGCAGCTGATCCTGGCTCTGTGTGTTTTCTGAGGGGCCCAGACTGTTCGCACCAGATCCATGTCAGGTCAGCATTGCCTAGTGATTCTGAACAAACAGCATTTAGACAGTTTATGACTCCCTATGCCTGCGCAGCTTAAGAGGTCAGAGACTTGATTTCTCCATGTTCGCCACCATGTTGGATCTCCTATATTGCTACTTTTTAATGTCTGTGCGTGTGCGTTCATATATATATATATATATATATATATATATATATATATATATATATATATATTCTTCAGATTTTTCAAAATATGAAATATATGTGTCTTATTATACGCTCCCTAAATTATTCATATTCATATATGTGGATTTATAACAAACTTTCCACAAGATTATACTCAGAAATAATCATCCACCTGAAATACATATTTCTTTCCTAGTACTGAAAAGTAACTTCATAGAATGGTGCATACAAACTCTAATATTTCTACAGATACTTACCCAGTGTAACATCAATGCAAGTAGATTCCTAGGGGACATGATGTGTATTTTGACGTTCATTTCTATTCAACACTGGTACATTACTATTTCTTCAGTTTATGCACATCATAGGATATATATTTCATCCACAAGTTAGAAAACTTATAGGCATTTGTTTAATGATCAGTCACTTCCTGCTTCAGAATACATGTATTCCTCCATGTTTCTTGACTGGTCTTTTCATAAGACTTTTTCCAATTACAATATTTTCATTTTTCATTATCTCTTATGAAGCAAAACTCAAACACCCTTCATGATAAACCATAATCCTAAAATTACCATTAGATGTATAACTGGTTGGAATGAATGATTATATATCAATATAAGATTTCTTATATATTTTTAGATATCAATTCAATTCATTATTTAAAGTGGAACCAGTTAAATTATTTATTCACAGGATGGTCTATTCATGCATTATCTCTATATTCATAGACACAGGGTACACCTCTGTGTACCCCTAACACTAATGTATATGTCTTCAAAATATTGCTCCCAGAAATGGTGGAAGAAATACTCATGTCACCTGATCCACATATATATTTTATCACAGTAAAATTCTGAACAAAAAATGTAAAGGTCACACTTATGATTGTACCGAAGTCTAAAAGGAAAGTGAACATGGATAACTAAAAACATCCATGTGAAGATTGCCTAATGCTCTCAAATGTCAATCCTATTGGTGACAACATATTTGTTTCTTCCAATGATTATATATTCAAACTAAACCCTGTTGAAAATGTCTAATCCTATAACTCACTTTATACTTTGCCTGATTTCATAATGTCTCTATTGATACCTGCTTTCCTACTTATTTTCCCCAGTTCATCGTTGTGACTGACTCTTCACATGTGCTGAAATTTTCATTCATTCTCTAACAGAAACCCTATTGCTAAAGAACTTTTGGTCCAAATCCTATACTCACTCTTCTTCCTAAACCTACCGACTATCTTCCTAATCCTACCGACTATCCATTTTGACTGGATGTTCTCTTCTACATTAAATCTACCAAGGTACAAGGTCCTGTGCTTCAAATCATACCTAGATTTCTGTTTCCATACTGATATTTCACCTCTATATTCTTGTAATTATCGCACGTTCTCAATACCATTATTCATCGCCCAGAATGATTCCTAACCCAAATTGAACCTGTTATTAACCCTAAACATACACTGTTCCCTAAATCTCATTTTACAGAAGAGCAGCAACAGAGTTGTTCTTAAAATACAGGGAATTAGGGGACCTTCCACCTGCTGAAAACCTCAAATGTCCATGCAGAAATGATACCTGGAGAAGTTGTAGGGAGGTATGAAAGACCTGAGAGAGCAAAAGTCCTATTCCAAGTCAAACAACCTGGTCAGGATAAAGGGATGTGTCCGAATCAGCATCTCTCTACTTATTTTAGAGAAGATGGACTAAACCAGACCTGTGTGGAGAGCTGTTCCCAGGTGTCAATGGTTGATATACCATTCTAACTTGTGAAAGTGTTCCAGGAAGTAGGAGCAGCCTCCATCTCATGGGACCCTTGGAAGCAAGTGTTAGGATAAAGTGGTTGCCAAGGCTGTGGCCTCATTCAGTTCCAAAGAAAGTGACATACCTCATTTCCTTGGTGATGGAACTCTCTGAACTTGCTATCCAAGAACCAAGACACCGAGAGGCAATCCCAGTCCATGTCCCTGTGGGCTCACTTGATTGGATTTTTGCAAGGACAGAGTCAGTCTTTCTTGGTACCTCCTGATGTGAGTATAGCCAAATACCAGGAGAGCTCTGAAGAGATCCTTTTCCTGCGAAAGCAGGTAGTGGCTGGCCACTTTTTCCTGACAACTTCACAGAGTTGGTCAAGGAAACCAGATCTGATAGAGGACACGCCATTTTGGGGGAACATACTATGCCCCACCAGTCAGAGTTAACTCCGGAGAGTCACAGACCTACTTGAGGGAAGGAGGTGCATTTGTGAGTGTGGGTTTGTTGTTTTGTCTCATGTTCAGAGAATAGGTACAAAAGGCGGTTTGTTTGATTTGAAGTGAACTGTTTCTAGTAAGTCGTTTGACAAGATGAGTGTTTCTATGTCTGTGTATCCCACTGTGTCCGCGGTTGTAGACATGAGAAAAGAGAATGCAACAATGGATGTGTCCTGTCTAGTAGAAAGCTTCCCATTATGCATTCTGCCTAATTTATGAATAGAGTGCGGCTTGCCTTATGGATGGGCAATACCTACTACCTTCCTAAGTCTCTGTTTTCTTCTGAATTCTGGCCACTCTCCAGAATAGGCTCATGGTTTTGTGTCCAAGATATGTAACAACTCCAAGGTCTGTGACATGGCCATGTACAGGATAGCTGAAGGGAATGGCCAGCATCTCAGAAAACTCAGATATCAATGTGACCAGGAAAGTCTCAGTGGATATACCCTGCTTTTGGCCTTTTGCTTACCTATTGTTCTGTTGCCCTGAATATCAGGAAGGTCTTTGCCTCAGGCCACCCCTTTGTGAAGCCTGAAGAAAACAGTTTTCAAATGGAAATGAATGGGCATCTCTTGTGGCTCTTTCTTAATTGCTTTGGAAAGGGATGTGTCTGAATTAGCCTCTTGGACTTGTATGTGGCTGTGACTTTGATTCTCAGCAGCTGATGGATCTAAAGAATGATCCCATGTGTGCATCCAAAACCATAATTGCCAAAAGATCAGTCATTGTGGATGAAGTCTCTCGTCTTCCTCTGTTAGGTTCCTGACTTCCATCAAGTGAGAATTGGTATTCCTTGGGTCAAATGAGTTCTTCAAATTACTGCAGAGGTGCTTAGGTTTTTGCATGACTCCAAATCACATAAAGAATCTATAATTGAAAGTCAGTAGGCCACAAATTGGAGAAACAGAGCAGTATTAACGGGAGGCTTATTTGATCACTCCTGGTTCACAGGAAGGGTGTCCAGGCCAACATGACTTTAGGCAAATGAGGGGCAAGGGAGTTTATTTGGACACTGTCTTTGGGTGAGCCATTCATGGAAACCTTCAGCCAGAGGTTATGATGAGTGACTATATGGAAGAAGATGAGGACCTTGTTTGAGTGTTTTGGTTTTAATTGTGGTCATTTGTGTGGTGGTTGTAAGAAATATCTTGGTCCACCTGGGCTTGAACTCTGGTTGGATTCCCCTTAGAGACTGCGTTCTGGAACTGAACTCAGAGAAGTATTGCCATGAATTGTGTTGGGATATTAGGAGGCCACGCATGAGAGTCGCCCTTGGAAACTGAGATCTAAGCCCAGGGTGGCTTTCCACAGAGCACTGAGAATCTCAGCCAGGATAACACATGATTTTACTCTGAAAGACTTGGCAGCCATAGTTGAGTGTCAAAACACACATGGACCTCACATTGTAGACCTCAATTTACCTGGCTTCATGTGACCTTTTGGCCACTCTTTGGGAAGCCTTGCCTGTGAGAGTTCTCCAGAGCTTTCATTGAAAATGAGCTTCCTCATTATTTAATGGTTTCTGAATGAATTGAAACCCACAGTGCCTCCAACTTCATCCTTAACAATGGCTAGATGAATACCATGTAGTTATTAAAATTTCCATGACCAGGTGGCACTGGAGAACTTTTGAATGTCCTGTTGCTGATCATGAGTATACCAGACAGTGCTTTGATTGACTGGATTTCATGAAAATGTTGTAGAAAAGAGATGCCAGTACGTTTGAGTCTGCTGAGTAGTGGGCCTAGAGCACTGGTGGGCAGGTGTGTGAAAAAACATCATTAGTAGGGCCATGAGGATCTACCATTGGATTCCAAATGGCTTGTGACTGACATGGTGCAGCCAGCAGATCCTTATTTGTAAAGTCATCTTTTTATATGGAGAGGTTTCAGGGCAATGTTCAGAATAAGGGTCATATGGACAAGGGGGCAATGGGGCAAGCTATGAGGGATAGAAGCCTGGTTGGTGCGTTCTCATGCACACCCTGACCTACCACACGTGACATAACTCCCTCCAGCACTGTGTCTCAGTTGGGCTCCTTGTATTTCATGAAGCAAATACTAAACTCTCAATGCAGCAGGAAAAACACCACAAAAAGTGGAGGAGGACAAAATGGCTTCACAGTTCACATGGGGAGACATTTAGTCACCAGTGGTCACTGTTTACCAACAAAGAGAGGATTCAGGCCTCCTGCTTCATGTTAATTGGAAAATAAGAACCCATGTCCTTCAGGTCAAAGTGATGGAGACCCACCTTTGATGTTCTCACTACAAAAGAAGATAAAGCTCCTGAAAACAACCTAAATTTCAAGTGCCCAACCTCAGAGTGAGATTCTCAAAAAGTCCTTAGGCCAGAAGAGCTCCATGTTTGTGGACTGTTTACCCTGTCCCTTACTTTTAGAAAGTCCTCTACCTCCACCAAAGATGTGAAATCTGGAGCATTTTCCATTCCAGATAGGTATTCACAGATTTTCTAACTCTTCTCCTATAATTGTGTCTTACTTGAGGCGAAAGTAATGTTAAAGCATTGTTCTGGATGAGAGTGGGAAGTATGTGACACTAACACATACCCTATCAGACTCTGAATACTATTTCTAATACGATGGAGAAAAATAACCCAAACAGAATAGAAATACAAGCAGTTTAGAGGAGTCATGGTGTATATTTGGACTTGCCTTTTGCATGATACAGAGTAGGAGTTAAATCTAGTCAATTTTTTGTTGAAATAGTTCTCCATGTGTTTTTAAAGTTAACAAATTGTGAATTCCTGTCTCCCTTTCTCTGTAGCCCATTCAGCACATATATTTTTATATGGATATATAGAATCATACCTGGTACCACACATACATTCTTGTGAGGTGGATGAGTTGGCAGATACAAATTGTGAGAAGAGATCACTCCTACTAAACCGTGTTGGAACTGAATATTCAACCAATGGGTGAGCTTCCATGTTCAGTAAAATGAATATTTTTGGATCTGTGGATGATATATATTTTATGATGAATTTTGATTGACATATATGTTGCTATTTTTTTTTCTGTGTGTGTGTGTGTTTTGTGTCACTCACCTGTTCTGTAAAACAACTTCAGAAAGAGAGGTTAAAAATTCATGCAAAGCTCTGATGGAGGTATCTAATATCTTAGTTTTGGTCTATTGCTTCTTCTAATTGGGTCATTTGTTGTGTCCCATGGACGAGGGCAGTGGTTCCTGTGCCCACCCCTGCAGCAACTCCTATTCCGAATAGGATGGCTAAGTGAGGGATATATGTTCCCAGTTGAAACGGGTTGTATGCCCCCCTATTTGATCTTCAAATGAACCTGCATCATGATAGAGCACTCTGGGAAACATCTGCACCATTACACAATTAATCACATCTGTTGACCATTTCATGAAAACATAAACAATGTTTAATTATATACAATTATGCTGTTGTAGGGACGGACAAGGCAAGGCACCTAAGATAGCAACGAAGACAGCGAAACCGTCCTATTTGGTTGCAACCAGATTCAGAGGGCATTGCTTCTGTTGTAATCAATTATTCTCCTGAAACTCAAGTATAGGTAGTTTCAGAATTTTGTACCCAACATGTAAGGGAAGGGGCTCAGAAGTTCACAGTCTGCAGAAGTTCAAAAAAGCCGTTGTTGTTTCTGTTTTTTCCTCGGTTCTGGGCAAGTTAACTTTTCAAGGACACCTGGGAGGGAAAGAGCTTTTTCCTACCTTTCTTATTTTTCGCCCCTGACAGCTGTTACCATGGAGCCCTGATGGTAACTTCTTTATCTTAGAAATATAGCCATCTCTGTAAAGCCCCAGCCCACGGCCAGAGGCCTTGTTCAAATATTTTGTGGAAAACAAGTAATGGGGTGTCTAGCATAGAAGTGCTTATTTTTTTAGCAAGTGGCCAAGTAGAACAAGGCAACACTAAAAGAGGAAGTTTATCTACATTGAACTCTTTTATAGGGACTCTTTTGCTGAAAGTCCTAAAGTCAGCCATGGTGAAGACTTCTGTAGAAAGTCAGTTAAGAATTTTCTGTAGGCCTGGTACAGAAGGGGAAGACAGGGAAGGTGGGGCTGACAGCAGCTCCGAGGATCTGAGAATAAGGAAGGAGAGATGTAAAAGAATAATGTGAAAGGGGTTTGGTATTTTCCTAGTAACAAAAACTTGAGCTGCAGAACAGGTAGAGCAGAGGAGAAGACAAGAGTGAGTATCCCAAAATGCATGTGAGGGACTTTAAATTTTTAGTAAACTGTTTTCAGTGATGACAAAGCAACTTTAAAGGCCATTTTCATTACATCTTTGATAGGAGTCTGAGGGCTCTCCTCTGCTAGTTTCAGCTTTGTGTTAGCTGGTAAGAGGACCTGGTGGGACCCGGTGCGGGCACGGACAGGAGAAGAGAGGAGTGAGTCGGTGGATGAGAACCTGAGTACCTGCTAACTCAGCAAGGGGGCGATGGTCTGAGAACCGGGAGAGGTTTGGGTTTTTGATCTAATAATTGGAGGGGAGAAATCAGGTTGCAGAGGTGAGAGTGACAGCAGAGACTCTGGAGCACAAGGCTGAAGGTGAGGATCTATTGGATAAACATAGTTCAGGATATGAGTGAAGGATGGAAAAGGCCTGCCCATAGGGGAATCTCCTTTCACCCTTTTGAGCACTTGCAGAAGTTAAAAAGGTCACACAGGGCTGGGGATGTGGCTCAATTGTAGCACGCTCGCTTGGCATGCGTGCGGCCCGGGTTTGATCCTTAGCACCACATACAAACAAAGATGTCGTGTCCGCCAAAAACTAAAAAATAAATATTAAAAATTCTCTCTGTCTCTCTGTCTCTCGCCTCTCTCTTTAAAAAAAATGGTCACGCAGAATTTGAGGATCTAGAGACCCCTCTGGGGGCCATCAGTTTTGGTTATCTAATTGGTAATATGGCCAATGCTGTGTACTGAATTTGATGAGGAGTTTGTGTTCCATCAGGCAGCCCCTGTATGCTCACATCCCCATGACGTACAGAAAAAGTCGGCCAGGCATTCTGGAATTACTAAAAAGGAGTGATGGATTTTTCCTATCCCCAGGTCCATGATCCTCTTAGTTGTACAAGTCCGATATTTACTGCCATTAGCCCCTTGAACTAGAGACCTTTTATTTGATAGAGGGCCCAATGGGGCCTTAAGTGCTGAGTTTATTGCCGCTGTATCCCCTTCAAAGTTTACTGGGGTCTCCTCCACTTCAAAAGATACGCTGAGCTCAGGGAGGGGATCTGAGCCCCGACTTTCGTAGTCATGCTGAAGAGTCAGAATGGCTGGCTGGCGTGGCTGCCTCTTTCTAGGGCACTCTTGAACCCAGTGTCCTCTTTCTTTACAGTAGGCACATTGATCTGAGGTCAGGGGTGGCCTCTGGCGTGGGACCAGGTATCCCTTCCTGTCTCCCTGTTTCTTAATTTCTGGCCCTTTTGTTGTTGTGACCGGGACCTTAGTCAACTCCTTAGTCTGTCTTTTGTTTCTTTTATCGTCATTTTGCTCCCTTCTCTTCCTCAGTTTCTCTCTTATAGTATACTTTCTGGGCTTCTCTGACTAAATCTCTCAAAGTCATATCTTGTAATCCATCTAAGCATTGTAACTTTCTTTAAATATCCAAGACAGCATGCCCAATAAAGGCCATTGTGACAGATGCCTTTTGATCCTCTGCATGAGGATCGAAAGGAGTATATCTCCTATATGCCTTCGTAATTCTCTCTAGAAACATAGAGGAAGATTCATCAGGCCCGCAGGCGTGGTAGCCACGTCACCCCAAATGGAGTAGGGAAATAGCAGTGCCGCTGCCCGTGCCCGGATAAGGCCCAGTCACCAGCTGGTGTGGTAGTCACGTCACCCAATTTGTAGTAGGGGCCAAGCAGGACTCCGCCCACGCCCACAACAAAAGCAGACCTGTGACTGACCTGCGGAACAGGCACAGCGGCCTGCCACCATGGTAGACATGACACCCCAATTGGAGTAGTGGCAGAGCAGAGCTTTCTCCTGCGCCCAGTACAAGCACAATGGCCCACCGGCGTGGTAGTCACGTCAACCCAATTGGAGTAGGGGCAGAGCAGAGCCTTTGCCCGCACCCAGAACAGGCCCAGCGATCTGCCAGCATGGTAGTCACGACACCCCAATGGCAGTAGGGGCAGAGCAGAGCCACCACCCGCTCCCGCAAGGTAGGCAGACCTGCAACCGACAGGCGGAACAGGCCCAGCGGCCTGCAAGCGCGGCAGACACGTCAACCCATTTGGTTCTTTGAAAAAATTTAAAAAATCGACAGAACATTAGCCATGCTAACGAAGACAAGAAGAGAGAGAACTCAAATTACTAGCATATGGGATGAAAAAGACAACATCATAACAGATATTTCAGATATACAGAAGATAATCCGAAATTATTTTGAATCTTTGTACTCTAATAAAATAGAAGACGGTGAAGGCATCGATAAATTTCTTAAGTCATATGATCTGCCCAGATTGAGTCAGGAGGATATAGACAACCTAAACAGACCAATATCAATTGAGGAAATAGAAAAAACCATCAAAACACTACCAAGTAAGAAAAGCCCAGGACCTGATGGGTATATAGCAGAGTTTTACAAAACATTTAAAGAGGAACTAATACCAATACTTTTCAAGTTATTTCAGGAAATTGAAAAAGAGGGAATTCTTCCAAATTCATTCTATGAGGTCAACATCACTCTGATTCCTACACCAGACAAAGACACTTCAAAGAAAGAAAACTACAGACCAATATCTCTAATGAACCTAGAGGCAAAAATCCTCAATTAAATTCTGGCAAATCAGATACAAAAGCATATCAAAAAAATTGTGCACCATGATCAAGTAGGATTCATCCGTGGGATGAAAGGCTGGTTCAATATACGGAAATCAATAAATGTTATTCATCACATCAATAGACTTAAAAATAAGAACCATATAATCATCTCGATACATGCAGAAAAAGCATTCGACAAAGTACAGCATTCCTTTATGTTCAAAACTCTAGAAAAACTAGGGATAACAGGAACATACCTCAATATTGTAAAAGCAATCTATGCTAAGTCTCAGGCTAGCATCATTCTGAATGGAGAAAAATTGAAGGCATTCCCCCTAAAATATGGAACAAGACAGGGATGCCCTCTTTCACCACTTCTGTTCAACATAGTTCTCGAAACACTGGCCAGAGCAATTAGACAGACAAAAGAAATTAAAGGCATATAAATAGGAAAAGAAGAACTTATATTAATACTATTGCAGATGACATGATTCTATACCTAGCAGACCCAAAAGGGTCTACAAAGAAACTAATAGAGCTAATAAATGAATTCAGCAAAGTGGCAGGATATAAAATCAACACTCATAAATCAAAGACATTATTGAATATCAGTGACAAATCCTCTGAAACGGAAATGAGGACAACCACTCCATTCACAATATACTAAAAAAAAAAAAATAATTGGGAATCAACCTAACAAAAGAGGTGCAAGTTTTATACAAGGAAAACTACAGAACCCTAAAGAGAAAAATAGAGGAAGATCTTAGAAGATGTAAAAATGTACCCTGTTCATAGATAGACAGAACTAACATCATCAAAATGGCGATATTACCAAAAGTTCTCTATATGTGTAATGCAATGCAATTCAAAATCCCAACGGCAGTTCTTGTAGAAATAGAGAAAGCAATCATGAAATTCATATGGAAAAATAAAAGACCCAGAATAGCAAAAACAACACTAAGCAGGAAGTGAAATTCAGGCCGTATAGCGATACCAGACTTCAAACTATACTACAGAACAATAGTAAAAAAAATAGCATGGTACTGGTACCAAAACAGGTGCATGGACCTATGGTAAAGAATAAAGGAAACAGAAACCAATCCAAAAAAATACAACTATCTTATATTTGATAAAGGGGCTAAAAGCATGCAATGGATTAATGATAGCATCTTCAACAAATGGTGCTGGGAAAACTGGAAATCCATATGTAACAAAAAGAAACTGAATCCCTTTCTCTTGCCATGCACAAAAGTTAAATCAAAATGGAACAAGGAGCTTGATATCAAATCAAGACATGGTGTTTGATAGAAGACAAAGTTGTCTACGATCTACATACTGTGGGGTCGCCTCCAAATTCCTCAATAGGACACCCATAGCACAAGCGTTAATAACTAGAATCAACACATGGGACTTACTCAAACTAAAAAGTTTTTTCTCAGCAGAAGAAACAGTAAGAGGGGTAAATAGGGAGCCTACATCCTTGGAACAAATCTTTCCTTCTCACACTTCAGATAGAGCACTAATATCCAGAGTATACAAAGAACTCAAAAAATTTGTCAATAAGATAACAAATAACCCAATCAACAAATGGGCCAAGAACCTGAACAGACACTTCTCAGAGGAGGACATACAATCAATCAACAAGTACATGAAAAAATTCTCACCATCTCCAGCAGTCAGAGAAATGTGAATCAAAACCACCCTAAGATACCATCTCACTCCAGTAAGTTTGGCAGCCATTATGAAGTCAAACAACAACAAGTGCTGGCGAGGATCTGGGGAAACAGGTACACTTGTACATTGCTGGTGGGACTGCAAATTGGTGCAGCCAAATGGGAAAGCAGTATGGAGATTTCTTGGAAAGCTGGGAACGGAACCACCATTTGACCCAGTTATTCCACTTCTCGGTCTAAAACCTAAAGACCTTAAAAGAGCATGCTACAGGGACACTGCTACATCGATGTTCATAGCAGCACAATTCACAATAGCAAGACTGTGGAACCAACCTAGATGCCCTTCAATAGAAGAATGAATAAAAAATGTGGCATTTATACACAATGGAGTATTACTGTGCATTAAAAAATGACAAAATCATAGAATTTGCAGGGACATGGATGGCATTAGAACAGATTATGCTAAGTGAAGCTAGCCAATCCCTAAAAAAACAAATGCCAAATGTCTTCTTTGATATAAGGAGAGTAACTAAGAACAGAGTAGGGACGAGGAGCATGAGAAGAAGATTAACATTAAACAGGGATGAGAGGTGGAAGGGAAAGGGAGAGAGAATGGTAACTGCATGGAAATGGAAGGAGAACCTCAGGGTTATACAAAATTACATACAAGAGGAAGTGAGGGAAAGGGAAAAATAATACAAGGGGGAGAAATTTATTACTGTAGAGGGTGTAGAGAGAGAAGAGAGGAGGAGAGGGGACGGGAGGGGGGATAGTAGAGGATAGGAAAGGCAGCAGAATACAACAGACACTAGTATGGCAATATATGAATCAATGGATGTGTAAGTGATGTGATTCTGCAATCTGTAAACGGGGCAAAAATGGGAGTTCATAACCCACATAAATCAAAGTGTGAAATATTATTTATCAAGAACTATGTAATGTTTTGAGCAACCATATATAAAAATTAAAAAAAAAGATAAATAAATTCGGTGAATAATTCACGAGAATCCTAATATTTCTACAGTAACTGACCCAGTTTAAAATCAATGCCAGTAGATTCCTATGGGACATGTTGTGTATTTTGACGTTCATTTTTATTCAACAATGGTACATTACTATTTCATGAGTTTATGCACATCATAGGATATATATTTCATCCACAAATTAGCAAATTTATAGGCAGTTGATTCAATTTCAATCGCTTCCGGCTTTACAACATATGCATTCCTCCAGGTTTCCTGACTGGTCTATTCATGAGACTTCTTTCCAAACATATTATTTTCGATTTCCATAATCACTTTTGAAACAAAACTCACACACTGTTCATGATAAACCAAAACACTAATATTACCATTAGATGTATAATTGGTGGGAATGAATGATTGTATATCAATATAAGATTTCCTGTAATTTTTAAGATATCAGTTCAATCCATTATTTAAAGTTGGAACAAGTTATATTATTTATTCACTGTATTGTCTATTCGTACTTTATCTCTAAATTCATAGACACAGGGTGCACCTCTTTGTAAACCCAATACTAATTTTACGTCTTGAATATATTGCTTCCAGAAATGGTGGAAGAAATACTCATGTCACCTGATCTACATATACATTTTATCACAGTAGTATTCTGGACAAATAATGTAATGGTCACGGTTATGATTGCAAGAAGGACTAAATGGAAAGTGAACATGGATTACTAAAAACATCTATGTCCAGGTTGCCTAATGCTCTCAAATGTCAATCCTATTGGTGACTACATATTTTTTTTCTTCCTAATATTATGTATTCAAACTCAACCCTGTTGAAAATGTCTAATCCTATCACTCACTTTATCCTTTGCCTGATTTCGTAATGTCTCTATTGATATCTGCTTTTCTACATTTTTTCCCAGCTCATCATAGTGACTGACTCTTCATATGTGCTGACTTTAACAATCACTCTGTAACCTAAACCCGATTGTTAAAGAACTTTTGTTCCAAATGCTATACTCACACTTCTTCCTAAACGTACTATCTTCCTATTTCTATCAACTCTCCCTTTTTGACTGGATGTTCTCTTCTACAATCAATCATTATAGTAAATGTCCGGCGAGCTTCACAGGAGGAAACCACCAACAGACTATCTCATGCAACAGCAAAGGGTTTATTGAGTGTCCAGCATGCTGGTGCTCAGAGCTCACTTGAATAGAGCAGATAGCCCTGAGAATAGCTTAAGTAGAGCTTATATACTTTACCTGGAGAGGGCAGGGAGGGAAGTTTATTGATGGATCGGGGTGAGTGGGCGATTTGCGTGCAACTGGGTGAGGGAGCACATTCTGCAGTTGGGCAATTGGGGACAGCACATACTGGGAACAAGATTTGCAAGTATTTCTCAAGATTTCAACAGTGTTTTGTTAAGCATACAGAAAAACAGGAAGTGACAAGTACCTATTTTACTAACCTTTTATTCGCCACTTCTTCTTCTGGCTACTTTTAATCATAAAAATGATCATTGGGGGGGTGTCACATTCTATGTATACTAGTAGGGTATTACCATAAGTTTAACTCGTCCAATTTGAGCCTGGAGAAAAGAAATTACACGGTTGAGAAAACAGGGTTTAATAGTTAGCAATAACATGAGGATTACTATTGGACCGGCCAGGGTTGATAAAAACGTAGTTAACCAGGAAGACTGTGTGAACCAAGACTCAAACCACCTTTTTTGGGCCTCTCTGTCTCGTTGATGCTTTTCAAGGCATCTTTTTAATTTACTCTTAGATTTTATTACAAGTCCAGTATGCTCAGCATACAAACAACTTTCTTCTCTCAATGTAGCACAAAGCCCCCTTCTCTCATGACGAGGAGGTCCAACCCTCGAGTGGTCTGAAAAACAACTTCAGAGAGAGAGGTAAAAGACTCATGCAAAGCTCTGATGGAGGTTTCTAATATCTTAGTTTTGGTCTATTGCTGTCATTTGTTGGGTCATTTGTTGAGTCCGTTGGACAAAGGCAGTGGTTCCCGTGGCCACCAGTGCAGCAATTTCTATTCCTAATAGGATGGCTACATTGAGAGATATATATTTTCAGTGGAACCGGGTTGAATGCCCCCCTATTTGATCTTCAAATGAATCTGCGTCGTGATAGAGCACTCTGGGAAACATCTGCACGATTACACAATTAATCACATCTGTTGACCATTTCATGAAAACATTAACAATGTTTAAGTATATAAAATCATGATGTAGTAGGGAAGGACAAGGCAACGCACCTAAGATAGCACTGAAGACAGGGAAACAGTCCTATTTGGTTGCAACCAGATTCAGAGGGCATTGATTCTGTTGTAATCAACTAATCCTCTGAAACCCAAGTTTAGGTAGTTTCAGAATTTTGTACCCAACATGTAAGGGAAGGGGCTCAGAAGTTCACAGTCTGCAGAAGTTGAAAAAAGCAGTTTTTGTTTCTGTTTTTTCCTCGGTTCTGGGCAAGTTAACTTTTCAAGGACACCTGGGAGGGAAAGAGCTTTTTCTTCCCTTTCTTATTTTCCCATTGCCAGCTGTTACTATGGAGCCCAGTTGCTAACTTCTTTAACTTAGAAATGTAGCCATCTCTGTGAAGCCCCACGTCAAGGCCAGAGGCCTTGTTCACATATTTTTGTGAAAAACTAGTAAGGGGGTGTCTGGATTAGGAGTGCTAATTTTTTAGCCAGTTGCCAAGTAGAACAGGGCAACATGAAAATAGGAAGTTTAACTACATTGAACTTTTTTATAGGGACTCTTTTGCTGAAAGTCCTAAAGTCAGCCATGGTGAAGACTTCTGGAGAAGGTCAGTTAAGGACTTTTCTGTGGGCCTGGTATAGAGGGGAAAGACGGAGAAGGTGGGGCTGAGAGCAGCTCCGAGGATCTGAGAATGAGAAAAGAGAGATGTAAAAAAATAATGGGAAAGTGGTTTGGAATTTTCCTAGCAACAAATATTTGAGCAGTAGAACAGGTCAAGCAGAGGGGAAGATGGTAGTGAGTATCCCAAAACGCAGAGGGACTTTAAATTTGTAGTAAACTGTTTTCAGTGATGACAAAGCAACTTTAAAGGCCATTTTCATTACATCTTGGATAGAGGTCTGAGGGCTCTCCTCAGCTGGTTTGAGCTTTGGGTTAGTTGGTAAGAGGACCTGGTGGGACCCAGTGCGGGCACTGTCAACAGAAGAGAGGAGTGGGTGGAGGGGTACCTCAGTACCTGCTACCTCAGCAAGGGGTCAATGGTCTGAGAACCAGCAGAGGTTTGGGTTTTTGATCTAATAATTGTAGTGGAGAAATCAGGTTGCTGAGGTGGGAGTGACAGCAGAGACTCTGGAACAGAAGGCTGAAGGTGAGGATCTATTGGATAAGCATAGTTCAGGATGTGAGCCAAGAAGGGAAAAGGCCTCCACATAGTGGAATCTCCTTTCACCCTTTTGAGCACTAGCAGATGTTAAAAAGGTCATGCAGGATTTGAGGATCTAGAATCCCCTCTGGTGGCCATCAGTTTTTGTTATCTAATTCGTAATATGGCCAATGCTGTCTACTGAATTTAATGCAGGGTTTGGGTTCCATCAGGCAGCCCCTGTACGCTAACATCCCCATGACTTACAGAAGAAGTCGGCTTTTCCCCCACACAGCCATGGCTGTTTTTGGCTTTGACAGTCGGCCGGGTAAACACAGTAATCTAGGCTAGCCAACCTGCATCTGGCTCGTGTGTCCCTACATCCATAATATTTGTTTCCATTATCTATGGTAAGGAAGGGATTTAATGGAATTTTAGTGGGATCCTCTTCATCAGGGATATCCCATTAGGAAAGACTTATAGCCAGCTGACAAATGTCTGGGTGGAGAGATGGTCACCAGGTCCCTAAGTGGGCTGCATGCAAGATAGATTATACTTCTTTTCCAGTAGAATTTCTGATCAGCCATCACTGCTGAACGGGCTGATGAGGGTTAGGACTACTTGTGGCCAAGGGGAGAGTCTATAGGTTTATCCACACGGTGAATATGCAATTTGAAAGTGTTACCAGTCTTTTCCAGTTTCCAGCCAGAGTGTGGACAGGGCGCAGGCTTGAGATGAGAGGCATGGATCCAGGAAGTGATTCCGTTTACCTTTACCACTATAGATGTTATAAGTAGCACCTGGTATGGTCCTTTCCAGTGGGGTTCCAGGGATGACACCTGATATCATCTTACGTAGATGAAGTCTCTTACTTGATATCGATATGGAGTCCCCTCGTCCCCAGTTTGGTAGGCAGTGGCCAGCTGTTTCCACAGGTATCACTGAGATCTTTCAAGAGCTTTAAGTCTGTCAAACAAGGGGGTGTGAAAGGGATCGTTAGGTCTTAGAGTTGGGCTTTGGTCCGTTACTGGAAGAGAGGCACCCTAGATATTCACAGGGGGTGTGGTTACTCAAAGAAACAGAGGGCATATTTCTTGCACGAAACATTGTATAAGGCATGAGCATAGTCCAATCATTTATGCTGGTCTCTAAGCTTAATTTCGTTGAGGTCTCTTTAATGGTTCTATTTATTCTTTCTACCTGTCCTGAACTCTAGGGTCTGTAAGCACAATTAAACTTCCAATGAATCCCCAGGTTCCTGGCTAACCCCTGACTTACTTGGGCCATGAACGCCGGTGCATTATCAGACCGTATTACCTTTGGCAGGCCGTATCTTTGAAAAATATCTTTCAGGATCTGCTTGACCACCATTAGCACTGTTTCTTTTTTTTTTTTTTTTTAGTGGGGAAGGCTTCAATCCATCCTAAAAATGTATCTACAAAGACTAGAAGATATTTATGTCCATACCTTGCTGGCTTAATTTCAGTAAAGTCAACTTCCCAGAATTGTCCTGGTCTGGTTCCTTGTAGGTGCTTTCCTGCAGGAAGCTTGGAAGGGTAAGAATTTACCAATTGATGGACTCGACAGGCTTTTTTTACCCATTCAGTTATTTCTTTTTGCTGTGAGTCAGTTAGTGGAAAACTCTGTTCTTGATACTTCAGAAATACCTGCAGTTTCTTTGAACCAAGGTGAGTGAGTTGATGTGCATTTTCTACTGACATATTTAGAGCTGTGACTATAGGAGTTTTTACTGAAGGATTTAGAAATTCCACTTGGGGGCCTTCAGGGTTAAAACTTATTTTGGTCCGGAGCTTGGTGAGCTGTGTGTGCTGCGGGGGAGTTATCTGGAGGGCGCTGGGCCAGCTTAGATTCCTCCAATGGTAGAGAGGCTGAGTCAGCTGCAGGAGAATCACTTAGAGGGTGTTGGTGGTTGGGGGACGAGGGCAGGGTATAATACGGGGGAAGAGAGTCCAGTAGAGTCAAATCTTGTGACTCAGGGATTACAAAGGGTGGAGGAGGAGGAGGAGCAGAGGGTTTGAGAGATCATGGGGGAAGGAGTAGGAGCAGGGGAAGGGACAAAGAAAGGCTTCACCCATTGAGGAGGAGATTTGCAGAGGTCCTGCAAAGTTAAAATATATGGCTGTTGATCCGGATGGCTATGTGTGCCTGGGTGAAAGACAATATCTCTGACTTCTTAAATTAGTGGGAAATAGAAAGATCCTTCTAGGGGCCATCCAAATTCAAAGGTGGGCCATTCTGAGGCACAGAGATTCCGAAAGGTCCAACGTTTTACTAAAAAAGAAAGATTCTGAGCCCTTAAGCGGACTTTGGTCCAGTGATCAAGGGTCAGGGACAGGGGCATTGAAGTGCTGTGTCCCATAATGAAAGATACACAAAGAGTGAATGCAAGACACACGACACAGACAAGACA
This sequence comes from Callospermophilus lateralis, assembly GCF_048772815.1. NCBI lineage: Eukaryota > Metazoa > Chordata > Mammalia > Rodentia > Sciuridae > Callospermophilus > Callospermophilus lateralis. Next base: position 7,558,281 of record NW_027514551.1, read on the forward strand.
AGACAATAAAGACATTCAATGGACATCCAAAACTGAGACCAGGACTGAGTAGCCAGCAAAACCCAATGGCCTGGCAATTCCGAATCCGATACAAAATATTACTGAGTCGAGGAGACTATTGTTCCTCGATTTCCCGAGTCTTTGGGAAGTCCCCCAGGGACGTGGCCTGCGGCTCTGTGACACGTCTGTCAGCCACCATCGGAGAGAACTCACGCTCTTCATCGACAGCCATTTTGCCAAGCCCTAACCTTAACACTGAAACAAGAAAGAGGGGCCTTACTTAACCCGAGAGGAACTCGTTAGGGTCTTTTGTCCGCCGCTTCCAAAACTCGGTGGAATCTCCATATGTAAAGGTCGGGCGAGCATGGAAGGAAGAGACCACTAACAGACTGTCTTATCCAACAGCAAAGGGTTTATTCTGGGTCCAGCATGCTGGGGCTCGGAGCTCACTTGAATAGATCAGAGAGCCCTGAGAACAGTTTAAGCAGAACATATATATTTTCCTTGGAGAGGGCAGGGAGGGAAGTTTACTGATGGTTCAGGGCGTGTGGTCGGTTTGCGTGCAACCGGGTGAGGGAGTACATTCTACACTTTGGCACTTGGGGACAGCACATTCTGGGAACAAGATTAGCAAACAGTTCTCAAGATTTTAACAGTGTTTTGTTAAGCATACAGAAAAACAGGAAGTGACAAGTACCTATTTTATTAACCTTTCACTACCGACTATCCTTTTTGACTGAATGTTCTCTTCTACATTCTATGATCCAAAGTACAAGGTCTTATGCCATTGTATATCAATTTATTCAAAGCTAAGTATCCCAATCAAGGGCCCAGTGCCCTTCTGGGCTTCAAATGTTACTTAGATTTCTGTTTTTATACATATATTTCACCTATATATTTTTATACATATTGCAGGTTCCCAATACCATTATTTATTCAGCATAATGATTCCTAACCCAAATCAAACATGTTATTAACCCTAACCATACATGGTTCCCTCATTCTAACTTTACAGAAGAGCAGGGACAGAGTTTGTCTTACAATACAGGAATATAGGGAATCTTCCACCTGCTGATAACCTCAAAGGTCCATGCAGATATAATCTCTGGAGAAGATGTAGGCAACTCTGAAAGACCTGAGAGTGCAAAAGTCATCTTCCATGGAAAACAACCTGGTCAGGGTGAAGTGTTCTGTCTGAATCAGCCTCTCCATTCTTAATGTAGAGAAGATGGACCAAATGAGACCTGTGTGGAGAGCTGCTCCTGGGTGCCTATGGGTGATATACCATTCTAACTTGTGAAAGTGTCACAGGAAGCAGGGGCAGCCTCCATCTCATGGGAAGCTTGGAAGCAACTCTTAGGACAGATTGGTTGCCAAGGCAGTGAACTCATTCAGTTTCTGACGGAAGTGACCTCACCTCACTTCCTTGGTGATGGAACTCTGTGAACTTGCGATCCAGGAAGCCAGTCAAACATTGACAGTCCCAGTCCCAGTCTCAGTGGTTATACTTTTTGAATTTCCCAATGACAGAGTCAGTCTTTCTTGGTACCTACTAATGTTAGGATGGCCAAATGGCAGGAAAACTCTGAAGAGGGGCCTTTCCTGAGAAAACAGGTAGTGGCTCACCGCTGGCTCCTGACAACTTCAGAGAGTTGGCAAAGGACACAAAATCTGAGACAGGACAGGCCATTTCGGGGGAATGTAGAATGGCCCACAGTCAGAGGACACTCCAAATAGTCACAACCTACTTGGAGGAAAGAGGTGCCTTTGTGGGTGTGGGTGTGGGTTTGTGGTTTTGGCTCATGTTCTGAGAAGAGGTAGGAAATGAGGTTTGTTTAGTTTGGGGTGAATTGTTTCTAGTAAGTCATTTGACAATGCGAGTGTTTCTGTGTCGCTGTATCCCGCTGTGTCCGTTATTGTAGATATTAGAAAAGAGAAAGCATCAATGGATGTGTCCTGTCTTTTAGAAAGCTTACCAGCATTCATGCTGCCCAATTTATAAATGGAATGCGGCTTGCCATAATGATGGGCAACACCTACGATCTTCCTTAGTTCCTGTTTTCTTCCTGAAATCTGGCCACTCTCCATAATAGGCTCATGGTTTTGTATCCAAGATATGTACCACCTCCATGCTCTGTGACATGGCCATGTACTGAATATCTGAAGTGAATTGCGAGCATCTCAGAAAACTCACATACCTGTTTAACCTGTAAAGTCTCATTGGAGAAACCCTGCTTTGGGCCTTTTGCTTACCTATTGTTCTGTTTCCCTGAATGTCAGGAAGGTCTTTGCCTCAGGACAACGCTTTGCGAAGTCTAAAGAAAACCTTTTTCAAATAAAAAAGAATGGGCATCAGCTGTGGCTCTTTGCTTAATTGCTTTGCAAAGAGATGTGTATGAATCAGCGTCTTGGCCCTGTGTTAGGCTGTAGCTTAGATTCTCAGCAACTGATGGATCTAAAGAAAGATCCCATGTGTGCATCCAAAACCAAAATAGCAAAAGAGCAGTCATTGTGGATGAAGTCTTTCGCCTTCCTCTGTAAGGTTTCTGACATCAATCAAGTGAGAATAGGGATCCTTTAGGTCAAATGAGTTCTTCAGTTCCCTGCAGAGGCTAGCCCATAGGTGGTTGGGTTTTCTCATGACTCCAATTCATATAAAGAATTTAAACCCCACAGTCAGTAGTTCTCAAATTTGAGAAGTGGATCAGTATTAACGGCAGGCCTATTTGATCACTCCTGGTTCACAGGAAGGGTGTCCAGGTCACGCAGAATTTAGGTAAATGAGGGGCAAGAAAGCATATTTTGGACACTCTCTTGGGCTGCATTCCTCATGAAAATCTCCAGTGAGAGGTTATGATGAGTGTCTATATGGAAGAAGATGAGGGCCATGTGGGAGTGTTTTGGATTTAATTGTGGTTATTTTTGTGGCAGTTGGAAGTGATGACTGAGTCCACCTGGGTTTGAACTCTGGTGTGATTCCCCTTAGAGGCTGAGTACAGGAACTGAACTTAGAGAAGTATTGCCATGAATTGTGTTGGGATTTTAGAAGACCAAGCATGAGAGTCACCCTTGGAAACTGAGATCTAGGCCCAGGGTGGCTTTCCAGAGACCACTGGGAATCTCAGGCTTGATATCACATGATTTTATTCTTAACGACTTGGCAGTCTTAGTTGAGAGTCAAAACACACATGGACGTTACATTGTAGACCTCAATGGGCCTGGATTTATGTGACACTTTGGCCAATCTTTGGGAAACTGTGCCAGTGAGAGTTCTCCAGAACTTCATTTGAAATGAACTTCCACAACATTTAATGGTCCCTGAATGAATTGAAACCAACATGCTGCCAACTTCATCCTTGAAAAATTGCTAGATAAATACAATGAAATTTTTGAAATTCCCATGACCAGATGGCACTGGAGAAACTTTGGTTGTCCTGTTGCTGAACATTATTATTCAGGACAGTGACTTGATTGACTGAGTTTCATGAAAATGGTGTATAACAGAGATTCCAGGAAGTTGGACCCTGCAGAGTAGTGGGCCTAGTGCAGTGAAGGGCAGGTGTGTGATAAAAAAAAATCTGTGGTGGGGCCATGTGGATCTGCCATTGTCTTCCAATTGGCTTGTGACTGACATGGTGCAGCCAGCAGACGCTTCTATGTAAAGGTATCTTTTTATATGGAGAGGTTTCAGGCCAATGTTCAGAATCCGGTTGCTATGGTCAAGGAGGCAAGCTATGTGGAAGAGAAGCCTGGTTGGTACATTCTTCTGCAGGCCCTGACCCACCACAGGTGACAGAACTCCCTCCAGCACTGTGTCCCAGGTGAATTCCTTGTATTTCTTGAAGCAAATACGAAACTCCCAGTGCAGCAGCAAGAAACACCAGGAAAACTGGAGGATGACCAAATGGCTTCAGTGTCCACAAGAGTAGACAATTAGTCCCCAGTGGCCACAGTTTACCTACAAACAGAAAATTAAAGACAGCTTCCTCATGTTTATTGGAAAATAAGAAATCATGTATTCCAGGTCACATAGAAGCATACCAAGATTTGATTGTCTCACTACAAAGGAAGCTAAATCTCCTGACTACAACACATATTTCAAGTGCCCAACCTCAGAGGTAGTTCCTCAAGAAGTCTTTAGTCCAGCAGAGCTCCATGTTTGTGGAGTGTTTACCCTGTCCCTTACTTTTGGAATCTCCTCTACCACCTCCAAGTTTGTGAACTCGTGAGCATATTTGATTCCAGATATGTATTCACAGATTTTCTAACTCTTCTCCTCTAATTGTGTCTAACTTGGGGCCAAGGTAATCTCAAGGCATTGTTATGCATGAGAGTGGGAAGATACTTTTGTAGCATATATTTGCATAAACATTGGAATCATTTTCCAAATGATTCCAAATCCCTGACACAAACCCATGCCAACTAGACTCTGACTACTAATTCTAATATGATGGAGAAAATTAACCCAAACAGAATAGAAATACAAGCAGTTCAGAGGACGAATGGTGTATCATTGGAATTGCCTTTTGCTTTATATAGGGTAGGAGTTATAAATCTAGTCAATTTTTTGTTGAAATGGTTCTCCATGTGTTTTTCAAGTTAACAAATATGTGAATTCCTGTCTACCTTTCTCTGTATCCTATTCAGGGCATGTATTTTTATATGCACATATAGAATCCTACCTGGTACCACACGTACATTCTTGTGAGGTGGCTCACTTGGCAGACACAAATTGTGAAAAGAGATCACTCCTACTAAACGCTGTTGAAACTGAAAATTCAAACTATTGATGAGCTTCCTAGTACAATAAAATTATACATGAATCCATGTTCAGTAAAACGAATTTATCTGGATCTGTGGATGACATATATTTCGTGGTGAATTTCAATTGGCTTATATTGCTACTTTTTAATGTCTGTTTGTGTGCGTGCCTGTGTGTGTGTGTGAGTGTGTATGTATGTTTATATATATATATATATACACACACACTCTACAGATTTTTCAAAATATGAAATATATGTGTCTTATTATACACTTCGTAAATTCATTCATATTCATGTATGTGGATTAATAATCAACTTTTCACAAGATTATTCTGAGAAATATTCATTCACCTGAACTACATATTTGATTCCTAGTACTGAAAACTAACAGTAAATGGTGCATACAAATCCTAATATCTCTGCAGTAACTGACACAGTTTTATATCAATGCAAGTAGATTTCTATGGGACGTGATGTGTATTTTGTCTTTCATTTTTATTCAATACTGGTACATTACTTTTTCTTCAGTTAATGCACATGGTAGGATATATATTTAATCCACAAGTTCAGAAATTTATAGGCATTCTGTCTTACTTTCCATCACTTCCTAATTCAGAAAACATGTTTTCCACAGGGTTTCTTGACTGGTCTTTTCATGAGACTTCTTTCACAAAATGCAAAGGTCACACTTATGTTTGTACCGAAGTCTAAATGGAAAGTGAGTATGGATTACTAAAAACATCTATGTCCAGATTGCCTAATGCTATCAAATGTCAATCCTATTGGTGACTACATATTTGTTTCTTCCTAAGATTATATATTCAACCTCAACACTGTTGAAAATGCCTGATCCTATCACTTACTTTATACTTTGCCTGATTTCCTAATGTCTCTATTGATATATGGTTTCCTACATATTTTCCAGAGTTCATCAATGTCACTGGCTCTTCACATGTACTGATATTTACATTCATTCTCTACCCGAAACCCTACTGTTAAAGAACGTTTGGTTCAAATCCTATACTCACTCTGCTTTCTAAACCTACTGAATATCTTCCTAATCCTACTGACTATCCTTTTGACTGGATGTTCTTTTCGACATTCAATCATCCAAGGTACAAGGTCCTATGCCATTGTATATCAATTTATCTGAGACATCTGTGCAGAATATAATTCAAAGCTGAGTATTTCAATCAAGGGCCCAATACACTTCTGGGTTTCAAATCTTACCTAGATTTCTGTGTTCATACTTATATTTCACCTATATATTCTTGTAAATATCACAGGTTCCCAAAACCATTATTCATCGCACAGAATGATTCCTAACCCAAATCAAACCTGTTATTAACCCTAAGCATACACTGTTCCATCAATCTATCTTTACAATAGAGCAGGGACAGAGTTGGTCTTACAATACAGGAATTTAGGGTATCTTCCACCTGCTGAAACCTCAAAGGTCCATGCAGAAATGATCCCTGGAGAAGACTTAGGCAGCTATGAAGGACCTGAGAGCGCAAAATCAACTTCCATGGCAAAAAAACCGGTCAGGATGAAGTATTGTGTCTGAATCAGTCGCTCTGTTCTTAATGTAGAGAAGATGGACAAAACCAGGCCTGTGTGGAGAGCTGTTCCATGGTGCCTGTGGTTGATATACCATTCTAACTTATGACTGAGTCAGAGAAAGTAGGGGCAGCCTCCATCTCATGGGACCTTTGTAAACAACTGTTAGGATAAAGTGGTTGCCAAGGTATTGACCTCATTCAATTCCTGAAGGAAGTGACCTACCTCACTTCCTTGGTGATACAACTCTCTGAACTTGGGATCCAGGAAGCCAGGCACCCAGAGCCAGTGCCAGTCCCATTCCCAGTGGGCACACTTGTTTGAATTTTCCAAGGACAGAGTCAGTCTTTCTTGGTACCTCCTGATGTGAGGATGACCAAATGCCAGGAGAACTCTGAAGAGGGGCCTTTCCTGAGAAAGCAGGTAGTGGCTCATTGCTGGCTCCTGACAACTTAACAGAGTTGGCAAAAGGGGACCTGATCTGATACAGGACAGGCCATTTGGGGGGAACATAGTATGGTCCACCAGTCAGAGGACACTCCGGATAGTCACAGACCTAGTTGTGGGAATGAGGTGCCTTAGTGGGTGTGGGTGTGAGTTCGTGGTTTTGTCTCATGTTCTGAGAATAGGTAGCAAAGGTGGTTTGCTTGGTTTGGAGTCGACTGTTTCTAGTAAGTCGTTTGAGAAGGCGAGTTTTTCTATGTCTGTGTATTCACTGTGTCCGTGGTTGTAGTTATTAGAAAAGCCAATACATCAATGGATGTGTCCTGACTAGTAGGAAGCTTCCAGGCATTTATTCTGCCCTTTTTATGAATGGACTGCAGCTTGCCTTATGGATAGACAACACCTACTATCTTCCCAAGTTCCTGTTCACCTCCTGATTTCTGGCCTCTCTCCAGAATAGGCTCATGGTTTTGTGTCCAAGATATGTACCACCTCCAAACTCTGTGACATAGCCATATACTGGATAGCTGAATGGAATGGGAACATCTCAGAAACCTCAGAGATCAGTGTAACCAGAAAAGTCTCAGTGGAGAAACCCTGCTTTGGGCCATTTGCTTACCTATGGTTCCCTTGCCCTGAATGTTAGGAATGTCTTTGCCTCAGGCCACCCGTTTGTGGAGCCTGAAGAAAACAGTTTTCAAATTGAAATGAATGGGCATCACCTGTGGCTCTTTGCTTAATTACTTTGGAAAGGGATGTGTCTGAATCAGCCTCTTGGCCCTGTGTGAGGTTGTGGCTTTGATTCTCAGAACCTGATAGATCTAAAGAAAAATCCCATGTGTGCATCCAAAACCAAAATTGCCAAAAGAGCAGTCATTGCTGATGAAGTCTTTCACCTCCCTCTGTAAGTTTTTTGACCTCTATCAAGTGAGAATAGGAAAGATACACCAAGTCAATTGATGGCTCCTATTGGAAAAATTCTATCACTGATGACAGCATCAGCATAAGTACCCCAACACTACGACAATTGGCTGCAGCAGCAGATAGTTCACAATGCATACAAGTGAGTTCACAATGCATACAAGTGATACATAATCCAGGCAAGTTCTGCAAGCAGTTCAGTGATGGCTATTGCAGAATCTGTAGATTGGTTTTATCTTTGTCTTCACTGGCACTGGGATGAAAATAGGAATTCTGGCAGTAATGGCTAAAGAAAAAATTATGTAACATTCCTGAGGGCACTAAAAGAAAACAATTTTCTTAACAATTTACATTATCTTGAAGAGAATAATTAAATATAATGAAAAGGAAAAGTGAAAGTAAACAAGCACGTCTGTTAACCTCCTATTTTTTCACATATTAAGACAATCCTGAACAGTTGTTTTCCCAATTTAAATTAAACAATTTAATTCACGTGAATAAAAAAAATGGATATATTATTTCATTAGCACTCATCATATGTGATATATGGACATATGCACATTCAAATATATAACACAAAACACAAGTGTGCACACATAATAAATACATACAACACATAATATAATAGTAAAGGCCTTATAACTTTTTACATGTGAAATCATCATTGCAATGTTTAAAAACTCTATAGTCAAAAAATAGAACTGATAAGCAAAACATTATCCTAGGTCTGTATGAGCTCAAAAAAAAACAAAAGAGAACTTCATGATGTGGGAAAGGGCAATAATAAAATAGATATTGAAAAAAGCATCCCTGTTCTGTCGCAGATGTAAGGATAGCCAAACTGGAGTTTTCGATATCAGCTGTTATGGATTTGAGCCAAATAATCTTATTTTTGTCTATTGAAAGCACTTCAGTGAATCTCTCTGGAATCCAAATCGGCTGCTGTTCTCCTTTTGGAAACACATAAACAGACCCCCGACTCCAGGCAATCACTGGGTCGGGACCTTAGTTAATCTCTCTGGAATCCAAATCGGCTGCTGTTCTTCCTGTGGAAACCCAAAAACAGACCTCCAACTCCAGAAAATTAATGGGTCAGGACCTTTCCATTTTCCTGTTAGAATATCCTTCCAAAGTACCTCGGGCTTATACACATTTTTTGGACACTTATGCCTTTCTGCAGCACTAAGTCCTGAAAATCCAAATTTAAAAAGTTTAGATTAAAAAGGGTTATTTTAATTTTATCTTTGGGGAATTTATATTCCTTCCCAATTCTGTCTTCTTACTTTAATGAGTACATTTTAATAGTGTGATGTGCTCTTTCAACTATGGCTTGTCCCTGTGGATTGTATGGGTTTCCTGTTATATGAGTAATGCCAAATGATGAGCAAAATGGTTTAAAAGAGGTAGAAGTATAACCGGGGGCATTATCTGTTTTTTACTGTTTTGGAATGACCACAGTGGCAAAATTTTGTAAGCAATGAGCTATAACATCTTTAGTTTTTTTTTCCCCCATGAAGGCAGCCCATCAAAAATCCAGAAGAAGTATCAACTGTAACATGCAAATATTTTACTTTTCCAAATTCTGGCAAGTGTGCGACTTCAATCTGCCATATATGGTAAGGTATCAATCCTCTAGGATTGACTCTAAGATTAAAATGTGGTAAAATGGTCACACAATTTTGACATTGTTTTATTTTTTGTCTAGCATGCTCCTTAGTTATTTTAAAATGCTTTTGTAAAGTATTAGCATTGATATGGAACTTTTCATGAAAATTTATAGCTTCTTCTAGTGTAGAGAAAATATGTATGTATGTCATGTGTAGTTTTACCTGCTAAATCATTGCCCAAACTAAGGGCTCCAGGCAATCCTGTATGTGCCAAGATATGTCCTATTAAGAATGGATCTTTTCTGTCCCAGATTAGACTTTGTATACTGGAAAGCAAAGAGAAAAGAGTAGAGGAAGGGGAAATCCTACCAGCATCTTCAAGGGATACTATAGCATTAACTATATACTGACTAGTGGAAAATAAATTAAACACAGAATCTTTAAACATCACAAAAGCTTATAATACTGCATTAAGCTCTACCTTTTGAGCTGATTGTTGGGGTGCTAAAAATGTAAAAATTTGATCAGGTGTAACTATTGCTGCTGTACCATTATTTGACCCATCAGTGAATATATTTGAAGCATTCATGATAGGTGTTTTCTTGTAATTTTTGGAAAAATTGCAGGATGCAATGACCCAAAAGACAATAAAAGATTAGATGGTAAGTGGTTATCAAATGAAACATTAGATTTACACAGGATTATTGCCCAAGTATTTAACTCATTAGCTAATTCATCAATTTAATTCATAGTGTATGGAGTAATAATTTTATTGGGAGAAATTCCAAACACTCCCTTTGCTGCTTTTATTCCTATTAGTATTAATTGTCCCTAAGCCTCAGGATACCTAGTAATAATAGTGTTAGAAGAATAAGATAAATGTATCCATAATAATGGACCTTCTTGCCAAAATACTCCTGTAGGAATATTTTTTTGTTGGTAGCACAATGAATAATAGAGGCATTATTTTATCAAATCTATCCAAATGCATATTTCCCATATATGTTTCAATGATTTTTAATGCCTTTCTTGCTTCAGGCATTAACATTCTGGGTGAATTTGGATCAGATGGACCTTTTAGGATATCAAATATAGGTCCCAACTCTCCTGTTGGTATACCTAGATAAGGCCTTATCCAATTAATGTCTCCTAATAACTTTTGAAAGTCATTAATTGATTTGAGTTGATCTACTCGTATTTGAATTTTTGGTGGACTGACCATGGTTGAGGATAATAGAACTCCTAAATAATTAATTGGAAAATTTAATTGTACTTTATCAATTGATATCCCTAGATTATAATTTCTTAATAAGTTTGTAAGTGTGGCATAACATTCTAGCAATGGGTTTTTAACTTGTGTGCTAATAACACATCATCCATATTGTGAAATATTTGTAGTTCAGGATTTTGATTTCTAAGTGGCTGGATTACTTTGTTAACATAAATTTGACAAATAGTTGGGCTGTTAGCCATCCCTTGAGGGAATACTTTCCACTCATACCTCTGATCAGGACCTTCATGATTCAGTGCAGGGATAGTAAATGCAAAACTTGGACTATCCTCAGGAAGAATTGGAAATGAAAAAAAAAACCAATCTTTAATATGTATAACTAAAACATACCAAGTTTTTGGCAAAGCAGACAATTGAGGAATCCTTGATTGAGCAGGTCCCAAAATAACCATCTCATTATTAATGGCTCTTAAATCTTCCAATAATCTCCAATTACCAGATTTCTTTTTGATGACAGAAATGAAAGTATAATGGGGAGATACAGAAGGTTGTATATGTTCTTCCGCTAATTGTTGTTTGACCAGGAACTGGGCTGCTTGTATCTTTTCTTTAGTCAGGGTCCACTGAAGAAGCCATACTGGTCTTTCTGATTTCCAAGTAATTTTTATTGTCTCAGTGGCCCTTTCTGAAAATCCAACCCATGTCTGTCTGTTGCTTGGTCTATTTGTATTGGTGCTGATATACATTGATCTTGTTTTTCTAATCTTTTCCCTTTCCTAAAACCTTCTCTAGCCATAATAGTGGGTGCATTTTGATTGATGTTATTTGTTAATGTCAAACCTAATTGATCTAGGACATCTCATCCCCATAAATTTACGGGAAGATGATCCAATACATATGGATGTATAGTTCTTTCACATTCTTCAGGATCCTTCCAATCCAATGCCATTGCACTTCAATGGGGATTAGTTGCCACTCCTAGGTCTCAAAGTATTTTAATGTACTGTTGTAATGGCCAATGTTTTGGCCATTCTTGATGAGAGACGATGCTAACATCTGCACCTGTATCAAGTAGCCCATTAAATTCATGTCCTTGAATATTTAGTTTTAGCCTGGGGCGAGAATCTAAATTTAAAGAAAGCATAACCAAATCTACACCTGTGGAGCCTAATCCTTTGGAACCTCTTTCTACAGCACGACTGGAAAATTTATCATGCAGCCTGAGTATTATTAGTAACTGTGCTATTCTATCTCCTGGTGAAATTACTGATATGTCCTTTGGAGAACTGGGTATAATTTTATTTCACCTTCATAATCGGGATCAATTACCCAAGGACTTATCATAAGTCCTTTTAGATTAGAAGAGCTGCGTCCCAATAATAAGCCTACCGTTCCTTTGAGAAGAGGTCCTCTCACCCTGTGTGAATGATTTGAACCCCCATCTCTACGTTAGTACTGATCTGACGGAGGTGCAGATATCTAACCCTGCGCTCCCTCTGATTTGTCTGATGAGGCGTCTGATGGACAATGTGTCCTGGGCACTACACTGATGGGGTTGCTGGGTTCCTCCAGTGCTCTGTATATTTGTGGTTTTGGGCCCCAGAGCATTGGGCTCCCCTGTCCATTTTTTGGCAATGGAGCCCGATGCCTTTCTCCATGATATCGTGGATAAACAGCTAGTCCTTGTTCATTTTTGATAATGAAGTACCCTCTATGGTGGTTTGAGAACGGCATTCATTAGCCCAATGTCTCCCTCTACGGCATCGTGGGCAAATACCCACGTATTCTACTCCTTTGGTACCTAGTTTTGTTAAACCCTCTTCCTATGGAGCAATTCCTTTTAAAATGTCCTGTTTGTTCACAATTGTAGCATGTTCCTGGTCTGGCATCTAAAGCCTGTTTTACTGCAGCTGCCACAAATTGCCCTTGTTCATTGATGTCTCTGGCATCTAAAGCCTGTTTTACTGCAGCTGCCATGACTTTCTCTTATTCATTAATGTCTTTACATAATTTAATATATGTGTTTAAATCTTCATGTTTCCATGGTCTAGTGATATCTCTGCACCAACGATTCGCTTGGTCATAAGCCAGTTTTTTATTAATGGCATTGCTTGTTCTGTATTCCCCAAAACTCTGATAGCTGTTTGAATAAGCCTATCTACAAATTCAGTGGAAGATTCATTAGCTCCTTGTATTACCTTAGATAATTGACCTTGTAAACCTCCATGTCGTTGTAAAGTCTTCCATGCCCTAACCGCCTCTGCAGCAATTTTTGCGTATATGCCAGGATCATATGCAATTGGTTGCTGCTGATCCTCATAAGGTCCCTTTCTAACAACATATCTAGATTTCTCTGAGGATAACCAGTTTCTGCATTACGCCTAGCCGTGTCCTTGCAAAATTCCTCATTGGCAACCTTCCATAAAAGGTATTGACCTCCATTTAGCACAGCTTTACACATATTAGCCCAATCTACTGGTGTCATATTCAAGTTGTTAATGGATTCGACCAAGCTTACAATGAAGGGTGCTTGAGGACCATAGGTTGTTACAGCCCCTTTTAGATGCTTCACTATTTTGAAATTTAAAGCATGGTGAATTCGCTGCCCTCCTACCTCAAAATCAGGGCATGTTCATACTTGAGATCCTGTTTCAGGATCCGAACTATCAACTGTGGGGTTTGGGGGCCTCCCAGCATATGGAGGTGGCCTTGTTATTTGGACATTTACATCCTCTGGTGATAGAAAGGTGTTAGTAACAGTCTCCTGTAGAGGAGGCGCTGTTGGTTGGACATTTACGCCCTCTAGTGATAGAAAGTTGTTAGTAGCAGTCTCCTTTTGTAACTTTGCCCCTGATGGCTTTTTCTGCCCTAAGCTTTGTTCTTCTATCTTTGTCTGAACTGAAGCCTTTGGACTAAGCAAACCAGATATGAACGTCCTCAATGGCAATGTGCCAACTGGCAGAGTCCCTGGGCTGTTCTTTTACCCCCTTTTAAATCTTCACCATGATGCTTCCATTATGGTATATTTAACAACTCCTTAAAAATCCATGGGCTACATTTTTGTATTGTATCAACGTATGCCCTGACTGTTCTTGACTTTACTGAGATGCCTCCTTCCTCTAACAATTTACTTAACACTCTTTCAGTTTGTTTTTTTACTAATTTCTGATCCCGTATTTCTACTATAATACAACCCAACAAGACGATGCCAAACAAAACCGAGACAGAATAAAATAAAAAGGGAACAACAAAAAGTCATTATAGCCTTTATATCCTACTGACATGTGCATCCGTCCTTTCTCCCTATCTGTTCCTCAGAAGTAAATAATTTTTTCTCAGATGTGAGCGGTTTTTCATCCATCTCACTCATCTCCATGGACAGGCAACAAAAGTGAAGCAAAACAAAAGAGGAATCTTAAATGGCTACCCATCCTCTCGCCCTTCGCTCAGGGGCGAGCAGTTTACCTTATCAGTTACCCTCAGTGGCTCCCCGTGCAAGCCATAAAAATGCTGCAGTCTGGCTGGGCACGATTCCAGAGCCACTTTTCAAAAGAAACAAACTTTATTTTTAGAACCACACATGCCAAACAAAACAGCTCCTCAGGAAAAACCCTCAGAGCCCAACTGCCACCACTGGCTTCCTTGCAAAGTTTCTGTCACACCCACAAGCCTCTCCACCTCCCACAATCCTCCTGCTCTTGAGGCTATTTAGCTGGGTCAGGTGGGTGGAGCCAAAAAAGTCCCACAATGAGCAGCTCTGTGGTCTGAAAGGGCAGGGAAACTGCCCAATGAGCATCACCGCAGAGGAGCCAATCAGCTAGATGTTGCTGGGGCCGCTGTGAGCCAATAATCATCTGGCAGGGGAATGTTGCTGGTAGCTGGAAGTTTAATGGGGCCCCTTAAGCTGTGGCTTTCAACAAATTGGTGTCTCCTTTCTCTGTAGACTATTCAGCACGTGTATTTTTATATGCACATATAGAATCCTACCTGTTATCACACGTACATTTTTGTGAGGTTGCTGACTAGGCAGATACAAGTTATGAGAAGAGATCACTCCTCTTAAATACTGTTGGAATTGAAAATTCAACCTATGGGTGAGCTTGCTAGTAGAACAACATTATATATAGATCCATTTTCAGTGAAATCAATATTTTTGCACCTGTGGATGATACATATTTCATGATGAATTTCGATTGGCAAATATATTGCTAGTTTTAATGTCTGTGTGTGTGTGTGTGTGTGTGTGTGTGTGTGTGTGTATATATATATATATATATATATATATATATATATATATATATACTCTCCAAATTTTTCAAAATATGAAATATATGAATCTTATTATACACTCCTTAAAATCATTCATATTTATGTATGTGGATTTATGATCAACTATTCACAAGATTATTCTCAGAAATATTCATCCACCTTAAATACAGATTTGTTTCCTAGTACTGAAGACTAACTTCAGTGAATGGTGCACACAAATCCTAATATTTCTACAGTAAAACCTAGTTCAACATCAATGCAAGCATTTTCCTATGGGACATGATGTGTATTTTTCAGTTCATTTTTATTAAACAGTGGTACATTACTATTTCTTCAGTTTATGAACATCATATGATATATATTTCATCCACAAGTTCACAAATTTATAGGCATTTGTTTCAATTTCAATCACCTCCTGCTTCAGAACACATATATTCCTCCAGGGTTCTTGACTGGTCTTGTCATGAGACTTCTTTCCAAACACATTATTTTTGATTTTCATAATCATATTTGAAGCAAAACTCACACACTCTTCATGATAAACCATAACCCTAATATTACCGTTAGATGTATAACTGGTTGTAATGAATGTATGAATATCAATTTAAGATTTCCAGTATATTTTCAGATATCAAATCAATCCACTATTTAAAGTTGGAACCAGTTATATTATTTATTCACAGTATGGTCTATTCATACATTATTTCTATATCCATTGACACAGGGTACTCCACTTTTTTCCCCCAATATTTATACATCTTCAAAATATTGCCCCCAGTAATGGTGGAAGAAATGCTCATGTCACCTGATCTACATATAAATTTTAAGACAGTAATATTCTGGACACAGAAAGCAAAAGTCACTCTTATGATTGTAGCAAAGCCTAAAAGAAAAGTGAGCATGGATTACTAAAAATATCCATGTCCCGGTTTCTTAATGCTGTAAAATGTAAATCCTATTGATAAATCCTATGTATTTGTTTCTTTCTAAGATTATATATTCAAACTCAACCCTGTTCATAATGTCTAATCCTATCCCTCACTTTATACATTGCCTGATTTCTTAATGTCTCTATTGATATCTGCTTTCCTACATATTTTCCCCATTTCATCATTGTGTCTCACTCTTCACATGTGCTGATATTTACATTCACTCTCTTATTGAAAACCAATTGCTAAAAATCTTTTGGTCCAAATCCTATACTCATTGTTGTTTCTAAACCTAGAGAATATCGTCCTAAACCTACGGACTTTCCCTTTGTGACTGGATGTTCTCTTCAACTTTCAATCATCCAAGGTACAAGGTCCTATATCATTGTATATCGATTTATCTGAGACATCTGTGCAGAACATAATTCAAAGATAAGTAACCCACTCCAGGTCCCAATGCCCATCTGAGCTTCAAATCCTGCCTAGATTTCTGTTTTCATACTTTTATTTTACCTATATATTCTTGTAAATATTGCAGATTCCCAGAACGAATATTCATCCTGCAGAATGATTCCTAAACCAAATCGAACGTGATATTAACCCTAACCATACACTGTTTCCTCAATCTAACTTTACAGAAGAGCAGGGACAGTGTGACCAGGAAAGTCTCAGTGGAGAAACCCTGCTTTGGGCCTTTTGCTTACCTATTTTTCTGTTGCCCTGAATGTCAGGAAGTTCTTTACCTCAGGCTAACCCTTTGTAAAGCCTGAAGAAAACAGTTTTCAAATGGAAATGAATGGGCATCACCTATGGCTCTTTGCTTAATTTCTTTGGAAAGGGATGTGTCTGAATCAGCCTCTTGGCCCTGTGTGAGGCTGTGACTTAGATTCTCAGCACCTGATGGATCTAAAGAAAGATCCCATGTGTGCATCCAAAACCAAAATGGCAAAAAGTTCACTCATTTTGGATGAAGTGTCTTCCCTTCCTCTATTAGATTCCTGACCTCCATCAATTGAGAATAGGGATTTTTTGGGTCATATGAGTTCTTCAATCCCTAAAGAGGTGCTTGGGTTTCTCATGATTCCAATTCCCATAAAGAATCTGTACCTATCAATCAGAAGTAGTCAGTCAATATTGCTCCCAGAAATGGTGGAAGAAATACTCATGTCACCTGATCTTCATATACATTTATTCACAGAAATATACTGGACACTAAATTCAAAGTTCACATTTATGATTGTACCAAAGCCAAAATGGAAAATTAACATGGATTACTAAAATCATCCATGTCCAAGATTACTTATGCTCTCAAATGTCAATCCTATTGATGACTACATATTTGTTTCTTCCTAAGATTGCATATTCAAACTCAACCCTTTGAAAATGTCTAAGCCGATCTCTCACTTTTTACTTTGCCTGATTTCATAATGTCCCTATTGATATCTGCTTACCTACATATTTTTCCCACTTTATCATTGTGACAGACTCTTCACATGTGCTGACATTTAAATTCATTTTCTAACCGAAACCCTATTGCTAAAGAAATTTTGTTCCAAATCATACACTCACCCTTTTTTCTATACCTACCTACAATCTTCCTATTCCTACTGACTATTCCTTTTTGACTGGATGTTCCCTTCTACATTCAATCATCCAAGGTACAAGGTCCCATGCCATTGTATATTGATTTATCTGAGACATCTGTGCAGAATGTAATTCAATGCTAAGTATCACAATCAAGGGCCCAATGCCCTTCTGGGCTTCCAATCTTACTTGGATTTCTGTTTTCATACACACTGTTCACCTCTATATTCTTATAAATTTCGCAGGTTGCCAATACCATTATTCATCCACAAAATGATTCCTAACCCAAATTGAACCTGTTATTAACCCTAAACATACATTGTTCCCTCAATCTTACTTTACAGAAGAGCAGGGACAGAGGTGGTCTTATAATACTGGAATGTAGGGATCCTCTACCTGCTGAGAACTTCAAAGATCCATGCTGAAAGGATCCCTGGAGAATATGTAGGCAGTTATGAAGGACCTGAGAGAGCACAAGTCATCTTCCATGGCAAACAACCTGGTCAGGATGAAGGGTTGTGTCTTAATCAGCCTCTCTCTTCTTAATGTAGAGAAGATGGACCAAATCAGGCCTGTATGGAGAGCTGTTCCCAGGTGCCTATGGTTGATATACATTTTAACTTGTGAAATTGTCACATTAAGTAGGGGAAGCCTCCATCTCATGGGACCCTTGGAAGCAACTGTTAGGACAAAGTGGTTGCCAAGGCAGTGACTTCATTCAGATCCTGAAGGAAGTAACCTCACCTGACTTCCTCGGTGATGGAAATTGACATCCAGGAAGCCAAGCACACAGAGCCTGTCCCAGTCCCACTCCCAGTGGTGTCACTAGTTTTGAATTACCAAGGACAGAGTCAGTCTATCTTGGTACCTACAGATGTGAGAATGGCCATATGCCAGGAAAGCTCTGAAGAGGGGGCTTGTATGAGAAAAGAGATAGTGGCTCACCACTGGCTTCTGACAAGTCTCAGTGAAGAAACCCTGCTTTGGTACTTTTAATTACCTATTGTTCTGTTGCTCTGAATGTCAGGAAGTTTTTTGCCTCAGGCCACCCCTTTGGGAAGCCTGAAGAAAAGAGTTTTCAAATGGAAATGAATGGGCATCATCTGTGGCTCCTTGCTTAATTGCTTTGGAAAGGGATGTGTCTGAATCAGCCTCTTGGCCCTGTGTGAGGCTACGGCTTAGATTCTCAGCACCTAATGGATCGAAAGAAACATCCCACGTTTGCATCCAAAACCAAAAGAGCCAAAAGAGCAGTCATTGTGGATGAAGTCTCTCACATTCCTCTGTAAGGTTCTTGACGTCCATCTATGAGAATAGGGATCCTTTGGGTCCAATGAGTTCTTCAAAGCCCTGCAGAGACTAGACCATACGTTCATAGGTTTCTCATGACTCCAATTAACATAAAGAATCTAAACCTCACAGTCATTAGGCCTCAAAATGGAGAAGCAGAGCAGTATTAAGGGCAGGCCTCTTTGATCACTCCTGGTTCACAGGAAGGGTGTCCCAGCCACACTGACTTTAGGCAAATGGTGGCAAGGGACCTTATTTTGGATACTGTCTTTGGCTGTGCCCCTCATGAAAAACTACAGCCTGAGGTTATGATGAGTGTCTGTATGAAAGAAGATGAGGGCCATGTGGAAGTGTTTTGCTTTTAATTGTGGTCATTTTTGTGGCTGTTGGAAAAGATGATGGGTCCACCTGGTCTTGAACACTGGTGTGATTCCCCTTAGAGACTGAGTTATGGAATGGACCTCAAAGAAGTATTGCCATGTATTGTTTTGGGAATTTAGGATGCCACGCATGAGAGTTGCCCTTGGAAACTGAGATCTAGGCCCAGGGTGGCTTTCCACAGAGCACTGGGAATCTCAGGAAGAATATCACATTATTTTATTCTTAAAGAATTGGCAGCCATTGTTGCAAGTCAAAACACAAATGGACCACACATTGTAGACCTCAAACGCCTGGCTTAATGTGACCTTTTTGCCTGTTTTTGGGAAGCCTTGCCTGTTAGAATTCTCCAGAGCTTTTATTGAAATGAGCTTCCTCTCCATTTAATGGTTCCTGAATGAATTGAAACCCACAGTGCCTCCAACTTCATCCTTGAGAAATGCCTGATAAAAAACATGAAATTTTTGAAATTCCCATGACCACTTCGCACTGTAGAATCTTTGGATGTCCTATTGATGATCACGAGTGTACCAGACAGTGCCTGATTGACTGGGTTTCATGAAAATGGTGTAGAACAGAGATGGCAGTAATTTGGAGCCTGCTGAGTAGTTGGCCTAGAAAAGTGGTGTGAAGGTGTGTGTTAAAACATCTGTGGTTGGGTGATGTGGATCTGCCATTGGCTTTCAAATGGTTTGTGACTGACATGGTGCAGCCCCCAGACCCTTGTATGTAAAGGCATGTTGTTATATGGAGAGGTTTCAGTGCAATGTTTAGAATCAGATTGCTAAGGTGAAGGGGGCAAGCTATGTGGGATAGAAGCCTGATTGGTGCATTCTCCTGCAGACCCTTACCCACGACATGTGACAGAACTCTTTTCAGTACTGTGTCCCAGTTGAACTCTTCGTATTTCATGAAGCAAATACCAAACTTCCAGTGCAGCTGCAAGAAACACAACAAAAAGTGGAAGATGAGCAAATGGCTTCCAAAGTGGAAGACACTTAGCCCCCAGTGACAACAGTTTACCTACAAAAAGAGAATTCAGCACTGCTGCCTCATGTCCTTTGGAAAATAAGAAACCATGTCCTCCAGGTAACATACATGCAGACCCAGCTTAATGGTCTCACTACAAAGGGAGCTAAAGCTCCTGACAACAACATATATTTCAAGTGCCCAACCTCAGAGGCAGTTTCTCAAGAAGTCTTTAGTCCAGCAGAGCTCCATGTTTGTGGAGTTTTACCCTCTCCCTTACATTTGGAAATTCCTCTACCACCTCCAAAGTTGTGAACTCCTGAGCATTTTCCATTCTTGATGTGTATTCACAGATTTTCTAACTCTTCTCCTCTAATTGTGTCTTAGTTGGGGTGAAGGTAATGTCAAGGCATTGTTCTGAATGAGAGTGTGAAGATTTTTGGGTAGCACATATTTGCATACACATTGGATTCTTTCTCCAATTTTTCATTTGAAATACTGAATCCCTGACTGTAAGGGGTAGAAGGAATTCTTTTTCAAAGAATAGCCTGACACTTACAAGAAACAGCCCCCAGGGAGACATCCTGTCTGGGAGACATCCTGTAGTCATCTGTGTTCCTGAGACATCCTGTGTCCATCTGTCTTCCTGAAATATTCTGAGGTTATCTCACCTTGTGAAGACATCCAGGAACTGCCGATAAGAGAGCTTTCAAATCTCCAGCATATAAATTCCCCTGTGTGAACAATAAAAGTTTGCATCTTGATCAGAACTTTTGTCTTGCTGTCATCTCTCATGTCTCTTGTCCCTTCATTCCTCCCCATCTAGGTTCGCTACCCACGTTGATGTGTCCTGCAGGCTGGGACAACTGGCGCCCAACGACTGGGGCTCGAGCCTTTGACTGGGGGAAGATTTGGACAAGTGGAGTTCACGATTGCCTCAGCAGACACCACTGAGAGACAGATCCAGGAGGAGAGTGGGGATGACGCACAGTGAGTGACCCACCATGGGAAAAGCAATTTCGTCACATGATTTGTTTTTGTCAGGCCAAAAGGAATCCTTAAATACATGGGGGCACGTGTTAAGAAAAATGACTTAAAATTTTTCTTTTCATACATTGAAAAATTGTTTCCATGGTTTCCCCTTGAAGGGACCATTGATGGTAAAAGATGGCTTAGAGTAGGAGACATATTAAAAGATTATTATGAATCCTTTGGCCCAGAAAAAGTGTCTGTTCCTACCTTTTCTTTCTGGAAATAAATTAGTGAAATTCTTAAAAGTTCACCCTTTGACAATGGTACCTTAATACTTGTTAGGATTGGGGAAGAGACTATGCAAAAGACCTCTCGTCCCTTCTCGTCATGCCCATCAGTTAGTATAGACATAGACCCTTCTTAGTCTCCCCAGGACCCTGGGAACCTTCCTGATCTTCCTCAAAATCCCACCCTAATGAATAAGGCTCCAATGGTTTCCAACAGCCTTTATGCAGTTTTAAATCCCAGAGAAACATTGACCCCTGGGGAGGAGGCTACCTTGGAGAAGGAAGCAGCTCGCTACCATTCAGAAGACCCCCCACCTCTCAGGACCCTGCCACAGCCTATAGGACTTACACATTCCCCTCCCTCCTATATCCCTCCTGCCTTTTGTGCTCTGGCCCTTCAGGGGCCAAATGTCCCCCCAGATATTTTTTCCCCACTTCCCTTGCCTAATCCGGCTCCCTTGAGAGAGTCTCTCCAACATGGATGGGAACAGATCCAATTTTTAAAAGAATAAAGATCCCTTGACTCTGAGCTCTCTCCATTAGCCTTAGGAATGGAGTCAACACAAGCTGACCCACAGTGGTCTAATACAAAGGCGAAGCCGCTCCATCGGCCTGTGCTCACCTTCCCAGTCACCAACAGTCAGATAGATAAGCCTGCTCAGGCTGAGGTCAAAGACTTAGAAGAGGATCAAGAGGAGGAAGCGGAGGAAATGGATCAAGGAGATCAGGACTTAGAGGATGAGAAGTTCACCCCTAGGCAGGAAGGAACCCAGATTGTCTACAAAAAATTTAGCCTCCATTTTCTTGAAAACTTAAAAAGGCTTGTGCTCACTATGGCCCCACTGTGCCCTACACGTTGGCTTTATTAGAAAGCCACAACACACAATTTCTTACTCCCAATGATTGGAAATTTTTAGACAGAGCTGCCCTCAGTGCCGGAGACTTCCTACTATGGAATGCAGATTTCAAAGAGCCCTGTCAGAAACTGCTCAAAAAAAAATTTAACAAAGGCCTCCTCTAAATCCTGGACTTATGTTAAGCTAGTGGGCAATGCAACTTTTGACACTAAAACTAAACAGGCACGTTTCCCTGCTGGACTTTTTGCGCAGATTTAGATGGCTGGCTTACATACTTGGAGACGCCTCCCTGAAAGGGCCTCGGCTATCACTTCCCTGGCCAGAATTCGACAAGGGCCCGACGAGCCTTATAGCGACTTTGTTCCCCGGCTTAACCTAGCTGCGGAATGCTTGCTTGGACCAAGCGAAAACCAAAGCACCTTTGTAAAACATCTTGCCTTTGAAAACGCCAACCCAGCATGTCAGGATGTTCTTCGACATCATAAGGATAAAGGGAAACTTTCTGACTTTATTAGAGTCTGTTCAGGGGTGGGTGCAGCCCATGCCATGGGTCTCACTTTAGTGCTCCCTTTACCAAGGCCTTTTACAATCCTGGCTCACGTATTTGCTTTACTTGTAAACAACCAGGCCATTTTGCACGCAAGTGTCCGACAGGCAAACAAAGAGTAAGAATAGCGTCTCCTCAAACTGGAGCTAAACCGCCCCCAGCTACACTTTGTCCTTGATATGGTAAAGTTCATCACTGGGCCAGTGAGTGTAGATCAATGACAAATGCCCTCGGACAGCCTATTTCTTCCTGCTTCTCAGGAAACTCCCTGGGGCAATAAGGTTTGTTCCCTTCCAAACTCCCAACCTACCTCAAAATCCTTCTCCACAATTGGCTCCCTCCAACTACCCACTCCAGGCAGTGCAGGATTGGACCTCTGTACCACCACTGATACAACATTAGACTCAATGCAAGGGCCCCAGATAATACCAACTGGAATTATGGGTCCCCCTCCATCTCATACGTGTGCCCTTCTTCTTGGAAGAGCCTCTACTACCTTAGAAGGTGTTCAGGTCTTCCCTGGCATTAATGATAATGATATCACTGGAGAAATAAAAATACTGGCCACAGTTATTAATAGAGTTGCGGCCATCCCAGGAGGAAAAAGTCTTGCACAATTAATACTCCTTCCCTTAGATTAAGGGGCACTTCCACCACCCAAACCTACTGTGGGGGACTGCCTCCTTGGGCTCCTCTGAGGTATATTGAGTTCATCCCATTTCTCATAATAAACACACCCTTACCTTACTTATTGAAGGAAAGGAATTCCAAGCAATTTTAGTTACTGGAGTTGATGCGACAATTATTTCTCAAAAATACTGGCGATCAGGTTGGCCCCTCACCCCATCCTTGACTGACCTTAAAGGGATAGGAAAGTCAAAAAATCCTCTGGTCAGCTCTACTGCTCTTAGCTGGACTGATAAAGAGGGTAATAAGGGAACTGTCACTTCTTTCGTTGTTCCTGACCTCCCTGTTTACCTATGGGCCCGAGATATTTTGAGTCAAATGGAAGTTATTCTTGCCAGTCCCAATTCCATGGTGACTCATCAAATGCTCCGTATGAATTTTGTCCCTGGTACAGGCCTTGGGAGGCTGAGACAAGGACTGGTGGGGCTTATACAACCCATAAAAAAAAATACATATGGACTTGGATATTTGGATTTTTAGTGTCGTTCCCTGACCCTCCTGTACCCCATGCAGATAAAATTATTTGGGAGACTCAGACTCTTGTGTGGGTGGATCAGTGGCCCCTTACCCATGAAAATTTGGAGGCTGCCTCCATGTTAGTGAAGGAACAGGTTGCAGCCCGCCATGTAGAGCCCTCAACCTCACCATCGTACACTCCTAT
This sequence comes from Callospermophilus lateralis, assembly GCF_048772815.1. Lineage (NCBI taxonomy): Eukaryota > Metazoa > Chordata > Mammalia > Rodentia > Sciuridae > Callospermophilus > Callospermophilus lateralis. The sequence continues at coordinate 7,582,237 of NW_027514551.1, forward strand.
TTTTGTTATCAAGAAAAAATCAGGCAAGTGGCGCCATTTACAAGATTTGTGTGCCATTAATAAAGTTATACCCCCGATGGGAGCACTACAGCCAGACATTCCCACACCAGTGGCTATTCACAAAAACTATTGTAAAATGGTTATGGACTTAAATGTTTGCTTTTTTATCATTCCTTTACATCCTGAGGATAGACCCTATTTTGCCTTTAGTCTTTCTTGCATTAATATTCAGGGCCCTATGCAGAGACTTCAATGGAAGGTTCTTCCCCAAGGTATGGCCAACAGCCCTACTCTTTGCCAAAAATAGGTTGCTCAAGCAGTAGACCCTGTGAGACAGTGAGGGCCACAAATTTATATTTTACATTGTATGGATGATTTGTTAATTGATGCACCTAATACCCATGACCTTAATAATTGTTACTTGAACTTTTACAAAATCCTCACTACCTTGGGACTACAGATAGCTCCTAATAAGGTTCAAACACAGGACTCTTATAAGAGTTTGGGCCTTAAAATTCTAGAAAATCAGATCCAAATTTCTAAAATACAAGGACGTGTGGACCATCTTCACACCCTTAAAGATTTTCAGAAATTACTGAGGGATATTCAATGTCTAATAACATATTTAAAATTATGCACTTGTGTACTTTTGACACTTAATGATATTTTGAGAGGTAATTTCCACCCCTCCTCCCCTCAAAATCTTACTCCCAAGGCATGACAGGCATTAAACCAAGTAACAGAAGCCATTGCCAAACAATTTGTTACACAAATTTCTTATAACCTTCCTCTGGTTCTGGTTATTTTACACACTCCTCATACACCCACAGGAATATTTTGGCAGCGAGATCCACATTTTAAAAATAAAGACTGTCCCTTGTTTTGGGTCCATTTACCCACCACATCCTCGAAGGTTATTACTGTTTATCTTGCTCAGGTAGCTTCTATTATTTTTAAAGGTCATTTGATTTCTCTACAACATTTTGGCAAACACCCTGATAATATTTTTATTCCATATACTAAGGACCAAACCCAATTTTTACTAGAGACAAGGGATGAATGTGGTATTGCCCTATCAGGCTTTTGGGAACAATTGATCACTACCTCCCCAAAGACCCCCTTTTACATTTTGTCCAGTTACATCCATTTACTTTTCCTGAAATTACTCAAAAGGCTTCCATTCCTCAATCCCTTACTGTCTTTACAGACGGTTCCTGTAATGGCCGAGCGGTCTTTGTTGTCAATAACAAGCCTACCACCTTTGATACTGTCTATCAGTCACCACAGTTTGTGGAATTGTTTGACATAACACAAGTTTTTATAACATTTTTTATAATCCTGTTAATATTTATAAAGACAGTGCCTACATTGCTCATTCTGTGCACCTGCTGGTGATTTCACCCCCCATTAAGGCTTCTAACAATGCGGCCTTTCTGTTTCACCAGCTTCAGCAGCTAATTCAGGCCAGACAACACCCATTTTTCTTAGGACACATCAGGGCACACTATGATCTTCCCAGCCCTCTAATTCAAGGTAATGCCCAAGCTGATGCAGCAACTCGTTCCATCTTTCCAATTTTTGTTGGCTCAATTCAAAAGGCCATGGAGTTACACAATATACACCATTTAAATTTCCAGAGCCTTTGATTACTTTGTAAAATTACCAGCAACAGGCACGAGAAATAGTAAAAGCATGCCCTGGTTGTGCTCTCTCCCTCCCCATTCAACACTTGGGAGTTAACCCCCGAGGATTACTGCCCGATCAGTTTTGGCAAATGGATGTTACTCATTTTCTTGAATTTGTAATAACCAAATATATACACGTTTCTGTAGATACCTTCAGCGGCTTTATTTTTGCATCACCACATTCTGGAGAGGCTACCAAAGATGTCCTTTCTCATCTTTTTTCAGCCTTTTCTGTTATGGGTAAACCAATACATATTAAAACAGATATTTATCCTACATTTACCATTGCCAAGTTTAAACAGTTTTGTGCTACCTTGCAAATTTGTCATACTACTAGAATTCCATACAACCCTCAGGGCCAAGGCATTGTGGAACTTGCCCACCTTAATTTAAAAACTTGGCTATCCCTCCTTAAGGCTTCCTCCCTTGTATTTACCACACCCAGGCATCGCCTTAACAATGCATTATTTGCCCTTATTTTTCTTACCCTAGACAATGAAGGCGATTCGGCAGCAGACAGACACTGCCATCCCTCGTCCAATTCTGTTCGCCCACCTGTTATGTGACACAATCCACTTACAAATAAATGGAAAGGCCCAGATCCTGTCCTCATCTGGGGAGGAGGCTCTGCTTGTGTTTTGGACCAAGATCAAACAGCCCCAAGATGGTTACCCGAACTCCTGGTTAAACAGGTTAATGACTTACCTCAAAACAGGGACAGAGGCACTCCTCATGAGGACAAAATTTCCTCTTTTTCAGATGCAGCCAACAATCTGCCAGCCTTGGAATAACAGTTCCTGTGGGCACAGGTACACTGGCTTAGGCACGTCTATTCACTCTTACCATCGCCTCTCTCAACAAATTATAAACTCTATCAGGAACAACTGATAAAAACTCTATCAGGAACCATTAAAGATTTGCAGGACCAAATAGACTCCCTGGCAGAAGTGTTCCTTCAAAAAAGACGAGGCTTAAATTTGCTGACAGCTAACCAGGGAGGTATTTGCTTGGCCTTAGGGGAACGATGCTGCATTTATGCCAATAATTCTGGCATAGTATGCACTAAAATTAAGCAGCTTCAAGAAGATCTAGAAAAGAGATGAAGGGAAATATTTGAAAATCCCCTCTGGACTGGGCTTAATGGATTTTTACCCTACCTTCTTCCCCTATTAGGCCCTTTGTTGGGTTTACTTTTAATGGTGTCCCTAAAACCCTGCATTATAAACAGGCTGGTACAATTTATTAAAGAACAGATTAATATTTTGGCCTCTAAGCCCATACAGGTCCACTATCATTGCCTGGATATGGAAGACCGTGCTGCCAACATTTAAAAGGATGTTCTACCCTGCTCACAAGCTTATTTCTTAAGTTTACATGCCCACAGATCTCGCTTTCTTACATAAAACTCTAAGTAACAGCTCTGACCAACGATCTTCTGCACTTGCCATAAGGGTTCGTCCTCCATGGGCCGCTCCACTTGGGGGAGGACGAACCCATGGAGTGAGGACGTTAGGGCATAATAACGGAGGGTGCAGGAAGGACTGCAGGAGGATGGATCCATGGTTCCCAAAATCCAAGTCTTCTGAGTGACACGCTCTGGTGCATGGCAGTTGGCATGCTTCCCCCTCAAAGCCGTCTCCTCAAAACACATGCCAAGGCCACCACGAAATCTAGTAAACATGCTCGATCAGATCAGGAGATATTCTAAGGCCTGCTAGAGAAACAGAGCCTCTATAACCCCCTAAAACATTGGCCTGTAAGGTATGGTCAAATATTTTATATAAGAAAGGGAGGAGATGTCAGGGGCTAGAAGGAAGTTCTCCTTCAAAGAATAGCCTGACACTTACAAGAAATAGCCCCCTGCGAGATATCCTGCCTGGGAGACATCCCGCAGCCATCTATCACCCTGAGACATCCTGCAGCTATCCGTCTTCCTGAAATATCCTGAGGTTATCTCACCCTGTGAAGACATCCAGCAACTGCCGATAAGAGAGCTTTCTCATCCGCAGCATATAAATACACTGTGAGAACTATAAAAGTTTTCAGCATGATCAGAACTGTTGTCTTGCTGTCATCTCTCATGACTCTTTTCCCTTCATTCCTCCCCAACAAGGTTCAACGCCCAGGTTGAAGTGTCCAGCCGGCCTGGACACCTGACACTAAACCATAACCTACTAGACTCTGACTACTAATACTAATATGATGGAGAAAAATAATCCAACAGAATGGAAATGCAAGCAGTACAGATGAGGCATGGTGTATAGTTGGACTTGCCTTTTGAATGATATAGGGTAGGTATTATAAATCTAGCTAATTTATAATTGAAATAGTTCTCCACATGTTTTTAAAGTTAACAAATATGTGAATACCTGCCTCCCATTCTCTGTAGCCAATTCAGCACATGTATTTTTATATGCACATATAGAATCCTACCTGGTATCACACGTATATTCTTCTGAGGTGTCTGACTTGGCAAATACAAATTGTGAGAAGAGATCACTCCTCCTAAACTCTGTTGGAACTGAAAATTCAACCTATGGGTGAGCCTCCTAGTAGAAAATTCAACCTATGGGTGAGCCTCCTAGTAGAACAACAAGCCATACATAAATCCATGTTGAGTAAAATAAATATTTTTGCATCTGTGGCTGATGTACATTTCATGAAGAATTTCGATTGGCATATATATTGCTACATCTTATTGTCTGTTTTTGTTTTTTTAATATATGTATGTATATATATATATATATATATATATATATATATATATATATATACAATCTTCAAATTTTTCCAAATATAAAATATATGTGTCTTATATACACTACCTAAATTCTTTCATGTTCATGTATGTGGATTTATAATCAACATTTCACAAGATTATTCTCAGAAATATTCATCCACCTGAAATACATATTTGTTTCCTATTACTGAAAACTAACTTCAGTGAATGGTGCATACAATCCTAATATTTCTACATTAACTGACCCTGTTTAACATCAATGCAAGTAGATTCCTATGGGACATGATGTGTATTTTGAAGTTTATTTTATTCAACACTGGTACAATAAAATTTCTACAGTTTACGAACATCAAAGGACATATATTTCATCCATAAGTTCACAAATTTATAGGCATTTGATTCACTTCCAATCATTTACTGATTCAGAACACATGTATTCCTCCAGGTTTCTTGGCTGGTCTTTTCATGAGACTTTATTTCAAACACATTATTTTCAATTTCCATAATCATTTTGAAGCAAAACTCACACACTCTTCATGATAAAACATAACCCTAATATTACCATTAGATGTATTACTGGTTAGAATGAATAATTGTATATCAATATAAGATTTTCTGTATATATTCAGATATCAATTCAATCTATTATTTAAAGTTGGAACCAATTATATTATTTATTCACAGTATGGTCTATTCATGAATTATCTCTACATTCATAGACAAAGGGTACATCTATTTGTAACCCCAATACTAATTTATTCGTCTTCAAAATGTTGCTCCCAGAAATGGTGGAAGAAACACTCATGTCACCTGATGTACGTATGCATTTATCACAGTAATATTCTGGACACAACAAGCAGAGGTCACACTTATGATTGTACCAAAGCCTAAATGGAAAGTGAGCATGGATTACTAAAAACATTCATGTCCAGGTTGCCTAATGCTCTCAAATGTCAATCCTATTTATGACAACATATTTGTTTCTACCTAAGACTATATATTCAACCTCAACTCTGTTCAAATGTCTAATCCTATCACTCACTTTATACTTTCCCTGATTTCCTAATGTCTCTATTGATGTCTGCTTTCCTAAATATTTTCACCAGTTCACCATTTTGACTAACACTTCACATGTTCTGACATTTACGTTCACTGTCTATGTGATACCCTATTGCTAAAGAACTTTTGTTCCAATTCCTGTACTCACTCTTCTTCTGAAACCTACAGAATATCTTCCTAATCCTACCGACTATCACAGTTTGAGTGGATGCTCACTTCTACATTCAATCATCGAAGGTACAAGGTCCTATGCCATTGATTATTGATTTATCTGAAACATCTTTGCAGAACATGTATCAAAGCTAAGTATCCCAATCAAGAGTGCAATGCCCTTCTGGGATTCCAATCTTACCTAGATTTCTGTTTTCATACTTATATTTCACCTATATATTCTTATAAATATCACAGGTTCCCAATACCATTATTCATCAAGCAGAATGATTCCTAACCCAAATCAAACCTGTTATTAAGCGAAACCATACACTGTTCCCTCAATCTAACTTTACAGAAGAGCAGGGACAGTGTTGGTCCTAAAATAGAGGAATGTAGGGAATCTTCCACCTGTTGAAAAACTCAAAGTTTCATTCAGAAGTGATCCCTGGAGAAGATATAGGCACCACTGAAAGACCTGAGAGAGCAAAAGTCAACTTCCATGGCAAACAACCTGGTCAGTATGAAAGGTTGTTACTGAATCAGCCTCTCTGTTCTTTTTTTTATTATTGGTTGTTCAAAACCTTACAAATCTTTTGACATAACATATTCATACATTAGCATACATTAGCTTCAAGTGATTTATGAACTCCCATTTTTACCCCAGATACAGATTGAAGAATCACATCCGTTACACATCCACATTTTTACATAATGCCATACTAGTAATTGTTGTATTCTGCTACCATTCCTATCCTCTAATATCCCCCCTCCCCTCCCCTCCCATCTTCTCTGTCTACCCCATCTACTGTAATTCATTTCTCACGTTGTTATTTTCCCATTCCATTCACAACCTCTAATATGTAATTTAGTATAACAATGAGGGTCTCCCTCCATTTCCATGCAATTCCCCTTTTCTCTCTCTTTCCCTCCCACCTCATGTCTCTGTTTAATGTTAATCTTTTCTTCCTGCTCTTCCTCCCTGCTCTATTCTTAGTTGCTCTCATTATATCAAAGAAGACATTTGGTATTTGTTTTTTAGGGATTGGCTAGCTTCACTAAGCATAATCTGCTCTAGTGTCACCCATTAGAATATGGACCCAAACAGTCCTGTTTGGAGAGCTGGTCTTGGGTGCCTATGGTTGATATACATTCTAACTTGTGAAAGTGTCACAGAACGTAGGGGCAGCCTCCATCTCATGGGACCCTTGGAAGCAACTGTTAGGACAAAGTGGTTGCTAAGGCAGTGACCTCATTCAGTTCCTGAAGGAAGTGACCTCACCTCACTTCCTTGGTGATGGAACTCTAAGAACTTGTTATCCAGGAAGACAGGCACCCAGAGCCTGTCCCATTCCCAGTCACAGTGGTCTCACTTGTTTGTATATACCAAGGACAGAGTCAGTCTTTCTTGGTACCTACTGATATGAGAATGGCCAAATTCCAGAAAAGCTCTGAAGAGGGGCCTTTCCTGAGGAAAGCAGATAGTGGTTCACCACTGGCTCCTGACATCTTCACAGAGTTGGTTAAGGAGACCAGATCTGAGACAGGACAGGCCATTTCTGGGGAACATACTATGGCCCACCAGTCAGAGGACACTCTGGATAGTCACCGACCTACTTTGGGGAAGGAGGTGCCTCTGTGGGTGTCGCTGTGTGTTTGTGGATTTGTCTCATGTTCTGAGAATAGATAGAAAAGGCCGTTTGTTTGGTTTTGAGTGAACTATTTCTAGTAAGTCATTTGACAAGGCGAGTGTTTCTATGTCTGTGTATCCCACTGTGTCCATGGTTATAGACATTAGAAAAGAGAATGCATCAATTGATGTGTCCTGTCTAGTAGAAAGCTTCCCATCATTTATACTGCCAAATTGATGAATGGATTTTGGCTTGCCTTATCGATGGGCAACACGTGCTATCTTCCAAAGTTCCTGCGTTCTTCCTGAATTCTGGCCACTCTACAGAATAGGCTCATGGTTTTGCGTCCAAGATATGTACCACTTCCAAGCCCTGCTACATGGCCATGTACTGGAATGCTGAAGGGAATGGCGAGCATCTCAGAAAACTCAAATATCAGTGTGACCAATAAAGTCTCAGTGGAGAAACCCTGCTTTGCTTACCTATTGTTCTGTTGCCCTGAATGTCAGGAAGGTCTTTGCCTCAGTTCACCCCTTTGTGAAACCTGAAGAAAACAGGTTTCAAATGGAAATGAATGGGCATCACCTGTGCCTCTTTGCTTAATTGCTTTGGAAAGGGATGTGTCTGAATCCGCCTCTTTGCCCTGTTTGAGGCAATGGCTTAGATTCTCAGCACCTGATGTATCTTAAGAATGATCCCATGTGTGCATCCAAAACCAAAATGGCCAAAAGAGCAGTCATTGTGGATGAAGTCTCTCCCCTTCTTCTGTTAGGTTCCTGACCTCCATCAAGTGAGAATAGGGATCCTTTGGGTCAAATGATTTCTTCAAACCCTGCAGAAGCTAGCCGATAAGTGCTTGGTTTTCTAATGACTCCAATTCACATAAAAAAATAAACCCCACAGTCAGTAGGCCTCAAATTAGAGAAGCAGAGAAGTATTAACAGCAGGCCTTTTTGATCACTCCTGGTTCACAGAAAGTGTGTCCAGGCAACCCTGATTTTAGGCCATTAAGGGGCAAGGGAGATTATTTTGGAGACTGTCTTGGGCTTCGCCCCTCATGGAAACATCCAGGAAGAGGTTATGATGAGTGTCTATATGAAAGATCATGAGGGCCATGTGGGAGTGTTTTGGTTTTAATTGTGGCCATTTGTTTGGTGGTTGGAAGAGATGACTGGGTCCACCTTGACATGAACTCTGGTGTGATTCCCCTTAGAGACTGAGTTCTGGAACTGAACTCAGAGAATTATTGCCATGAATTGTGTTAGGATTTTAGGAGGCAGGCATGAGAGTCCCCCTTGAAAACTGAGATCTGGGCCCAGGGTGGCTTTCAACAGAGCACTGGGAATCACAGCCAAGATATCACGTGATTTTATTCTGAAAGACTTGGCAGCCATAGTTGAGAGTCGAAACACACATGGTCCTCATTGTAGACCACAATGGGCCTGGCTTCATGTGACCATTTGGCCACTTTTTGAGAAGCCTTGCCTGTGAGAATTGTCCAAAGCTTTCATTGAAATGTGCTTCCTCTACATTTAATGGTTCTGGAGTGAATTTTAACCCACAGTGCCTCCAACATCATCATTGAAAAATGTCTACAAAAATACCATAAAATTTTTGAAATTCCCATGACCAGGTGGCGATGGAGGACATTTGGATGTCCTGTTGCTGGTCATGAGTATACCAGACAGTGCTTTGATTGACTGGGTTTTATGAAAATCGTGTAGAACAGAGATGCCAATAAGTTGGAGCCTGCTGAGTAGTGGGCCTAGAGCTGTGGTGGTCAGGTGTGTGATAAAACATCTGTGGTGGGGCCTTGTGGATCTTCCATTGGCTTCCAAATGGCTTGGAACTGACATGGTGCAGCGAGCAGTCCCTTCTATGTAAAGGCATCTTGTAATATTGAGAGATTTCAGGGCAATGTTCAGAATCATGTTGCTATCGTCAATGGGGCAATATATGTGGGCTAGAAGTATGTTTGGTGCATTCTCTTGCAGAAACTGACCCACCACATGTGACAGAACTCTCTCCAGCACTGTGATCCACTAAAACTCCTTGTATTTTTGAATCAAATAGCAAACTCCTAGTGCAGCAGCAAGAAACACCATGAAATTTGGAGGATGACCAAATGGCTTCACAGTCCACATGGGGAGACACTTAGACCCCAGTGGTCACAGTTTACCTACAAAGAGCAAATTCAGCACTGCTGCTTCATCTTCACTGGAAAATAAGAAACCATGTCCTCCAGGTCACATAGATGCAGACCCAGCTTTGATGGTCTCACTACAAATGAAGCTAAAGCTCCAGAAAACAACATATTTTTCAGGTGCCCAACCTCAGAGGCAGTTCTTCAAGAAGTCTTTAGGCCAGCAGAGCTCTATGTTTGTGGAGTGTTTACCCTGTCCCTTACTTTTGGGAACTCCTCTACCACCTCCAGTGTTGTGAACTACTGAGCATATTCCATTCCAGATATGTATTCACAGATTTTCTAACACTTCTCCTCTAATTGTGTCTTACTTGGGGCAAAAGTAATGTCAAGCCATAGTTCTTGATGAGAGTGGGAACATTTTTGTGTAGCACATATTTGCATACACATTGGATTCATTTTCCAATTTTCCATTTGAAATACTTAATCCCTGACACTAACCCCTACCCTACTAGACTCTGACTACTAATCGTAATATCATGGAGAATAATATCCCCATCAGAATAGAAATACAAGCAGTTCAGACGAGGCATGTTTGGTATTGTTGGACTTGCCTTTTGCATTATATACGGTAGGAGTTATAAATCTAGTAAATTTTTTTGTTGAAATAGTTCTCCGTGTGTTTTTAAAGTAAACAAATATGTGAATTTATTTCTCCCCTTCTCTGTAGCCTAGTCAGCAGATGTATTTTTATATGCATATATAGAATCCTACCTGGTATCACACGTACATTTTTGTGAGGTGGCTGACTTGGCAGATACAAATTGTGAGAAGATATCACTCCTCCTAAACGCTGTTGAAACTGAAAATTCAACCTATGGGTGAGCCTCCTATTTGAACAACATTATACATAAATCCATGTTCAGTAAAACTAATATTGTTGGATCCGTGGATGATATGTATTTCATGATAAATTTCGTTTGGCGTACATAATGCTACATTGTAATGTCTCTCTGTGTGTGTATATATATATCTATATCTATATATATATATATACTCTCCAGATTTTTCAAAATATGAAATATATGTGCCTTATTGTGCACTCCCCAAATTCATTCATATTCATGTATGTGGATTTAAAATCAACTTTTCAAAAGATTATTCTCAGAAATATTCATCAACCTGAAATACATATTGGTTGCCTAGTACTGAAAACTATCTTCAGTAAATGGTGCATACAAAACATACTATTTCAACTTTGCAAGTTGGCCGCAAATAGAGTGCATCACACCCAGTGTATCACGCCACATTGCAGGTGAATAACGAGTTAAAATGACAAAAGACTATCTTGTTAGGATCTTATAGAAAAATGGGTGTGCACCGAAACCTAAAAGAATGATTTCTACCAACGAGGTCCGGGAATTGAGTCTCAAACGTGAGCTGAATATGCAACCGGAGATCCGGGCTTATTGATCCCTGTGGCCCGCCCCATGGCTGCAGACATCGAGGCACCACCGAGAAGCGACTAGCATCCAGGGAGAAACGTTGCTGCTGATTCTGTGGAATCCTGCCGGCTGACACCGCACTGAGCCCCAGGCTGAGTTCGGGATTTCAGTCAGGGAAGGAAGCTCTACAGTTCTATCCCCCACAACGGAAACTCCACCAAGGAAACCAATGGCCACCATCTTGGAGAGTTGAAGTAACCACCGCCACTCTCCGACAGATTGCAACAATAAAACAGTTGTGTGTTTTCCGCTCATCTCCCATACAGTAGGAAATTTGCATAAAATCTCTCCTAAGCTTTCCAGGGGAGGGATTTTCAGAGAGAGCCTGCATAAAGATTGGGGGGGGGGAAACTAGAGGCACCTGACCTTCAACTCCCCCTCCCATCAGTGGTGAAAACGAAATCTGTCTAGCCAGGGATGGGGGAAAGGGCAAACGGAAAAAATAATAAAAATAGAGTGCTGGGGTTCCCAATAGACACAATCGACACCCAAGAAACGGCAAGCCAGAGTACAGTTTGAGCTGCCGAGGGCATTACTCAGGGGAAATCTGGTCTAGCAGGAGAAACCAGGACTAGCAGGAGAAACCAGGGGACTAGAGGCCAGGCCCGCGTGACTGGGCGCCTGGAGAACGCTCGCCCGCCGGCAAGAGCCGGCCCGCTGCAGGTGCGACTGGACGGCTGGAGACTGCCTGCCCACCAGCGACCAATCGACTGCCATATGCCCGCCCTAATGGGTGGCTAGAGATCGCACAACCGCCGGTGACAGCCCACCAGCTGACTGCGCGACTGGACAGCTTGTGACCACCTGCACGCCGGCGACCGGGAGCTGAAACCAAACAGAGACAGTACAGTCCCACACCCCCATGCGAACACCCGGGCAAAGAGCCTGGGGCCCACCATAGCAGAGAGGTGACATCACTGGAGCTCGGCCGTCGGAATTCCTTCCCAGTGGAATCCACTTTAGCATTCACAGTCTACCAACACAAAGGAGAGTCAATAGAGATATATAAAACCAAAACAAATATATAGAAGAGACCAGAAACACAGCAATCAAATGGAGCTGGAAAGTAATGTGAACTTCATGAAAAAACAAGGGAAAAAGGTGTACAAATAATGCCGGACAACTTAATTTTACAGGAGGACCTAGAATCATCAGAAACAGGAATAGGGAAAAAACTCAATGCATCCCTAACTCAGATGGAAAGAAATATTAGAGAAGACATGAGGCAGCAAGTCCAAGCAATAAAAGAATATTTTGAAAATGAATTAAACAAACAAATTCAAATGGCAAAGAACGAGCTTCACCAAAAGACAGAGATCTTAAAAAAAATCAAACAGTAATCCTAGGAATGCAGAAAAATATAAACCACATTAAAAATTCAAGCGAGAATATTGTAAATAGACTAGATCAAGTAGAAGTCAGAAGATCAGATAATGAATACAAAGTTTATCAACTTGAAAAGAATATAGTCAACACAGAAAAGATGCTTATATCCCATGAGCAATCTATTTAAGAGATATGGGATGTCATAAAAAAACAAATTTGAGAGTCATTAGGATAGAAGAAGGCATAGAGATTCAAACCAAAGGAATGGACAACATATTAAATGAAATAATTCTAGAAAACTTCCCAGAGATGAAAGATGGAATGGATTGCCAAATCCTTGAAGACTACATGACCTCAAACATTCAAAACCATAATAGACCAACTCCAAGACATAGAATTATGAAGATAGCCAACATGCAGAATGTGGATACACGTTCTTCTCAGCAGCACAAGGATCCTACTCAAAGATAGATCATATATTATGCCATAGGGCAACCCTTAGTAAATATAAAGGCGTGGAGATAATACCATGCACCATATCTGATCATATTGGAATGAAACTGGAAATCAATGATAAAAGAAGGAAGGAAAAATCCTACATCATATGGAAAAATGAACAATATTCTACTGAATGTTCAATGGGATACAGAAGACATAAAGGAGGATATAAAAAATTCTTAGAGACAAATGACTATACAGACACAACATACTGGAATATATAGGACACAATGAAAGCAGTTTTAAGAGGGAAATTCATTTCTTGGAGTTCTTTCAACAACAACAACAAAAAAAAACAAATAAATGAACTCACACTACACCTCAAAAACCTAGAAAAAGAAAAGGAAAACAACAGCAAATGTAGTAGAAGACAAGAAATAATTAAAATTAGAGCAGAAATCAATGAAATTGAAACAAAAAAAACATTGAAAAAATTGATAAAACTAAAAGTTGGTTCTTTGAAAACATAAATAAGATTGACAGGCCCTTAGCCATGCTAACGAAGAGAAGAAGAAAGAGAATTCAAATTACTAACATACGGCATGAAAAAGGCATTATCACAACAGACACTACAGAAATACAGAAGATAATTAGAAAGTATTTTGAAACCCTATATTCAAATGAAATAGAAGATAGTGAAGATATCAATAAATTTCCTAAGTCATACGATGTGCCCAGATTGAGTCAGGAAGACACACACAATTTAAACAGACCAATAACAAAGGAAGAAATATAAGAAGCCATCAAAAGACTACCAACCAAAAAAAGCCCTGGAGCGGATGGGTATAGAGCGGAGCTCTACAAAACCTTAAAAGAAGAATTAATACCAATACTTTTCAAGCTATTTCAAGAAATAGAAAAAGAAGGTGCTCTTTCAAATTCATTCTATGAGGCCAAAATCACACTGATCCCAAAACCAGACAAAAACACTTCAAAGAAAGAAAACTACAGACCAATGTCTCTAACGAACTAGGATGCAAACATTCTCAATAAAATCCTGGTGAATGTAATACAAAAGCATATCAAAAAATTGTGCACCATGATCAAGTAGGATTCATCCCAGGGAAGCAAGGCTAGTTCAATATACGGAAATCAATAAATGCTATTCACCACATCAATAGACTTAAAGACAAGAACCATATGATCATCTTGATAGATGCTGAAAAAACATTTGACAAAGTTCAGCCTCCCTTTATGTTCAAAACACTAAAAAAACTTGCATCCCAGGGAAGCAAGGCTAGTTCAATATACGGAAATCAATAAATGCTATTCACCACATCAATAGACTTAAAGACAAGAACCATATGATCATCTTGAGAGATGGAGAAAAAACATTCGACAAAGTTCAGCCTCCCTTTATGTTCAAAACACTAGAAAAACTAGGATAACAATGTTGAGTTACCTCAACATTGTAAAAGCTATATATGCTAAACCTCAGGCTAGCATCATCGTAAATGGAGAAAAACTGAAGGCATTCCCTCTAAAATCTGGAACAAGACAGGGATGCCCTCTATCACCACTTCTGTTCGATTTAGTTCTTGAAATACTAGCCAGAGCAATTAGACAGACAAAAGAAATTAAAGACATAAAAATAGGAAAAGAAGAACGTAAATTATCGCTATTTGCAGATGACATGATAATATATTTAACAGACTCAAAAGGGTCTACAAAGCAACTGCTAGAGTTAATAAATGAATTCAGCAAAGTGGCAAGATATAAAGTCAACACGCATTAATCAAAGGCATTCCTGTATATCAGCAGCAAAACTTCTGAAATGGAAATGAGGAAAACCACTCCATTCACTATATCCACAAAGAAAATAAGATACTTGGTAATCATCCTAACGAAAGAGGTGAAAGATTTATATAATGAAAACTAGAGAACCCTAAGGAAAGAGATAGAAGAAGATCTTAGAAGATGGAAAAACGTACCCTGTTCATGGACAGGCAGAACTAACATCATCAAAATGTTGATATTACCCAAAGTTCTCTACAGGTTTAAATCGGTGCCAATAAAAATCCCAACAGCATTTCTTGTAGAAATGATAAAGCAATCATGAAATTCATATGGAAAAACAAAAGACCCTGAATACCAAAAGCAATTCTAAGCAGGAAGTGTGAATCTGGAGGTATAGCGATACAAGAGTTCAAACTGTACTACAAAGCAATAGTAATAAAAACATCGTGGTACTGGTACCAAAACAGGCAGCTGGACCAATGGTATAGAATAGAGGACACAGAAACCAATCCACAAAATTACAACTTTCTTATATTTGATAAAGGGGCTAAAAACATGCAATGGAGGAAAGATAGCATCTTCAACAAATGGTGCTAGGAAAATTGGAAATTCATATGCAACATAATGAAACTGAATCCCTTTCTCTCACCATGCACAAAAGTTAACTCAAAATGGATCCAGGAGGTAGATATCAAATCAGAGACACTGTGTCTAATAGAAGAAAAAGTTGGCTACGATCTACATACTGTGGGGACGGGCTCCACATTCTTTAATAGGATGCCCATAGCCCAAGAGTTAATAACAAGAATAAACAAATGGGACTTACTTAAACTAAATTGTTTTTTTTTCTCAGCAAGAGAAACAATAAGAGAGGTAAATAGAGAGCCTACATCCTGGGAACAAATTTTTACCCCTCACACTTCAGATAGAGCCCTAATATCCAAAATATACAAAAAACTCAAAAAATTAAACAATAAGATAACAAATAACCCAATCAACAAATGGGCCAAGGACCTGAACAGACACTTTACAGAGGAGGACATTCAATCAATGAACAAGTACATGAAAAAATGCTCACCATCTCTAGCAGTCAGAGAAATGCAAATCAAAACCACCCTAAGATACCATCTCACTCCAGTAAGATCGGCAGCCATTATGAAGTCAAACAAAATAAGTGTTGGTGAGAATGTGGGGAAAAGGGTACACTTGTACACTGCTGGTGGGACTGCAAATTGGTGAGGCCAATTTGGAAAGTACTATGGTGATACCTGGGAAAGCTGGGAATGGATCCACCATTTGACCCAGCTATCACCCTTCTCGGACTATTTCCTGAGGATCTTAAAAGAGCGTACTATAGAGATACTGCCACATCAATGATCATAGCTGCACAATTCACAATAGCTAGACTGTGGAACCAACCTAGATGCCCTTCAATAGATGAATGGATAAAAAAATGTGGCTTTTATACAAAATGGAGTATTACTCTTCATTAAAAAATGACAAAATCATAGAATTTGCAGGGAAATGGATGGCATTAGAGCAGATTATGCTAGGCGAAGCAAGCCAATCCTTAAAAAACAAATGCCAAATGTCTTCTTTGATATTAAAAGAGCAACTAAGAAAAGAACATGGAGGAAGAGCATGAGGAAAAGTTTAACATTAAACAAAGATGAGTGGGGGGAGAGAAAGGGAGAGAGAAGGGAAAGCATATGGGAATAGTAGGAGACCGTCAATGTTACACAAAATTACATATAAGAGGATTTGAGGGGAAATGGGGGGGAAACAGTGGAGAGAATTGAACAACAGCAGATGAGGTAGAGAGGGAAGATGGTAGGGGAGGGGAGGGGGGATATTGGGGGATAGGAAAGGTCGCAGAATACAACAGTCACTAATATGCTATTATGTAAAAATGTGAATGTGTAACCAATGTGATTCTGCAATTCATATTTGGGGAAAAAATGGGAGTTCATAACCCAATTGAGTCAAATGTATCAAAGATGATATATCATGAGCTTTGTAATGTTTGGAACAACCAATAGAAATAAATAAATAAATAACGGTTTAAAATTGAGTGGGAAGAAATCAGCTAAAAATGGGTTGAGATGCATTCATTTTGCTAAGCAAAACTTTGTTTTGTTTAGTTGTAACTATCACAAATTTATTTTACCAGGAAATTGGCTTTTGAAAATGCACATAAATTGAGATTAAAGGATAATTCACCTACCTTCTTGAAAAATTCATAGCATTTCCTATATTTTTCAAATTTTATTTTTTTCGTGAATATTTTGTCATGGACCAGTTCTAGTCTTAGGCTATTCTTCCAGAATACTACCTCATCTGACAAATTCGTACAATCTGTTGGATTGTTGTTTTCACCTTTTATTTAATAGTTTCTAGCTGATAATGTGTATTTTCTTTATCTTTATTTGTATGTATATACCCAACAATATCTTTGCATTTTATGTTTTACTGGGGAAGAGACTGATCAAAAGCTCTTTGTTATATGTATCAACAATCAGACATTTAGAGCATGCAATTATTTAATTTTGCATGAAAATATCTTTGTACTATTTTCTTATACAGATTTAGAATTATTAATATGTCCCTACTGTAATAAGTAATTACTTACAAGAAGAATTAAACAATTGACTTTATATCAATTATGAATATGAAAAGTACTAAAATAAGGATTTGGCAATTAATACACAATTGATAGAAATTGAAACCACAAGAAAGCCATTTAAAATGTCAGTGCATATGGTCCTTAAATAATAGGTAATTCAAAAAACTTTTTTTTAATTCATAAGATTTAATATGCCGTATTACAGCTTAATGTGATATAAAACCTTAAATTATCAGTATTGATAAAAAAGAATGATACCTGTTTATTTAAATATGTTTATTTGATTTTCACTGTAAGATGTTAATTCTGGAAGGCTTGAGAATTAAGAAAGTTTTGGTCTATATTATTTTTAACAGGCTAATCAAAGTACTTTTAAATATATATGTATATATATATATATATATATATAATATGTAATGCATATGCATGAATATAGATACATATGTATAAAAATGTATTTTAATATATCTATCAGGTGATAATAATTATTAAATTTTCTCAAGAAAAAAACAATGACTATAAAAAACAGTCTTAAATTTAAATTTCATAGCATACTACTGTTTGTAATGACATGAGAGAAAAACAGATATGAAAGGAAAACGAAAAAGGAAGAGAGAGAAGGGGGAAAATGAGGAAGAAAGTGAGTAAAGATGAGGGAGAGGCGTGTTCGATGTAAAGATAAAAGTGGAGGGGCTGGGTTTGTGGTTCAGTGGTAACATGCTTTTCTAGCATGTGTGGGACACTGTGTTCTATTCTAAGCACCACATACAAATAAACAAAATGAAGGTCAATCACAACTGAAAAAATAAAAAATAAAAAAGTAGAAATATTAGCAAAACTCCAAGCTTTTATGAATGTTAAATTTAAAAAAAAAAATTATGTAACATAGCCTTATGTAATTTCTAGACTATCCAAAAGAGTCATTAAATGTTAGATTATTAGTGCAATAACTAAAAATCCATTGCTCTTTCCTCAACATTCTGTGGCATGCTAGTGGTAAAATAAATTCTATTATAACACCAAAAAAAAAAAAATCTAATATTTCTATAGTAACTGACCCAGTTTAATATCAAGGCTAGCAGATTCCTATGGGACATGATGTGTATTTTGACATTCATTTTTATTCAACACTGGAACATTACTATTTCTTCAGTTTATGCACATCATAGGATATATATTTCATCCACAAGTTCGCTAATTTATACGCATTTGTTTCACTTTCAGTCACTTCCTGCTTCAGAACACATGTATTTCTTATGTTTCTTGACTGCTCTTTTCATGAGATTTCTTTCCAAACACATTATTGTCGATTTCCATTATCACATTTGAAGCAAAACTCACACATCCGTATGATAAACCAAACCCTAATATTACCATTAGATGTACAACTAGCTGGAATG
Source organism: Callospermophilus lateralis (assembly GCF_048772815.1). Lineage (NCBI taxonomy): Eukaryota > Metazoa > Chordata > Mammalia > Rodentia > Sciuridae > Callospermophilus > Callospermophilus lateralis. The sequence goes on from NW_027514551.1 coordinate 7,600,734, forward strand.
AATGATTGTATATCAATATAAGATTTCTTACTTAGTTTCAGATATCAATTAAATCCATTATTTAAAGTGGAACCAGTTATATTATTTATTCACAGTATGGTCTTTTCATGCATTATCTCTATATTCATAGACACAGGGTACACCTCTTTGTACCCCCAATACTAATTTATACGTCTTCAAAATATTGCTCCCAGAAATGGTGGAAGAAATGCACATGTCACCTGATTTACATATACATTTTATCACAGTAATATTCTGGACACAAACAGCAAAGGTGACACTTATGATTTTACCAAACCTAAATGGAAAGTGAAGATGGATTACTAAAAACATACATGTCCAGGTTGCCTAATGCTCTCAAATGTGAATCCTATTCTTGACTACATATTTGTTTCTTCCTAAGATTATATATTCAACCTCAAGCCCCTTGAAAATGTCTAATCTTATCACTCACTTTATCATTTGCCTGATTTCCTAATGTCTCTATTGATATCTGCTTTCCTACATATTTTCCCCAGATTATCACTGTGACTGACTCTTCACATGTGCTCACATTTACATTCAATCTCTACCAGAAGCCCTATTGCTAACGAACTTTTGGTCCAAATGCTATACTCACTCTTCGTTCTAAACCTACCGACTATCTTTCTAATAATACCGACTATCCCTTTTTGTCTAGAAGTTCTCTTTGACATTCCATCATTCAAGGTACAAAGTCCTATGCCATTGAACATCGATTTATCTGAGACATTTCTGCAGAACATAATTCAAAGCTAAGAATCCCAATCAAGGGCCCAATGCCCTTCTGGGCTTCAAATCTTACCTAGATTACTGTTTTCATTCTTATATTTCACTTTTACATTCTTGTAAATATTACAGGTTCCCATTACCATTATTCATCCCACAGAATGATTCAAATCGAACTTTTATTAACCGTAACCATACACTCTTCCCTCAATCAAACTTTACAGAAGAGCAGGGACAGAGTTGCTTTTACAATACAGGAATGTAGGGGTTCTTAAACCTGCTGAGATCCTCAAAGGTCCATGCAGAAATGATCCCTGGAGAAGATGTAGGCAGCTATGAAGGAGTTGAGAGAGCAAAAGTCATCTTGCATGGCAAACCCCCTTGTCAGGATGAAGGGATGTGTCTGAATCAGTCTCTCTATTCTAAATGTAGAGAAGATGGACCAAACCAGGCCTGTGTGGGGAGATGTTCCCAGGCGCCTATGTTTGATATACCATTCTATCTTGTGAAATTGTCACCGAAAGTAGGGGCAGCCTCTATCTCATGGGACCCTTGGAAGCAAATGTTAAATCAAAGTGATTGCCAAGGTAGTGACCTCATGCAGTTCCTGAAGAAAGTGACCTACCTCACTTCCTTGGTGATGTAACTATCTGAACTTGGAATCCAAGATGCCAGGCTCCCAGAGCCAGTCCCAGTCCCAATCCCAGTGGGCTCACTTGTTTGGATGTACCAAGGACAGAGTCAGTATTTCTTGGTATCTACTGATGTGAGGATTGCCAAATGCCAGGACAGATCTGAAGAGGGGCCTTTCCTGAGAAAGCAGGTAGTGGCTCACCGCTGGCTCCTGAGAACTTCACAGAGTTGGCAAAGGAGACAGATCTGAGACATGACAGGACATTTCATTGGAACATAATATGGCCCAACAGACAGAGGACACTCCAGATAGTCAGAGACATACTTGCGGGAAGGAGATGCCTTTGTGAGTGTGAGTGTCAGTTTGTGGTTTGTCTCATATTCTGAGAATAGGTAGGAAAGACAGTTTGTTTGGTTTGGAATAGACTGTTTCTAGTAAGTTTTTTGACAAGGTGAGTGATTCTATATCTGTGTATCCCACTGTGTCCGTGGTTGTAGACATTAGAAAAGAGAATGCATCAATGGATATGTCCTGTCTAGTAGAAAGCTTCCCAGCATTCATCCTGCCCAATTTATGAATGAACTGCAGCTTGCCTTATGGATGGACAACACCTACTATCTTCCTAAGTTTCTGTTTTCTTCCTGAATTCTGGCCACTCTGCAGAATAGGCTCATGGTTTTGTGTCCAAGATATGTACCACCTCCAAGCTCTGTGACATGTCCATGTACTGGATAGCGGTAAGGAATGGGAACATCTCAGAAAACTCAGATATCAGTGTGACCAGGAAATTCTCAGTGGAGAAACCCTGCTTTGGGCCATTCTCTTACCTATGTTTCTGTTGCCCTGAATGTCAGGAAGGTCTTTGCCTCAGGCCACCTCTTTGTGAAGCCTGAAGAAAACAGTTTTCAAATGAAAATGAATGGCCATCTCCTGTGGCTCTTTGCTTAATTTCTTTGGAAAGGGATGTGTCTTAATCAGCCTCTTGGACCTGTGTGAGGTTGTGGCTTAGATTCTCAGCACCTGATGGATCTAAAGAAAGATCCCATGTGTGCAACCAAACCAAAATGGCAAAAAGATCCGTTATGGTAGATGAAGTGTCTTGCCTTCCTTTGTTAGGTTCCTGACCTACATCAAGTGAGAATAGGGATCCTTTCGGTCAAATGAAATCTTCAAAGCCCTAAAGAAGTGCTTGGGTTTTCTCATTATTCCAAATCACATAAAGAATCTATACCTGACAGGCAGTAGGCTTCAAAATGGAGAAGCAGAGCAGTATTAACTGCAGACCTATTTTATCACTCCTGCTTCAAATGCAGGGTGTCCAGGCCCCCATGACTATAGGCAAATTAGGGGTAAGAGAGCTTATTTTGGACACTAACACATACCCCACTAGACTCTGACTACTAATCCTAACATGATGGAGAATAATAACCAAAACAGAATAGAAATACAAGCAGTTCAGAGGAGTCATGTTGTATAATTGGACTTGCCTTTTGCATTATATAGGGTAGGAATTATAAATCTAGTCAATTTTTAATTAAAACAGTTCTCCATGTGTTTTTAAAGTTAACAAATATGTGAATTCCTCTCTCCCTTTCTCTGTGGCCTATTCAGCACATGTGTTTTTATATGCACATATAGAATCCGACCTGGTATCACATGTACATACTTGACAGGTTGCTGACTTGGCAGATGCAAATTGTGAAAAGAGATCACTCCTCTTAATGCTGTTGGAACTGAAAATTCAAACTATTGGTGACCTTCCTAGCTGAACAAAATTATATATAAATCCATGTTCAGTAAAAAGTATATTTTGGGATGTGTGGATTATATATATTTCATGATAAATTTTGATTGGCATATATATTGCTACTTTTTAATGTCTGTGTGAGTGTGTGTGTGTGTGTGTGTGTATATATATATATATATATATATATATATATATATATATATATATACTCTCCAGATTTTTGAAAAAATGAAATATATGTGTCTTATTATACACTCCCTAAATTTATTCATGTTCATGTATGTGGATTTATTATCAACTTTTCACAAGATTATTCTCAGAAATATTCATCCACCTGAAATACATATTTGTTTCCTAGTACTGAAAACTAACTTCAGTGAATGATGCATACAAATCCTAATATTTCTACAGTTACTGACCAAGTTTAAGATCAATGCAAGTAGATTCCTATGGGACATGACATGTATTTTGATGTTCCTTTTTTTTCAACACTGGTACATTACTATTTCTTCAGTTTATGCACATCATAGGATATATATTTCATCCACAAGTTCGCTAATTTATATCAATTTGTTTCACTTTCAATTACTTCCTGCTTCAGAACACATGTATTCCTCCATGTTTCTTAACTAGTCTCTTCATGAGACTTCTTTACAAACACATTATTTTCGATTTCCATAATTACTTTTGAAGCAAAACTCACACACCCTTAATGACAAACCATAACCCTAATATTACCATTAGATGTATAACTGATAGGAATGAATGACTGTGTATCAATATAAGATTTCTTATATATTTTAAGATATCAATTTAATCCATTGTTTAAAGTGGAATCAGTTATATTATTTATCCACAGTATCATCTATTCATGCATTATCTCTATATTCATAGACACAGGGTACACCTCTTTGTACCCGCAATACTAATTTATACATCTTCAAAATATTGCTCCCTGAAATGGTGGAAAAAATACTTATGTCACCTGATCTACATATACATTTTATCACAGTACTATTTTGGATACAAAATGCAAAGATCACACATATGTTTTTACAAAAGCCTAAATTGAATGGGAGCATGGATTACTAAAAACATTGATGTCTAGGTTGCCTAATTCTCTCAAATGTCCATCCTATTGGTGACTACATATTTGTTTCTTTGAAGATTATATAGTGAATATCAACCCTGTTAAAATGTCTAATCCTATCACTCACTTTATACTTTGCCTGATTTCCTACTGTCTCTATTGATGTTTCCTTTCCTACATATTTTCCCCAGTTTACCTATGTGACTAACTCTTCACATGTGCTGACATTGACATTCATTCTATTACCGAAACCCTATTGATAAAGAACTTTTGGTCCATATCCTGTACTCACACTTCTTGCAAAACCTACTGACTATCTTCCTAATCCTATGGACTATCGCTGTTTGAGTGGATGTTCTTTTCTACAATCTATCATCCAAGGTACAAGGTCCTATGTCATTGATTATCGATTTATCTGAGACATCACTGCAGAACGTAATTCAAAGCTAAGTATCCCAATCAAAGGCCCAATGCCAATATGGACTTTAAATCTTACTAAATTTCTGTTTTCATACATATTTTTCAACTCTATATTCTTATATATATCACAGATTCCCAATACCATTATTCATCCAGCAAAATGGTTCCTAACCCAAAACAAACATGTAATTAACCCTAACCATAAACTGTTCCCTCAATCTACCTTTATAAAAGAGCAGGGACAGAGTTGGTCTTACAATACAGGAAAGTAGGGGGTTGTCCACCTGCTGAGAACCTCAAAGGTCCATTCAGAATTGATCCCTGGAGAAGATGTAGGCAGGTATGAAGGTCCTGAGAGATCAAAAGTCATCTTCCATGGCAAACAACCTGGTCAGGATGAAGGCTTTTGTCTGAATCAGCCTCTCTCTTCTTAATGTAGATAAGATGGACCAAATGAGGCCTGTGTGGAGAGCTGTTCCCGGGTGCCTATGGTTGATATACCATTCTAACTTGTGAAAGTGTCACAGAAATACGGTCAGCCTACATGTCATGGGAACCTTGGATGCATGTGTTAGGACAAACTGGTTGCCAAGGCAGTAACCTCATTCAGTTGCTGAAAGAAGTTACCTCACCTCACTTTTTTGGTGATGGCACGTTCTGAACTTGGGATCCAGGAAGCCAGGCATCTAGAGCCTGTCTCAGTCCCAGGCCTAGTGGTCTCACTTGTTTGATTTAACAAGGACAGAGTCAGTCTTTCTTGGTATCTACTGATGTCAGGATGGAATAAATGACAGGAAAGCTCTGAAGAGGGGCCTTTCCTGACAAAGAAGGTAGTGGCTCACTGCTGGCTCCTGACAACTTCACAGAATTGCCCATGGACACCAGAGGTGAGATACGAGAGGCTATTTGGGGGAACATAGTATGGCCTATCAGTCAGAGAACACTCCGGATAGTCACAAACCTACTTGGAGGAAGGAGGTGCTTATCTGGCTGTGGGTGTGGGTTTGTGGTTTTTTTCTCATGCTCTGAGAATATGTCCGAAAGTCGGTTTGTTTGGTTTGGAGTAAAGTGTTTCCAGAAAGTCGTATGAAAAGGCGAGTGTTTCTATGTCTGTGTATCTCACTGTGTCCGTGGTTGTAGACATTAGCAAAGAGAATGCATCAATGGATGAGTCTTGTCTAGTAGAAAGCTTCCCAGCATTCATCCTTCCCAATTTATGAATGGACTGCGTCTTGCCTTATGGATCGGCAACACCTGCTATCTTCCTAAGTTACTGTTTGCTTCCTGAATTCTGGCCACTCTCCAGAATAGGCTCATGGTTTTGTGTCCAAGATATGTACCACCTCCAAGCTCTGTGACACGGCCATGTATTGGTTAAATGAAGGGCATGGCGAGCATCTCAGAAAACTCAGATATCAGTGTGACCAGTAAAGACTCAGTGGAGAAACCATGCTTTGGGCCTTTTCCTTACCTATTGTTCTGTTGCCCCTTGACCTTGTGTAATTCTGTGGCTTAGATTCTCTGAACCTGATGGATCTAAAGAGAGATCCCATGTATGCATCCAAAAGCAAAATGTCCAAAAGAGCAATCATTGTGGATGAAGTCTCTCTCCTTCCTTGGTAAGGTTCCTGACCTCCATCAAGTGAGAATAGGGCTCCTTTGGGTCAAATAAGTTCTTCAAAGCCCTGCAGATTCTAGCCCATAGGTGACTGGGTTTTCTCATGACTCCAATTCACATGAAGAATCTAAATCCCACCATCAGTAGGCCTCAAATTTAAGAAGCAGAGCAAAATAAATGGCAGGCCTATTTGATCACTCTTAGTTCACAGGAAGGGTGTCCAGGCCACCCTGACTTTAGGCAAATGAGGGGCAAGGGAGCTTATTTTGGACACTGTCTTGGGCTGCACCCCTCACGGAAACCTCCAGCCAGAGGTTATGATGAGTGTCTGTATGGAAGAAAATGAGGGCCATGTGGGAGTGTTTTGGTTTTAATTGTAGTCATTTTTGTGGCGGTTAGTAGAGATGACATGGTCCACCTTGGCTTGAACTTTGGTGGGATTCCGCATAAAGACTGAGTTCTTGTACTGAACTCAGAGAAGTATTGCCATGAATAGTGTTGGAATTTTAGGAGGCCACGCACGATAGTCGCCCTTGGAAACTGAGATCTAGGCCCAGGGTAGCTATTCACAGAGCACTAGAAATCTCAGCCAGGATATCACATGATTTTATTCTGAAAAACTTGGCAACCATTGTTGAGAGTCAAAACACACATGGACCTCACATTGTAGACCTCAATTTTCAAGGATTCATGTGACCTTTTGGCCACTCTTTGGGAAGCCTTTCCTGTGAGACATCTCCAGATATTTCATTGAAATGAGCTTCCTCACCATTTAATAGTTCCAGAATGCCTCCAACTTCATCCTTGAAAAATGGCTAGGTCATTATATGAATGTCCAGGTTTCCTAATGCTCTCAAATGTCAATCCTAATGGTCACGGCATATTTGTTTCTTCTTAAGATTATATATTCAAACTCAACAGTGTACAAAATGTCTAATCCTATCACTCAATTTATACTTTGCCAGATTTTTTAAAGTCTCTATTATTATCTGCTTTTCTACATATTTTTCAAAGTTCATCATTGTGACTGAATTTTCATATGTGCTGACATTTACATTCACTCTCTAACTGAAACCCTATTGCTAGAGAAATTTCCATCCAAATCCTGTACTCACTCTTCTTCCTAAACCTACCGACTATCTACCTAATCCTACCGACTATCCCTTTTTGACTGGATGTTCTCTTCCTCATTCAATCATCCAATGTACAAGGTCCTATGCCATTGTAAATGGATTTATCTGAGACATCTGTGCAGAACCTAATTCAACACTACGTATCCCAATCATGGGCCCAATGCCCTTCTGGGCTTCAAATCCTAGATTTCTGTTTTCATACATATATTTTGCCAATATAATTTAATAAATATCGCAGGTTCCCAATACCATTATGCATCGCTCAGAATGATTCCTAACAAAATCGAACCTGTTATTACCCAAACCATACACTGTTCCCTCAATCTAACTTTGTAGAAAAGCAGGGACAGAGTTGGCCTTACAATACAGGAGTGTAGGGAAACTTCCACCTGCTGAGAACCTCAAAGGTCCATGCAGAAATGATCCATGGAGAAGATGTAGGCAGCTATGAAGGACCTGAGGGAGGAAAAGTCAACTTCCATGGTAAACAACCTGGTCAAGATGAAGGGATGTGTCTGAATCAGCCTCTTTCATCTTAATGTAGAGAAGATGGACCAAACCAGGCCTGTGTGGAGAGCTGTTCCTGGGTGCCTATGGTTGATATACCATTCTAACTTGTGAAAATGTCAGAGCGAGTAGGTGCATCCTCCATCTCATGGGACTCTTAGAAGCAACTTTTAGGACAAAGTTGTTGTCAAGGCAGTGACCTCATTTAGTTCCTGAAGGAAGTGACCTCACCTCACTTCCTTGATGAAGGAACTCTCTGAACTTGGGATACAGGAAGTCAGGCACCCAGAGCTAGTCCCAGTTCATGTCCCAGTGTTCAAACTTGGTACCTACTGATGTGAGGATAGCCTAATGCCAGGAAGGTCTGAGGAGGGGCATTTCCTGAGAAAGAAGGTACTGGCTCACCGCTGGCTCCTAACAGCTTCACAGAGTTGGACACGGAGACCAGATCTGAGACAGGACAACCCATTATGGGGAAATATATTATGGCCCACCAGTCAAAGGTCACTCCATATTTTCACAGACCTACTTGGGGGTCTGTGTGGGTGTGGGTGTGGGTGTGGGTTTGTCATTTTGTCTCATGTTCTGAGAATAGGTAGGAAAGTCGTTTTGTTTGGTTTGGTGTGAAATGTTTCTAGTAAGTCTTTTGACAAGGCGAGTGTTTCTATGTCTGTGTATCCCACTGCGTCCGTGGTTGTAGACATTAGAATAGAGAGTGCATCAATACATATCTCCTATCTAGTAGAAATCTTACCAGCATTCATCCTGTCCTATTTATGAATGGTCTGCGGCTTGCCATATGGATCGGCCAATCCTAATATCTTCCTAAGTTCCTATTTTCTTTCTGAATTTTGGCCAAACTCCAGAATAGGCTCATGGTTTTGTGTCCAAGATATGTACCACCTTTAAGCTCTGTGACATGGCCATGTACTGGATAGCTGAAGGCAATGGTGAGCATCTCAGAAAACTCAGATATCAGTGTGACCAGGAAAGTCTCAGTGGAGAAACCCTGCTTTGGGCCTTTTGCTTACCTATTGTATTATTGCCCTGAATGTCAGGAAGGTCTTTGACTCAGGCCACCCCTTTGTGAAGACTGAAGAGTTTTCAAATGGAAATGAATGGGCATCACCTTTGGCTCTTGGCTTAATTGCTTTGGAAAGGGATGTGTCTGAATCAGCTTCTTGGCCCTGTGTGAGGTTGTGGCTTAGATTCTCAGCACCTAAAGGATCTAAAAAAATCCCATGTGTGCATCCAAAACCAAAATAGCCAAAAGAGCAGTCATTGTGGATGAAGTCTCTCACCTTCCTCTGTAAGGTTCCTGACCTCCATCTTTGAGAATAGTGATCATTTGGGTCAAATGAGTTCTTCAAATCACTACAGAGGCTAGGCCATAGGTGCTTGGGTTTTCTCATGACCCCAATTAACATAAGGAATCTAAACCCCACAGTCATTAGGCCACAAAATGGAGAATCAGAGCAGTATTAAGGGCAGGCCTCTTAGATCACTCCTGGTTCACAGGAAGGGTGTCTTTGCCACACTGACTTTAGGCAAATGGGAGAAAGGGACCTTTTTTTGGATAGTGTCTTTGGCTTTGGCCCTCATGGAAACCTAGAGCCTGAGGTTATGATTAGTGTCTATATGGAAGAAGATGAGGGCCATGTGGGAGTGTTTTGGTTTTAATTGTGGTCATTTTTGTGGCCGTTGGAAGAGATGACTGAGGCCACCTGGGCTTGAACACTGGTGTGATTCCCCTTAGAGACTGAGTTATGGAACTGACCTCAAAGAAGTATTGCCATGTATTGTGATGGGATTTTAGGAGGCCACACATGAGAGTCGCCCTTGGAAACTGAGATCAAGGCCCAGGGTGGCTTTCCACAGAGCACTGGGAATCTCAGGAAGGATATCACATGATTTAATTCTTAAAGAATTGGCAGCCATAGTTGCAAGTGAAAACACAAAAGGATCACACATTGTAGACCTCAAACGCCTGACTTAATGTGACCTTTTAGTCTGTCGTTTGGAAGCATTGCCTGTTAGAATTCTCCAGAGATTTCATTGAAATGAGATTCCTCTCCATTTAATGGTTCCTGAATGAATTAAACCCCACAGTGCCTCAAACTTCATCCTTGAAAAAAGGCTAGATAAATACCATTAAATTTTTGAAATTCTCATGAACAGGTGTCAGTGGAGAACCTTTGGGTGTCTTATAGATGATCATGAGTGTACCAGACAGTGCCTTGATTGATTGGGTTTCATGAAAATCGTGTAGAACAGAGATGCCAGTAATTTGGAGCCCGATGAGTATTCGGCCTAGAGCAGTGGAGTGTAGGTGTTTGTTAAAACATCTGTGATGGGGTCATGTGGATCTGCCATTGGCTTCCAAATGGTTTGTGACTGACATGGTGCAGCCCCCATACCCTTGTATGTAAAGGCATCTTGTTATACGGAGAGGTTTCAGGGCAATGTTTAGAATCAGATTTCTATTGTCAAGGGGGCAAGCTATGAGGGATAGAAGCCTGGTTGGTGCACTCTCCTGCAGACCCTTAACCAACACACGTGACAGAACTCCCTCCAGCACTCTGTCCTAGTTGACCTTCTCGTATTTCATGAAGCAAATACCAAACTCCCAGTGTAGCTGCAAGAAACACCATGAAAAGTAGAGGAAGACCAAATGGCTTCAAAGTCCACACTGGGAGACATTTTGCCCCCAAATGGCAACAAATTACCTACAAAGAGAATTCAGCCCTGCTGCCTCATGTTTATTGGAAAAAAAGAAACCATGTGCTCCAGGTTACACAGAAGCAGACCCAGATTTGAGGGTCTCACTACAAAGGAAGTTAAAACTCCTGACAACAACATATATTTCAAGTGCCCAACCTCAGAGGCAGTTTCTCAAGAAGTCTTTAGGCCAAGAGAGCTTCATGTTTGTGGAGTTTTTACCATGTACCTTACTTTTCGAAACACCTCTACCACCTCCAAGGTTGTTAACTACTGAGCATTTTCCATTCCAGATGTGTATTCACAGGTTTTCTAACTCTTCTCCTCTTATTGTGTCTTACTTGGGGTGAAGGTAATGTCAAGGCATTGTTCTGAATGAGAGTGGGAAGACTTTTGGGTAGCATATATTTGCATACACATTGGATTCATTTTCCAATTTTCTATTCGAAATACTGAATCCCTGACTGTCAGAGGTAGAAGGAATTCTCCTTCAAAGAATAGCCTGACACTTACAAGAAACAGCCACCAGGAGACATCCTGTAGCCATCTGTCTCCCTGAGACATTCTGTGCCCATGTGTCTTTCTGAAACTTCCTGAGGTTATCTCACCTTGTGAAGACATCTAGGAAGTGCCGATAAGAGAGATTTCCCACATCCAGCATACAAATACCCCTGTGTGAACAATAAAAGTTTGCAGCTTGATCAGAACTCCTGTCTTGCTGTCATCTCTCGTGTCTCTTGTCCCTTCATTCCTCCCTATCTAGGTTCGCTGCCCACGTTGATGTGTCCGGCCGGCCGGGACATCTGGCGCCCACTGACTGGGGCTCGAGCTTTTGATTGAAGGGGACCCCGTCCTCCTGGAAGATTTGGTCAAGCGGAGCTTGCAATAACCGCAGAAGACACCACCGAGAGACAGATCCAGGAGGAGGGTGGGATGACACACGGTGATTGACCCACCATGGGGCAAGCAGTTTCGTCACATGATTTGTTTTTGTCAGGCTACAAGGAGTCCTTCCAGACATGGGGGCGCGTATTAAGAAAAAAGACTTAAATTTTTTTTCTTTTCACACATAAGAGAGCAGTGTCCATGGTTTCCTCTTGAAAGGACCATTGATGGTAAAAGATGGCTTAGAGTAGGAGACTGTTTAAAAGATTATTATGAATCCTTTGGCCCAGAAAAAGTGCCTGTTCCCACCTTTTCTTACTGGAACTTAATTAATAGAATTCTTAAAAGTTCACCCTTTGACAATGGTACCTTAAAAGTTGTCAAGGTTGGGAAAGAGACTATGCAAATACTTCTCATATCCCCTCGGCATGCCCATCAGTTAGTATAGACATAGACCCTTCTCAGGCTCCCCAGGACCGTGGGAACCTTCCTGGTCCCCCTCAAAATACCACCCTAATGAATAAGGCTCCAATGATTACCAACTGCCTTTATCCAGTTTTGAATACCAGAGACTCATTGACCCCTGTAGAGGAGGCTACCTTGGAGAAGGAAGCAGCTCGCTACCATTCAGAAGACCCTCCACCTCTCAAGACCCTGCCACAGCCTATAGGACTTACACATCCACCTCCCTGCTATATCCCTCCTGCCTTTTGTGCTCTGGCCCTTCAGGGAACAAATGCCCCCCCCCCGATATTTTCTCCCCACTTCCCTTGCCTAAACTGGCTCCTTTGTGAGCATCCTTTCAACATACACAGGAACAGATCCAACCTTTAAAAGAATTAAGATCCCTTCACTCTGAGCTCTGTTCATTAGCCTTAGGTATGGAGTCAAAGCAACTGGCCTACAGTGGTCTAATACAAAGGCGAAGCCACTCCATTGACCTGTGCTCGCCTTCCCAGTCACCACCAGTCTGATAGATAAGCCTGCCCAGGCTGAGGTCAAAGAATTAGACGAGGATAAAGAGGAGGAAGCGGGGAAATGGATTAAGGAGATCAGGACTCAGAGGATGAGGAGTTCAGCCCTAGGCAGGCAGGAACCCAGAGTCTACAAAAAATTAAGCCTGCATTTTCCTGAAAAACTTAAAAAGGCTTGTGCTCACTATGGCCCCATTGCACCCTACACGTTGGCTTTATTAGAAAGCCACAGCACACAATGACTTACTCCCAATGATTGGAAATTTTTAGACCAAGCTACCCTCAGTGCCAGAGACTTCCTGTTATGGAATGCAGATTTCAAAGAGCACTGTAGGGAAACTGCTCAAAAAATTTTAACTAAGGCCTTCTCTAAATCCAGGACTTATGGTAAGCTAGTGGGCAATGAGCCTTTTGACAATAAAACTAAACAGGCACATTTCCCTGCTGGACTTTTGATGCAGATTCAGATGGCTGGCTTACATGCTTGGAGACACCTCCCTCAAAAGCCTCGGCTACCACTTCCCTGGCAAAAATTTGACAAGGGCCTGACGAGCCTTATAGCGACTTTGTTCCCCGGCTTAACCTAGCTGTGGAATGCTTGCTTGGACCAAGCGAAAGCAAAAGCGCTTTTGTAAAACATCTTGCCTTTGAAAACGCCAACCCGGCATGTCAGGATGTTCTTCAACCACATAAGGATAAAGGGAAACTTTCTGACTTTATTAGACTCTATGCAGGGGTAGGTGCAGCCCATGCCATGGGTCTTGCCCTAGGTGCCACCTTTACCAAGACCTTTCACAATCCTGGCTCACGTACTTGCTTTACTTGTAAACAACCTGGCCATTTTGCACGCAAGTGTCCGACAGGCAAAAAAAGCCTAGGAATAGCGTCTCCTTCAACTGGGGCTATACCGCCCCAAGCTATCCTTTGCCCTAGATGTGGTAAAGGTCATCACTGGGCCAGTGAGTGTAGATCTAAGACAAATGCCCTCAGACAGCCTATTTTTTTCTGCTTCTTGGGAAGCTCCCTGCGGGGCCAGCCCCGGGCCACGACATCCCCCAGGACAAACCCAGGGGCAATAAGATTTGTTCCCTCCCAAACTCCCAACCTACCTCAAAATTCTTCTCCACAATTGCCTCCCTCCAACTAGCCACTCCAGGCAGCGCCAGATTGGACCTCTGTGCCACCACCGATACTATATTGGATTCAATGCAAGGACCCAAGATAATACCCACTGGAATTATGGGTCCCCCTCAATCTCATATGTTTGCCCTTATTTTTGGGAGAGCCTCTACTAACTTACATGGTGTTCAGGTCTTCCATGGCATTAATAATAATGATTTCACTGGAGAAAAAAAATACTGGCCACAGCTATTAATGGAGTTGTGGCCATCCCAGCACGAACAAGTCTTGCACAATTAATACTCCTTCCCTTGAATCCAGGAGGCACTTCCACCGCCCAAACCTACCGCAGGGGACTGCCTCCTTGGGCTGCTCTGATGTAAATTTGGTTCAACCCGTTTCTCACAAAAGACCCACAATTTCCTTACTTATTGAAGGAAAGGAATTCCAAGGAATTCTAGATACTGGAGCTGATGACACAATTATTTCTCAAAAATATTGGCCATCAGCTTGGACCCTCACCTCATCCTTGACTGACCTTAAAGGGATAGGACAGTCAAAAAATCCTCTGGTCAGCTCTACGGCTCTTAGCTGGACTTATAAAGAGGGTAATAAGGGAATTGTCACTCTTTTCGTTGTTCCTGACCTCCCTGTTAACATATGGGCCCGAGATATTTTGAGTCAAATGGAAGTTATTCATGCCAGTCCCAATTCCATGGTAACTCATCAAATGCTTCATATAAATTTTGTCCCTGGTACAGGCCTTGGGAGACTGAGACAAGGACTGGTTGAGCCAATAAAACCCATACAAAAAACAAATACATATGGACTTGGGTATTCGGATTTTTAGTGTCGGTCTCTGACTCTCCTGTACCCCATGGAGATAAAATTATTTGGGAAACTCAGACTCTTGTGTGGGTGCATCAATGGCCACTTACCCAAGAAAATATGGAGGCTGCCTCCATGTTAGTGCAGGAACAGCTGGCAGCCGGCCATGTAGAGCCCTCAACCTCAACATCGAATACTCCAATTTTTGTTATCAAGTAAAAATCAGGCAAGTGGTGCCTTTTACAATATTTGTGTGCCATTAATAAAGCTATGTGCCCAATAAGAGCACTACAGCCAGGCATTCCCACACCAGTGGCTATTCCCAAAAACTATTGTAAAATGATTATTGAGTTAAATGATTGTTTTTTTACCATTCCTTTACATCCTGCGGATAGACACTATTTTGCCTTTAGTCTCCCTCGCATTAATTTTCAGGGCTCTATGCAGAGATTTCAATGGAAGGTTCTTCCCCAAGGTATGGCCAACAGCCCTAGTCATTGCCAAAAATACGTTGCTCAAGCAGTAGACCCTGTGAGAGAGCTATGGCCACAAATTTATATTTTACATTATATGGATGATTTGTTAATTGCTGCACCTAATAACCATGACCTTAATAATTGTTACTTGGACATTTACAAAATCCTCACTTCCTTGGGACAACAGATAGCTCCTAATAAGGTTAAAACACAGGACTGTTATACCTATTTGGGCCTTAAACTTCAAGATAATCAGATCCAAATTCCTAAGATACCACTATGGGTGGACCATCTTCAAAACCTTAATGATTTTCAAAAATTCCTGGGGAATATTCAATAGCTAAAAACATATTTAAAATTACCAACTTGTGTACTTTTGTCCCTTAATGATATTTTGAGAGGTGATTCCCACCCCTCCTCCCCTCAAAAACTTACTCCCGAGGCATGACAGGCATTAAACCAAGTCACAGAAGCCATTGCCAAACAGTTTTTTACAGAACATTCTTATAACCTTCCTCTGGTTCTGGTTATTTTACACACTCCTCATACACCCACAGGAATATTTTGGCAACGAAATACACATTTTAGAAATAAAGGCTGCCTTTGCTTTGGGTCCATTTACCCACCACATTCTCCAAGGTTATTACTGTTTTTCTTGCTCAGGTAGCTTCTATTATTTTTAAAAGTCGTTTGCTATCTCGACAACATTTTGGCAAAGACCATGATAATATTTTAATTTCATATACTAAAGACCAAATCCAATTTTTACTACAGACGGAGGATGAATGGCGTATTGCCTTATCAGGCTTTTTGGGAACAATTGATAACCACCTACCCAATGACCCCCTTTTACATTTTGTCCAGTTACATCCATTTATTTTTGCCAAAATTACTCAAAAGGCTCCCATTCCTCAAGCCCTTACTGTCTTTACAGACAGTTCCAGTAATGGCCGAGCAGTCTTTGTTGTCAATAACCAGCCTAACACCTTTTATACTGTCTATCATTCAGCACAGTTTGTGGAATTGTTTGCAATCACACAAGTTTTTAAAACATTTTTTGATAATCCTGTTAATATTTATATATACAGTGCCTACATTGCTCATTCTGTGCGCCTGCTTGAGATTTCACCGACCATTAAGGCTTCTTCCAATGTCGCCCATCGGTTTCACCAGCTTCAGCAGCTAATTCAGGCCAGACAACACCCATTTTTCTTAGGACACAGCAGGGCACACTCTGATCTTCCCAGCCCTCTAACACAAGGTAATGCCAAAGCTGATGCAGCAACTCGTTTCATCTTTCCAATTTTTGTTGGCTGCACTCAAAAGGCCACGGAGTTACACAATCTTTACCATCTAAATTCCCAGAACCTTCGATAACTATGTAAAATTACCAGGCAACAGGCACGAGAAATAGTAAAAGCATGCCCTGGTTGCCCTGTCTCCCTCCCCATTCAACACTTGGGAGTTAACCCCCGAAGATTACTGTCCAATCAGTTTTGGCAAATGGATGTTACTCATTTTTCTGAATTTGGAAAAACCAAATATGTACACGTTTCTGTAGATACCTTCAGTGGCCTTATTTTCGCATCACCACATTCTGGAGAGGCTATCAAAGATGTCCTTTCTCATCTTGTTTCAGCGTTTTCTGTAATGGGTAAACCAATACATATTAAAAAAAGATAATTGTCCTGCATATACCAGTGCCAAGTTTAAACAGTTTTGTGCTACCTCGCAAATTTGGCATACTACTGGAATTCCATACAAGCCTCAGGCATTGTGGAACGTGCCCACCTTACCTAAAGACTTGGCTAACCCGCATTAATGCTTCTGCACTTGTATTTACAACTCACAGGCATCGCCTTAATCATGCATTATTTGCCCTTATTTTTCTTTCCCTAGACAATGAAGGCCATTCGGCTGCAGACTGACACAGGCAATCCTCGTCCAATTCTGTTCGCCCACCTGTTATGTGGCACAATCCCCTAAAAAATAAATGGAAACGCCCAGGTCCTGTCCTCATCTGTGGACGAGGCTCAGCTTGTGTTTTGGACGAAGAGCAAGCAGCCCCAAGATGGTTACCAGAACGCCTGGTTAAACAGGTTAATGGCTTACCTCAACACGGGGATGGAGGCCCTCCCCCTGAGGACAAATTTTCCTCTTTTTCAGATGCAGCCAACAATCTGTGTGAGGATCCTACTTAAGGCACTTATGCTGAACAGGATTGTACACGGAGGCTTTGGCCCTCCACCTTCCAACATCATGGAGTACCTTTTTGGCCCTCCCTGTGAACGCAAGGGAGGATCTTGGACTCAGGCTCCCACTAGTTTGACCCAGACTGCTGACTGCGTGACTAAGGTGGCTTACCTCCGGGCCGAGGTTGACCATAAACTCAGAGGAGTTCATCAGCCTAAATTGGTATGTGTTAACAAGCCAAAGATTATTCCCCCTAGTACAAGTAAAGCTCTCCAAAATTGTTCTGCAACTTGAACGCATACCCAAGTGATGCATGCCACTTGTTATGCGTCTGCCTCAATTTGTGTTAACAAGCAGGGAGAACAATTTTTTGAAGCCTCCCTAACTAAAACTCATGCCGCAGGAGGGACCACTATTCATTATACCTCCGTTCTTTTTGACCGGGGAGGAGAAGGCAAATACACCAAGCTACAGTCAGCTGGGTGCCAAGGCCCTGTTGGTAAACCCTCCTGCTGCCCCATTAAGGCACCTACAGGGGTCACTGATGGTGGAGGATTTCCTTATGCTGTCAAGCATCCTCAGATAATCAAACTTTTGAAACCCCAAATCCCTGAGCTCACATATCATCCCTTAATATAGCCAAAATGCCAGCTCCCAGGTTTAGATAACAATACATTAGATATTTTGGAAACTACCTTCTCCTTGCTTAATAATTCCAACTCCAACTTTGCTGGTGATTGCTGGCTCTCCATGACAACAGGGGCAATCATGCCTATGGCAGTTCCTATTAATTCTATCATAGACGATGATAATACATGCCAACCCAGATTTCATTTAAAAGTACAGTCTATAGGCACTTTTACAATATGTCTTTTAGGCATGATGCAAAATAATACCTATGATATTGATGTTGGAGTTACTTCCTTTGGAAATTGCTCAACAGTACAAAACTATTCCTCATCCACCCCATCTCTTTGTCCCTCCAATGGCACAGTTTTTATGTGTGGAGGAAACTCGGCCTTCCCGAGGCTTCCATCGAATTGGACCCTTGGCTGTGTTCTTGCCTTATTACTCCCTGATATAACTATTGTCCCAGGAGACGAAACTCTATGCATTCCTAGTCTAGACACCTCAGTCAAAAGACACAGGCGGGCAATACAGGCCTTACCACTCGTTGCCAGCCTTGGAATAACAGCTACTGTGGCCACAGGTACAGCTGGCTTAGGCATGGCTATACACTCTTAGCGTCGCCTGTCTCAACAACTTATAAATGATGTACAAACTATATCAGGAACCATTAAAGATTTGCAGTAGACTCCCTGGCAGAAGTGTTCCTTCAAAACAGAGAAGGCTTAGATTTACTGACAGCTAACCAGGGAGGTATTTGCTTGGCCTTAGGGGAACGATGCTGCTTTAATGCCAATAAATCAGCCATAGTACGCACTAAAATTAAGCAGCTTCAAGAAGATCTAGAAAAGAGATGAAGGGAACTTTTTGAAAATCCCCTCTGGACTGGGTTTAATGGATTTCTACCCTACCTTCTTCCCCTATTAGGCCCTTTGTTGGGTTTACTTTTAATGGTGTCCATAGGACCCTGCATTATAAACAGGCTTGTACAATTTATTATAGAACAGATTAATATTTTGGCCTCTAAGCCCATACAGGTCCACTATCATCGCCTGGAGATGGAAGACCATGCTGCCAACATTTAAAAGGATGTTCTACCCTTCTCACAGGCTTATTTCTTAAGTTTACATCCCCACAGATCTCTCTTTCTTACATTAAACTATAAGTAACAGCTCTGACCAACCATCTTCTGCCATTGCCATAAGGGTTCGTCCTCCATGGGCCCCTCCACTTGGGGGAGGATGCACCCATGGAGTGAGGACGTTAGGCCATAATAACGGAGGGTGCAGGATGGACTGCAGGAGGATGTATCCACGGATCCCAAAACAGAAGACCTCTTAGTGACACGCTCTGGTGCATGGTGGTCGGCCTGCTTCCCCCTCAAAGCCGTCTCCTCCCAAAACATGCCAAGGCCACCACGAAATCTCTTAGTAAACATGCTCTCTCGAATCAGGAGATATTCTAAGGCCTGCTAGAGAAACAGAGCCTCTATCACCCCCTAAAACATTGGCCGGTAAGGTATGGTCAAATATTTTATATAAGAAAGAGAGGTCAGGGGCTAGAAGGAAGTTCTCCTTCAAAGAATAGCCTGACACTGAAAAGAAACAGCCCCCTGGGAGATATCCTGCCTGGGAGACATCCCACAGCCATCTATCTCCCTGAGACATCCTGCGGCCATCTGTCTTCCTGCAACATCCTGAGGTTATCAAACTTTCTGAAGACATCCAGCAAACTGCCGATAAGAGAGCTTTCCCATCCACAACATATAAATTCCCATGTGAGAACAATAAAAGTTTGCAGCATGATCAGAACTCCAGTCTTGCTGTAATCTCTCGTGTCTCTTGTCCCTTCATTCCTCCCCAACTAGGTTCCTTGCCCACATTGATGTGTGCGGCCGGCCGGGACAACTGACACTAACCCATACCCTACTACACTCTGACTACTAATCCTAATATGATGGAGAAAAATAACCCAAACAGAATAGAAATACAAGCAGTTCAGAGGAGGCATGGTGTATATTTGGACTTGCCTTTTGCATGATATAGGGTAGGTGTTATAAATCTAGTTAATTTTTAATTGAAATCGTTCTCCATGTGTTTTTAAAGTTAACAAATATGTGAATTCCTGTCTCCATTTCTCTGTAGCCTATTCAACACATGTATTTTTATCTGCACATATAGAATCCTACTTGGAATCACACGTACATTCTTGTGAGGAGGCTGACTTGGCAGATACAAATTGTGAGAAGAGATCACTCCCCATAAACGCTGTTGGAACTCAAAATTCAATCTATGGGTGAGCTTCCTAGTAGAACAACATTTTACATAAATCCATGATCAGTAACATAAATATTTTTGCATCTATGGATGATATATATTTCATGATGAATTTTGTTTGGCATATATATTGCTACTTTTTATTGTCTGTGTGTGTGTTTTGTATATATATACACTCTTCAGATTTTTAAAAATATGAAATATATGTGTCTTATATACACTCCCTAAATTCATTTATGTTCATGTATGTGGATTTATAATCAACTTTTCACAAGATTATTCTCTGAAATATTCATCCACCTGAAATACATATTTGTTTTCTAGTACTGAAAACTAACTTAAGTGAATGGTGCATACAATCCTAATATTTCTACAGTGACTGACACACTTTAACATCAATGCAAGTAGAAATCTATCGGACATGATGTGTATTTTGAAGTTCATTTTGTTCAACACTGGTACATTACAATTTCTTCAGTTTATTCACATCATAGGATATATATTTCATCCACAAGTTCACAAATTTATACGCATTTGATTCATTTTCAATCATTTCCTGCTTCAGAACACATGTATTACTCCTAGTTTCCTGAATGGTCTTTTCATGACACTTATTTCCAAACACATTCATTTTGGTTTTCATAATCATTTTGAAGCAAAACTCACACATTCTTCATGATATACCATAACCCTAATTTTACCATTATCTGTGTAACTGATTGGAATGAATGATTGTATATCAATATAAGATTCCCTGTATATTTTCTGATATCAATTCAATCCATTATTTAAAGTTTGAACCACTTTTATTATTTATTCACAGTATGGTCTATTCATGCATTATTTCTATATTTATAGACACAGGGTACATCTATTTGTATCCCCAATACTAATTTATTCATCTTCAAAATGTAGCTCCCAGAAATGTTGGCAGAAATACTCATGTCACCTGATCTACATATACATTTTATCACAGTAATATTCTGGACACATTATGAAAATGTCACACTTATGATTGTACCAAAGCCTAAGTGAAAGTGAGCATGCGTTACTAAAAACATCCATGTTCAGGTTGCCTAATGCTCTCTAATGTCAATACTATTGGTGAATACATATTTGTTTCTTCCTAAGATTATATATTCAACCTCAATCCTGTTGAAAATGTCTAATCCTACCACACAATTTATACTTTGCCTGATTTCCTAATGTCTCTATTGATTTCTGCTTCCCTACATATTATCCCAGTTCATTATTGTGACTGACTCTTCACATGTGCTGACATTTACATTCACTGTCTACCCGAAAGCCTATTGCTAAAGAACTTTTGGTCCCACTCTTATACTCACTCTTCTTTCTAAACCTACCGACTTTCGTCTTAATCGTACCGACTATCACTTTTTGACTGGATGTTCTCTTTGACATTCAATCATCCAAGGTACAAGGCAATTGTATATCGATTCATCTGAGACATCTGTGCAGAATATAATTCAAAGCTAAGTATCCCACTCAAAGGCCTAATGCCTTTCTGGGCTTCAAATCTTACCTGGATTTCTGTTTTCAAACTTATATTTCCCCTTATATTCTTGAAAATATTGCAGGTTCCCAATACCATTAATCATCTTGCACAATGATTCCGAACCCAAATAGAACCTGTTATTAACCGTAACCATACACTCTTTTCTCAATCTCACTTTACAGAAGAGCAGGTACAGAGTTCGTCTTACAATACAGGAATGTAGGGGATCTTCCACCTGCTGAGAACCTAAAATGTCCATGCAGAAATGATCCCTGGATAAGATGTAGGCAGCTATTGAGGAACTAAGAGAGCAAAAGTCATCTTCCAATGCAAAAACCCTGGTCAGAATGAAGGGATGTGTCTGAATCAGCCTCTCTCTTCTTAATGTAGAGAAGATGGACCAAACCAGGCCTGTGTGGAGAGCTGTTCCTGGGTGCCTATGGTTTACATACCATTCTAACTTGTGAAAGTGTCACAGGAAGTAGGGGCAGCCTCCATCTCATGGGACACTTGGAAGCAACTGAAGCAATTGTTAGGACAAAGTGGTTGTCACGGCAGTGACCTCACTCAGTTCCTGAAAGAATTGACCTACTTAACTTCCTTGTTGATGGAACTCTCTGAACTTGGTATCCAGGAAGCCAGGCACCCAGAGCCAGTCCCAGTCCCCGTCCCAGTGGGCTCAATTGTTTGTATTTACCATGGACATAATCAGTCTTTCTTGGTACCTACTGATGTGAGGATGGTCAAATGACAGAATAGCTATGAAGAGGGTCCTTTCCTGGGAAAGTAGGTAGTTGCTCACCACTGGCTGCTGGCAACTTCACTGAGTTGAAAAAGGAGACAAGATCTGAGACCATACAGGCCATTTCGGGGGAATGAAGTTTGGCTCACCAGTCAGAGGACACTCCATATAGTCAGAGACCTACTTGGGGGAAGGAGGTGCCTTTTTGAGTGTGGGTGTGAGTATGTGGTTTTGTCTCATGTTCTGAGAATAGGTAGGAAAGTCGGTTTGTTTGTTTTGGGGTAGACTGTTTCTTGTATGTCGTTTGGCAAGGCGAGTGTTTCTATGTCTGTGTATCTTACTGTGTCAGTGGTTGTAGACAATAGAAAACAGAATGCATCAATGGATGTGTTGTGTCTAGTAGAAAGCTCCCAGCATTCATCCTGCCCAATGTATGAATAGAGAGTGGGCAGCCTTATTGATGTGCAACAATTATTATATTCCTAAGTTTCAGTTTTCTTCCTGAATTCTCTCAACTCTCCAGAATAGGCTCATGGTTTTGTGTCCAAGAATGTACCACCTCCAAGCTCTGTGAAATGGCCATGTACTGAATAGCTGAAGGAAATGTGATCATCTCAGAAAACTCAAATATCAGTGTGAATAGAAAAGTCTCAGTGGAGAAACCCTGCTTTGGGCCTTTTACTTACCTATTTTTCTGTTGCCCTGAATGTCAGAAAGGTCTTTGCCTCAGGTCACACTTTGTGAAGCCAGAAGAAAATAGTTTTCAAATGGAAATGAATGGGCATCACCTGTGGCTCTTTCCTTAATTGCTTTGGAAATGGATGTGTCTGAATCAGTATCTTGGCCCTGTGTCAGGTTGTGGCTTAGATTCTCAAAACCAGATGGATCTAAAAAAGATGCCATGTGTGCATCCAAAACCAAAATGGCAAAAAGATCAGTTATAGTGGATGAAGCTTCTTGCCTTTCTCTATTAGTTTCCTGACATCCATCAAGTGAGAATAGGAATCCTTTGGGTAAAATTAGTACTTCAAAGCCCTGCAGAGGTGCTTGGGTTTCCTCATGACTCCAAATCACATAAAGAATCTATACCTGACTGTCAGTAGGCCTCAAATTGGAGAATCAGAGCAGTATTAAGAGCAGGCCTATTTGATCACTGCTGGTTCACAGGAAAGGTGTCCCGGCCACAATGACTTTAGGCAAATGAGGGGCAAGAGAACGTATTTTGGACACTGTTTTTGGATGTGCCCCTCATGGAAACCTCCAGCCAGAGGTTATGATTAGTATCTATATGGAAGAATATGAGGGCTATGTGGAAGTGTTTTGGTTTTAATTGTGGTCATTAGTGTGGTGGTTGGAAAAGATGACTGGGTCCATCGGGGTTTAAACTCTGATGTGATTCCCCTTTGAGACTGCGTTGTGGAACTGACCTCAGAGAAGAATTGCCATGATTTGTGTTGGCATTTTTGGAGGCCACGCATGAGAGTCGCCCTTGGAAACTGAGATCTAGACCAAGGGCGGCTTTCCACAGAGCACAGGGAATCTCAGCCATGATACCATATGATTTTATTCTGAAAGCCTTGGAATCCATAGTTGAGAGTCAAAACACACATGGACCTCACATTGTAGACCTCTATGTGCCTGGCTTCATGTAACCTTTTGCCCAGTCTTTGGGAAGCCTTGCCTGTGAAATTTCTCCAGAGCTTTAATTGAAATAATCTTCCTCAACCTTTAATGGTTCCTGAATGAATGGAAACCCACAGTGCCTCCAACTTCATCCTTGAAAAATGGCTACATAAATACCATGACATTCTTGAAATTCCCTTGACCAGGTGGCACTGGAGAACCTTCGATGTCCTGTTGCTAATTCGAGTGTACAAGACAGTGCCTTGATTGACTGAGTTTCATGATAATGGTGTAGAACAGAGATGTCAGTACGTTGGAGCCTCCTGATTAGTGGTCATAGAACAGTGTTGTGCATGTGTGTGATAAAACATCTGTGGTGGGGCCATGTGGATCTGCCATTTACTTCCAAATGGGTTGCGACTGACATGGTGCAGCCAGCAGAACCTTGTATGTAAAGGCATCTTGTTATATGGAGAAATTTCAGGGCAATGTTCAGAATCAGGTTGCTATGGTCAAGGGGGCAACCTATGTGTGATAGAAGCCTATTTGGTGCATTCTCCTGCAGACCCTGACACACGACACATGACAGAACTCCCTCCAGCACTGTGTCCCAGTTGAACTTTTTGTTTTTTGAGAAGCAAATACCAAACTCCCAATGCAGCAGCAAGAAACACCACAAAAAGTGGAGGATGACCAAATAGCTTCACAGTCCACACGGAGAGACACTTCGCTCCCAGTGGCCACAGATATCTATAAAGAGAGAATTCAGCACTGCTGCCTAATGTTCATTGGAATATAAGAGACCATGTCCTCCAGGTAACATATATGCAGACCCAGCTTTGATGGTCTCACTACAAAGGAAGATAAAGCTCCTGACAACAACATATATTTCAAGTGCCCAACCTCAGAGGAAGTTTCTCAAGAAGTCTTTAGGCCAACAGAGCTCCATGATTGTGGAGTTTTATCCTGTCCCTTACTTTTGGAAACTCCTCTTGCACCTCCAAAGTTGTGAACTCCTGAGCAATTTCCATTCCAGATATGTATTCACAAATTTTATAACTCTTCTCCTCTAATTGTGTCTTAATTGGGGCGAAGGTAATGTCAAGTAATTGTTCTGGATGAGAGTGGGTGGATTTTTGTGTAGCACATATTTGCATACACATTGGATTCATTTTCCAATTTTCCATTTGAAATACTGAAACACTGACACTACCCCATACCCTACTAAACTCTGTCTACTAATCCTAATATGATGGAGAAAAATAACCCAAACAGAATTGAAATACAAGCAGTACAGAAAAGGCACAGTGTATAGTTGGACTTGCCTTTTGCATTATATAGAGTAGGAGTTATAAATCTACTCATTTTTTTGTTGAAATAGTTCTCAATGTGTTTTTAAAGTTAACAAATATATGAATTCCTGTCTCCCTTTCGCTGTAGCGTATTCAGCACATGTATTTTTATAAGCACATGTATAATCCTACCTGGTACCACATGTACACTATTGTGTGGTACCTGAATAGGCAGATACAAATTGTGAGAAGAGATCAATCCTCCTAAACGCTGTTGGAACTGAACATTCACCCTATGGGTGAGCTTCCTAGCTGAACAACATTATATATAAATCCATGTTCAGTAAAATGAATATTTTTGATCTGTGGATAATATATATTTCATGGTGAATTTCAATTGGCATATAGTGCTAATTTTTAATATCTGTGTGTGTTATATATATATATATATATATATATATATATATATATATATATATACTCTCCAGATTTTTCAAAATATGAAATATATGTGTCTTATTATACATTTCCTAAATTCATTCATATTCATGTATGTGGATTTATAATAATCTTTTCACAAGATTATTTTCAGAAATATTCATCCACCTGGAATACCTATTTGTTTCCAACACTGAAAACTAACTTAAGTGAATGGTGTATACAAATCCTAATATTTCTACAGTAACTGACTCAGTTTAACATCAATGCAAGTAGACTCCTATGGGACATAATGTGTATTTTGAAGTTCATTTTTTTCAACACTTGTACATTACTATTTCTTTAGTTCATGCACATCATTGGATATATATTTCATCCATAAGTTTGCAATTTTATTGGCATTTGTTTCACTTTCAATCACTTTCTACTTCAGAACACATATATTTCTCCATGTTTCTTGACTGGTCTTTTCATGAGAATTCTTTCCAAACACATTATTTTTGATTTTCATAATTACTTTTGAAGGAAATCTCACACACCCTAGATAATGAACCATAACCATAATATTACCATTAGATGTATAACTGGTTGGAATGAATGATTGTATATCAATAAATGATTTCTTATATATTTTCAGATATCAATTCAATACATTATTTAAAGTGGAACCTGTTATATTATTTAAACACAGTATTGTCTATTCATGCATTATCTCTATATCCATAGACACAGGGTACACGTCTTTATAACCCCAATACTAATTATTAGGTCTTGAAAATATTCCTCCCAGAAATGGTGGAAGAAATACTCATGTCACCTGACCTACATATACATTTTATCACAGTAATATTCTGGACACAAAAAGCAAAGTTCACACTAATGATTGTACCAATGGAATGGTCGAGTGAGCATTTTAGGAAGAGACCACCAAGAGACTGTCTCATGCAACAGCAAAGTGTGTATTTGGGGTCCAGCATGCTGCAGCTCAGAGCTCACTTGAATTTAGCAGAGAGCCCTGAGAATAGCTTAAGCAGAGCTTATGTACTTTCTTTGGAGAAGGCAGGGTGTGAAGTTTATTGATGGGTCAGGGTGAGTGGGCGGTTTGCTTGCAAATGTGTGAGGGAGTACATTCTGCAGTTTGGCAGTTGGGGACAACACATTCTGGGAACAAGATTAGCAAACAGTTCTCAAGATTTCAACAGTGTTTTGTTAAGCATACAGAAAAACAGGAAGTGACAAGTACCTATTTAATAAACCTTTCATTTCCCACTTCTTGTTCTGGTTACTTTTAATCAAAAAAGTGATCATTGGGGGGTGTCACATTTTATGTCTGCTAGTGAGTTATATTGTTGTCTGATTACCATAAGTTTAACTTGTCCAATTTGAGCTTGGAGAAAGGAAACTACACGGTTGAGCAAACAGGGCCCTACAGTTAGCAATAATATGAGGATTATTAATGGACTGGCCAAGGCAGATAAAAGCGTAGTTAACCCAAGGGACTGTGTGAACCAAGACTCAAACCACGCTTTTTGGGCCTCTGTCTCTCGTTGACGCTCTTCAAGGCGTTTTCTTAATTTACTCATAGATTCTTTTACAACTCCAGTATTGTCAGCATAAAAAAAAATTCTTCCCTCATTGCAGCACAAAGGCCCCCTCTCTCATGAAGAGGAGGTCCAACCGTCGCCTATTCTGTGAAACTACTTCGGAGAGAGAGGTTAAAGATTCCTGTAAAGCTGGGATTGAGGTTTTTAATATCTTTAAGCTTTGGTCTATTGCTGCTTCTCATTGAGTCATTTGTTGTGTCCCATGAACTAGGTCAGTGGTTCCTGTGCCCACACCTGCAGCAACTCTTATTCCAAATAGGATGGCTAAAGTGAGGGATACAGGTTCCCAGCGGAACCGGGTTTTATGCCCCCCCTATTTGAACTTTAAATGAACCTGTGTCATGATAGAGCACTCTGGGAAACATCTGCACCATTACATAATTAATCACATCTATTGACCATTTTATGAACACATAAACAATAATTAAGTATATAGAATTATATTGTTGAAGGAACAGACAAGGAAAGGCACCTAAGATAGCACCGAAGCTAGGGAAGCAGTCCTATTTGGTTGCAAAAGGATGTAGAGAGCATTGCTTCTGTTGTAATCAATTAATCCTCTGAACCCCAAGTTTAGGTTGTTTCAGAATTTTGTAGCCAACATGTAAGGGAATGGGCTCAGAATATCACAGTCTGCAGAAGTTCACAAAAAGCAGTTTTTTGTTTCTGTTTTATTTCTTCTATTTTGGCAAGTTAACTTTTTAAGGACACCTGGGAGGGGGAGAGCTTTTGTCCTCTATTTTTTTTTCTCCCTGCTAGCTGTTAAAATGGAGCCCAGTTGGTAACTTCTTTATCTTAGAAATGTAGCAATCTCTGTGAAGCTCCAGCTCAAGGCCAGAGGCCTTGTTCACATATTTTGTGAAAAACTAGTTAGGGGTGTCTAGCTTAGGAGTGCTGATTTTTCCAGCCAGTGGCAACTAGAACAGGGCAACAAGAAAAGAGGAAGTTTATCTACATTGAACTCTTTCATAGGGATTATTTTGCTGAAAGTCCTAAAGTCAGTCATGGTGAAGACTTCTGGAGAAGGTCACTTAAGAATTTTCTGTGGTCTTGGTACAGAGGGGGAAGAGTGGAAGGCAGGGGGTGAGAGCAGCTCCATGGATCTGAGAATCAGGAAGGAGAGATTAAAAGACTAATGGGAAAGGGGTTTGGGATTTTGCTAGCAAAAAAAACTTGAGCAGTAGAGCAAGTAGAGCAGAGGGGAAGATGGGAGTGAGTATCTCAAAAAGCCTGTGAGGGATTTTAAATTCTTAGTAACCTGTATTCAGTGTTGACAATGCAACTTTAAAGGTAATTTTTATTACATCTTGGATAGGGGTCTGAGGGCTCTTCTCAGCTGGTTTGAGCTTTGGGTTAGCAGGTAAGAGGACCTGTTGGGACCCATTGTGGGCACTGACAGAAGAATAGAGGAGTGTCTGGGTTTAGGGGTACCTAAGTACCTGCTACCTCAGCAAGGGGGCAATGGTCTGAGAAAGGGTAGAGGTTTGGGTTTTTGATCTAGTAATTGGAGGGGAGAAATCAAATTCCTGAGGTGAAAGTGACAGCAGAGAGTCTGGAGCAGAAATCTGAGGGTGAGGATCTATTAGAGAAGCATAGTTCAGGATGTGAGCAAAGGAGGAAAAAGGCCTGCACATAGGGGAATTTCCTTCAACCCTTTTGAGCACTTGCCGAAGTTAAAAAGTCCATGCAAAATTTGAGGATCTAGAGACCCCTCTGGGGGACATGGATTTTGGTTGTCTAATTGGTAATATGGCCAATGCTGTGTACTGAATTTGATGAGGAGTTTGGGTTCCAGCAGGCAGCCCCTGTATGCTCAGATCGCCATGACTTACAGAAGAAGTCGGCTTTTCCCCACACAGCCATGGCTGTTTGTGGATTTGATAGTCCGCCGGGCAAACATAGTAATCTAGGCTAGCCAAACTGCATCTGGCTCACGTGTCCCTACATCCATAATGTTGGTTTCCATTACCTATGGTACGAAAGTGATTTAATGGAATTTTAGTGGAATCCTGTTCATCAGGGCTATCCCAATATGAAAGACCTATAGGTAGCTGACAAATGTCTGGGTGGAGGGATGGCCACCAGGTCCCTCAGTGGGCTGTATTCGAGGTAGACCATACTTGTTGTCTAGTAGGATTTTTGATCAGCCATCGCTGCTGAACGGGCTGATGATACTTAGGAATACTGGTGGCCAAGGGGAGAGTCTATAGCCTTATCCACATGGCGAACACACAGTTTGAAAGGGTTACCAGTCTTTTCCAGCTTCCAGCCAGAGTGGGGACATGGCGCAGGCTTGAGATGAGAGGCATTGATCCAGGAAGTGATTCCGTCTACCTTTACCACTGTAGGTGTTATAAGTAGCACCTGGTATGGTCCTTTACACCGGGGTTTCAGGAATGACACCTGATGTCGTCTTTAGTAGATGAGGTCTCTTACTTGATATTGATGTGGAGTCCCATCATACCCTGGTTGGTAGGAAGGGGCCAGATGTTTCAACAAGTACCGCTGAGTTCTTTCAAGAGCTTTAAGTCTGTCAAGCAAGGGGGTGTGGAAGGGATCGTTAGGTCTTAGAGTTGGGGTTAGGTCCCTTACTGGAGCAGGGGCACCATAGAGAATTTCATAGGGGGTGAGGTTAGACAAAGAAACAGAGGGAGTATTTCTTGCATGAAACAGTGCAGAAGGCAGGAGCATAGTCCAATCTTTTATGCCAGTTTCTAAGCTTAATTTCGTTAAGGTCACTTTAATGGTTCTTTTTATTTTTTTACCTGTCCTGAGCTCTGGGGTCTATAAGCACAATGTAACTTCCAATAAACCCCTAGAATTCTGGCTAACCCCTGTCTTACCTGGGCCATGAATGCCGGCCCATTATCAGACCCATATTACCTTAGGCAGGCAGAATCTTGGAAAAATATCTTTCAGGATCTTTTTGACCACCATTTGGGCCGGTTTTTTTTTCTTTTCTTTTCTTTTCTTTCTTTTTTCTTTTCTTTTCTTTTCTTTTCTTTTTTTTTTTTTTTTTTGTTGGGGATGCTTCAATCCATCCTGAAAATGTATCTACATAGACTAGGAGATATTTAAGTCCATACATTGCTGGCTTAATTTCAGTAAAGTCAACTTCCCAATTCCCAGAATTGTCCTGGTCTGGTTCCTCATAGGTGCTTTCCTGCAAGAAGCTTGGAAGTGTAAGCATTAACCAATTGACAGACCTGACAGGCTTTTGTTACCCATTCAGTTCTTCCCTTTCTCTTTGAATTGGTTAGTTGAAAACTCTGTTCTTGATCCTTCAGGAATGCCTGCAATTTCTTTGAACCAAGGTGAGTGAGTTGATATACATTTTAACTTAGTGTAGGGCTTTCTGAAATTGCAGGCTAAGCTCAGTGAAGTTGAGGGTTCAGTGTCAGAGTCTTTAGGTGTTATCAAAAGCTTCCTGGTTCTCAGGGGTTTATTGGAAATGGGCATCTCCCTTTAGCACCGGGTATAAAGGAACAGCTAATGATGCAAACCCAGGTATCCATAACCTGCAAAAGCCAGCAGTCCCAAGAAACTCTCTGAGTTGTCTGCTGTTAGATCTGTGTGGTATCTGCACAACAGTTTGTTTTCTTTGCTCAGTGAGCCATCCTTTACCGCCCCTAAGTGAATAGCCCAGGAAGATTACTTCATGCTGGCAAATTTGGGCCTTTTTGGCAGAAGCTCTACACGCCAGTTTAGCAAGCTCAGATAATAGTGCTTGGGTCCCAGATTCACAGTTTTCCTTAGTGTTGGCTGCCAGTAGCAGGCCATCCACATGTTGAAGCAGGGTGTATAGTTCTGAAGTTGTTGAGATCTCTGTGGAGAGCTTCATCAAAGAGAGTGGGGGAGTTTTTGAACCCCTGTTCGAGTCTAGTCCAAGTTAGTTGACCAGACGTTCTGGTTTCTGGGTCTACCCACTCGAAAACAAACAGCAACTGACTATCTTTATGCAGAGGCAAGCAAAATAAAGCATCTTTTAAGTACAGAACAGTATACCATTTCTGCTCAGGGTTCAGAGTGCTAGGCAGATTGCACAGATTAGGTACCATGCGGTGAATGTCCTGCACTCTGTTGTTGATCTCTCGTAGGTCTTTAACAGGGTGATAGTCCCCGGTTCCTGGCATTTTTTAATGGTAGCAGGGGAGTGTTGCAGGCTGATTAACAGGGCCTTAGGACCCCTAAGATCAGATATTTCTGAATATGGGGCCTTATCCCATCTTTAGATTTTTGCCCAGAGTATATTTTTTGACATTGATTGGAGAGGCTGAGGTTTTTAACTCCACTGTTATTGGAGGTTTTTTAATGGGCAGGCCTAAGCCATCAGTTTTTGTCCAGGCATCTGGGTAATATGTTATCCAATTCTGGGGTAACGTGCCTGTTTGATCAGTCTTGTGTGGTGTGAAGAGTTGATGTTCATCTTCTACTGACAGTTAAAGCTGTGACAATAGGAGTTTTTACTGAAGGATTTATAATTTTCACTTTGGGGCCTTCAGGGATAAAAGTTATTCTGGCCCAGAGCTTGGTGAGCAGATCTCGGCCCATTAAAAGGGCCAGGCATCTTGGGATTACTAGGAAGGAGTGATGGATTTTTCCTTTCCCCAGGTCCATGATCCTCTTAGTTGTCTATGCCCGATATTTACTGCCATTAGCCCCTTGAAATAGAGACCTTTTATTTGATGGAGGGCCCAATGGGGCTTTAAGGGCTGAGTATACTTCCCCTGTATCCACTTCAAAGTGTACTGGGGTACCCTCCACTTCAAAAGTTACCCTGAGCTCGGGAAGAGGATCTGAGCCCCGACTTTCTTAGTCATCCTCCAGAGTCAGAATGTCTGGCTGGTGTGGCTGTCTCATTCTCGGGCTCTTTTTGGCCCAGTGTCCTTTTTCTTTTGAGTAGGCATATTGATCTGAGGCCAGGGGTGGCTTTTGGCATGTGCCCAGGTATCCCTTCCTGTATCCCTGTTTCTTAATTTCTGTCCTATTTTTTGTTGTGACCAGGACCTTAGTCAATGCATTAGTCTATCTTTTGCTTCTCGCATCCTCTCTTTGCTCCCTTTCTTTCTTCCTCCTTTGTTCCTTCTCTTCCTCAGTTTATCTCTTATAGTTTACTTTTTTAGGCTTCTCTGACTAAATCTCTCAAAGCCATATCTTGTAATCCATCTACGCATTGTAACTCTCTTTTAATATCCAGGGCAGCTTGCCCAATGAAGGCCATCATGACAGATGGCTTTTGATCCTCTGCCTGAGGATCGAAAGGAGTATATCTCCTATATGCCTCCATAAATCTCTCTAGAAACATAGAGGGAGATTTATCAGGCCCTTGAATAATCTCTCTAACCTTGGCCCAATTAGTTGGTCACCTTAGCGGCTGCTTGGAGACCCGCTATTAGAGCCCGGCTATAAGTGGACGGATGCTACCTACCTTCAAACGTGTTGGTGTCCCAGTTCGGTTGGTTCAATGGGAAGCCGGCTTTGATGATGTGGGAAGAGGTGTCGGTCACCCATCTTGTCCGAGGATATTTTTTTTTAGCTTCCAGAAGGTTTTTCTCTTGTTCCTCTGTCATGAAGAGAGTCTGTAGGAGTTGTTGGCAGTCATCCCAAGTAGGCAGGTGTGACAACGCCGGCAAGTTCTTTGAGTTCTTTTACCGGGGCCAGCTTTGTCCAGGGAAGGAGTGGCTTTGTGTGCTACTGGGTAGTAATCTGGAGGGCGCTGGGCTGGCCTAGCTTCCTCCAATGGTGGAGAGGCTGAGTCAGCAGCAAGGGAATCACTTAGAGGGTGTTGGGTGTTGGGGGAAGAGGGTAGGGGATAAGGAGGGTGCGGAGAGTCTAGTTGAGTCTTGAGACTTAGGAAGAACAAAGGGTGGAGGAGGAGGAGCAGAGGGTTTGAGAGATAGAATCATGGTGGAAGGTGGAGGAGCGGGGGCAGGGAAAAGGAAAGGCTTCACAAATGGAGGAGGAGATTTGCAGAGGTCCTGCAAAGTTAAGATATATGGCTTTTGATCTGGATGGCTATGTGGCCCCAGTTGAAAGACAATATTTCTGACTTTTTGAATTAGTGGGGAGTAGAAAGTTTCTTTAGGGGCCATCCGACTCCAAAGGTGGGTCATTTTGAGGCACGGAGAGTCTGCCAGTTCCGGCGTTTTACTGAAATAGAAAGATTCTGAGCCCTTAAGTGGACTTTGGTCCACTGAACAAGAGTCAGGGACAGAGGCATTGAAGTGCTCTGTCCCATAATGAAAGATATACAAACAGTGAAAGCAATGACACACAACACAGACAAGACAAGACAATAAAGACAGGCAATGGACGTCCAATACTGAGACCAGGACTGATTAGCCAGCAAAACCTGATGTGCTGGCAAAACCGAATCCGAAACAAAAAAATCACTGAGTCGAGGATACTATTGTTCCTCTATTTTCCGAATCCTCTGGGGGCATCCCCCAGGAACGTGACCTGTGGCTCGGTGACACGTCTGTCAGCCAGCATCTGAGAGAGCTCACACTCATCACCGATAGCCATTTTGCAAAGCCCTAACCTGAAACCCGAAACACGAAAGTGGTACCTTACTTATCCTGATAGGAGCTCTTTGGGAGTCTTTCGTACACCACTGATGGATCTTGCTGGGGGTTTCAGATGTGAAGTTCTGGCAAGCATTGGAGGAAGAGACCACCAAGAGACTGTCTCATGCAATAGTATAGGGTTAATAGGGAGTACAGCATGCTGGGGCTCAGACCTCACTTGGATAGAGCAGAGAGCCCTGAAAGAGCTTAAGCAGAGCTTATATTCTTTTCATGGAGAGGACAGGGAGGGAAGTTTATTGATGGGTCCGGGCGACTGGTCGGTTTGTGAGCAAATGGGTGAGAGAGTACATTCTGCAGTTTGGCAGTTGGGGACAACACATTCTGGGAACAGGATTGGCAAACAGTTCTCAAGATTTCAACAGTGTTTTGTTAAGCATACAGAAAAATAGGAAGTGACAAGTACATATTTTATTCACCTTTCACCAAAGCCTAAAAGGAAAGTGAGCATGGATTACTAAAAACATCCATGTCCAGGTTGCCTAATGCTCTCAAATATCAATCGTATTGGTGACTACATATTTGTTTCTTCCTAAGATTTTCTATTCAACCTCAACCCTGTTCAAAATATCTAATTCTATCACTCACTTTATACTTTGGCTGAATTCCTAATGTCTCTATTGATTTCTGCTTTCCTACATATTTATCCCAGTTCATCATTGTGATTGACTCTTCACATGGGCTGACATATACATTCACTCTCTACCCGAAACCCTATTGCTAAAAAACTTTTGGTATCAATTCTATACTAACTCTTCCTTCTAAACCTACCAATTATCTTCCTAATCCTACTGACTATCGCTTTTGGACTGGATGTTCTCTTCGACATTCAATCATCCAAGATACAAGGTCCTATGACGCTCTATGTTGAATTATCTGAGACACCTGTGCAGAACATAATTCAAAGCTAAGTATCCCAATCAAGGGCCAAATGCACTTCTGGGCTTCAAATTTTACCTAGATTTCTGTTTTCATACTTATATTTCACCTCTATATTCTTATTAACAAGGCAGGTTTCAATACCATTATTCATCCTGCAGAATGATTACTAACATAAATCAAACATGTTATTAACCCTAACCATACACTGTTCACTCAATATAACTTTACAGAAGAGCAGGGACAGAGTTGGTCTTACAATACAGGAATGTAGGGAATCTTCCACCTGCTGGGAACCTCAAAAGTCCATGCAGAAATTATCCCTGGAGAAGATGTAGGCACCTATGAAGGACCTAAGAGAGCAAAAGTCATCTTCCATGGCAAACAACCTGGGCAGGATGAAGGGTTGTGTCTGAATCAGCCTCTCTGATCTTAATGTAGAGAGGATGGAACAAACCAGGCCTGTGTGGAGAGCTATTGCCAGGTGGGTAGGGTGGATACACTATTTGAACTTGTGAAAGTGTCACAGGAAGTAGGGGCAGCCTCCATCTCATGGGACCTATGGAAGCAACTGTTAGGACAAAGTGGTTGCCAAGGCAGTGACCTCATTCAGTTCCTGGAGGAAGTGACCT
The DNA here is from genome assembly GCF_048772815.1 of Callospermophilus lateralis. Taxonomy (NCBI): domain Eukaryota; kingdom Metazoa; phylum Chordata; class Mammalia; order Rodentia; family Sciuridae; genus Callospermophilus; species Callospermophilus lateralis. The sequence continues at coordinate 7,636,036 of NW_027514551.1, forward strand.
ACCTCACTTCCTTGGGAAAAAAACTCTCTGAACTTGGGTTCCAGTAAGCCAGGCACTCAGAGCCACTCTCAGTCCCAGTTCCAGTAGGCACACTTGTTTGGATTTACCAAGGACAGTGTCAGTCTTTCTTTGTACCTACTGATGTGAGGATGGCCAAATGCCAGCAAAGCTCTGAAGAGGGCCCTTTCCTCAGAAAGTAGGTAGTGGCTCACCACTGGCACCTGACAACGTCACAGAGTTGACCAAGGAGACAAGATCTGAGACAGGAGAGGCCATTTCCGGAAAACATACTAAGACCCACCAGTCAGAGGATACTCCGGATAGTCACAGACCTACTTGGGGGAAGGACATGACTTTGTGGGTGTGGGTGGGAGTTTATGGTTTTGTCTCATGTTCTGAGAATAGGGAGGAAAGGCGGTTTGTTTGGTTTGGAGGGGACTGTTTCTAGTAAGTCGTTTGACAAGATGAGTGTTTCTATGTCTGTATGTCCCACTGTGTTCGTGGTTGTAGACATTAGAGAAGAGAATGCATCAATGGATGTGTCCTGTCTAGTAGAAAGCTTCACAGCATTCATCCTGCCCAATTAATGAATGGACTTTGGCTTGCCTTATGGATGGGTAACACCTACTATCTTCCTAAGTTCCTGTTTTCTTCCTGAATTTGGGCCACTCTCCAGAATAGGCTCATGGTTTTGTGTCCAATATATGTACCATCTCCAAGCTCTGTGATATGGCCATGTACTGGATAGCTTAAGGGATTGGGGGAATATCAGAAAACTCAGATATCAGTGTGACGAAAAAAGTCTAAGTGGAGAAACCCTGCTTTGGGCCATTTGCTTGCCTATTGTTCTGTTGCCCTGAATGTCAGGAAGGTCTTTGCCTCAGGCCACCCCTTTGGGACGCCTGAAGAAAACAGTTTTCAAATGGAAATTAATGGGCATCACCTGTACCTCTTTGCTTAATTGCTTTGGAAAGGGATGTTTGTGAATCAGCCTCTTGGCCATGTGTGAGGCTGTGGCTTATATTCTCAGCACCTGATGGATCTAAAGAAAGATTCCATGTGTGCTTCCAAAACCAAAATGGCCCAAAAAGCAGTCTTTGTGGATGAAGTCTCTCGCCTTTCTCTATAAGGTTCCTCACATCCATCTAGTGAGAATAGGGATTCTTTGTGTCAAATGAGTTCTTCAAAACTCTGCAGTGGCAAGTCTTTAGGTGCTTGGTTTTTTTCATGACACCAATTCAGATAAAAAATCTAAACCCGACAGTCAGTAGGCCTCAAATTGGAGAAGCAGAGCAGTATTTACGTCAGGCCTATGGTCACTCCTGGTTCTCAGGAAGGGTGTCCAGGCAACCCTGACTTTAGGCAAATGAGGGGCTAGGAAGGTTATTTTGTACACTGTCTTGGGATGATTCCCTCATGGAAAACTCCAGCCACAGGTTATGATGAGTGTCTATATAGAAAAAGATGAGGGCTTTGTGGGAGTGTTTTGGTTTTAATTGTGGGGATTTGTGTGGCGGTTGGAAGTGATGACTCGTTCTACCTGGGTTTGAACTCTGGTGTCATTCCTTTAGAGTCTGAGTTCTGGAACTGATCTCAGAGAAATATTGCCATGAATTGTGTTCGGATTTTAGGAGGCCACGCATGGGATTCGCCCTTGGAAACTGAGATCAAGGACCAGGTTTGTTTTCCACAGAGCCTGAGAATCTCAGCCAGGATATCACAAGATTTTTTTCTGAAAGATTAGGCATCCATAGTTGAGAGTCAAAACACCCATGGACGTCACATTGTAGACCTTAATGGGCCTGGATGCATATGAGCCTTTGGCCACTCAATGGGAAGACTTGCCTGTGAGAGTACTCCACAGCTTTCGTTGAAATGACCTTCTTCACCATTTTATGGTTCCTGAATTAACTGAAACCCACAGTGCCTCCAACTTCATCCATGAAAAATTGCTAGTTAAATACCATGAAATTTTTGAAATTCCCTTAACCAGGTGGTACTGGAGAGCCTTTGGATGTCTTGTTGCTGATCATGAGTGTACCATAGAATGCCTAGATTGTCTGGGTTTCATGAAAATGGTGTAGAACAAAGATGCCAGTAAGTTGGAGCCTGCAGAGTAGTGGGCCTATTGAAGTGGTGGGCAGGTGTGTGATAATACATCTGTGGTGTGGCCATGAGGATTTGCCATTGCCTTCCAAATGGCTTGTGAGTGACATGGTGCAGCCAGCAGGCCTTTCTATGTAAAGGCATCTTTTTATATGGAGAGGTTTCAGGGCAAATTTCAGAGTCAGATTGCTATGGACAAGGGGGCAAGCTCTGTGGGATAGAAGCCTGGTTGGTGCATTCTCCTGCAGACTCTGACCCACCACAAGTGACAGAACTCCCTCCAGCACTGGGTCCCAGTTGAACTCATTGTATTTCATGAAGCAAATACCAAAATCACAGTGCAGCAGCAAGAAACACCACTAAAAGTTTAGGATGACAAAATGTCTTCACAGTCCACACTGGGAGACACTTAGGACCCAGTGGCCACAGTTTACCTACAACGAGAAAATTCAGCACTGCTGCCTCATGTTCATTAGAATATAAGAAACCATGTCCTCCAGGTCACACAGATGCAGGCCCAGCTTTGATGGTCCCACTAGAAAGGAAGCTAAAGGTCCTTACAACAACATATATTTCAAGTGCCCAACCTCAGAGGAAGTGTCTCAAGAAGTCTTTAGGCCGGCAGAGCTCCATGTTTTGTGAGTGTTTTCCTGTTAGATCTGGACATAAGAGAAGACCACTGACACCAATAAAAATTAAATTAAATTAAGCTTATTATTTCCACTGGCCATCCTGCCTCTCCCTCCCAAAATGGCGGGAACAAGACAGCAACCCCAGCTTTCCTACAGCCCAGCTTCATGGACCAGAAATTTACACAAAATGGGCATTACATTTAACAGAACTCTGACAAGCATCACACTAATGGTAGTTTATATATATATATATATATATATATATATATATATATATATATATATATATATTTTTTTTTTTTTCTTTTTGCTGTCCCTACATCAGAATTTATGAGGACCATTAGAGCCTCAGAGAGGGTTGTTGTCTGGCCAGGGAGGGCAAATATTTATGATGTGTCACTAAAGTTTCAGAGAGGGCTGCTATCAGGTCGGAGAGCCAGACATGGCTCAGTTCAAACACTGGCAGGCATTCCAAGCAGGTTCAGAATTTTCAGTAATTTATGGTAAAGCCAAAATTATCTTTTCATGGCTTTTTGGCAAAATGGCTTCCAATTTTAATAAAAGATCAGGTTGGGTCTATCATTCCCCCCTTTTCTCTGTGTCCCTTTCAAATCTTTGATAGATTAGGGGTAGAGCACTGAGGAAATTTTAATCCCTCAGGTAAAAGTCTCCAAATTTTTAGAACTCACCCAAAACCAGTCTCCCTGATTTTACCTGACTTAATTAATAACTTTTATTGATTGTCTATTTATATTTGGCTCCATTGTTGTAATAAGAGAGGCGTCACCCATTTTGGCTTCTTCTGAGCTGAGAGAGGATGACATGAGTAGGCATGGTGTGAGAGACATGAGTTGCCTTTTAGAAGTAGTTGAGGGACATGAGTTGCCTTTTAGAAGTCAGTTCGGTTTGAAGTCTGGTTGGGGAAGAACAGATTGTAAAGTCATCTGGGGATTGGTTATTACATGAGAGAAACAAAAAACATGAGTACTGAATAAATGTTGCAGCAGCTGGAACATGTCACTGTATAGAAGTTCCCTCTCCAGTCTTTAATATCCCCAGTTATAAAGACTGTCAATTTAATATTTAACTTTTAGTATTAGAGTTGTCCCTCCCCATAAGATATAGTTTAATAATTTAGTGTCATCTGATCTTGCAAAATCCTTTTACCAGTATGCCTCTGTGTCTAATAGAGAAACCTTTAATTTTGATACTCAGGACTGGATAATCGTACTAGCAAACACCAAGCTTACCTGTGTAGGTTAGGAATATATTTAGGCCTTAAACTGAAAATTTCTGAATCTGGCAGCTCTTCTTGATAGTCTCTTTTAATAAGTATCAGGCATTCCTGTCAGAGAATCCTTCTTTGTAGCCTCCAGTCTTACTTATTTTGGGAGGCTAACATAAAGTGTGTACCTTAAAATATTATTATTATTATTATTATTATTATTATTATTATTATTATTATTATTCAAAATGTCCAGGAATGGCTGTATTTTGGTTTTCAATGTCTTTGCTAAGTGTTTAAGATGAAGCCTTCAAACTGACTTTTGTTTCTATCTATTGTTAACAGTCAGGTGAGCTTTTATGGGAGTCATAAACTGGGTAAACTTGAGAGCACTTTCTCAGTTCTGCTAGAGCCATTTGCACTAGGTGGGTCCAGGTCTTGTTTGACCATGTGGCTTCCCTCGGAAGCATCAGGGATTTCTTTCTTCTCTGATGACTCTTCTCTTCATAGCAAATGCACTGATTGGCTTTCTGTTCTCCAGTGGTCTCATTAATCTCCCTGATGGGGAGTTTTTATAGCCCAGAGTTGCAAAACTCTTTAGAGAAGTCCCCTGTTCCCTGGATTCAGACTGACTCAGAGGGCAAGAGCCAAATATTGGTTTCCTTGGCCCTTTTCAATTAATTTTAATTTAAAATCCTAATCTTAAACATCTATCAAATAAATTTTAACAGCCTGATATTAAGAGCACCAGGCTTTAATGTCTATAACTTTATAATTATTCATCTTTTTATTAATTGGGATCTGTATTATTCTGTCTGTCTTGTAGGTGATAACTTACTCTCTGAAATTAACCCATGTTTTGTTCTTAAAGCAACACTTCTTTAAAACACTAACAGGGAATCTTTAGAACACATATAAGAAAATTACAAAATAAAATTTTTTAACAACAGTAAAAATACTTAGTTCGTTTAATAGCTACCCTGAATTTTTGGCTGAGTCATACATTATATCCCCTGTTTGAGATCCTAGGAATCTTGACATTAAAAAAGAACTTTTAACATAACTTTAAAGAAATAAAATCTGACCTACTGCTTTTGTATTCATTCTCACATGAAATAAGATGGGACACACAGCCTTATCTCAGGTAAGGCAGGGCTCTTTATAAATCTTAAGTGTTTTAGTTCTAAAGCTGATCTTTATTTTTTAAATATTATTTTAAAAAGTTTACATAAATTGTTTGAGGTCACATGAACATTAGCTAACACCATATAAAATCACTTTAAAATATGAATTAAACAAATGCTGAAAGTTTTTAACCTTTACATAAATTAGGCTCTCATTAACATAAAGTACATTTAAATTGTTCCCCAATGTAAAAAGTAAGATTAAACTTTACATATCTTATTGATAACAGGTGAATAAATCCCCATAAAACTTCAGAACACCAGCTTGATATAATGCTCTTTTAAAATTTTTACCTTACAGACTTGCATACCTGTAAGATATGAACACATTAGTAGCATCACAATTACATTGATGTTTCTACATTAACCAAGTTTAGCTTTTAAAGAAATGGCAGTACAGTGCTCTAAAATAACAGTTCTAATTTAATCAGTTGTTTAATTTCTATGGTTGCTTGCACAAGAAAAAATAAAACTTAATAAACACATTGTTATGGGTAAACTTATGTTTTAAGAAATTTTTGTCTCTTTAACACATGATTGATTTTTACAATCTTTTACAGAATTTAGGCAAACTTATACAGACGTTAGTAAGTCAATCAGATATCTAACAAAAGTACTCGTGAATGAGTAATCCCATATCAAATTTACTTTACTTATTTATCAAAATATTAGACACATGTATTGAAGAGTGTAAACCATTTTTATGTTGAAGGAAAAGTCCTAGAACCAAGGCATATTAGACATTTTGTAGATATTAATATTTTATCAGATTTTTGAATACCTAGAAAAACTTGAAAGCTTAAATTTAAAGACATTTATTTTTATCTGTTTATCAAATTTAATTGAATTATTTAAATCACGTGAATTGAAGATCTTTAGATCCACTTTTTAAAATTTGTTTTTATGAGTGCTTTTTTTTAATGAGTGCTCCTTATATATATTAATTTGTATATCATATATAAAATATACGGACATATGTATATATAGACATACAACACATAACAAAATTGAGCACACATAATAATAGTAAAGGCCTTGTAGCTTTTCGCAGGTGAAATCTCCATTGCAATGTTTCAAAAAGTCCACAGTTGGTCAAAGATAGTACTGATCAGAAAAACATTAACCTAGGTCTGTATGATCAAAATCATGAGCTCAAAAAAAAATAAAGAATCTAAGAAAAAAAATAAGAGTCCTAGAAAAAATGACTGGCCAGTAATTAGTAAATACCATACAATTTACCTTTTTTTCTCTTAGGCCTCAGATCAGTCTCCTACTAAGCTTGCAGGCTTCTTTCATTTGCCTTTCAAAATAAGTCATGGCTGAGGTCTGGAAGGAGCAGGAAAAAACTGCTTTTCTGAGCAGACACCTCAGGCCTAAGGCATTTTAACCATTATTTTCAGGTTCAGATGTTGAAAATTATGGTACAAGTTTAAGATACAATTCACAAAATTTTATATCTTTACATCTTGTTTTGTCAACAGATATCATACTATGATTTACAATCCTTGTCCAGATTAATGCTCTCGAACACACAGTGATATTTTCACAGGCTACCCAATTCAAAATTGGTGAAAAATAAAGACTGAATGATTGGGAAGTTACTTGCCAATTTGGAAGTAGAGTTCTTTAGTTTTCCATCCTAAGTATTTAAGTTCTCTGGCATGAATTATCTGAAATCATAAACTAAACCATTACCTAAACCCGACTTTTAACTGCAAGATTTTGCAATGCTTCAGAAACCCATTCAAATACCAGATTGTTACAAGAAAACATCATCATTTAGACACACATTCAGCTAAGATCATTCCCAAGAAACAATTTATAATATCAACACATTATTGCACATGTCTTAAAGGGCCAGAAACAAAGACACAAGACAGACAGAAAGAAGGTCCAGACTATGGCTGTCAGACAGAATCCTTTAAACCTGAGCAGATAAGAAAAAAAATCTCCTACACCAGTGGCACCATAGATGTCCACAAGGGGGGGGCAGATGTTTTAACAGAGGGGCAACCTGAAATGTACAATTAAGGGTCTCCATGGTGACTTTAATGCATTTAGTGTCCCCTTTTTCTTTTTCTCTTTTTTAACAAGACAGTGGTGGCATAATCCTTACAGTGAAGGGAAGGAAGGAGGGAATTCCCTGAAGCAACAGGGCTTCAGCAGCTGCTGGGAGTCCCTCAGTCCCTCCTTTTACTTACAGGATTATCTCCTCTGGTTCGGTTCCACCCCAAGCATGTTCCATCTAGTAACATTTCAGTAGTCAGCTCTAAAAATCTTCCGGGACAGGGGGTGGGGGAGGGATTTATCAAAATTTGTAACTTAAAGTTCAGCTCCTGACCTTGAAGCCAATTAATGCCAATTTAATAATGAGGACAAGGTTTTTAGAAAAAGAAAAAGGGAGGTTTATTGCTTTGGTAACAAAGAAGAAACACAGGGAACCTTGCCCAGAGGTTGTGACTCTCTTGATCTGGAGGGACAAGGGGTTTTAATGGAGTTTCACTTGTTAACCTGGGAGATACTCAGTTCTTAGGTCCCCAGCAGGCATTGCCCTCTGCAGTGGTTATACTCCAGGCAGCCAGCTAGGAGCTTCTCTCATCCTGCTTAACAAAGGGGGGTAAAGTTCATCGCAGTTCCTTAAAACAGAGTCCGAAAGAATATCAGGCTTACTTTCTTTGTTACCCATTTTCACGTCCAATATACTTATGTTTTTACCACAGAAATCACAGAACAAAACACACAAAACAAACAAGAAAAACATATAGAACACAGAACAAAACACAAAATACAGAAACCCGAACTTGAAACAAAAAACATAGGAGCAATGCAACGTCTTGCTAAAGCTCCGAAGTAGGACCACGTACATGCCAGTCATCACATCTCTACCATTCCAGATGAATTCCCTACAGAACAGAACAGAGGACAGAATGATTCTCATTACTGTACCGAAAACGAGTATATGTGAGCCTCCCCAGGACACCTCTATGTCATCAGAACAGATCTCCGTTAAACGGATATCAGATGTTATAAAGGTGCCACTTAATTTTTGAGGCCTCCTCCACCAGGTGATTGCTAATAGTTTTAGTGCGGTGGTTCACCGCAGTGCTCCTGGGACCTAACGCTCACTCCATGACCTTGGAACAGCTCAAGACGTGCACCCACTAGAGTGGCTCTCCAGCCCGGAGTCCTGAAGGGAAGGCCAGATTCAGATTTTCCAGCAGTCTGGTCTTGTGATCTGGTCGGCAGGGTCATCTTGCTGGGGAACTCAAAAAAATTAGATGAGGACACAAAAAAAGAACACGGACTCCAACTAAAATCAAATTGAGGCAAGCTTATTATGTCAACCGGCTGGGCTGCCTCTCCATCCCAAAACGGCAGGAACAAGACAGCAACCCTGCCTTTCCTACAGCACAGCTATATAGCCCAGAAAGTTACACAAAATGGGGGTTACAGATAACAGAACTTTGACAAGCATCACAAAAATGGTAGTTCATTTATTTATTTATTTATTTTTTGGTGGCCCCAATATCAGAAATTATGAGGACAAATAGAGCCTCAGAGAGGGTCATTGTCTGGCCAGGGAAGGCCAAAATTTATGATGTGTCACTAATGTTTCAGCGAGGGCTGCTATCTGGTCAGAGAGTCAAGCATGGGTGAATTCAAGGCACGGGCAGGCATTCCAAGCAGGTTCAGAATTTGCAATTATTTATAGTAAAGCCAAAATTAACTTTTTATGGCTTTGTGGCAAGATGGCTCCCAATTTTAATAAAAGATCAGGTTGGGTCTATCAACCCGTGTCCCTTACTTTTGGAAACTACTCTACCACCTCCAAGGTTGTGAACTCCTGAGCATTTTCCAGTACAGATATGTATTCACAGATTTTCTAACTCTTCTACTCTAATTGTGTCTTACTTGGGGCAAAGATAATTTCAAGGTATTGTGCTGGATGAGAGTGGAAAAATTTTTGTGCAGCACATATTTGCATACACATTGGATTCATTATCTAATTTTCCATTCAAAATACTGAATCCATGGCACTAACCAAAACCAGACTAGACTCTGACTACTAATCCTAATATGATCGAGAAAAACAACCCAAAGAGAATAGAAATAGAAGCAGTTCAGAGTAGGCATGGTGTATAGTTAGACTTGCCTTTTGCCTGATAAAGTGTTGGTGTTATAAATCTAGTCAATTTTTAATTGAAATAGTTCTCCATGTGTTTTTAAAGTTAACAAATATGTGAATTCCTGTCTCCCTTTCTCTGAAGCCTATTCAGCACATGTATTTTTTAGGTTCACATATAGAATCCTACATGGTTTCACACATACATTCTTATGAGGTGGCTGACTTGGCAGATACAAATCGTAAAAAGAGATCACTCCTCCTAAACACTGTTTTAACAGAAAATTCAATCTATGGTTTTGCTTCCTAGTTGAACAACATTATACATAAATACAAGTTCAGTAAAATAAATACTTTTGTATCTGTGAAAGATATATATTTCATGATGAATTTTGATTGGCATATGTATTGCTAATTTTTAATGTTCCTGTGTGTGTTTTGTGTGTGAGTGTGTGTATATGTATATATATACATATACACACACTCACCAGATTTTTCAAAATATGAAATATATATGCCTTATTATACACTCCCCACATTCACGTTCATGTATGTGGATTTAAAATAAACTTTTCACAAGATTATTCTCAAAAATATTCATCCACCTGAAATACATATTTGTCTCCTAGTACTGAAAAATAACTTTAGTGAATGGTGCACACAAATCCTAATATTTCTACAGTATCTGACCCAGTTTAACATTAATGCAAGTAGATTCCTATGTGACAAGTTGTGTATTTTGACGTTCATTTTTATGCAACACTAGTACATTACTATTTCTTCAGTTTATGCACATCATAAGATATATATTTATCCACAAGTTCATAAATTTACAGACATTTGTTTCACTTTCAATTACTTCCTGCTTCAGAACACATGTATTCCTCCAGGTTTCTTTTTTTTAAAAAATTTTTATTGTTGGTTGTTCAAAATATTACATAGTTTTTGATATATCATATTTCACACTTTGATTCAAGTGGGTTATAAACTCCCATTTTTACCCCTCATACAGATTGCAGAAAAACATCAGTTACCCATCCATTGATTTACATATTGCCATACTAGTGTCTGTTGTATTCTGCAGCCTTTCCTCTCCTCTACTATCCCCCTCTTCTTCCCTCCCCTCCCCTCTTCTCTCTCTACCCTCTCTACTGTTATTCATTTCTCTCCCTTGTTTTTTTTCCTCTTTCCCCTCACTTCTTCTTGTATGCAATTTTGTATAACCCTGAGGGTCTCCTTCCATTTCCATGCAATTTCCCTTCTCTCTTCCTTTCCCTCCCACCTCTCATTCCTGTTTAGTGTTAATCTTCTCAGGCTCTTTGTCCCTACTCTGTTATTAGTTACTCTCCTTATATCAAAGAAGACATTTGGCATTTGTTTTTCAACGACTGGCTAGCTTCACTTAGCATAACCTGCTATAATGCCATCCATTTCCCTGCAAATTCTATGATTTTGTCATTTTTTAATGAAGAGTAATACTCCATTTTGTATAAAAGCCACATTTTTTTATCTATTCGTCTATTGAAGGGCATCTAGGCTGGTTCCACAGTCTTGCTATTGTGAATTGTGCTGCTATGAACATCGATGTAGCCGTGTCCCTGTAGCATGCTCTTATTAGGTCTTTAGGGAATAGACCGAGAAGGTTAACAGCTGGGTCAAACGGTGGTTCCATTCCCAGCTTTCTAAGAAATCTCCATACTGCTTTCCAAATTTGCTGCACCAATTTGCACTCCCACCAGCAATGTACAAGTGGACCCTTTTCCTCACGTCCTCACCAGCACTTGTTGTTGTTTGACTTCATAATGGCTGCCAATCTTACTGGAGCAAGATGATATCTTAGGGTGGTTTTGATTTGCATTTCTCTGACTGCTAGAGATGGTGAGCATTTATTCATGTACATGTTGATTGATTGAATGTCCTCCTCTGAGAAGTGTCTGTTCAGGTCCTTGGCCCATTTGTTGATTGGGTTATTTGTTATCTAATTGTCTAATTTTTTGAGTTCTTTGTATACTCTGGATATTAGGGCTCGATCTGAAGTTTGAGGAGTAAAGATTTGTTCCCAAGATGTAGGCTACCTATTTACTTCTCTTATTGTTTCTTTTGCTGAGAAAAAAACTTTTTAGTTTGAGTAAGTCCCATTTGTTGAATCTAGTTATTAACTCTTGTGCTATGGGTGTCATATTAAGAAATTTGAAGCCCGACCGCACAGTATGTAGATCATAGCCAACTTTTTCTTGTGTCAGACACTGTGTCTCTGATTTGATATCAAGCTCCTTGATCCATTTTTAGTTAACTTTTGTTCATGGCAAGAGAAAGTGATTCAGTTTCATTTTGTTGCATATGGATTTCCAGGTTTCCCAACAACATTTGTTGAAGCTGCTATCATTTCTCCATTGTGTGCTTTCAGCCTCTTTATCAAATATAAGATAGTTGTAGTTTAGTGGATTGGTTTCTGTGTCCTCTATTCTGTACCATTTGTCCAACCGCCTGTTTTGGTACAGTACCATGCTGATTTTGTTACTATTGCTCTGTTGTATAGTTTGAAGTCTGGTATCACTATACCGCCTGATTCACAGTCTTTTCATGAGACTTCATTCCAAACGCATTATTTTCTATTTCCATAATCACCTTTGAAGAAAAACTCACATACACGTCATGATCAACCATAACCCTAATATTACCATTAGATGTATAACTGGTTGGAATGAAGGATTGTACATCAATATAGATTTTCTGTATATTTTCAGATATCAATTCAATCCATTATTTAAAGTTGGAAAAAGTTATATTATTTGTTCACAGTATTGTCTATTCATGCATTATGTCTATATTCATAGACACAGGGTACACCTTTTTATACCCCCAATACTTATTTATACATCTTCAAAATATTGCTCCCAGAAATGGTGGAAGAAATACTCATATCACCTGATGTACATATACATTTTATCAAAGTAATATTATGGACACAATTACAAAGATCACACTTAAGTTTGTACCAAAGCCTAAATGGAAAGTGAGCATGGATCACGAAAAACATCCATGTCCAGGTTGCCTAATGCTCTCAAATGTCAACCCGATTGGTGACTACATATTTGTTTCTTCCTAAGATTATATATTCAACATCAAGCCAGTTGAAAATGTCTAATCCTATCACTCAGTTTATACTTTGCCTGATTTCCTAATGTCTCTATTATTATCTGCTTTCCTTCATATTTTCCCCAGTTCATCATTGTGACTGACTCTTCACATGTGCTCACATTTACACTCACTCTGTACCCAAAACCCTATTGCTAAAGATTTTTTGGACCAAATCCTATATTCACTCTTCCGACTAATTCCTAATCCTACCGACTATCCCTTTTTGAGTGGATGTTCTCTTCGACATTCAATCATCCAAGGTACAAGGAACGCTACCATTGTATATTGATTAATCTGAGACATCTGTGCAGAATATAATTCAAAGCTAAGTATCCCAGTCAAGGGCCCAAAGACCTTCTGGGCTTCAAATTTTACCTAGATTTCTGTATTCATTCTTATATTACACTTATATTCCTATGAATATTTCAGGTTCCCAATACCATAATTCATCCCGTAGAATGATTCCTAACCCAAATGGAACATGATATTAACCCTAACCATACACTGTTCCCTCAATCTAACTTTACGAAAGAGCAGGGACAGAGTTGGTCTTACAATACAGAAATTTAGAGGATCCTCCACCTGCTGAGAACCTCAAAGGTCAACAAAGAAATGATCCCTGGAGAAGATATAGGCAGCTATGAAGGACCTGTGAAAGCAAAAGTCATATTCCATGGCAAACAACTTGGTCAGATGAAGGGATGTATCTGAATCAACATTTCTCTTCTTAATGTATAGAAGATGGACCAAACCAGGCTTGAACTCTGGTGTGATTCCCCTTACAGACTGAGTTCTGGAACTGACATCAGAAAAATATTGCCATTAATTGTGTTAGGATTTTAGGAGGCAACGCATGAGAGTCGCCCTGGAAAGAAAACTGAGATCTAGGAACAGGGTGGCTTTCCACAGAGCACTGGGAATCTCAGCCAGAATATCACATGATTTTATTTTGAAAGACGTGGCAGCCATAGTTGACAGTCAAAACACACATGGACCTCACATTGTAGACTGCAATAGGCCTGGCTTCATGTGACCTATTGGCCACTTTTTGGGAAGGCTTGCCTGTGAGAGTTCTCCAGAGTTTTCATTGAAATGAGCTTCCCCACCATTTAATGGTTCCTGAATGAATTGTAACCCACAGTGCCTTCAACATCTTCCTTGAAAAACGGCTAGATAAATTCCATGAAATTTTTGAAATTCCCAAGACCAGGTGGCACTGGAGAACCTTTGGATGTCCTGTTGCTGATCATGAGTGTACCAGACAGTGCCTTGATTTACTGGGTTTCATGAAAATGGTGTAGAACAGATTTGCCAGTAAGTTGGAGCCTGCTGATTAGTGGGCCTAGAGCAGTGGTGTGCAGGTGTGTGATAATACATCTGTTGTGGGGCCATGTGGATCTGCCATTAGCTTCCAAATGGCTTGTGATTGACATGGTGTAGCCAACAGAAGCTTATTTGTAAATGCATCTTGTTATATGGAGAGATTTCAGGGCAATGTTCAGAATCATGTTGCTATGTATAAGGGGGCAAGCTCTGTGGGATATTAGCCTGGTTGATGCATTCCCCTGCAGACCCTGACCCAACACACGTGACAGAACCCGCTCCAGCACTGTGTCCCAGTTGAACTCCTTGTATTTTGTGGAGCAAATATGAAATTCCCAATGCAGCAGAAAGAAAAACCACGAAAAGTGGAGGACGAAAAAATGGCTTCACTGTCCACAAGGGGAGACACTTAGCCCACAGTGGCCAAATTTTACCAACAAAGAGCGAATTCAGCACTGCTGCCTCATGTTCATTGGAAAAGAAGAAACCATGTCCTCCAGGTCACATAGATGCAGACGCAGCTTTGATGGTCTCATTAGAAAAGAATCTAAAGCTCCTGACAACAATATATATTTCAAGTGTCAAACCTCAGAGGCAGTTCCTCAAGAAGTCTTTAGGCCGAAAGAGCTCCATGTTTGTGGAATGTTTACCCTGTCCCTTACTTTTGGAAACTATTCTACCACATCCAATGTTGTGAAACCCTGAGCATTTTCCATTCCATATATTTATTAACAGATTTTTTTACTCTTCTCCTCTATTTGTGTGTTATTTGGGGCAAAAGTAATGTCAAGGCATTATTCTGGATGAGAGTGGGAAGATTGTTTTGTAGCACATATTTGCATACACATTGGATTCATTTTCCTATTTTCCATTCGAAATACTGCATCCCTGACACTAATCCATACGCTACTAGACTCTGACTACTAATCCTAATATGATAAGGAAAACACCAAAACAGAATAGAAATAAAAAATTTCAGAAGAGGCATGGAGTATAGTTGGACTTGCCTTTTGCAGGATAAAAGGCAGCTGTAAAAAATCTAGTAAATTTTTATTTGAAATAGTTCTCCATGTGTTTTAAAGTTAACAAATATGTGAATTTCTGTCTCCCTTTCTCTGTACCCTCTTCAGCACATGTATTTTTATATGCACATATAGAATCCTACCTGGTATAACACGTACATATTTGTGAGGTGGCTGACTTGGCAAATACAAGTTGTGAGAAGAGATCACTCAGCAGAAACACTGTTGGAAGTGAAAATTCACCCTATGTGTGAGCTTTCTAAGAGATCAAGATTATACATAAATCCATGTTCAGTAAAATAAATATTTTTTCATCAGTGGATGATATATATTTCATGATGAATTTCGATTGGAATATATATTGCTAATTGTTAATGTCTCAGTGGTTTTATATATATATATATATATATATATATATATATATATATATATATATATATATATATATATACACACACTCTCCAAACTATTCAAAATATGAAATATATGATCTACATATACATTTTATCACAGAAATATTCTGGACAAAAAATGCAAAAGACACAATATGATGGTATCAAAGCCTGAATGGAAAGTGAACATGGATTACTAAAAACATCCATGTCCAGGTTCCCTAATGCTCTCAAATGTCAATCATATTGGTGACTACATATTTGTTGCTTCCTAAGATTATATATTCAAACTCAACCCTGTTGAAAATGTCTAGTCCTATGATTGACTTTATACCTTACCTGATTTCCTAATCTCTCTAATGATATCTGCTTTCCTACATATTTTTCCAAGTTCACCATTGTTACTGACAATTCACATGTGCTGACATTGACATTCACTCTCTAAACAAAACCCTATTGTTAAAGAACTTTTATTCCAAATCGTATACACACTCTTCTTCCTAAAACTTCCAACTATCTTCCTATTCCTACCTACTATCCCTTTTTGACGAGATGTTCTCTTCAACATTCAATTGTCCAAGGTACAAGGTCCTATGCCATTGTATATCGATTTATCTGAGATATCTTAGTAGAATGTAATTCAAAGTAAAGTATCCCAATCAAGGGCCCAATGCCCTTCTGGGCTTCAAATCTTACTTAGATTTCTGTTTTCATACATATATTTCACCTCTATATTTTTATAAATCTTAAAGGTTACCAATATTATAATTCATCCAGCAGAATGACTCTTTACCCAAATCAAAAATGTTATTAACCCTAACCATACACAGTTCCCTCAATCTAACTTTACAGAAGAGCAGGGACAGAGTTGGTCTTAAAATACAGGAATGTAGGTGGTCTTCCTCCAGCTGAGAACCTCAAAGGTCCATGAATAAATGATCCCTGAAGAAGATGTAGGCAGATATGAAGGACCTGAGTGAGCAAAAGTCATCATTCATGGCAAAAACCTGGTCAGGATAAAGGGTAGTGTCTGAATAAGCCCCTCTTTTCTTAATGTAGAGAAGATGGACAAAACCAGGCCTGTGTGGAAAGCTGTTCCCGGGTGCCTATGGTTGATATTGCATTCTAAATTGTGAAAGTGTCACAGGAAGTAGGGGCAGCCTCCATCTCATGGGACCATTGGAAGCAACTATTAGGACAAAGTGGTTGCCAAGGTAGTGGCCTCATTCAGTTTCTGAAAAAAGTGACCTCACCACACTTCCTTGTTGATGGAACTCTCTGAACATGGGATCCAGGAAGCCAGGCACCCAGAGCCAGTCCCAGTCCCAGTCCCAGTCCCAGTGGTCTCACTTGTTTGGATTTAGCATGAACAGATTCACTCTTTCTTGGTACCTACTGATGTGAGGATGGCCAAATGTGAGAAAAGCTCTGAAGAGGGGTCTTTCCTGAGAAAGCAGGTAGTGGCTCACCGCTGACTCTTGACAACTTCACAGAGTTGGACAAGGAGATCAGTTCTGAGACAGAACAGGTCATTTCAGGGGAACATAGTGTGGCCCACCAGTCAGAGGACACTCCAGATTGTCATAGACCTAGTTGCAGGAAGTAGGTGACTTTGAGTGTGTGGGTGTGAGTTTGCGGATTTTGTCTCATGTTCTGAGAATAGGTAGGAATGGCGGTTTGTTGGGTTTGCAGTGAATAACTTCTGTTCATGTATGTGGATTTATAATCAACTTTTAACAAGATTATACTCAGAAATATTCATTCACCTGAAATACATATTTGTTTCCTAGTACTGAAAACTAACTTCAGTGAATGGTGCATATAACTCCTAATATTTCTACAGTAACTGACCCAGTTTAACATCAATGCAAGTAGATTCTTATGGGACATGATATGTGTTTTGGAGTTCGTTTTAATTCAACACTGGTACATTACTATTTCTTAAGTTTATGCACATTACAGTATATATATTTCATTCACAAGTTCACAAATTTATAAGCATTTATTTCACTTTCAATCACTTCCTGCTTCAGAAAACATGTATTCCTCCATGTTTCTTGACTGGTCTTTTCATGAGACTTCTTTCCAAACACATTATTTTTGATTTTCATAATCATTTTGAAGCCCAAACTCACACATTCTTCATGAAAAGCCATAACCCTAATATTACAATTAGACGTATAACTAGTTGTTATGAATGATTCAATATCAAAATATGATTTCTTATATATTTTCAGTTATCAATTCAATCCATTATTTAAAGTGGAAGCAGTTATATTATTTATTAACTGTATGGTCTATTAATGCATTATCTCTCTATTCATAGACAAGGGGTACACCTATTTTACCTTAGATACTAATTTATACATCTTCAAAATATTCCTAAAAGAAATGGTGGAAGAAATACTCATGTCACCAGATCTACATATACATTTTATCACAGTAATATTCTAGACAAAAAAAAAGTCACCCTTAAGATTGTACCAAAGCCTAAATGGAAAGTGAGCATGGATTACATAAACTTCCATGTCCAGGTTGCCTAATGCTCTCAAATATCAATCCTATTGGTGACTACATATTTTTTCTTCCTAAGATTATATATTCAACCTCATGCCTGTTGAAAATGTCTAATCCTATCACTCATTTTATACTTTACCTGATTTAGTAATGTCTCTATTTATATCTGCTATCCTACATATTTCCCCGGTTCATCATTGTGACTTACACTTCATGTATGCTGAAATTTACATTCACTCTCTAACCGAAACCCTATTGCTTAAGAAGTTTTGGTCTAAATCCTATACTCACTCTTCTTTCTAAACCTACCGACCATCTTCCTAATTCTACCTATCCCATTTTGAGTGGATGTTCTCTTTGACATTCAATCATCAAAGGTACAAGGTCCTATGCCATTGTACATCGATTTATCTGAGACATTTGTGCAGAACATAATTCAAAGCTAAGCATACCAATTAAGGGTGCAATGCCCTTCTGAGCTTCATATCTTCCCTGGATTTCTGTTTTTATACTTATATTTCACCTATATATTCTTGTAAATATTATAGTTTCCCAATACCATTATTCATCGTGCAGAAAGATTCCTAACCCAAATTGAACATGTTATTAACCCTAACCATACACTGTTCCATCAATCTAACTTTACAGAAGAGCAGCGACAGAGTTGGTCTTACAATACATGAATGTAGGCGATCTTCCACCTGTTGAGAACGTCAAAGGTCCATGCAGAAAGGATGCCTTGAGAAGATGTGGGCAGCTATGAAAACTTGAGAGAGAAAAGTCATCTTCTATGGCAAACAACCTGGTCAGCATGAAGGGCTGTGTATGCATCAGCCTCTCTCTTCTTAATGTAGAGAAGATGGTCCAAACCAGTCCTAGGTGGAGAGCTGTTCCTGGGTGCCCATGGTTTATATACCATTCTAACTTGTGAAAATGTCATAGGAAGTAGGGGCAGCCTCCATATAATGGGACACTTGAAAGCAACTGTTAGGACAAAGTGGTTGCCAAGGAAGTGACCTCATTCAGTTCCTGAAGCATTGACCTACCTCACTTCCTTGGTGATGGAACTCTCTGAACTTGGGATCCAGGATGCCAGGCACCCGGAGCCACTCAAGTCTCAGGCCCAGGGGTTTAACTTGTTTGGATTTACAAAGGAGAGTGTTAGTCTTTCTTGGTACCTTAAGATATGAGGATGGCCAAATACCAGGAGAGCTCTGAATAGGGGCCTTTCCTGAGAAAGCAGGTAGTGGTTGGCCACTGGCTCCTGAAAACTTCACAGAGTTGGGAAAGAAGAGAAGATCTGAGACAAGACAGGCCATTTCGGGGAAACATACTGTGGCTCACCAGTCAGAGGACACTCTGGATAGTCACAGAGTTTAATGGGGGAAGGATGTGCCTTCGTGGGTGTGGGTGTGATTTTGTGGTTTTGTCTCATGATCTGAGAATAGGTAGGAAAGGCGTTTTTTTCTTTGATTTGTAGTGGACTGCTTCTAGTAAGACGTTTGAAAAGGCGAGTGTTTCTATGTCTGTGTATGCTCCTGTGTCCGTGGTTGTAGACATTAGAAAAGAGAATGCAACAATTGATGTGTCCTGTATAGTAGAAAGCTTCCCAGCATTCATCCTGCCCAATTTATGAATGGACTGCCGCTTGCCTTATAAATGGGCAACACCTGCTAACTTCCTAAGTTCCTGTTTTCTTCCTGAATTCTCGCCACTCTCCAGAATAGACTCATGGTTTTTGTCCAAAATATGTACCACCTCCAAGCTCTGTGACATGTCCATGTACTGGATAGCTGAAGGGAATGGCGAGCATCTCAGAAAACTCAGATATCAGTGTGACCAGGAAAGTCTCAGCGGAGAAACCCTGCTTTGGACTTTTTCTTACCTATTGTTCTGTTGCCCTGAATGTCAGGAAGGTCTTTGCCTCAGGCCACCCCTTTGTGAACCCTGAAGAAAACAGTTTTCAAATGGAAATGAATGGGCATCACCTGTGGCTCTTTGCTTAATTGCTTTGGAAAAGGATGTGTCTGAATCAGCCTCTTGGCCCTGTGTGAGGCTGTGGCTTAGATTCTCAGCACCTGATTAATCCAAAGACAGATCCCATGTGTGCATCCAAAACCAAAATTGCCAAAAGAGCAGTTATTGTGAATGAAGTCTCTTGACTTCATTTCTAAGGTTCCTGAGGCCCATCAAGTGAGAATAGGCATCCTTTGGGTAAAATGAGTTCTTCAAAGCCCTGCGGAGGCTAGCCCAGAGGTTTTTGGTTTGTCTCATGACTCCCAATCATATAAAGAATCTATACCTGACATTCAGTAGGCCTCAAATTGGAGATGCAGAGCAGTATTAACAGCAGGCCTATTTGATCACTCCTGGTTCACAAGAAGGGTTTCCAGGCCAACCGGACTTTAGGCAAATGAGCGGCAAGGGAGCTTATTTTTCACACCGTCTTGGGCTGCACCCCTCATGGAAAATTCCAGCCAGAAGTTATGATGAGTGTCTATATGTAAGAAGATGAGCGCCCTGTGGGTGTGTTTTGGTTTTCATTGTGGTCATTTTTGTGGCGGTTGGAAGAGATGACTGGGCCTACCTGGGCTTGAACTCTGGTGTGATTCCTCTTAGAGACTGAGTTCTGGAACTGACCTCAGAGAAGTACTGCCATGAAATGTGTTGGGATTTTAGAAGGCCACGCATCAGAATCGCCCTTGGAAACTGAGATAGAGGTCCAGGGAGGCTTTCCACAGGTCACTGGGAATCTCAGCCAGGATATCACATGATTTTATTCTTAAAGACTTGGCAGCCAAAGTTGAGAGTCTAAACACACATGGACCTCACATTGTAGACCTCAGTGATCCTGGCTTCATGTGAACTTTTGGCCACTCTTTGGGAAGCTTGCCTGTGAGTGTTCTCCAGAGATTTCATTGAAATGAGCTTCCTCACCATATAATGTTTCCTGCATGAATTGAAACCCACAGTAACTCCAACTTCATCCTTCAAAAATGGCTAAATAAATACCATCAAATTTCTGAAATTCCCAGACCAGGTGGCACTGGAGAACCTTTGGATATCCTGTTGCTGATCATGAGTGAAAGAATTCCCCACACAAAGACACTTCGCTAGGAGAATTCCAATTTTATTGCAAAAAGCTGTGTGCTTACATAGAACTAAAGGGGTGATGGTAGGGCTTAGATAAATGGCAGGGCACCAATTTATTGGCAAGTTCTTTCAGATATCAGCTCCGGAGCCAAGGAATTAGTTCTCATTGGGGCTAAGGTTCCCCGCCAGAGAGATTTGAAATTGGCGCCGACGGGAGAGTTCACACGGGAGTTAACTTTTTGCATCACTGCAGAAAAGAGGAAGGTAGGAAGAAAAAGTCCTTAGGCACCATGTTGGGGTTTTTACTCTGGGGAATGGCTGCCGTTTATACTTTTCCCAACATTCCTCCCTTTTTGTTTTCTTAGGAAGTGTGGCGTCGTTGGTCAGATCCGGCTGCTTCTTGCTGTTTGGGGGCGCTGTGGGGCCTAGAATGGGAAGTGGAGGAATTCTCGGGGGGCAGGTCTGGGGATATCATGGCAGCCAGAAAGAAAACCCAGTGGCTACAGACAGCTACTTCCATAGGGGTGAAGTCTATGAAAGTTCCCTGAAGCCTCAAGTTGTCGATGGCATTGAACCAGTCCTGGATGGAGGAGTTTGTTGGTATCAGTCACTGGTCCTGTTTCAGAGACTCTGGGAAATACTGCAAGCGTTGCCTGGACATGGCATCACCAGCACCTGAAGAAGATCAGAGTGAATAAAAACAGAATTAAGATAAAAATTAAAGCAAAGGTCAATTTTTGGCAGAAGTACCATGTTGGGGGACTGACAGAGAAGAGGCCAAGGGCCATGAGGAAACTTAGAAGGACATAAAGACTCATTAATCCAGGATGGCAGATTAAAAGGTTCTCCGAGCTCGTTGTCTCTCGCCGTCTGATGTCCGTTGCATTCCATCGTGCCTGGTAGTGAGCTTCAGCACTGAGTGAACTGTTCTCTTGGAGATGTTGGGGGTTCATCAGACATCAGAGGCTGATAGTGCCTAAGCAAAAGCTGGTTGAATGTTTGATTAGAAATTTTTTTTCAGTTGGGTTTGAAGGCACTTCATTATGCAGGGCAAGAGAGCACAAAAAAGGAGCATCCCAATAAGGGGCCCCAAGATTTGTAGTAAGTACATGGAAAGAAAGGATTGGAAGCAATTGGGTTGATAATTCCTGCAATTTAACAACATTTTTTTCTATTAGGCCAGATTCATTAAGATAATGACAACATTCCTCTCTGAGGAACAGGCATGTTCCCCCTTTTTCTGCAATGAGAAGATCAATTGCCCTTTGGTTCTGTAAAGCCAGTTGTGCCAATGAAGTAACCGTCACTGCAAGGAGCCCAGAAACTCAGCAGTGTTATCAAGTGCTTCCTGCAGTTTTTGTTGCAGGTCATTGGATGCCCATAGAGCATGACCTATAGCTTCACCAGAGAGTTCGAGACTCGCCGATGAGGTTGTTAATGTGAGGCCTACCAGAACCGGCAGAAAGACTGCCCTAAGGGTGCAGGAAGGTAGGGCCACCTGTCGGAATTCGATGGGAGTATACAAAGACAGCTGAGGAACTACCGTAACCAAGAAACAGATGCCAGAGACATTGATCGTTGAGGTACTTATAGACCCGTTACACCAGAGAAAATGTCCAGGTTTCATAAATCAGGGCTCGATGGGGTGCTAAAGCTCAAGGAACAAATGGGTAAAGAATTCATTATTGTCAGGTGGAAACAGATGAAAGGAAATAAAGTATTGGTGGAACAACTTTCCCATAGTGTGATACGTGTCACATGTAGGGGTTTTCCTTTCTTAGAGAAATTGTAGGTTTTTGCTGAAATATTTCCTGCCGCTAATGGGACCGCTGCTAGAAGTGGACGACTAAGTGAAGCACAGAGAAAGAACTGAGAAGTAGGCACAGAAAGAGGGGTGGAGTTTAATAATCAAAGAGTTTGGTGTAGCAAATTGAGCCATGTGGGAGGGGGACCTGAGGGGGTTGAAGGCTCTGAATCCTCTTTAAATGAGCTATGGATAAGATCTCGAAGTTTTGATTCTGACTCCTTAATGTGTTCGACTACCTGGATGGTTGCCTTAGGTGGCGTAATCAGGGTGCGGCCAACAGTCATCCACATTGTGGGTCTGGCTGAGGTTGTCCGAGCATAGACAGCAAACACAACATAGTCCCAACGTTTGGCCTTGGGGTCAGGTATATCTAAAGTATACCATCCATTGTTATTGGATGAAGAGCCTTTATGCCACTTTAGGTAACTAGAAGTCCACCCTTCATGGTAACCAAGTGAGTGGTAAGAATAGCTACCACGTTCATGATGGAACCTGCATGACTTATAGGGGCACCCATTTTATATCTCAGGCCACCAATGACAATAGTCTTTGGTTTGATGAAAAAGGAAGCAAATGAAAGGCCAGTTCCAGCTACCAGGGACGAAGGTCCTTGAAGGTGACAATTTTAGGGAAATAGATGTGCAGTTGTGGATGAAGCAAGCAGTTGCATCCAGTGCGTGGACATTCTGCATGCCATGTTCTGAGTATCATTCCCGAAGAGTGAAAAAATACATTGTAGCAGAGGAGGGTAAATACCAGTGCTGACAGAGCACAGAAAATAAGCAGAGCACAAAAAACAAGCAGTTAGAGAAGACTAGGGTGTTGGGAGAGCTCATTGTGCCTTCTTTAAGAGGAATTGTTCTGCGGGGAACACCGTGTTAGCCGCAACTTAAATGGGTGAGATGGGAGTGGAGAGCAGGAGTAAAGGGGAGGTTCAGGAGGTGATTCTTGGAGTTCCTCTGGGGTGGTCCTGTCGTCATCAGGTGGGCCTCTTGGTGATATGGCTTCAACCTAGATATGTGAATCCAAGGGGTGAGACAGTTGTCTGATAAGGAGAGTTAGGTGGAGTTGGGGGTACAGAGAATGACAGGATAGGGGCCTTCCCATTTTGGGGCAAGAGGCCCGTTCTCCTCTGGGGTATTATAATAATATTAAGGGAGGAGTGTTTGGAGCGGGGACTGGGTCCAGAAGAAGCCAGTCCTGATATTTCCAGAGTTCCGAGCAAAGATAAAACAAGAGAGGCAAAGACAAATCTCGGGTGAGAGGTCCTTGTGAAATGACCAACCCAGGGGGAATAAGAGGTCTTGAATACCTTATCTCAAAGGGAGACAGTAAAGATGGTTTCTTAGGTAGAGCTCTGGTTCGAAAGAAATCCAAGGGAAGGAGTTTGACCCAGTCTAAGTTTAATTCCATTTGCAATTTGGTAAGGACTTCCTTTAGAGTACGATTTACCCTTTCCACTTTCCCTGAAGCCTGAAGGTGATATGGACAGTGAAAATGTCACTTGAAGGAGAGGGCTTGAGAGACCTTTTGTGTGATCCTAGAAATAAACTCAGGGCCATTGTCCGATTGTAGGAAAGTGGGCATTCCAAACCTGGGGATGATGACTGTCAGAAAGATTGAAGCTACAGTGGAAGCCTTTTATTGGAAATGGGAAATGCCTGAACCCAACCAGAGAAAGTGTCCACAAAGACAAGGAGGTATTTAGTGTGCCATACTTTGGGCATGTTGGTGAAGTGTACCTGCCAGTCAGCAGTGGGAATGTGTCCCCGGGCTTGGTGGGAAGGGAAAGGTTTGGGCCTTAAAAAAGTATGAGGGTTGGTCCGCTGACAGATCTGACAGTTAGAGGCTATATTCTGTAGCATGGCTTTGTCAGAGGGGGTGAGGGAGAAGAAGCTCTGTAAAAAGAGGGTCAAAGACTGAGAATCGGAATGGAATAGAGTATAAAGGAACTTGAAAAGATCCTTGTTCTTACTGGAAGAAGTAGTGGCTTCAGATGAGATGTCTAAAGTGGCCATTATATGTACCCCAATGGGGGCAATAACTGGAAGTGGTGGCAGCCATTCGTGCCGCCTGGTCAGTTTTGGCATTGCTCTCAGTGATAAGAGAGCCGTCCTTCTGATGGGACCTACAATGGACAACTCCCAACTGGGTGGGAAAGTGGGAGGCCTCTATCAGATTGCTTATAAGAGCCGAATTAGTGATCACATTACCTTTGGTGGTAAGTAGTCCTCGCTCCTTTCATATTGCAGCATGGGAAAATAAGATATGGAAGACATATTTTGAGTCAGTATAAAGGGTGAGGGATTTGCCTTGTGCTAGAAGGCAGGCACGAGTGGCTGCTATGAGTTCAGTCTGCTGGTTGGTAGTTCCTGAAGGTAGAGCTTTGGCCTCTATAATTTCAGTGGCTGAAACTACAGTGTATCCAGAGTAATGAGTGCCATTCTGCCTAAAGAAACTGCCGTCAGTGAACCAGATAAGGTCAGGCTTGGTGAGTGGTCCCTCAGAAATTGAAGAATGACAGGGAAGGAAATCATCTAAGGTTTCCAAGCAATTATGAATTGTTGTGTTAGACGTGGGAGTCATTGGGAGCAGTGAGGCAGGGTTCAGTGCAGAGCAGGGGAGGAAAGTAATATTAGGGTTTTCCAGAAATGAAGTGAGGAGTGACAGAACTCTGGATGGAGGAAGGGTTTGAAGGCCCTTATACGCTAAAAGATCCTTCAAGTGATGTGGGGAGTGAATAGTTCAAGGGGCCCCAAAAGTCAGCTTAGAGGCTTCTTTGTGTAAAATTTGTTCAGCAGCCAGAGCTTTTAAGCAAGGGGCCTACCCACAGATTGTATGGTCTACTTTATTGGACATATATGCCAGAGGTGCAAATGTAGGCCCATAGTTTTGACCTAAGACCCCAAATGCTTGCTCCCCTTTTTCATGGACATATAGATGAAATGGTCTTGAAATATCAGGAAGGTGCAAGGCAGGTGCCTTTAAGAGGAGTTGCTGAAGCCTGCAGAAGTGGTAGTTAGGGGAGGAGGCAAGAGATTCACTAGGGGGTCCCTTTGCTAGGTCATACAGGTTTTTGGCTAGAAGAGAATAATTTGGGATCCAGGCCCTTAAATAAATGCTAGTCCTAGGAATGATAGTATTTCGGCTTTCGTATGGGGCACTGGAAGATCAGAAAGGAGTTGCCTCCAATCCAGTGTTATTTCCTTTTTCCTAGGTGTAAGGCAAAAAACAAGATAGATGAGAAAAAACTGGAAAACATGGGCCTTGTGGGGAGACACCCTATATCCCTTGTATGCTAGGAAATTAAGAAGCTGGGCAGTGTGGGATTGAGAGTGTTCCAAGAGGGACTACATAGAAGAAGGTCATCGACATATTGAAGGAGAGTAGAGTCAGGACAGGTCGGGTGAAAGGATGTGAGGTCCTGGGCAAGAACTTGGCCAAAGAGATGGGGCCTATCCCTGAATCCCTGTGGGAGGACAGTCCAGGTAAGCTGACGAGAATGGCGGGTGTGAGGGTCAGTCCACGTAAAAGCAAAGATATCCTGAGATTCTGATGACAAGGGAATAGAAAAGAATGCATCTTTGAAATCTAGGATCAAGAAGTGGGTAGTAGTGGCATGGATCTGAGAGAGGCAGGGGTAAGGGTTGGGCACTAGCGGGTGGATGGGGACCACAGAGGAGTGGACAAGGTGAAGGTCTTGAACCAGCCTGTAGGACCCGTTAGGTTTCTTAACTGCCAGAATGGGGGGTTTTGAAAGGAGATTGTGTAGGCCTAAGATACCCCTTTCATAATAAATCCTGGATGATGGGTTCTAATCCGAGGAAGGCTGTGGTTGTGAGTAGATATTGTGGTTGACTAATATATCTTGAAGGGTCGTGTAAGACAATATGAATAGGACTTCATTTAGCCATAGAGGTTGTAGTTGTGTCCCAAACCTCAGGGTTAACTGGTTTAGATAGTCGTGGGAGACTGCATGAAGGAGGTGTATTTGCCCCTAGGAACATCATGAGGAAATGAGAGGTAGAATAATGTGGGGTGATATGTGAATGGTGACTTTTAATAGTGAGAGTATGTCATTAAGACATGACGGCCATCTGGGGTTTCTGGGTCGAGTTTTGTGTACTGTTGAAGGGCCTTGGTTAGTCTATCCTGGAAATCTGAAGGTGTTTCCTCCTTCCTTTGAATGACCTCCTGCACCTTTTGAAAGTTAACAGCCTTGCGGGTGGCCTTTTTCAGCCCCGCCAAGAGACAGGATGTAAAAAGGTCACGAAACTGTAAGCCTTCACGGGTCTTGTAATCCCATAGGCGATCCTGCTCTGGGACAGCATGAGGGCCTGTGGAGTGGGTAGGATTGGTCCTATGATTTTCATCAGCATGGGCTTGGGCTAGCTCCCAGACTCATTGCCTTTCCTTGGGGAGAAGTGTATTGGCCAAGAGCATGTAGATGTCATGATGAGTGAGGCTACATACTTGCAGGACCCATTGAAACTCCCGAATGTAAGTGGTGGGGGTCAGTGGTGAAAGAGCCTAACTTCCTCTCTAGCTGAGTAATGTCCGACATGGAAAACGGAAAGTGGACTCTGATGACACCCTCGGGACCAGCTACCTCACGAAGGGGTGCAATTGTCTTGGGGGTGGGAAGGAGTCCCTTAGACCTGGTAACAGGAGGACTGAAAGAGGAAGGCGGTGAACAGGAAGGAGAGGGAGAGAAAGGGAGTGTCTCTGTGGAGGAGGAGGAGGTGGAGCAGGCAGAAGAGGGCGGAGGAAAGAGGGATGAAACGGAAGGCGGAGGATCCATGGAATTAGGCAGAGGAAGAGGAAGGTATAGCGGGAGAGAAGGGGCAGATGGGGCTGGGGGATAAGGTGGGGGTTCATCTGCTTGGTCGAATGAGGAAGAATCTGTGAAGTCAGGAATAGAAGTAGGGGAAGAGAGGGGTTTTCAAGCAAAGAGGACCTGAGAGGGAGGGCAAAAGGAGCAGAGAGCAGGGTGCTGTGTGTGAAGGCTAAAATCTTAAATGCAGGGAATCTCCCTCCACTTTTTCAGATGCTGGCAGTAGTTAAAAAGGTCCTGGAAGAGGTTTGGATCTAAGGAGCCTTCTGGTGGCCAATGATTGCCATTATCCAGTGGATATGTAGGCCAATCATGGGTACAGATTTTGATTAAAAGTTTGGGCTTGATGTCTGGTGTGAGGGAGAGTGTGGCCAGATTTTTTATTAAACATTTGAGAGGTGAGTCTTCAGGTGCAGACTAAGAGGTGCCCATAGTCACAGGGAGAGATGGGAGAGAGAGAGAGAAAGAGAGAGAGAGAGAGAGAGAGAGAGAGAGAGAGAGAGAGAGAGAGAGAGAGAGAGAGACAGAGAATAGGAGTAAGCAAGAAAGACAAAGAGAAAACCCGGGCTGGAACGGCTTCCAGGAAGCTCAGGGCAAACGGGGGTCAGGTGTGCATCCCCAAAATGACAAGCCATCACGAGGAAATACAGAGGGCACTACCTGGTCATCACCAGTGAAGTGCGATCTGTGAAACCAAAAGGAATTGGAGCCAAGGGCAACCTGACGTCAGGAAAGTTTTCAACTGCAGCAGAAGAAGTCAGTAATGAAAACAAAACTCTGGCTCTGACAGAATGCAATTCCAGGCCGGGAGTTCAGTTTTCGCAGAGCAGAGAGGCAGCTTCAGCCAGACACAGCAACCCCACAGGATACAGCAACTCTAGCCGGCAGCAGCAGCGGCAGTGGAGCAGGAAAATCCATAAAGCCTCTCGTGTAAACTCAGAAGCCTCATGCCCCAAAAAGAAACGAAACACTAGAGGGTCCACTGCAACTAGTAAAGGTCTTAGTGGGAGGAATTCCCTCTCCCCTACCAGGCATCTGGAGTGTGCCTGACGATCACTGTCACAAAACCAGTGGCAGCCTGAAGGGAGTTGGCGAGCCGGGGTCAGGGGAGGATTACTTACATCAGATCAGTGGTGAGTGCAGAAAGCTGGCGTCTGAAAAGAGCGGACTAGGGCAGAGTGTCTCGGCGGAGTGGGGGACGGGGCTCTTGTTGGAAAGAGCTCACCCATATCCTCTCACGGGGCACCAGAATGAAAGAACTCCCCATGCAAAGACACTTCACCAGAAAATCCAATTTTATTGCAAAAAGCTGTGTGCTTATATATAACTAAGGGGGAGATGGAAGGGCTTAGATAAATGGCAGGCAACCCATTTATTGGCAAGTTCTTTCAGATATCACCTCCGGAGCCCAGGAATTTGTTCTCATTGGGGCTAAGGTTCTCCGCCAGCGAGATTTGAAATTGGAGGAGGCGGGAGAGTTCACACGGGCGGGAACTTTTCACGCCACTGCAGGAAAGAAGAAGGTAGGAAGAAAAAGTCCTTAGGCGCCATGTTGGGAATTTTCTCTGGGTTATGGCTGCCGTGTATACTTTTCCCAACAATGAATATACCAGACAGTGCCTTGATTGACTGGTTTTCATAAAAATGGTTTTTAACAGAGATGCCAGTAAGTTGCATCCTGCTGAGTAGTGGGCCTAGAGCAATGGTGGGCAGGTGTGTGATAAAACATCTGTGGGGTGGCCATGTGGATCCGCCATTGGCTTCCAAATGGCTTGTGACTGACATGGTGAAGCCAGCAGACCCTTATATGTAAAGGCATCTTGATATATGGAGAAGTTTCAGGACATTGTTCAGAATCAGGTTGCTATAGTCAAGGAGGCAAGCTATGTGGGATAGAAGTCTTGTTCTTTTATTCTCCTGCAGACCCTGACCCACCACACGTTACAGAACTCCCTCCCGCACTGTGTCCCAGTTGAAAACCTTGCATATCGTGAAGCAAATACAAAACTCCCAGTGCAACAGCAAGAAACACCATGAAAATGGAGGATGACCATATGGTTTCACAGTCCACATGGTAGACATTTAGCCCCCATTGGCCACAGTTTACCTAAAAAGAGAGAAT
The DNA here is from genome assembly GCF_048772815.1 of Callospermophilus lateralis. Taxonomy (NCBI): domain Eukaryota; kingdom Metazoa; phylum Chordata; class Mammalia; order Rodentia; family Sciuridae; genus Callospermophilus; species Callospermophilus lateralis. The sequence goes on from NW_027514551.1 coordinate 7,665,557, forward strand.
TCAGCACTGCTGACTCATGTTCATTGAAAAAGAGGAAACCATGTCCTCCAGGTCTCATAGATTCAGTCAGAGCTTTGATGGTCTCACTAGAAAGGAAGCTAAAGCTCCTGACAACAACATATGTTTCAAGTGCCCAACCTCACAGGCAGATTCTCAAGAATTCTCTAGGCCAGTAGACCTCCATGTTTGTGGAGTGTTTACCCTGTCCTTTACTTTTGGAAACTCCTCTACCACTTCCAAGGTTTTGAACTCCTGAGCATATTCCATTCCAGATATGTATTCACAGATTTTCTAACTCTTCTCTTCTAATTGTGTCTTACTTAGGGCAAAGGTATTCTCAAGGCATTGTTCTGGATGAGAGTGGGAAGATTTTTGTGTAGCACATATTTACATACACATTGGATTCATTTTCAAATTTTCCATTCGAAATACTGAACCCCTGATACTAACCCATACCGTACTAGACTCTGACTACAAATCCTAATATGATGGAGAAAAATAACCCAAATAGAATAGAAATACAAGCAGTTCACAGGAGGCACGGTGTATATTTGGTCTTGCCTTTTGCATGATATAGGTTAGGAGTTATAAATCTTGTCAATTTTTTGTTGAAATAGTTCTCCATGTGTTTGGAAAGTTAACAAATATGTGAATTTCTGTTTCCCTTTCTCTGTAGGCTATTCAGCACATGTATTTTCATATACACATATAGAATCTTACCTGGTATCACACGTACATTCCTGTGAGGTGGCTAACTTGGCAGATACAAAGTGTGAGAAGAGATCACTCCTCCTAAACGCTTTTGGAACTGAAAATTTGAACTGTGAGTGAGCTTCCTAGTTGAACAACATTATACATAAATCCATGTTCAGTAAAATTAATATTTTTGGATCTGTAGATGATATATATTTCACGATGAATTTTGATTGGCATATATATTGCTACTTTTTAATGTCTTTGTTTGTGTTTTGTATATATATATATATATATATATTATATATACTCTCCAGATTTTTTAAAATATGAAATATATGCATCTTATTATTCACTCCCTACATTTATTCATGTTCATGTATGTGGATTTATAGTAAACTTTTCACAAGATTATTCTCAGAAGTATTCATTCACCTGAAATACATATTTTTTTTCCTAGTTCTGAAAACTAACTTCAGTGACTGTTGCATACAAATCCTAATATTTCTACAGTAACTGATCCAGTTTAACATTAATGCAAGTAGATTCCTATGGGACATGATGTATATTTTGATGTTAGTTTTTATTCAACACTGGTTCATTACTATTTCTTCAATTTATGCACATCATAGTATATATATTTCATCCAGAAGTTAGTAAATTTGTACGCATTTGTTTCGCTTTCAATCACTTCCTGCTTCAGAACACATGTATTCCTCCATGTTTCTTGACTGGTCTTTTCATGAGACTTCTTCCCAAACACATTATTTTTGATTTCCATAATCACTTTTGAAGCAAAACTCACACACTCTTCATGATAAACCATAACCCTAATATTACTTTAGATGTATAACTCGTTGGAATGAATGTATGTATATCAATATAAGATTTCCTGTATTTTTTCAGATATCAATTCGATCCATTATTTAAAGTTGGAACTAGTTATATTATTTATTCACAGTATGGTCTACTCATGAATTATCTCTATATTCATAGACACAGAGTACACCTATTTGTACACCCAATACTAATTTTATGTCTTCAAAATATTGCTGCAAGAAATGGTGGAAGAAATACTCATGTCTCCTGATCTATATATTCATTTTATCAAAGTAATATTTTGGACACAAAAAGCAAAGGTCATACTTATGATTGTACCAATGTAAAAGTCATTCTAGCATTGGAGGAAGAGACAACCAAGAAACTGTCTCATGCAACAGCAAAGGGTTTATTCGGGGTCCAGAATGCTGGGGCTCAGACCTAATTTGAATAGAGCCTAGAGCCCTTAGAACATCTTAAGCAGAGCTTACATACTTAACTTGGAGAGGGAAGGGAAGGAAGTTTATTGGTGGTTCAGGGCGAATGGACGGTTTGTGTGCAACTGAGTGAGGGATTACATTCTGCAGTTTGGCATTTGGGGACAGCACATTCTGGGAACAAGATTACCAAACACTTCTCAAGATTTCAATAGTGTTTTGTTAAGAATACAGAAAAACAGGAAGTGACAAATACCTATTTTATTAATCTTTCATTCCCCACTTCTTCTTCTGGTTACGTTTAATCATAAAAGTGATCATTGAGGGGTGTCACATTTTATGTCTGCTAGTGGGGTATATTGTTGTCTGATTACCAAAATTTAACTTGTCCAATTTGAGCTTGAAGAAATGAAACTACACGGTGGAGCAAACAGGGTCTAGAGTTAGCAATAATATGATGATTATTAATGGACCGGCCAAAGCTGATAAAAGCGTAGTTTACCAGGGGGACTGTGTGAACGAAGACTGTAACCACCCTTTTGGGGCCTCTCTCTCTCGTTGATGCGCTTTAAGGTGTCTTCTCAATTTACTCATAGATAATTTTACAACCAGTATGATCGGAATAAAAACAACATTCTTCCCTCAATACAGCACAATGGCCCCCTTTTCTCATGAAGAGGAGGTCCAACCCTCGCCTTTTCTGTAAAACAACTTCAGAGAGAGATTTTAAAGATTCCTGTAAGGCTGTGATGGAGGTTTAATATCTTAAAGCTTTGTTCTACTGCTGCTTCTAATTGGGTCATTTGTTGTGTTCCATGGACTACAGCAGTGGTTCCTGTGCCCAGCCCTGCAGCAACTTCTATTCCTAATAGGATGGCTAAAGTGAGGGATACAGATTCCCGGCAGAACCTGGTTGTATGCCCCCCGCTATTTGATCTTAATGAACCTGCATCATGATAGAGCACTCTGGGAAACATCTGCACCATTACATAATTAATTGCACCAGTTGACAATTTTATGAAAACATAAACAATGTTTAAGTATATAGAATAATACTCTTGTTGGTATGGACAGGGCAAGGCACCTAAGATAGCACCGAAAACAGAGAAACAGTCCTATTTGGTTGCAACCGGATATAGAGGGCATTGCTTCTGTTGTAATCAATTAATCCCTTGAACCCCAAGTTTAGGTAGTTTTAGAATTTTGTCCCCAATATGTAATGGAAGTTCACAGTCTGCAGAAGTCCATAAAAAGCAGTTTTTGTTTCTTTTTTTTTTTTTTCCTCTGTTCTGGGCAAGTTAACTTTTTAAGGACACCTAGGAGAGGGAGAGCTTTTTTCTTCTCTTTTTTGTTTTCTCCCGGCCAGCTGTTACCATGGGGTCCAGTTGGTAACTTCTTTATCTTACAAATGTAGCCATACCTGTGAAGCCCCAGCTCAAGGCCAGAGGCCTTGTTCACATATTTTGTGAAAAATTAGTAAGGGGCTGTCTAGCTTAGGAGTGCTGATTTTTCCAGCCAGTTGCCAAGTAGAACAGGCAACACGAAAAGAGGAAGTTTGTCTACATTGAACTCTTTTATAGGGACTCTTTTGCTGAAAGTCCTAAAGTCAGCCTTGGTGAAGAATTTTGGAGAAGGTCAGTTAAGACTTTTTTGTGGGCCTTTTACAGAGGGGAAAGATGGGGAAGGCAGGGGGGAGAGCAGCTACATGGATCTGTGTATGAGAAAGGAGAGATGTAAAAGAATAATGAGAAAGGGGTTTGGGATTTTCCTAGCAACAAAATCGTGAGCAGTAGAACAGGTAGAGCAGAGGGGAAGACGGGAGTGAGTATCCCAAAAAGTCTCTGAGGGACTTTAAATTCTTAGTAACCTGTTTTCAGTGATGACAAAGCAACTTTAAAAGCCATTTTTATTACATCTTGGATAGGGTTCTGAGGGCTCTCCTCAGCTGGTTTGAGCTTTGGTATAGCTGGTAAGAGGACCTGGTGGGACCCGGTGTGGGCACTGACAGAAGAAGAGAGGAGTGAGTTGGTGGAGGGGTGCCTCACTACCTGCTACCTCAGCAAGGGGGCAATTGTCTGAGAACCGAGGTTTGGGTTTTGATCTAGAAATTGGAGGGGAGAAATCAGGTTGCTGAGGTGGGACTGACAGCAGAGATTCTGGAGCAGAAGGCAGAGGGTTAGGATCTATTGGAGAAGCATAGTTCAGGATGTGAGAGAAGGAGGGAATTGGCCTGCCCATAGGGGAATCTCCTTTCACCCTTTTGAGCACTTGCAGAAGTTAAAAAGGTCACACAGAATTTGAGGATCTAGAGACCCATCTGGGGGCCATCAGTTTTGATTGTCTAATTGGTAATATGGTCAATGCTGTGTACTGAATTTGATGAGGAGTTTGGATTCCACCAGGCAGCCCCTGTATGCTCACATCCCCATGACTTACAGAAGTAGTCGGCTTTTGCCCCACACAGCCATGGCTGTTTGTGGTTTTGATAGTCCGCCGGGAAAACATAGTAATCTAGGCTAGCCAACCTGCATCTGGCTCGTGTGTCCCTACATCCATAATGTTTGTTTCCATTATCTATGGTACAGAAGGCATTTAACGGAATTTTAGTGGGATCCTCTTCTTCAGGGATATCCCAATAGGAACGACCTATAACCAGCTGACAAATATCTGGGTGGAGAGATGGCCACCAGGTCCCTAAGGGGACTGTATGCGAGATAGATCATACTTCTTCTCTAGTAGGATTTGTGATTAGCCATCGCTGCTGTACGGGCTGATGAGCATTAGGACTACTTGTGGCCAAGGGGAGAATCTATAGCCTTATCCACCTGGTGAATACACCATTTGAAAGGGTTACCACTCTTTTCCAGTATCCAGCCAGAGTCTGGAGAGGGCGCAGGCTTGAGATGAGAGGCATGGATCCAGCAAGTGATTCCGTCTACATATACCACTGTAGGTGTTATAAGTAGCACCTGGTATGGTCCTTTTCAGCCGGGTTCCAGGGATGACACCTGATGTCGTCTTATGTAGACGAAGTCTCTTACTTGATATCCATGTGGAGTCCCCTCGTCCCCAGGGTGGTAGGCAGTGGCCAGCTGTTTCCACAGGTATCGCTGAGTTCTTTCAAGAGCTTTTAGTCTGTCAAGCAAGTATTTCTTGCATGAAACAGTGCATAAGGCAGGAACATACTCTAATCTTTTATGCCGGTCTCTAAGCTTAATTTCGTTTAGGTCTCTTTAATGGTTCTATTTATTTTTTTTTTCCTGTCCTGAGCTCTGGGGTCTATATGCACAATGTAACTTCCAATTAATCCCCAGGGTCCTGGCTAAGCTCTGACTCACCTGGGCCATGAACACCGTTCAATTAACAGACCCTATTACCTTAGGCAGGCCGTGTCTTAGAAAAATATCTTTCAGGATGTACTTGACCACCGTTTCAGTGGTTGTTTTTTTTTTTTTCTTTTTTTTGTGAGAAAGGATTCAATCCATCCTGAAATTGTATTTACAAAGACTAAGAGATATTTAAGTCCATACCTTGCTGGCTTAATTTCAGTGAAGTCCACTTTCCAGAATTGTCCTGGTCTGGTTACTCGTAGGTGCTTTCCTGCAGGAAGCTTGGAAGTGTAAGCATTAACCAATTGACAGAACCGACAGGCTTTTGTGAGTTATTTCCTTTCACTGTGAGTGAGTTAGTCGAAATCTCTGTTCCTGATCATTCAGGAATGCCTGCAGTTTCTTTGAACCAAGGTGAGTAAGTTGATGTACATTTTTAATGTAGTGTAGGGCTTTCTGAAATTGCAGGCTGGGCTCAGTGAAGTTGAGGAGTTCAGTGTCAGTGTTTTAAATGTTATAAAAAGCTTGCTGGTGCTAAAGGGTCCATTGGAATTGGGCATCCTCATTTAACAGAGGGTATAAAGGAGCCGCAAAGAACACAAACCCAGGTATCCATAACGTGCAAAAGCCAGCAGTCCCAAGAAACTCTCTGTGTTGTCCCCTGTTAGATGGCAGTGGTATCTGCACAACAGTTTGTTTTCTGGGCTCAGTGAGCCATCATTTACCGCCCCTAATGGAATACCCCAGGAAGATTACTTCTTGCTGGCAAATTTGGGCCTTTTTGGCCGAAGCTCTATACCCGAGTTCAGCAATTTCAGATAATTGTGCTTGGGTCCCAGACTCACAGTTTTACTTGGTGTTGGCAGCCAGTAGCAGGACATCCACATATTGAAGCAGAGTGACTTTGGGGTGCGTAGTTCTGAAGTTGTTGAGATTTCTGTGGAGGGCTGAATCAAAGAGAGTGGGGGAATTTTTGAACCCCTGTGGGTGTTTAGTCCAAGTTAGTTGACCAGACGTTCCAGTTTCTGCGTCTACCCAGTCGAAATCAAACAGAAACTGACTATCTTTATGCAGAGTCAAGCAAAAGAAAGCATCTTTTAATTCCAGAAGAGTATACCATTTTCACTCAGCTACAGCAAACGGTTTATTGGGGGTCCAGCATGCTGGGGCTAAGAGCTCACATGAAAAGAGTAGAGAGCCCTGAGAACAGCTTAAAGAGAGCTTATATACTTTTCTTGGAGAGGGCATGGAGGGAAATTTTTGATGGGTAAGGGCGAGTGGGTGGTTTGCATGCAACCAGGTGAGGGAGTACATTCTGCAGTTTGGCAGTTGGGGACAGCACATTCTGGGAACAAAATTAGCAAACAGTTCTCAAGATTTCAACAGTGTTTTGTTAAGCATACAGAAAAACAGGAAGTGACAAGTACCTATTGTATTAACCTTTCACCAAAGCAAAATGCAAAGTGAGCATGGAATACTAAAATCAACCATGTCCAGATTGCCTAATGCTCTGAAATGTCAATCCTATTGGTGTCTACATATTTGTTTCTTCCTAAGATTATACATTCAACTTCAACCATGTTGAAAATGTCTAATCCTATCACTCACCTTATACTTTGCCTGATTTTCTAATGTCTCTATTGATATCTTTTTCCTACATATTTTCTCCAGTTCATCATTGTGAATGACTTTTCACATGTGCTAATATTTACATTCACTCACTAAACGAAACAATATTGCTAATGAACTTTTGGTCCGATTCCTATACTCACCCTTTTTACTAAACCTACCGATTATCTTTCTAATCCTATGGACTATTCATTTTTGACTGGATGTTCTCTTCTACATTCAATCATCCAAGGTACAAGGTCTTATGCCATTGCATATCGATTTATCTGAGACATCTGTGCAGAACATAATTCAAAGCTAAGTATCCCACTAAAGGGCCCAATGCCCTTCAGGGCTTCAAATCGTACCTAGATTTTCTGGTTTCATACTTATATTTCACGGATATATTCTTGTGAATATTGCAGGTTCCCAATACCATTATTCATTCCGCAGAATGATGCCTAACCCAAATAGAATATGTTATTAACCCTAACCATACACTGTTCTCTCAATCTAACTTTACAGAAGAGCATAGACAGAGTTGGTCTTACAATACAGGCATGTAGGTGATCTTCCAATTGCTGAGAACCTCAAAGGTTGATGCAGAAATGATCCCAGGAGAAGATGTAGGCAGATATAAAGGACCTGAGAGAGCAAAAGTCATCTTCCATTGCAAACAACCTGGTCAGGATGAAACGATGTGTCTGAATCAGCCTCTCTCTTCTTAATATAAAGAAGATGGACCAAACCAGCCCTGTGTGGAGAGCTTCTCCTCGGTCCCTATGGTTTATATACCATTCTAACTTGTGAAAGTGCCACAGGAAGTAGGGGCAGCCACTATCTCAAGGAACCCTTGGAAGCCACTGTTAGGACAAAGTGGTTGCCAAGGCAGTGACCTCATTCCGTTCCTGAAGGAATTGACCTAAGTCACATCTTTGGTGATGGAACTCCCTGAACTTGTTATCCAGGAAGCCAGGCACACAGAGCCAGTCCCAGTCCCAGTCCCAGTTGGCTCACTTGTTTGGATTTACCAAGGACAGAGTCTGTCTTTCTTGATACCTAATGATTTGAGGATGGCCAAATGCAAGTAGAGCTCTGAAGACGGGCCTTTCCGGAGAAAGCAGGTAGTGGTCAGCCCAGGCTTCTGACAACTTCACAGAGTTGGACAAGGAGACCGGATCTGAGACAGGACAGGCCATTTCGGGGGAACATAGTATGGTCCACCAGTCAGAGGACACTCTGGAAAGTCACAGACTCACTTGGGGGAAGGAGGGGCCTTTGTGAATGTGGGTGTGAGTTTGTGGATTTGTCTCATGTTCTCAGAATAGGTAGGAAAGTCAGTATGTTTGGTTAGGAGTGGACTGTTTCTAGAAAGTCGTTTGACAAGGTGAGTGTTTCTATGTCTGTGTATCTCACTGTGTCCGTGCTTGAAAACATTAGAAATAAGAATTCATCAATGGATGTGTCCTGTCTAGTAGAAAGCTTCCCAGCATTCATCCTGCCCATTTTAGGAATGGATTGCAGGTTTCATTATTGATGGGCAACACCTACTATCTTCCCAAGATCCTGTTTTCTTCCTGAATTCTGGCCACTCTCCAGAATAGGCTCATGGTTTTGTGTCCAAGATATGTACGACCTCCAAGCTCTGTGACATGGCCATGTACTGGATAGCTGAAGGGAATGGTGAGCATCTCAGAAAACTCAGATATCAGTGTGACCAGGAAAGTCTCATTGGAGAAACCCTGCTTTGGGCCTTTTGCTAACCTATTTGCCTGTTGCCATGAATATCAGGAAGGTCTTTTCCTCAGGCCAGCCCTTTGTGAATCCTGAAGAAAACTGTTTTCAAATGGTAATGAATGGGCATCACCTGTGGCTCTTTGCTTAAATGCTTTGTAAAGGGATGTGTCTGAATCTGCCTCTTTGCCCTGTCTGAGGTAGTGGCTTAGATTCTCAGCACCAGTTGGATCTAAAGAAAAATCCAATGTGTGCATCCAAAACCAAAATGCAAAAAAGATCAGTCATGGTGTATGAAGTCTCTCACCTTCCTCTTTTAGGTTCCTGACCTCCATCAAGTGAGAATAGGGATCCTTTGGGACAAATGAGTTCTTTCAAGCCCTGCAGAGATGATTGGGTTTTCTCATGACTCCAAATCACATGAAGAAACTATACCTGACAGTCAGTAGGCCTCAAATTGGAGAAGCAGAGCAGTATTAACGGCAGACCTATGTGATCAATCCTGGTTCACAGAAAGGGTGTCCAGGCTTCCCTGTGGTTAGGCAAATGAAGGGAAAGAGACCTTATTTTGGAAACTCTCTTAGGCTGTGACATTCATGGAAACATCCAGCCAGAGGTTATGATGAATGTATATATGGAAGAAGATGAGGGCCTTGGTGGAGTGTTTTGGTTTTAATTGTGGTCATTTGTGTGGAGTTTGGAAGACATGACTGGGTCCACCTGGGCTTGAACTCTGATGTGATTCCCCTCAGAGACTGAGTTCTGTAACTGACCTCAGAGAAGTAATTGCTTTGGAATGGGATATGTCTTAATCAGCCTCTTGGCCCTGTGTGAGGCTGTGGCTTTGATTACCAGCACCATAAGGATCTAAAAAAAGATCCCATGTCTGCTTCCAAAACCAAAATGACCAAAATTGCAGTCATTGTTGATGAAGTCTCTCGCCTTCCTTTGTAAGGTTCTGAAAAAATAAAAGAAATTGAAATTGAAACGTAAAGAACCAGGTTCTGTAAAGTATCCAGGCTGCACTCAGAGCCTGAAATTCCTGTGGCAGTTAAGACAATTCCTGGAACTGCCCTTTAGATGTGTGTTGAAATCTTCCCTGACCACCTAGTTACTTAACAACCTCTTCTCAAAAACCGTGCAGCTCAGCACATATACATCTCAGGGCTAACCAATAACACCCTGCCTGAACTATTCTCACCAATGAATGTGCAAATCATGTTTTAGAGTTGTTATTTGATTTTCCCACGGTATACGGTGATTTGCTAAAGGAAGCTATGATGTATGTTAAGTCCCTGCCCTCTCTAAAGAATGTATATAAAATCTGCTCATGTTGTTCTCGGGGCTCTTTGTTCCTTGCTCCTCTGAAGTGAGCTCTGAGCCCCAGCATGCTGGACCCCCAATAAACCCTTTGCTGTTTCATGAGAAATTCTCTTGGTGGTCTTTTCCTCCGACGTTCGGCCCACCTTTTCATCTGGAGGCCCTAGCTGAGAAATCCAGCAGTGACGAAAAAAAGACCCCAACGGACTCCTTTCAGAGTAAGTAAGGTGCCTCTTTCTGGTTTCAGGTTTCAGGTTAGGGCTTGGCAAAATGGCTGTCGGTGAAGAACATTAGCTCTCTGCGACGGTGGCTGACAGATGTGTCACAGAGCCACAGGCCACGTCCCTGGGGGACACTCCAGAGGACTCGGGAAATAGAGGATTAGTAGTTTCCTCAACTCGGTTATTTTTTGCTTCACGATTCGGTTTTCCAGCCCATCAGGTTTTGCTGGCTACTCAGTTTTGTTCATTGTCAGGAACTCATGTTGAGTTTACTGTCTGTCTTTATTGTCTAACCCATCATGTTTTGCCAGTTACTCAGTTCTAATCTTTGTCTTGGACTCATGTTAAACGTTTACTGTTTGTCTTTGTCTGTGTCATGTTTGTGTATTCACTGTCCCTGTTTGAGTAACTCCCATTATGGGACATTATGGGACAAAGCACTTCCATGCCTCTGTCCCTTAACCTTGATCATTGGACTGATGTCCGCTCAAGTACCAAGAATCTTTCTTTTTCAGTAAAATGCCGGACCTGGCAGACTCTCTGTGCTTCAGAATGGCCCATCCTAGGAGTCGGATGGCCCCCAGAAGAATCCTTCCACTTCCCTCTAATCCAAAAAGTCAGAGATATTGTCTTTCACCGGGGCCACGTGGCCACCCAGATCAACAGCCATATACCCCTTGCCCCACGATCCTATCATTCCAACATTCTGCTCCTCCCCCTCTTCCCTCCATTCTGAGTCACAAGACTGGACACTCCTCTCTCTCCTTATCCTCTACCCTCGCTCCCCAACCCACAACATGTTCCAGATGATTCTCCCGCCGCTGACTCAGCCTCTCCGCCGCTAGAGGCAATTGGGCCAGACCCAAGCCCTCCAGGGGACTTCCCCGCAGCAGCAGCAGCCCCTGCTCCCCTGAAGGAAGCTGGGCCACCTAAAAAAACCCGCAGGAGATGGATAATAGAAAACTCGGAAGCCCCTGTGATGCTCCCTCTCCATCCCTACGGGCCCATGAACCGACCCAACTGGGACCCCAACACCTTTAAATGTAGGTAGCATCTGTCCACTTATCGCCGTTCTCTAATAGTGGGTCTCTGAGCGGCCGCCAGAGGGCCGACTAATTTGTCCAAGGTAAGAGAGATTATCCAAGGGCCTAATGAGTCTCCTTCTATGTTTCTGGAGAGAATTATGGAAGCCTATAGGAAATATACTCCTTTTGATCCTCAGGCAGAAGACCAAAAGGCATCTGTTGCAATGGCCTTTATCGAGCAGACTGCCCTAGATATTAAGAGAAAGTTACAACGTCTAGATGGATTATAAGATATGACCTTAAGAGATTTAGTCAGAGAAGCTGAGAAAGCATTTTATAAGAGAGAAACTGAGGAGGAAAGGGAATAGAGGAGAGAGAGAAAGAAAGGGAACAAAAGAAGGAGGAAAGAAGCAAATGGCAGAGTAAAGCATTGCCTAAGGTTCGGGTCACAGCAGCAAATAGGCCAGAAGTTAAAAAGCAGGGATACATAAAGGGTTACCTGGGCCCACGCCAAAGGCTGCCCCTGGCCTCAAATCAATGTGCCCACTGTAATAAAAAAGAACACTGGGCCAAAGAGTGCCCCCAAAAGAAGCAGCCACGCCAGCCCGCCGTGCTGACTCTAGAAGAGGACTAGAAAATTCGGGGCTCAGATCCCCTTCCCCAGCTCATAGTAACATTTGAAGTTGAGGGGAACACAGTGAACTTTGAAGTGATTACAGGAGCAGTATACTCAGCTCTTAAGACTTCACTGGCCCCCCTATCAATTAAATGGTCCCTAGTTCAAGGGGCTAATGGCAGTAGATATCGGGCTTGGACAACTAAGATGAACATGGACCTCGGAAAGGGAAAAGTCCACCACTGTTTCCTAGTAATTCCAGAATGCCCGGCCCCATTGATGGGCAGGAATCTGCTTACCAAACTCCGGACTAGAATAACCTTTAAACCTAATGGTCCCCAAGTGGAGGTTCTATAGCGTTCAGTATAAACTCCCATAGTCACATCTTTGACTATGTCCATAGAAGATGAACATCAACTCTTTGCGCCCCATAGGACTAATCAAACAGGCAAACTACCCCATAAATGGATAAAAGATTATCCTAATGCCTGGGCAGAAACTGCTGGGTTAGGTCTAGCCATCAACAACCTCCAATAGTAGTATAATTAAAAGCCTCTTCTTCTCCAATTAGTGTTAAACAATATCCTCTAAGCAAAAAAGCTAAGGATGGGATAAGGCCCCATATTCATAAATACCTGGCTCTTGGGGTCCTAAGGCCCTGTCAATCAGCCTGGAACACCCCCCGGTACCAGTAAGAAAGCCAGGAACTGGGGACTACCGTCCTGTTCAAGACCTAAGAGAGATCAAGAACAGAGTGCAGGACATTCACACCACAGTACCCAATCCATATAATTTGCTTAGCACTCTGAATCCGTAGCAGAAATGGTACACTGTGCTGGACTTAAAAGATGCTTACTTCTGCTCGCCTCTACATAAGTACTGTCAGTTGCTGTTAGCTTTAGAGTGGATAGACCCAGAACCTGGAACATCTGGCCAACTAACCTGGACTAGACTCCCACAGGGGTTCAAAAAATCCCTCACTCTCTTTGATGAAGCCCTCCACAGAGACATAAATGACTTCAAAACTGCACACCCCGAAGTCACCCTACTCCAATAGTGGATGATCTTCTACTGGCAGCCGACACCAAGGAGACCTATGAGTCTGGGACCCAAGCACTATTATTCGAGCTTGCTCGGCTTGGATATAAGGCTTCTGCCAAAAGGCCCAAATTTGTCAGCAAGAAGTAATCTTCCTGGGTTATTCTCTCAGGGGTGGCAAACGATGGCTCCCTGAGCCCAGGAAAAAAAACTGTTGTGCAGATACTGCCCCAATCTAATAAGAGAAAACTCAGAGAGTTTCTTGGGACTGCCAGCTTTTGCAGGTTATGGACTCCTGGGTTAACATCTTTGGCTGCCCCTTTATACCCGCTGATAAAGGGGGATGCCCACTTCCAATGGACCCCTGAGCACCAACAAGCTTTTGATAATGTCAAAAAAAGATGCTGCTCTCTGCTCCGGCCTTAGCACTCCCAGATGTAGAAAACCCTTCACTCTCTACATCGAGGAAAAGAAAGGAATAGCACGGGGAGTGCTCACTCAGTCTTTTGGACCTTGGAAAAAGCCGGTAGCGTATTTATCCAAAAAACTGGACCCAGTGGCTAGCGGGTGGCCCCATTGCTTAAGTGCTATAGCAGCGGCAGCCCTTCTAATAAAAGATGCTCATTAATTAACGTTGGGACAGAAGCTAACCATTATATCCCCCCATGCCCTGGAGAGCATGATCTGTTAGCCTCCAGAGAGGTGGCTATCAAACTCCAGAATAAACCACTACCAGAGCCTCTTGCTTGACAAAGACAGAATAATGCTGGGACCCCCTGCTCCACTCAACCCAGCTACACTGCTGCCAGAAGAATCATCAGGACCCGTCACTCATGAGTGTCAACATATACTGGCAAGGAAACCAGTATACAACAAGACTTGAAGGATCAGCCACTGCCTCGCCCTGAAGTCGTATGGTTTACGGATGGCAGCAGCTTCCTCCAAGATGGTAAGCAGCGGGCTGGAGCAGCAGCAGTTAGCAAAACTAATTTCATCTGATACTCGGGTCTCCCAGAAGGGACATCAGTCCAAAAAGCAGAACTGATTGCCCTTATGAAAGCATTGGAACTAGCAACAGGCAAAAGGGCCACCATATAAACTGTTAGCCACTATGCATTTGCCACTGTTCATATGCACGGGACTATTTACCAACAATGGGGGCTATTAACCTCTGCCGGGAAAGAAATAAAGAATAAAGATGAGATCCTCCACCTTCGCTCAGCAGTGCAGGGCCATAAGGAACTAGCTATAGTGCACTGTCCAGGGCACCAGAAGAGAAACAATCCCGTGGCAGTTGGAAACAGAAGGGCAGATGAGGAAGCTTAATTGGCAGCCCTAAACGGAGTGACTCTGTTAACTTTTTTCACACCAGGGGGAACAAAAATCAGGAGACTTGGCCGCCCCGGAACATTCAGGCAACTTATCATCTGAGGAGACAGATACAGAACTCTGGGACCCTACAGAGCCAAGTTTACAATTTCAAAAAGCCCACCTTTATGTCAAAGATGTACACCAGCTCAACCACTTAGGCTCAAAGAAGTTATAAGCACTCTTAAAGGAACGAATAAAGGACTTATTATTGACTGACTCACAGAGGAAAAAAATAGCTGAGCTGGTGACTAGAGCTTTTCAAGTCTTCCAATTAGTTAATACTTTCCCATCCAAGAGTCCTGCAGGGATGCGCATACGAGGAACCAGACCAGGACAATTCTGGGAAGTGGACTTTACTCAAATTAAGCCAGCAAGGTATGGACTTAAATATCTCCTAGTCTTTGTAGATACTTTTTCAGGATGGGTCGAAGCCTTCCCCATGAAGAAAGAAACAGCTCAGATGGTGGTCAAAAAGATCCTAGAAGACAGTTTTCCAAGGTTCGGTCTGCCTAAGGTAATAGGGTCTGATAACGGACCGGCATCCATGGCCAAGGTAAGTCAGGGATTTTCCAGGATCCTGGGGATTAATTGGAAGTTTTATTGTGCTTATAGACCCCAGAGCTCAGGACATATAGAAACGATGAATAGAACCATCAAAGAGACTTAACGAAATTAATCTTGGAGACCGGCATAAAAAATTGGACTATGCTCCTACCTCATGCACTTTTTCGTGCAAGAAATACCCCTCCGCCTCTTTGTGTAACCTCACCCCTTATGAAATTCTCTACGGTGCCCCTCCTCCATTAAGGGACCTAACCCCAACTCTGAGATTAATGATTCCTTCAACACCCCCTTGCTAGACAGACTTAAAGCCCTTGAACAAACCCAGCACCCAGCGATACCTGTGAAAACAGTTGGCCACTGCTTATCATCCTGGAGACGAGGGAACTCCACATTGATATCAAGTCGGAGACTTCGTCTACATGAGACAGTGTCAGGTGTCATCCCTTGGAACCCTGCTGGAAAGGACCATACCAGGTGCTGCTTATAACACCTACAGTGGTGAAAGTGGATGGGATCACTTCCTGGATCCATACCTCCCATCTCAATCCTGCGCCCTCTCCAGACTCTGGCTGGAAACTGGAACAGACTGGTAACCCTCTCAAGTTGCATGTCCGTGGTGTGGGTAGGGCTATGGATTCTTCCCCTGACCACCAGCAGTCCTAATCCCCATCAGCCTGTTCAGCAACAATGGCAAGTTTTATAAATCCTACTGGGCAAGTAGTGTGGTCTATTTCACATACAGCACCCTTATGGACTTGGTGGCCATCTCTCCACCCGGATATTTGTCAGCTTGCCATAGGCCTCTCTGACTGGGATCTCCCTGACATAGTGGACCCCACACAGATGCCACTCAAACCCAAACCAGGGCAACATAGACCAACTTACCCCATGAATTATTGATGTCATCTCCCCCAGCTCAGGTGTAAACTAGCCAGTCTTGTGTATTAAGTGTGCCCAGCTGATTTCTGAAGTCACAAACAGGCCCAAACCTGTGGAGGACCCAGTGACTTTTATTGTAGATCTTGCGGTTGTGAACACACGGGACCTACATTGTGAAACGCAAACTCCCCAGACAGTATGATTTGGGTAGGATGAAATGACATCTGGATTGATCCCAATAAATGTGCCGCTATCCAAGTGGTGTCAAAAACTTGCTGTGGAAAAAATAGTCTATGTTACCCCCTCAATATAACTTTCACTTCCAAAGGAAGGGGCTACCTCAGACCAACATGGCCTATGGGAAATACTTGGGGAATGCGATTCTATATTAATGGCCCTGGTTATGACTTTGGTCTCTGGTTCACCATCCGGCTTAAAAAGGAAGAAAATCCCACAGCAATAGGGCCCAATCCCCTCAAGTCAGGAATTAAGCCTCCTCAACCTCCCATGCCTAGATCTACCAAAACCCCTCTACCATATCATACTTCGCAGTTTCCATCTTTGCCTACTTCCCCAGTCCAGAGTACAGCTGACTCCTTCCCCTGGGAACTAATTAAAGGAACCTTTATGGTACTGAACTCCACACAGTCAGAACTCCTTGCATTTCAGCCCAGGTATTTGACAGCTCTGTACATTATTGTATAATGGTGCAGATACTCCCCAGGGTGCTCTATCATGATGCAGAATCCTTTGAAGGTCTACTAGGGGGACAACCAACCCGATTTTGCCGGGAGCCAGTGTCCCTTACTCTAGCCATCCTATTGGGGCTAGGAGCTGCTGCAGGAGTGGGTACAGAAACAGCTGATATGATCCATGGGTCACCACAAATGGCCTGATTAGAAACAGCAATATATCAAGACTTGAAGACGTTAGAGACCTCCATCACACTTTTGCAGGAATCCTTAACCTCTCTCTCTAAAGTTGTTTTACAGAACAGTCGAGGATTAGACCTCCATTTCATTAGGGAGGGGGGCCTCTGTGCTGTATTGAGAGAAAAATGCTGTTTTTATGCTGACCATACTGGAGTTGTAAAATAATCCATGAGTAAATTGAGAAAATTCCTTGTAGAGCACCAGAGAGAAAGGGAGATTCAACAAGTGTGGTTTGAGTCATGATATACCCAGTCCCCCTGGTTAACTACACTCCTATCAGCCTTAGCTGGACCCCTGATCATGCTTATGGTGTTGATAACTGTGGGACCTCGTTTGCTTAACTACATAGTTTTCTTTCTCCAGGCTCAGATTGGGCAGGTAAAACTCATGGTAATCAGACAGAAATACACTTCACTGGCAGAAATAGAATGTGAGACCCCACAATAATTATGATTCATTACTTTTAAGATTAAAAGTAGGCAGAAAAAGGAGTGAGAAATGAAAGAATTAATGAAATTGAAATTGAAACGTAAAGAAACAGGTTTTGTAAAGTTTACAAGCTGTGCTCAGAACCTGAAATTCCTGTGTCAGTGAAGACAATTCCCAGAACTGGCCGTTAGATGTGTTGAAATCTTCCCTGACCACCTAGTTACTTAACAACCCCTTCCCAGAAACCGTGCATGTCAGCACGTATACATCTCAGGGCTTCAACCAATCAGTTTAAATGTATACCCCTTCTCAGGGCTGACCAATCACCCCCTGCCCGAACTGTTCCCGCACATGAATGTGCTAATCATGTTTTACAGTTGTTATTTGATTTTCCCACAGTATATGATTGTCGCGACCCCTTGCCCGCAAGGAAGACGCAACTCAGAAATCTTCTTTCAGCAGTTTATTCAGGCCTTGATTAAAGTATCTTCTAGTGACCCCCCTCCTCCCGAGCGCCCAAGCACAGTCTAATAAAGCCTCCCACGTACCAATCTTAAGCCGCCACGTGGATCTTTCTCATAGGGTAGCAAGGGATAGCGTGCCAACTCTCCATAAAAGGAGTTGCTTACTACAGGCCACAGTGGAAGCCGGCGCCATCTTCTAATGGCGGCCACAATCTACAACAATGGCTTACCACAGTTCCCCCTTCTATTTTATAAAACAATGCAGGCGAAAGTAGAGGTCCTATCCCACTGTGCAGAAGCGGCTGCAATGTATGGTTCAGTCCTAAGGAGGCGCCTTCGCCAGACCTGACCCCATATCAGCCGACACCTTTTTTCGTAGGGCGGGGGCGTGGACGTCAAACCCGCATGCAATAGGACATGCTTTCCTTGAGGTCCGTTGAGGGATCACTCAAGTGCAGTGCTTTGCCTCGCATCCTGCATCTTGAAGACGGCGAGAAGTAGGGCAACACAGGTAGCCTGGTAACAATAACAAATTTTTAGTTGGCAACACAATCCCTAAGCCCCAGAGGAAAGTAAAGAGTCTGTAGCCGAGAAGAAAGACCAGTCCTAAAACCCATCTGCGTGCAATGGTAACAAGACCTGCAGAGTGCAAGGGCTATTCAGTACTGGGGGAGAATAAGAAAGAGGACATGCCAATCCCAGTGCACTGTGAAATTAACTTGGGGTGGAATGGCCATGCCCAGAAAATCACTGTTTAAGATGCGCAAGCCAGATTTGCAGAGACATGCCATTTTCCAAGGCCGCAAGAGCCTATGCAATCATAGCCTTCTCCTGTGTATGGCGAGTTTTAAGGCGACAGAGAAGCCACAAACAAAGTATAATACCGAAGCAACACATTGCCCCCAAAATGCCCACTCCCACCCACTCCTTAAAGAAGGAAAAGGCAGAAGATAGCCAACTGGTGAATTGACCCAAAGTCACTGGTTCGACACGGGTACTATTCAAAACAGCAGTTTGAGTTAGTTGAGATTGGAGTAAGTTTTCTGCTTCCATGGACCAGGTTCTGGATAAATATTTCCCGATGATGTGGGAGGCATTCCTGGAATCATTAAATCTGACAGAGGTTATACATAAATGTGCACGTTGATCAACACAACCTAAATATACTAGATCAGACAATTTCTCAACTTGATCTTGAAGCAGATTTATCCTTTGATTAGCAGCCAGAATCCCAGATAAAATGTGTTGATTAATTCTACTTTGAGATTTACGTATGGTGGATGTTTGTTGAATAACCTCATTAAGAGTGGCAGCAGTTTGTACTTGGCTGGCCATGGCTACTCCAGCTGTAACTGCTGCAGCAGCAGATACCGCCACAGCTGTCACTATAACTGCCATAATACCAAAATCTTTACGGGCTCTAATCAGTTTAACAATAGGAAAAGATTCCGGATCCACAGTAACTGGGATCGGGACAAAGGTTGGAATTTTCATAATCACTGCCACAGTCCAAGAGCCATTCCAACACTCAGTTAAATAACAGGTAACATTAGAACAATTAAGCATCCCCTGTGATGTATCATTAGCCAAAAGAAACAGGAACGGAGATTGGAGACAGACTGCTGCAGAGGATAACGTAGCATTACTTAATTGTGAGTTATGTGAAATATTTCCAAGTCTCCTACCTCGATCCGAGTCTTGGATACTACCAGAAACATTAAACAACCAGCTTTTGACTCCTCGTAATTGAGCCAAAGTGGAGATATCAGCTGTGGCTCCCTTTTCATTGGAAATTAACCATTGAAACCAAGACCAACCTGTTCCTATAGAGGAATTACAGTTGGAAGAATTATATAAGTATCTTTTATGAGAGGGGGAAAGAGAGAAACCCTTAGAGACCTGATGTTTCTCCCAAGAGTGACCTTGACAAGGCGTGAATGTTCGGGGGGGTATCCTGTTTGTTGATTAGCAAACTTGCCTTGTCCCAAAAGCATATCCTTATCCTAGGCAGGGCGTCTCGCTGCATGATTTTGAGCAGCTTGCTCTACTGCACCCTCTAGCATAAATGCTCTCCAATCCAAAATTTCCCTGGGGAGACACAAGCGCAGACTAGATTAGCCCAATCTGAAGGAGTCATACAAAATCTAGCAAGTCCCTCCACCTGAGTAAGGGTGAAAGCGGCATCCACGCCATAAGTGCGGACAGATTCCACCAAGGTTTTAATTATCTTAAAGTCTAAAGGCTGATGATATCTTCCCCTGTTATTGTCCTGAAATACAGGGTACGCAAGTCCCATATCTGTATTAACTGTCCTCCAAACTTGCGCATGATAAGATCTCCCGGAATTTTGGCTCCCCCCACATACGGGGGTGGGGCAACCGGCACCATATCTTTTTCGAGATATTCTACCTCCTCCTCCTCAGAGTGTTGTTGACCAATATTGGATCCCGTCCCCTTTTTACAGTAGGCCTGCGTGCCCTGTAACCCTTGTTTCTTTTTCTTCATTTTTATCTTGCGTAGTTGTTGTAGGAATATATCAAGGTCCTCAGAACTCTCTGAGCCGCTTGTGTTCGCAGGCGTTTTTAATTCAGCCAAGTCTGGGTAGAGCCTTCTCCTATTTTTAGTTTCAGGCTCTTTTGCCTTCTCACTACTCTTACTCCCAATGCTCTCTGCCACTTCACTATGTGATCCTTCAGACTTTTCCTCATGTAGTTGCTCAAGAACAGCTTGACCCTCACTCACAGCTTCCTGGCATTTACTATCTACTATACATCCTCTAACTAACTTACAAAGTGGTATAACACCACCCTCTAAGGTACCTTGTTCACGAGCGAAATCTAGATCTTTCCCTAATTTGTCCCAGCTAGGTATGGTAAGGCTGCCCGAAAACGCAAACCACAGTGCAGCAATATCTGTCTTCTGTAAAAATCTCTGTAAAGTACTACGTTTCACCTCTAGTCCCTTGGAACGTAACAGGCCATGTAGGACCAGGAGAAGCGGACTTGAAGATGTGGCACCCATGACACAACAAAAGACACACAAAAAACAAAAGTGAAAGTACACAGTGCAGCTGCAATAAAATGTAACGCTCTCTCTTGCTTTACAGAGGAGCTGCCCCGCTTTGATCGCGGATCCCACTTACCTGGGACTAATCCCCGCTTTGATCGTGGATCCCACTTACCTGGGACTAACCGGTGCACCACACCTGACTACTGAAAGTTCTGGTTCCCGGGTCTCGGCACCACTTGTCGCGACCCCTTGCCCGCAAGGAAGACGCAACTCAGAAATCTTCTTTCAGCAGTTTATTCAGGCCTTGATAAAGTATCTTCTAGTGACCCCCCTCCTCCCGAGCACCCAAGCACAGTATAATAAAGCCTCCCACATACCAATCTTAAGCCGCCACGTGGATCTTTCTCATAGGGTAGCAAGGGATAGCGTGCCATCTCTCCATAAAAGGAGTTGTTTACTACAGGCCACAGTGGAAGCCGGCGCCATCTTCTAATGGCGGCCACAATCTACAACAATGGCTTACCACATATGTTGATTTGCTAAAGGAGGCTATGATGTATATAAAGTCCCTGCACTCTCTAAAGATTGTATATAATATCTTCTCAAGTTGTTCTCGGGGCTCTTTGTTCTTTGCTCCTCTGAAGTGAGCTTTGAGCCCCAGCATGCTGGACCCCAATAAACCATTTGTTGTGGCATGAGACAATAGGTGCTTGGGTTTTCTCATGTCTCCAAATCATATAAAGAATCTATACCTGACAGTCAGTAAGCCTCAAATTGGAGAAGCAGTGCAGTATTAGCGGCAGGGCTATTTGATCACTCCTGAATCAAAGGAAGGGTGTTCAGGCCGCCCAATGCCCTTCTGGACTTCAAATATTACCTAGATTTCTGTTTTCATACTTATATTTCACCAGTATATTCTTGTAAATATCGCAGGTTCCCAATACCTTAATTCATCCCACAGAATGATTCCTAAACCAAATCGAACCTGTTATTACCCTTAAACATGCAATATTTCCTCAATCTAACTTAAAAGAAGAACAAGGATATTGTTGGTCTTACAATACAGGAATATAGGGGATCTTTCACCTGCTGAGAACCTCAAAGTTCCATGCATAAATGATCCCTGAAGAAGATGTAGACACCTATGAAAGACCTGAGAGTGCAAAAGTCAACTTCCATGTAAAACAACCTGGTCAAAATGAAGGGATGTGTCTAAAAGCCTCTCTCTTCTTAATGTAGATTAAATCGACCAAACCAGGCCTGTGTGGAGAGCTGTTCCCGGGTGCCTATGGTTGATATACCATTCTATCTTGTGAAAGTGTCACAGGAAGTATGGGCAGCCTCCATCTCATGGAACCCTTGGAAGCAACTGTTAGGACAAAGTGGTTGCCAACGCAGTGACCTCATTCAGTTCGTGAAGGAAGTGACCTATCACACTTCCTTGGTGATGGAACTCTCTGAACTCGGGATCCAGGAAGCCAGGCACCCAGAGCCAGTCCCAGTCCCAGTTCCAGTGGTCTCACTTGTTTGGATTTACCAAGGACAGAGTCAGTCTTTCTTAGTACCTACTGAAGTGAGAATGGCCAAATGCCAGGAGAGCTCTGAAGAGGGGCCTTTTCTGAGAAAGCAGATAGTGGCTCAACCATGGCTCCTGACAACTTCACAGAGTTGGCAAAGAAGACCAGTTCTGAGATAGGACAGGCCATTTTGGTGGAACATAGTATGGCCCAAAAATCAGAGGAAACTCAGGATACTCACAGACATACTTGGGGGAAGGAGGTTCCATTGTGGGTGTCGGTGTGAGTTTGTGGTTTTGTCTCATGTTCTGAGAATAGGTAGGAAAGGCGGTTTGTTTGTTTGGACTGGAATGTTTCTAGAAAGTCGTTTGACAATGCGAGTGTTTCTATGTCTGTGTATCCCACTGAATCTGTTTTTGTAGACATTTGAAAAGCGAATGCATCAATGGTTGTGTCCTGTCTAGTAGAAAGCTTCCCCGCATTCATCTTGCCAAATTAAAGAATCAAGAGCTGCTTGCCTTATGGATGGGCAACACCTATTATCTTCCTAAGTTCCTCTTTTCTTCCTGAATACTGGCCACTCTCCAGAATAGCCTCATGGTATTATTTCCAAGATATGTACCACCTCCAAGCTCTGTGACATGATCATGTACTGGATAGCTGAAGGGAATGAGAGCATCTCAGAAAACTCAGATATCAGTGCAACCACTAAAGTCTCAGTGGAGAAACACTACTTTGGACTTTTGTTCTGTTGTCCTGAATGTCAGGAAGGTGTTTGCCTCAGGCCACCCCTGTGTGAAACCTGAAGAAATCAATTTTCAAATGGAAAAGGATGGGCGTCACCTGTGGCTCTTTGCTTAATTGCTTTGGAAATGGATGTGGCTGAATCAGCCTCTTTGCCCTGTGTGAGGCAGTGGCTTAGATTCTCAGCACCTGATGGATCTAAAGAAAGTTTCCAAGTGTGCATCCAAAACCAAAATGGCCAAAAGAGCAGTCATTGTGGATGAAGTCTCTCGCCTTCCTCTGTAAGCTTCCTGACCTCCATCAAGTGAGAATAGGGATCCGTTGGGTCAAACCAGTTCTTCAAAGCTCGGCAGAGGCTAGCCAATAGGTGCTTGGGTTTTCTCAGGACACCAATTCACATAAAGAATCTATACCAGACAGTCAGTTGGCCTCAAACTGGAGAAGCAGAGCAGTATTAAAGAAGGGCTATTTGATCACTCTTGGTTCACAGGAAGGGTGTCCAGGCCACCCTGACTTTAGGCAAATGAGGGGCAAGGGAGCTTATTTTGTACACTGTCTTGGGCTGCGCCCGTCATGGAAACCTCTAGCCAGAGGTTATTCAGAGTGTCTATGTTGAACAAGATGAGGGCCATGTGGGAGTGTTTTGGTTTTAATTGTGGTCATTTGTTGGTGGTTGGAAGAGAATCCTGGGTCCACCTGGGCTGGAATTCTGGTGTGATGCCCCTTAAAGACTGAGTTCTGGAACTGACCTCAGAGAAGTATTGCCATTAATTGTGTTGGGATTTTAGGCGGCCATGCATGAGAGTCGCCATTGGAAACTGAGATCTAAGCCTGGGGTGGCTATTCACCAAGCACTGTCAATCTCAGCCAGGACATCACATGATTTTATTATGAAAGACTTGGCAGCCATTGTTGACAGTCAAAACACACATGGACCTCACATTGTAGACCTCAATGGGCCTGGCTTCATGTGGCCTTTTGGCCACACTTTGGGAAGCCTTGCCTCTGAGAATTCTCGAGAGGTTTCCTTGAAATGTGCTTCCTAAAAATTTAATGGTTCCTGAATGAATTGAAACCCACAGTTTCTCCAACTACATCCTTGAAAAATTTCTAGATAAATACCATGAAATTTTTGAAATTTCCATGACCAGGTTGCACTGGAGAACCTTTGGATGTCCTGTTGCTGATCAAGAGTGTACCAGACAGTGCCTTCCTTGACTGGGTTTCATGAAAATGGTGTAGAACAGAGCTGCCAGTATGGTGGAGCCTGCTGAGTAGTGGGCCCAGAGCTGTGGTGTGCAGTTGTGTGATAAAACATCTGTGGTGGGGTCATGTGGATCTTACTTCGGCTTCCAAATGCTTGTGATTGACATGGTGCAGCCAGCAGACTTTTGTATATTAAGCCATCTTGTTAGATGGAGAGTTTTCAGGGCAATGTTCAGAATCAAGTTGCTACGGTCAAGGGGGCAAGCAATGTGGCATAGAAGCCTGATTGGTGCATTCTCCATCAGACCCTTACCCACCACACGTGACAGAACTCCCTCCAGCACTGTGTTCCAGTTGAACTCCTTGTATTTTGTGAAGCAAATACCAAACTCCCAGTGCAGCAACAAGAAACACAACAAAATTGGAGAATGACCAAATGGCTTCACAGTCTACACGGAAAGATTCTTAGACCCCAGTGGCCACAGATTACCCACAAAGAGAGAATTCAGCACTGCTGCCTCGTGTTCATTGGAAAATAAGAAACCATGTCCTCCATGTAACATAGATGCATACACAGCTTTGATGATCTCACTACAAAGGAAGCTAAAGCTCCTGAAAACAACATATATTTCAATTGTACAATCTCAAAGACAGTTTCCCAGATGTCTTGAGGCCTGCACACTTCCATGTTTGTGGAGGGTTTACAGTCTCCATTACTTTTGGAAACTCCTCTACCACCTCCAGTGTTGTGAACTCCCGAGCATTTTCCATTCCAGATATGTATTCATAGATTTTCTAACTCTTCTCCTCTAATTGTATCTTAATTGGGGCGAAGGTAATGTCAAGGCATTGTTCTGGATGAGAGTGGGAAGATTTTTTTTGTAGCACATATTTGCATACACATTGGATTCATTTTCCAATTATTAATTCAAAATACTTAATCCCTCATAGTAACCCACTCCCTACTAGACTCTGGCTACAAATCCTAATATGATGGATAAAAATAGACCAAACCAAATTGAAATACAAGCAGTTCAGAGGATGCCAGGTGTACATTTGGACGTTCCTTTTGCATTATATATGGTAGGAGTTTTAAATCTAGTGATTTTTTTGTTGAAACACTTCTCCATGTGTTTTTAAAGTTAACAAATATGTGAATTCATGTCTCCATTTCTCTGTAGCCTAATCAGCACATATATTTTTATATGCACATATAGAATCCTACCTGGTACCACACGTACATTCTTGTGAGGTGGCTGACTTGGCAGATACAAATTGTAAGAAGAGATCACTCCTGTTAAACACTGTTGGAACTGAAAATTCAACCTATGAGTGAGTATCCTAGCTGAACAACATTATACATAAATTCATGTTCAGTAAAATGAATATTTTTAGATCTGTGGATGATATATATTTCATGGTGAATTTCATTTGGCTTGTATATTAATACTTTTTAATTTCTGTGTGTGTATTTTAATGTCTGTATATATATTTTTTTTTTCCAGAGTTTTCAAAATATGAAATAAATGTATCTTATTATGTACTCCCTAAATTCATTAATATTTAAGTGCGTATTTATAATCAACTTTTCATAAGATTATTCTAAGACATATTCATCCTCCTGAAATACGTATTTGTTTCCTAGTACTGAAAACTAAGTTCAGTGAATTGTGCATACATATCCTAATATTTTTACACTAATTGACCCAGGTTAATATAAATGCAAGTAGATTCCTATGGGACATGATGTGTATTTTGACGTTCATTTTTTTTCAACACTTGTACATTACTATTTCCTCAGTTTATGCACATCATAAGATATATATTTCATCCACAAGTTCACAAATTTAAAGGCTTTTGTTTCACTTTCAATCACTTCCTGCTTCAGAACACTTGTATTCCTCCAGGTTACATGACTGGTTTTTCATGAGACTTCTTTCCAATCACATTATTTTCGATTTCCACAATTACCTTTGAAGCAAAACTCACACATTCTTCATGATAAACCATAACCCTAATATTACCATTAGATGTATAACTGGTTTGAATGAATGGATATATATCAATATAAGGTTTCCTGTATATTTTCAGATATCAACTCGAACCATTATTTAAGTTGGAACCAGTTATATTATTTATTTACATTATGGTCTATTCATGCATTATTTCTATATTCATAGACACAGTGTACACCTATTTGTATTCAAAATACTAATTTACACGTCTTCAAAATACTGTTCCTAGAAATGGTGAAAGAAATACTCATGTCACCTGATCTACATATACATTTTATCACAGTAATATTCTGGAAACAAAAAGCAAATGTCACACTTCTGATTGTACTAAAGCCTAAATGGAAATTGAACATGGATTACTAAAATCATCCATGTCCAGGTTGCCTATTGCTCTCAAATGTCGATCCTATTGGTGACTACATATTTGTTTCTTTCTAAGATTATATATTCAACCTCAAACCTGTTGAAAATGTCTAATCCTATTACTCACCTTATACTTTGCCTGATTTCCTAATGTCTCTATTGATATATATATTTTCCCCAGTTCATCATTGTGACTGCCTCTTAACATGTGCTGATATTTACATTCACTCTCTACATGAAACCCTATTGCTAAAGACCATTTTGTCCAAATCCTATACTCACTAATCTTTCTAAAACTACCGACTATCTTTCTAATCCTACCAACTATCCCGTTTTGACTGCATGTTCTCTTCGACATTCAATCATCCAAGGTACAATGTCCTATACCATTGTATATTGATTTATCTGAGACATCTGTGCAGAAATTAATTCAAAGCTAAGTATCCCAATCAAGGGCACAATGCCCTTCTGGGCATCAAATCTTACCTAGATTTCTGTTTTCATATTTATATTTCAACTGTATATTTTGTAAATATCGCATGTTCCCATAACCATTATACATCCTGCAGAATTATTCCTAACCCAATCGAACATGTTGTTAACCCTAACCATACACTGTTCGCTCAATCTAACTTTACAGAAGAGCAGGGAAAGAGTTGATCTTCCAATACTGGATTGTAGGGTATCTTCCATCTGATGAGAACCTCAAAGGTCCATGCAGAAATGATACGTGGAGAAGAAGAAGGCAGCTATGAAGGACCTGAGAGAGCAAAAGTCATTTTCAATGTTAAACAACCGGGTCAGGATGAAGAGATGTATCTGAATCAGCCTTTCTCTTCTTAATGTAGAGAAGATGGACAAAACCAGGCCTGTGAGAAGAGCTGTTCCCGGGTGCCTATTGTTGATATACCATTCTAACTTGTGAAACTGTCACAGGAAGTACGGGCAGTCTCCATCTACTGGGACCCTTAGAAGCAAATATCAGTACACACTTCCTTGGTGATGGAACACTCTGAACTTGGTATCCAGGAAGCCAGGCACCCAGAGTCAGTCCCAGTCCCAGTCCCACTGGTCTCAAATGTTTGGATTTACCAAGGACAGAGTCAGTCTTTGTTGGTACCTACTGAAGTGAGAATGGCCAAATGCCAGGAGACCTCTGAAGAGGAGCCTTTTCTGAGAAAGCAGGTAGTGGCTCAACCATGGCTCCTGACAACTTCACAGAGTTGGTGAAGAAGACCAGATCTGAGACAGAACAGGCCATTTTTGGGGAACATAGTATGGACCACCAGTCAGAGGAAACTCAAGATATTCACCAACATACTTGGGGGAAGGAGGTGCCGTTGTGGGTGTTGGTGTGAGTTTGTGGTTTTGTCTCTTTTCAGAGAATAGGTAGGAAAGACTGTTTGTTTGTTTGGACTGGAATGTTTCTAGAAAGTCGTTTGACAACGTGAGTGTTTCTATGTCTGTGCATTCCTCTGTATCTGTGGTTGTAGACATTTGAAAAGCGAATGCATCAATGGTTGTGTCCTGTCTAGTAGAAAGCTTGCCAGCATTCATCCTGCACAATTAAAGAATGGAGAGAGGCTTGCCTTATGGATGGGCAACACCTACTATCTTCCTAAGTTCTTGTTTTCTTCCTGAATACTGGCCACTCTCCAGAATAGCCTCATGGTTTGGTTTCCAAGATATGTACCACCTTCAAGATCTGTTACATGGCCATGTACTGGATAGCTGAAGAGAATAGAAGCATCTCAGAAAACTCACATATCAGTGTGACCATTAAAGTCTCAGTGGAAAAACACTGCATTGGGCCTTTTGCTTACCTATTGTTCTGTTGTCCTGAATGTCAGGAAGATCTTTGCCCCAGGCCACCCCTTTGTGAAGCCAGAAGAAAAGAGTTTTCAAATGGAAATGAATGGGCATCACCTGTGGCTCTTTGCTTAATTGCTTTGGAAAGAGATGTGGCTGAATAAGCCTCTTTGCCCTATGTGAGGCAGTGGCTTAGATTCTCAGCACCTGATGGATCTAAAGAAAGTTTCCCAGTTTGCATGCAAAATGAAAATGGCCAAAAGAGCAGTCATTGTGGACGAAGTCTCTCGCCTTCCTCTGTAAGCTTCTTGACCTCCATCAAGTGAGAATAGGGATCCTTTGTGTCAAATCAGTTCTTCAAAGCCCTACAGAGGCTAGCACATAAGGGCTTGGGTTTTCTCATGACACCAATTCACATAAAGAATCTATACCAGACAGTCAGTAGGCCTCAAGTTAGAGAAGCAGAGCAGTATTAAGAGCAGGACTATTTGATCACTATTGGTTCACAGGAAGGGAGTCCAGGCCACCCTGACTTTAGGCAAATGAGGGGCAAGGGAGTTTATTTGGAAAACTGTCTTGGGCTGTGCCCCTCATGGAAACCTCCAGCCAGAGGCTATGAAGAGTGTCTATGTGGAAGAAGATGAGGGCCATTTGGGAGTGTTTTGGTTTTAATTGTGGTCATTTGTGTGGTGGTTGGAAGAGATGACTAGGTCCACGTGGCTTGAACTCTGGTGTGATTCCCCTTACAGGCTGAGTTCAGGAACTGACCTCAGAGAAGTATTGCCATGAATTGTGTTGGGATTTTAGGAGACCACGCATGAGAGTTGCCTTTGGAAACTGAGATCAATGCCCAGGGTGGCTTTCCGCAGAGCATTGTCAATCTCTGCCAGGGCATCACATTATTTTATTCTGAAAGACTTGGCAGCCATTGTTGACAGTCAAAACACACATGGGCCTCACATTGTAGACCTCAATGGGCCTGGCTTCATGTGTCCTTTTGGCCACTCTTTGGGAAGCCTTGCCTCTGAGAGTTCTCCAGAGTTTCCTTGAAATGTGCTTCCTCAAACATTAATGGTTTCTGAATGAATTGAAACCCACAATTTCTCCAACTTCATCCTTGAAAAATGGCTAGATAAATACAATGAAATTTTTGAAATTTTCATGACCAGGTGGCACTGGAGAACCTTTCAATGTCCTCTTACTGATGAAGTGTGTACCAGACAGTGCCTTGATTGACTGGGTTTCATGAAAATGATGTAGAACAGAGATGCCAGTATGTTGGAGCCTGCTGAGTAGTGGGCCCAGAGCTGTGGTGTGCAGGTGTGTGATAAAACATCTGTGGTCGCGCCATGTGTATCTGACATTGACTTCCAAATGGCTTGTGGCTGATATTGTGCAGCCAGGAATCACTTATATGTCTGATAACTCTTTATATAAGGCATCTTGTTATATGGAGATGTATCAGGACAATGTTCAGAATCAGGTGCTATGGTCAAGGGGACAAGCTATGTGGGATAGAAGCCTGGTTGATGCATTCTCCTGCAGACCCTGATCTATTTCATGTGACAGAACTCTCTCCAGCACTGTGTCCCAGCTGAATTCCTTGTATTTTGTGAAGCAAATAACAAACTCCCAGTGCAGCAGCAAGAAACACCATGAAAAGTGGAGGATGACCAAATGGCTTCACAGTCCACACGGGGAGTCACTTAGCCTTCAGTGGCCACAGTTTACCTACAAAGAGTGAATTCAGCACTGCTGCCTCATGTCCTGTGGAAAATAAGAAACCATGTCCTCCACGTCACATAGATGCAGATCCAGCTTTGATGGTCTCATTAGAAAGAAAGCTAAAGCTCCTGACAACAACATATATGTCAAGTGCCCATCCTCAGAGGCAGTTTCTAAGGAAGTCTTTAGGCCGGCAGAGCTGCATGTTTGATAGCGTTTACCTATTAGACCAGGATGCAAGAAAAGACCACTGACTCCAATTAAAATCAAGTTAAAGCAAGCTTATAATTTCCACTGCCCAGGTGGCCTCTCCCTCCCAAAACAGTGGGAACAAGACAGCCACCAAAATTTCCTACAGCCCAGGTTTATAACCCAGAATTTTACACTACAGGGGGGTTACAAATATCAGAACTCTGACAAGCATCACACTAATCGTAGTTTATATATATATATATATATATATATATATATATATATATATATATATATATATTTTTTTTTTTTTTTTTTTTTTTTTTTGCTCGCCCCAACATCAGAATTTATGAAAACCATTAGAACCTCAGAGAGGGTCATTGTCTGGCCAGGGAAGGCCAATATTTATGAGGTGTCAATAAAGTTTCATAGAGGGCTGTTCCTGGTCAAAGTGCCAGGCATGGGTGAGTTCAAGGCCACGGGCAGGCATTCCAAGCAGGTTCAGAATTTGGTGTAATTTATAGTTAAGCCAAAATTTTCTTTTCATGGCTTTGTGGCAAGATGGATCCAAATTTTAATAAAAGATCAGGTTGGGTCTATCATTCCCCCCTTTTCTAATGTGTCCCTTTCAAATCTTTGATAGGGTAGGGGAAGAGCACTGAGAGAATTTTAATACCTCACGTAACAGTCTCCATATTTTTTGAACTCACACAAAACCAGTCTCCCTGATTTTACCTGACTTAATTAATTACTTAAAATGAAAGTCTATCTATTTTTGTCTCCATTGTTGTAAGAAGAGAGTCGTCACTCATTTTGTCTTCTTCTGAGCTGAGAGAGGGTGACATGAGGGGGCACAGCATGAGGGATATGAGTTGCCTTTTAGAAGTCAATTCGGTTTGAAGTCTGGTTGTGGTAGAACAGTTTGTAAAGTCATCTGGGGATGGGTTCTTCTATGAGAGAAACAAAAACCATGAGTACTGAATAAATGTTGCAGCAGCTGAAACATGTCACTGTATAGATGTCCCCTCATCTGTCTTCAATATCCCCAGTTATCAGGACTTTCAACTTAACTTTTAGTGTCATAGTTGTTTCACCCCATAAGATACAGTTTAATAATTTAATGTCATCTGATCTTGCAAATTCCTTTTACTAGTATGACCTCTGTGTGTAATAGAGAAACCTTTAATTCTGTTATTCAGGGCTGGATAATCGTACTAGCAAACACCAAGCCTACCTGTGTAGGTTAGGAATATCTGTAGGCCTTAAACAAAAAACTTCTGCCTCTGGTACCTCCTCTTGATAGTCTCTTTTTATACTCATCAGGCATTACTGTCTGAGAATCCTTCTTTGTAGCCTCCAGTCTTACTTATTTTGGGAGGCTACCATAAAGTGTATACGTTAAAATATTATTATAACTATTATTTTTTAAAATGCCCAGGAATGGCTGTATTTTGGGTTTATCTGTCGTTGCTAAGAGTTTAAGATGAAGCAGTAAAACTGACTTTTGTTTCTATCTATTGTTAACAGTCAGTTGAGATTTTATGGGAGTCATTCCTGGGGAAACATGAGAGCAGCTTCTCAGTTCTGCTAGTGCCATTTGCGCTAGTTGAGTCCAGGTCTTGCTTGACCATGTGGCTTCTCTCGGAAGCATCAGGAATATCTCCCTTCTCTGATGACTCTCTTCTTCGTAGAAAATGCACTGATTGGCTTTCTGTTCTCCAGTGGTCTCATTAATCTTCCTGATCAGGAGGTTATGTGGCTCAGAGTTGCAAAGTTCTTTAGAGAAGTCTCCTGTTCCCTGGATACAGACTGACTCAGAGGGCAAGAGCCAAATATTTGCTTTATTGTCCCTTTTCATTTAAATTAAATTTTAAATCCTAATCTTAAACATCCAGCAAATAAATTTTAACAGCCTTATATTAAGAGTACTGTGCTTTAATGTCTATAATTTAAAATTATTTATCTTTTTATTATTTGGGATCTGTATTTTTCTGTCTGTCTTGTAGGTGATGACTTATTATCTTAAATTAACCAATATTGTGTTCTAAAAGCAACTCTTTTGTAAAACACTAACAGGGAATCTTTAGTTAACTTATAAGGAAATTCAAAATAAAATTAACAAGAGTAAAAATACTTAGTTCGTGTAATAGCTACCCTGAATTTTAGGCTGAGTTATACATTATATCCCCTTTTTGAGATCCTAGTAATCTTGACAGAAAAACATAACTTTAAATTAAATAACATCTGACCTACTGCTTTCGTAGTTATTCTCACATGTTTTAAGATGAGACACAGAGCCTTATCTCAGGTAAGGCAGGGCTCTATATAAATCTTAAGTGTTTTAGTTCTAAAGCTGATCTTTGTTTTTTAAATATCATTTTACACAGTTAACATAAATTGTTTGAGGTCACATGAATATTAGCTAACACCATATGATATCACATTTAAAACATGAATTAAAGAAAGGCTGAAAGTTTTTAGCCTTTACATAGATTAGGCGCTCATTAACTTAAAAAATATATTTAAATTTTTTCCCAATGTAAAAAGTAACATAAAACTTTATATATCTTATTGATAACAAGTAAATAAATCCCCAATATATATATATATTTTTACCATACAACTTCAGAACACCAGCTTGATGAAATGCTCTTTTAAAGTTTCTACCTTACAGAATTGTATACCTGGAAGATATGAGCACATTAATAGCATCACAATGACATTGATGTTTTTACATTAACCAAGTTTAGCTTTTAAAGAAATGGCAGTAGAGTGCTCTAAAATAACAGTTCTTATTTAATCAGTTGTTTAATTTTTATGGTTGCTTGTTCTAGAAAAATAAAACTTTATAAACACAATGTTATGGGTAAACTTTTGTTTTAAGAAATTTGTGTCGCTTTATCACATGACTGATTTTTACAATCTTATACAGACTTTAGAACAAACTTATACAGACCTTACTAAATCAATCAGATATCTAACAAAAGTACTCATGAATGAGTAATCCCATATCAAATTTACTTCACTTATTTATCAAAATATTAGAGAAATGTATTGAACAGTGTAAACCATTTCTTTGTTAAAGGAAAAGTCCTAGAACCAAGGCATATTAGATATTTTATAGACATTAATATTTTATTAGATTTTTGAGCAGCTAGAAAAACTTGTAAGCTTAAATTTAAAGACATTTATTGTTATTTGCTTATCCAAATTTAAAGTGAATCATTTAAATCACGTGAATTAAAGATCTTTGAATCCACTTTTTAAAATTTGTTTTTATGAGTGCTTTTTTTAATGATCGCTCCTTATATATGTTAATTTGTATATCACATATATGATATACGAACATATGGATATATAGACATACAACACATAACAAAAGTGTGCACAAATTTCACCTGCTTTTCGCAGGTGAAATCTCCATTGCAATGTTTCAAAACTCCACTGTTGGTCAAATATAGAACTGATCAGAAAAATATTAACCTAGTTCTGTAGGATCAAAATAATGAGCTCAAAAAAAATACAGAATCTAAGGAAAAAATGAGAGTCCTAGAAAAAATGACTGGCCAGTAATTAGTAAATACCATACGATATACCTTTTTTTTTCCCACTTAGACATCAGATCAGTCTCCTACTGAGTTTGCAGGCTTCTTTCATTTACATTTCAACATAAGTCCTGGCTGAGTTCTGGAAGGAGCTGGACAAAACTGCTATTCTAAGCAGACACCTCAGGCCTAAGGCACTTTAACCATAATTTTCAGGTGAGGATGTTGAAAATTATGATACAATTTTAAGATACAATTCACAAAATTTTATACCTTAACATCTTTTTTTGTCAACAGATACCATACTATGATTTACTATCCTTGTCCAAATTAATGCACTGATACACACTGTGACATTTTCCCAGGCTACCCAATTAAAAATTGGTTAAAAAAAAGACTGAATGATTGGGAAGTTACTTGCCAACTTGGAAGTAGAATTCTTTAGTTTTCCATTTTAAGTATTTAAGTTCTCTGGCATGAATTATCTGAAATCATAAACTAAAAAATTACCTAAACCCGACTTTTAACTTCAAGATTGTGCAATGTTTCAAAAACCCATTCAGATACCATATTGTTACAATAAAACATCATCCTTTAGACACACATTCAGCTAAGATCATTCTCAAGAAACAATTTATAATATCAACACATTATTGCACATGTCTTAAATGGCCAGAAACAAAGACAAAAGACAGACAGAAAGGAGCTCCAGACTATGGCTGACAGGACAGAAGCCTTTAAAACAGCAGAAAAGAGAAAAATCTCCTACACCAGTGGCACGATATATGTCCCCACAAGGGCATCAGATGTTTTCACAGAGGGGGAACCTGAAATGCAATATCAAAGGTCTCCATGGTGACTTTACTGCATTTAGTGTCTCCTTTTTCTTTTTCTCTTTTTTAAGAAGACAGAGGTGGCATAATACTTACAGTGCAGGGAAGGAAGGAGGGAATTCACTGAAGCAACAGGACTTCAGCAGCTACTGGGAGTCCCTCAGTCCCGTCTTTTACTTACAGGATTAGCTCCTCTGGTTCGGTTCCACCCCAAGCACGCTGAATCTCCTAACATTTCAGTAGTCAGCTCTCAAAAATTCCAGGGTCAGGGGTGGTATCAAAATTTGTAACTTAAATTTTGGTTCCGGACCTTGAAGCCAATTAATACCAATTTAATATAAGGACAGGGTTTGAGAAAAAGTAAAAGGGAGGTTTACTGCTTTGCTAACAAAGGAGAAAAACAGGGGACTTTGTCCAAAGTTGTGACTCTCTTGATCTGGAGGGACAAGGGGTTTTAAAGGAGTTTCACTTGTTAACCTGGGAGATACTCAGTTATTAGGTCCCCAGCAGGCATTGCCCTCTGCCGTGGGTGTGCTCCAGACAGCCAGCTAGGGGCTTCTCTCATCCTGCTTAACAAAGGCGGGTATAGTGCATCACATTTCTTTAAAACACAGTCCAAAGGGGTGTCAGGCTTACATGATTTATTACCCATTTTCAAGTCCAATATCCTTAAGTTTTTACCACAGAAATCACACAACAAAACGCACAAAAACAAACAAATAAAAAACATTTAGAACACAGAACAAAACACACACACACACAAAAAACAGAAACTCAGCAAATAAACAGAAAACCAGAGGAGCAATGCAGCGTCTTGCTAAAGCTCTGGGGTAGGAGCTCCTGCATGCCAGTCGGCACCTCTCTACACTTTCAGAGGTATTCCCTACAGAAAAGAACAGAGGAAAGAAGGATTCCTATTACTGTCCCAGACAGGAGTATATGTGAGCCTTCCCAGGCCACCTCTCCGTCATCAGAAGAGTACTCCCTTAACCGGATATCAGATGTTATAAAGGCGCCTCTTACCTATGAAGGCCTCCTCCACCAGGTGCTTGATAATAGTTTTAGTGCGATGGTTCACTGCAGTGATCCACGGACTGAAGGCTCATTCCAAGGTTTTGGAACTTGGCTCTCCAGCCCGGAGTCCTGGAGGATAGGCCAGCTTCAGAATTTCCAGCAGTTGGCTTTGTGATCTGGTCGGGTCATGTTGCTGGGGAACTCCAAAATGTTAGTCCAGGACACAAGAAAAGACCACTGACTCCAATTAAAATCAAATTAAGGCAAGCTTAATATTTCAAGCAGCCGGGCTGCCTCTCCCTCTCAAACTGGCGGGAACAAGACAGCAATCCCACCTTTCCTACAGCCCAGCTTTATAGCCCAGAAAGTTACACAAAAGGAGGGTTACAGAAAACAGAACTTTGACAAGCATCACACTAATTGTAGTTTACATTTTTTTTTCTGGCCCCAGCATCAGAAATTATGAGGACCATTAGAGCCTCTGAGAGGGTCGTTGTCTGGCCAGGGAAGGCGAATATTTATGAGGTGTCATTAAAGTTTCAGAATGGGCTGTTATCTGGTCAGAGAGCCAGGCATGGGTGAGTTCAAAACATGGTCAGGCATTCTAAGCAGGTTCAGAATTTGCAGTAATTTATACTAAAGCAAAAATTATCTTTTCATGGCTTTGTGGCAAGATGGCTCACAATTTTAATGAAAGATCATGTTGGGTGATCAACCCTGTCCCTTACTTTTGGAAAATCCTCTACCACCTCCAAGGTTGTGAACTCCTGAGCATTTTCCATTCCAGATATGTATTCACAGAATTTCTAACTCTTCTTCTCTAATTGTGTCTTACTTGGGGCGAAGGTAATGAGAAGCCATTGTTCTGGATGAGAGTGGGAAGAATATTGTGCAGCACATAATTGCATACACATTGGATTCACTTTCCAATTTTCCAATTTAAATACTGAATTCCTGACAATAACCCATACCCTTCTAGACGCTAACTACAAATACTAATATGATGGAGAAAAATAACCCAAACGGATTTGAAATATAAGCAGTTCAGAGGAGGCATGGTGTATATTGGACTTGCCTTTTGCAAGATAAATGGTAGGTGTTATAAATCTAGTCATTTTTAATTGAAATTGTTTTATATGTGTATTAAAGTTAACAAATATGTGAATTCCTATCTCCCTTTCACTGTAACCTATTCAGCACATTAATTTTTATATGCACATATAGAATCATACCTGATATCACACGTACATTTTTGTGAGGTGCCTGACATTGCAGATACAAATTGTGAGAAGAGATCACTCCACCTAAACGCTGTTGGAACTGAAAATTCAAGCTAATGGTGAGCTTCCTAGTTTAATAACATTATACATAAATCCATGTTCAGTAAAATGAATATTTTTGGATCTGTGGATGATATATATTTCATGGTGAAATTCGATTGGCATATATAATTCTACTTTTGAATGTCTTTGTGTGTGTTTGTGTGTGTGTGTGTGTATATATATATATACACACACACACAAACACACAATATATAAATCTATAGATTTTTCAAAATATGAAATATATGTGTCTTATATACACTCCCTAAATTCATTCATGTTCATGTATGTGGATTAATATTCAACTTTTCACAAGATTATTCTCAGAAATATTCATCCACCTGAAATACATATTTGTTCTCTAGTACTGAAAACTAACTTCAGTGAAAGGTGCAAACAAATCCTAGTATTTCTACATTAACTGACCTAGTTTAACATCAATGCAAGTAGATTCCTATGGGACATGATGTGTATTTTGACATTAATTATTATTCAACACTGGTACATTACTATTTCTTCAGTTTATACACATCATAGGATATATATTTCATCCACTACTTAGCAAATTTATAGGCATTTGTTTCACTTTCAATCACTTCTTGCTCCAGAACACATATATTTCCCTATGTTTCTTGACTGGTCTTTTCATGACACTTTTTTTCAAATATATTATTTTCGATTTCCATGATCAATTTTTAAGCAAAACTCACACACCCTTCATGATAAAACATAACGCTAAGATGACCATTAGATATATAACTGGTTGGAATGATTGATTGTGTATCATTATAACATTTCTTATATATTTTCAGATATCCATTCAATCCATTATTTAAAGTGGATCCAGTTATATTATTTATTCCCAGTATGGTCTATTCATGCGTTATTGCTATATTCATAGACAGAGGGTATACCTATTTGTACCCCAATACAAATTTATATGTTCTCAAAATATTGCTCCTGGAAATGGTGGAAGAAATACTCATGTCACGTGATATACATATACATTTTATCACAGAAATATTCTGGACACAAAAAGCAAAGGTCACACTTTCATTTGTACCAAAGCCTAAATGGAAAGTGAGCATGGATTACTAAAAACATACATGTCCAGGTTGCCTAATGCTCTCAAATGTCAATCCTATTGGTGACTACATATTTGTTTCTTCCTAAGATTATATGTTCAACCTCAAGCCTGTTGAAAATGTCTAATCCTATCACTCACTTTGTACTTTGCTTGATTTCCTAATGTCTTTATTGATATATGCTTTCCCTCATATTTTTCCCAGTTCATCATTATGACTGACTCTTCACATGTGCTGACATTTACACTCACTCTCTAACCGAAACCCTATTGCTAAAAAACTTTTTGTCCAAATCCTATACTCACTCTTCATTCTAAACCTAACGAGTACCTTCCTCATCGTACTGAATATCGCTTTTTGACTGGATGTTCTCTTCAACATTCAATCATCCAAGGTACAAGGTCCTATGCCATTGTATATTGATTTATCTGAGACAACTGTGCAGCACATAACTCAAAGCTAAGAATACCACTTAAGGGTCCAATTCCCTTCTGGGCTTCAAATCTTTCCTAATTTTCTGCTTTCATACTTATATTTCACCTATATACTCTTGTAAATATCGAAGGTTGCCAATACCATTATTCATCTCGCAAAATGATTCGTAACCCAAATCAAACATGTTATTAACCCTAAACATACACTGTTCCCTCAATATAACTTACAGAAAAGCAGGGCAGAGTTGGTCTTACAATATAGGAATGTAGGTGATCTTCCACCTTCTGAGAACCTCAAAGATCCATGGAGAAATGATCCTTGGAGAAGATTTATGCAGCTATGTAGGACCTGAGAGAGCAATAGAAATCTTCCATGGCAAACAACCTGGTCAGGATGAATTGATGGGTCTAAATCAGCCTCTCTCTTCTTATTGTAGAGAAGTTGGAAGAAACCAGGCCTGTGTGGAGAGCTGTTCCCGGGTGCCTAAGGTTGATATTCCATTCTAACTTCTGAATGTGTCACAGGATGTTGGGGCAGCCTTCATCTCATGGGAACCTTGGAAGCAACTGTTAGGACAAAGTGGTTTTCAAGGCAGTGACCTCATTCAGTTCCTGAAGGAAGTGACCTCTTCTCACTTCCTTGGTGATGGAATTCTCTGAACTTGGGATCCAGGAAGCCAGGCACCCAGAGCCAGACCCAGTCCTAGTCCCATTGGGCTAACTTGTTTGCTTTTCCCAAGAACAAAGTCAGTCTTTCTTGGTACCTACTGATGTGAGGATGGCCAAATGCCAGCAGATCTCTGAAGAGGTACCTTCCCTGAGAAAGCAGGTAGTGGCTCACCACTGTCTCCTGACAACTTCACAGAGTTGGCCAAGGAGACCAGATCTGAGACAGGACAGGCCATTTCGGGGGAACATAATATGGCCCACCAGTCAGAAGACACTCTGGATAGTCACAGACCTACTTGGGGGAAGGAGGTGGCTTTGCCGTTGTGGGTGTGAGTTTGTGGTTTTTTTCTCATGTTCTGAGAATAGGTAGGAAAGGCGTTTTTTTTTGGTGTGGAGTGGACTGTTTCTAGTAAGTCCTTTGACATTGTGAGGGTTTCTATGTCTGTGTATCCCACTGTATCTGTGGTTGTAGACATTAGAAAAGAGAATGCATCAATGGACTTGGTTTCTCTAGTAGAAAGCTTCCCCACATTAATACTGCCCAATTGATTAATGGACTTCACTTTGCCTTATGGATGGGCAACACCTACTGTCTTCTTAAGTTACTCTTTTCTTCGTGAATTCTGGCCACTCTACAGAATATTCTCATGGTTTTGTGTCCCAGATATGTAACACCACAAGGCTCTGTGACATGGCCATGTACTGGATAGCTGAAGAGAATGAGAGCATCTCAGAAAACTCAGATATCAGTGTGACCAGTAAAGTCTCAGTGAAGAAACCCTTCTTGGGCCATTTGCTTACTTCTGATTCAATTACCCTGAATGTCAGGAAGGTCTTTGCCTCATGCCAACCCTTTGTGAAGCCTGAAGAAAACTGTTTTCATATGGAAATGAATGGGCTTCACCTGTGGCTCTTTGCTTAATTGCTTTGGAATGGGATGTGTCTGAATCAGTCTCTGGTCCTTGTGTGAGGCTGTGACTTAGATTCTCAGCACCCAATGGATCTGAATAAAAATCCCATGTGCTTCCCAAACTGAAATGGCCAAAAGAGAAGTCATTGTGGATGAATTTTTTTGCCTTCTTGTTTTAGGTTCCTGACCTCCATCAAGTGAGAATAGGGATCCTTTGGATTAAATGAGTTCTTCAAATCCATGCAGAGGCTAGCCCATATTTGCTTGCGTTTTCTCATGACTCCAAATCACTTAAAGAATCCATACCTCACAGCCAGTAGGCCTCAAATTGGAGAAGCGGAACACTTTAACAGCAGGAATATTTGATCACTCCTGGTTCACAGGAGGAGTGTCCAGGCCACCATGATTTTAGGCAAATGAGGGGCAAGTGAGCTTATTTTGGACATTTTCTTAGGCTGTGCCCCTCATAGAAATCTCCAGCCAGAGGTTATGATGAGTGTCTTTATGGAAGAAGATGAGGGCCCTGTGGGAGTGTTTTGATTTTAATTGTGGTCATTTTTGTGGTGGTTGGAAAGAATGACTGGGTCCACCTGAGCTTGAACTCTGGTGTGATTCCCCTTAGAGACTGAGTTCTAGAACTGAACTCAGAGAAGTATTGCCATGAATCGTGTTTAGATTTTAGAAGGCCATGCATGAGACTCACCCATGAAAACTGAGATCTAGGCCCAGGGTGTCTTTCCACAAAACA
Organism: Callospermophilus lateralis; assembly: GCF_048772815.1. Classification (NCBI taxonomy): domain Eukaryota; kingdom Metazoa; phylum Chordata; class Mammalia; order Rodentia; family Sciuridae; genus Callospermophilus; species Callospermophilus lateralis. The sequence goes on from NW_027514551.1 coordinate 7,706,176, forward strand.
ATGGGAATCTCAGGCAGGATATCACATGATTTTATTCTGAAAGATTGGCAGGTATAGTTGAGAGTCAAAACACACATGGACCTCACATTGTAGACCTCAATTTGCCTGGCTTCATGTGACCTTTTGGCAACTCTTTGAGAAGCCTTGCCTGTGAGTGTTCTCCAAAGCTTTCATTGAAATGAGCTTTCTCAACACTTAATGGTTCCTGAATGATTTGAAACCCACAGTGCCTGCAACTTAATCTTTGAAAAATGGCTAGATAAATACCATGAAATTTTTGAAATTCCCATGACCAGGTGGCACTGGAGAAACTTTGGAAGTCCTGTGGTTGATCATGTGTATACCAGAGAATGCCTTGTTTTACTGGGTTTTATGTAAATGGTGTAGAACAGAGATGCCAGTAATTAGTATCCTGCTGAGTAGTGGGCCTAGAGCAGTGGTGGGCAGGTGAGTGATAAAACACCATGGTGGGGCCATGTGGATCGGCCATTGGCTTCCAAATGGATTATGACTGACATAGTGCAGAAATCAGACACTTATATGTAAAGGCATTTTTTATATGGAGAGTTTTCAGGGCAATGTTCAGAATCAGTTAACTATGGTTATTGGGGCAAGCTATGTTGGATAGAAGCATGGTTGGTGCATTCTCCTGCAGACCCTGACCCCCCACACGTGACAGAACTCCCTCCAGCACTGTATTCTAGTAGAACTCCTTGTATTTGGTGAAGCAAATACCAAATTCACAGTGCAGCAGCAAGAAACACCACGAAAAGTGGAGGATGACCAAATGTCTTCAGAGTCCACACGAGGAGACACTTAGCCTCCAGTGGCCACAGTTTACCTACAAGGAGAGAATTCAGCACTGCTGCCTCATGGTCGTTGGAATATAAGAAACCATGTCTTCCAGGTCACATAGATGCAGACCCATCTTTGATGGTCTCACTACAAAGGAAGTTAAAGCTCATGACAACAACATATATTTCAAGTGCCCAACCTCAGAGGCAGTTTCCCAAGAAGTCTTAGGCCAGCAGAGCTCCATGTTTGTGGAGTGTTTACCCTGTTCTTTACTTTTGGAAACTCCTCTACCACCTCCAAGGTTGTGAACTCCAGAGCATATTCCATTCCAGATATGTATTCACAGATTTTCACACTTTTCTACTCTAATTGTGTCTTACTTGGGGCCAAGCTAATATCAAGGCATTGTTCTGAATGTGAGTGGAAAGATTTTTGTGTAACACATATTTACATACACATTCGATTCATTTTTCAATTTTCTATTTGAAATACTGAAGCCCTGAAACTAACACATACCCTACTATACTCTGACTTATAATTCTAATATGATGGTGAAAAATAACCCAAACAGAATAGAAATACAAGCAGTTCCGAGGAGGCATGGTGTATTGTTACAATTGGTTTTTGCATTATATAGTGTAGGAGTTATAAATCTAGTCAATTTTTTTTGTTGAAATAGTTCTACATGTGTTTTTAAAATTAAAAAATATGTGAATTCCTGTCTCCCTTTCTCTGTAGCCTATTCAGCAGATGTATTTTTATATGCACATATAGAATTCTACCTGGTACCACACGTACATACTTGTGAGGTAACTGAATTGGCAGATGCAAATTGTGCTAAAGGATCACTCCTCCTAAATGCTGTTGGAACTGAAAATTCAACCTATGGGTGAGCTTCCTAGTTGAATATCATTATACATTAATCCATGTTCAGTAAAATGAATATTTTTTGATCTGTGGATTATATATATTTCATGATGAATTTCGATTGGCATATATATTGCTAATTTTTTTCTTTTATTGGTTGCTCAAAACATTACAAATCTCTTGACATATAATATTTCTTACATTAGATTCAAGTGGCTTATGAACTCCCATTTTTAGCCCAAATAGAGATTACAGAATCACATCGGTTACACATCCACATTTTTACATAATGCCCTATTAGTTACTGTTGTATTCTGCTACCTTTCCTATACTCTACTATCTCCCCTCACCTCCCTTCCTATCTTCTCTTTTTCCCCCATCTACTGTAATTCATTTCACTCCATGTTTATTTTCCCATTCCATTCACAACGATATGTAATTTTGTGTAACAATGAGGGTCTCCCTCCATTACCATGCAATTTCCCTTTTCTCTTACTTACCCTCCCACCTCATGTCTCTGTTTAAAGTTAATCTTTTCTTCCTGCTATTGCTCCCTGCTCTGTTCTTAGTTGCTCTCATTATATCAAAGAAGACATTTGGTATTTATTTTTTAGGGATTGGCTATTTTCACTAAGCATAATCTTCTCCAGTGCCATCCATTTTTCTGCAAATTTTATGATTTTGTCATTTGTTAGTGCTGCGTAATACTTCATAGTGTATAAATGCCACATGTTTTTTATCCATTCATCTATTGAAGGGCATCTGGGTTGGATCCACAGTGCTTCAGTTGTGAATTGTACTGCTATGAAAATCGATGTGGTAGTATCCCTGTATTACTCTCTTTTAAGGTCTTCAGGGAATAGTCCGAGAAGGGCAATAGCTGAGTCAAATTGTGGTTCCATTCACAGCTTTCCCAGGAATCTCCATACTGCTTTCCAAATTGGCCACACCAGTTTACAGTCCCACCAGCAATGTACAAGAGTATCTTTTACCCCACATCCTTGCCAGCACTTGTTGTTTGACTTCATAATGGCTGCCAATTTACTGGAGTGAGATGGTATCTTAGGGTGATTTCGATTTGAATTTCTCTGACTGCTAGAAATGGTGAGCATTTTTTATGAACTTGTTGATTGATTGTATGTCCTCCTCTGAGAAGTGTCTGTTCAAGTCCTTGACCCATTTTTTTAATTGGGTTATTTGTTATCTTATTGTCTATTTTTTTGAGTTCTTTGTATATTCTGAATATTAGGGCTCTATCTGAAGTGTGAGGAGTAAAAATTTGTTCCCATAATGTATGCTCCTTATTTATCTCTCTTATTCTTTCTCTTGCTGAGAAAAAACTTTTCAGTTTAAGTAGTCCCATTTGTTGATTCTTGTTATTAACTCTTGTGCTATGGGTGCCCTATAAAGGAATTTGGAGCCCAACCCCATAATATGTAGATCAGAGCCAACTTTTTCTTCTATCAGACACAGAGTCTCTGATTTGATATCTAGCACCTTGATCCACTATGAGTTAACTTTTGTGCATGGCGACAGAAAGGAATTCAGTATCATTTTGTTGCATATGGATTTCCATTTTTCCCAACACCATTTGTTGAAGATACTATATTTCCTCCATTGCATGCTTTTAGCTCCTTTTTCAAATATAAGATAGTTGTAGCTTTTTGGATTAGTCTCTGTGTCCTCCATTCTGTACCATTGGTCCACCCGCCTGTTTTGGTACCAGTACCATGCTGGTTTTTTTGTTGTTGTTGTTTTATTTTGTTTTTTTTTAATTAATTTTATTGTAGGTTGTTCAAAACATTACATAGTTCTTGATATATCATATTTCACACTTTGATTCAAATGGGATATGAGCTCCCATTTTTACCCCATATACAGATTGCAGAATCACATCAATTGCACAACCATTGATTTACATATTGCCATTCTGGTGACTGTTGTATTCTTCTGCCTTTCCTATCCTCTACTATCCCCCCTCCCCCTCCCCTCCCCTCTTCTCTCTCTACCCCCTCTACTGTAATTCATTTCTCCCCCTTATATTTTTCCTCCTTTCCCCTCACTTCCTCTTGTATATTATTTTCTATACCCCTGAGGGTCTCCTTCCATTTACATGCAATTTCCCTTCTCTCTCCCTTTCCCTCTCACCTCTCATCCCTGTTTAATGTTAATCGTCTTCTCATGCTCTTCGTCCCTACTCTGTTCTTAGTTACTCTCCTTATATCAAAGAAGACATTTGGCATTTGTTTTTAAGGGATTGGCTAGCTTCACTTAGCATAACCTGCTCTTATGCCATCCATTTCCCTCCAAATTCTATGATTTTGTCATTTCTTAATGCAGAGTAATACTCCATTTTGTATAAATGCCACATTTTTTTATCCATTCTTCTATTGAAGGGCATCTAGGTTGGTTCCACAGTCTTGCTATTGTGAATTGTGCTGCTATGAACATGGATGTAGCAGTGTCCCTATAGTGTGCTCTTTTTAGGTCTTTAGGGAATAGACCGAGTAGGGGAATAGCTGGATCAAATGGTGGTTCCATTCCAAGCTTTCCAAGAAATCTCCATACTGCTTTCCAAATTGGGCGCACCAATTTGCAGTCCCACCAGTAATGTACAAGAGTACCCTTTTCCCGACATCCTTGCCAGCACTTGTTGTTGTTTGACTTCCTAATGGCTTCCAATCTTACTGGAGTGAGATGGTATCTTAGGGTGGTTTTGATTTGCATTTCTCTGACTGCTAGAGATGGTGAGCATTTTTTCATATACTTGTTGATTGATTGTATGTCCTCCTCTGAGAAATTTCTGTTCAGGTCCTTGGCCCATTTGTTGATTGGGTTATTTGTTATCTCATTGTCTAATTTTTTTAGTTCTTTGTATATTCTGAATATTAGGGCTTTGTCTGAAGTGTGAGGAGTAAAGATTTGTTCCCAGGACGTAGGCTCAATATTTACCTCTCTTATTGTTTCTTTTGCAGAGAAAATCTTTTTAGTTTGAGTAAGTCCCATTTGTTGATTCTAGTTATTAACTCTTGTGCTATGGGTGTCCTATTGAGGAATTTGGAGCCTGACCCCACAGTATGTAGATCATAGCCAACTTTTTCTTCTATCAGACGCCATGTCTCTGATTTGATATCAAGTTCCTTGATCCACTTTGAGTTAACTTTTGTGCATGGCGAGAGAAAGGGATTCAGTTTCAATTTGTTGCATATGGATTTCCAGTTTTCGCAACACCATTTGTTGAAGATGCTAGCCTTCTTCCATTGCATGCTTTTAGCCCCTTTATTGAATATAAGATAGTTGTAGTTTTGTGGATTGGTTTCTGTGTCCTCTATTCTGTACCATTGGTCCACCCGCCTGTTTTGGTACCAGTACCATGCTGTTTTTGTTACTATTGCTCTGTAGTATAGTTTGAAGTCTGGTATAGCTATACCGCCTGATTCACACTTCCTGCTTATCAATGTTTTTGCTATTCTGGGCCTTTTATTTTTCCATATGAATTTCATGATTGCTTTCTCTATTTCTACAAGAAATGCCATTGGGATTTTGATTGGCATTGCATTAAACCTATTGAGAACTTTTGGTAATATGGCCATTTTGATGATGTTAGTTCTACCTATCCATGAACAGGGTATATTTTTCCATCTTCTAAGATCTTCTTCAATTCTCTGTTTAGGGTTCTGTAGTTTTGAATGTATAAGTCTTAAACCTCTTTTGTTAGGTTGATTCCCATGTATTTTATTTTTTCTGAGGATATTGTGAATGGGGTGCTTGTCCTCATTTCCATTTCAGAGGATTTGTCGCTGATATACAGGAATGCCTTTGATTTATGCGTGTTGATTTTATATCCTGCCACTTTGCTGAATTCATTTATTAGCTCTAATAGTTTCTTTGTAGACCCTTTTGGCTCTGCTAGGTATAGAATCATGTCATCTGCAAATAGTGATAATTTGAGTTCTTCTTTTCCTATTTTTATGACTTTAATTTCTTTCGTCTAATTGCTCTGGCCAGTGATTCGAGAACTATGTTGAACAGAAGTGGTGAGAGAGGGCATCCCTGTCTTTTTCCAGATTTTAGAGGGAATGCCTTCAGTTTTTCTCCATTCAGAATGATGCTAGCCTGAGGCTTAGCATAGATTGCTTTTACAATATTGAGGTATGTTCCTGTTATCCCTAGTTTTTCTAGAGTTTTGAACATAAAGGGATGCTGTACTTTGTCGAATGCTTTTTCCGCATCTATCGAGATGATCATATGGTTCTTATTTTTAAGCCTATTGATGTGGTGGATAACATTAATTGATTTCCGTATATTGAACCAACCTTGCATCCCATGGATAAATCCTACCTGATGATGGTGCACAATTTTTTTGATATGTTTTTGTATCCGGTTCACCAGAAGTTTATTGAGGATTTTTGCATCTAGGTTCATTAGAGATATTGGTCTGTAGTTTTCTTTCTTTGGAGTGTCTTTGTCTGGTTTAGGAATCAGGGTGATTTTGGCCTCTTAGAATGAATTTGGAAGTTCTCCCTCTTTTTCATTTTCCTGAAATAGCTTGAAAAGTATTGGTATTAGTTCCTCTTTAAAGGTTTTGTAAAACTCTGCTGTATACCCATCCGGTCCTGGGCTTTTCTTAGTTGGTAGTCTTTTGATGTTTTCTTCTATTTCCTCAATTGATATTGGTCTGTTTAGGTTGTCAATATCCTCCTGACTCAATCTGGGCAAATCATATGACTTAAGAAATTTATCGATGCCTTCACTATCTTCTATTTTATTGGAGTATAAGGATTCAAAATAATTTCTGATAATCTTCTGTATTTCTGAAGTGTCTGTTGTGATATTGCCTTTTTCATCCCGTATGCTAGTAATTTGACTTCTCTCTCTTCTTCTCTTCGTTAGCGTGGATGAGGGTCTGTCAATTTTATTTATTTTTTCAAACAATCAACTTTTAGTTTTGTCAATTTTTTCAATTGTTTCTTTTGTTTCGATTTCATTAATTTCAGCTCTGATTTTAATTATTTCTTGTCTTCTACTTTTTTGCCGTTGTTTTTCTCTTCTTTTTCTAGGACTTTGAGTTGAAGTATTAGATCATTTATTTGTTGTTTTTTTTTCTTTTTTTAAGGATTGAACTCCAAGCAATAAATTTTCCTTTTAGAACTGCTTTCAATGTGTCCCATAGATTCCAACAAGTTGTGTCTGTGTTTTCATTTATCTCTAAGAATTTTTCAATTTCCTCCTTGATGTCTTCTATAACCCATTGATCATTCAGTAACCTATTTTTCATTCTCCAAGTGATGCATGATTTTTCCTTACTTCTTTTATCGTTGATTTTCAATTTCATTCCATTATGTTCAGATAAGATGCATGGTATTATCTCTACTCCTTTATATTGTCTAAGAGTTGCCCTGTGACATAATATAAAATCTATTTTTGAGAAGGATCGATGTGCTGCTGAGAAAAAAGTGTAACTGCTTGATCTTGGGTGGTATATTCTATATATGTCAATTAAGTCCAGGTTATTAATTATGTTATTGAGTTCTATAGTTTCCTTATTCAACTTTTCTTTGGAAGATCTATCCAGTGGTGAGAGAGGTGTGTTGAAGTCTCCCATAATTATTGTATGGTGGTCTATTAGACTCTTGAACTTGAGAAGAGTTTGTTTGATGAACATAGCTGCACCATTGTTTAGGGCATATATATTTATGATTGTGATGTTTTGTTGGTGTATGGTTCCCTTGAGCTGTATGTAGTGTCCCTCTTCATCCCTTTTGATTAACTTTGGCTTGAAATCTATTTTATATGATATGAGTATGGACACTCCTGCTTGTTTCCAAAGTCCATATGAGTGATATGATTTTTCCCAACCTTTCACCTTCAGTCTATGTATGTCTTTACCTATCAAATGCGTCTCCTGAAGGCAGCATATTTTTGGGTCTTGTTTTGTGATCCATTCTACTAGCCTGTGTCTCTTAATTGGTGAGTTTAAGCCATTAACATTTAGGGTTATTATTGAGATATGGATTGTTCTTCCAGTGATATTTGTTTATTTATGTTCCTAAACATGGTTTGTTTTCCTCTTTGATTATCCCCAGCCTTTACTGTACTCCCTCCCGCTGTTGGTTTTCATTGATATTTTCCATTTCCTCTTCCTGTAATATTTTGCCGAGGATGTTTAGAAGAGATGGTTTTCTAGCTGCAAATTCATTTCACTTTTGTTTATCGTGGAAGGTTTTAATTTCATCTTCCATACTGAAGCTTAATTTTGCTGGATACACAATTCTTGGTTGGAACCCATTTTCTTTCAGTGTTTGAAATGTTATTCCTGGATCTTCTAGGTTTCAGAGTCTGTGTTGAAAGATCAGCTGTTATCCTGATTGGTTTACCCCTAAATGTAATCTGCTTCCTTTCTCTTGTAGCTTTTAAAATTCTCTCCTTATTCTGTTTGTTGGGCATCTTCATTATAATGTGTCTAGGTGTGGATCTCTTATGATTTTGCACATTCGGCATCCTGTAGGCTTCTAGGATTTGGGATTCTGTCTCATTCTTCAAGTCTGGGAAGTTTTCTCGTATTATTTCATTGAATAGATTGCTCATTCCTTTTGTTTGGACCTCTATACCTTCCTGTATCCCAATGACTCTTAAGTTTGGTCTCTTTATGTTATCCCATAT